>NC_132936.1:19012500-19730833 GCF_034638445.1 Ciconia boyciana | reverse complement strand
CAGTAACATCTGCATTTTTCAGCCCAGTTTCACTTATTTCTTCCCCAGAGTTGTAAAAAGGCAAGAAAAAATAGTTCTGGAAACCCCTTTCTTTCTTTTTACTCATTCCTAGAGCTCACCTAATAGCAGCAGTTGAATGATTCCTGGTGTTTTAGCAATCCCAGTATAGGATTTAATAGCAGTAAGCTTTTACAGAAGACAAAGGATAACCTCTGTCTTATAGTATCTGAGTAATGATGCCACTTAAAATTAAGATTCACTTTCTGGGAAGTGGAGAGTTTGTTCAAGAATTCAGTTTACTTGTCAGTTCCATATAAAGTACATTATTTTAGCCGCTGATACAAGTTATGTTTTGTGTGGGGACATAGATAACACGAGATATTGTAGCAGACACTAATTAAAATGAACTCTGAGGATAGCTTTTTTCCAATGTCTTGTGCCATGATTCATTGAAAAAATGACTGAATTTGGATAAATAGACAAAGGATCTGTCTCTCTGAGGTCAGCTGAAAGATTTAAATTAAATCAGTGTCTTCACTAATTTTGAACATTGCCTAAAACCATCTTCCTGTGTGATATTTACAGGACCTGATAATACTATGTAAGATACTGAGCTGTGAGGTTCTTATTTTCATTTTTGTGGAAACTGAACAGAGGTGTTCAGAAGAATTCAGTCCTGTCAGTCGAGGTAAGGACCAGCAGATGGATACATGAACAAACGATGTGCTTCTGAACTGCTTTTGAGTGCAGAATGTTACATGCTTGCACAGAGCAGAAATTAAAGTCACAAGCACCCAACACACAAAAAAAAACCCAGAAAAGCCATTATTTTGTAATGGATTCAGTAATTAACTATTAATTTTTAAACTTTGAAAATTCAGCAAATTTATTGCAATGCTTTCCATCAAAAGCAGTTTTTTGGCTTATTTTTCACATCCTATGGCACAGCAATATCAATATGAGCCAGCACATTTAATTGCCCTTGAAGAGCAACCTCTGGTAATAGAAATTATTCCTACCCTCAGATACTTTTCCCTTGACTTCATCTGAGCTAATGCACATATGACAAAATCCCAGTGTGCCACTCCCTTGAATTTCCTTAACATCTGACCTCAAGCAGCTGTTTATTATTAAAAGACATTTGCCACTGCTGTGCATGTTGCCATACACTGTCTCTATAGTCAGCATATTTTTATCCTAAATACTTGAATTTACAAATAAGCTAGAAATGAATGCCTTGCATCAGCTTTAATTTTATAACGCAGTGACCCATTCTACCACTGTGTAATAACAGGTCCCACTGTGAGAATTAAAACAAATCACCCTACAGAATATGCCATTAGATACATTCATGCCTCATCAGTAACTGAATTGTCTTTTATGATATATTTCAAAGAAAGGTATATAACTTTAGCCCAGTTTCCCCAAAGCACAAAATGATTTATAACAAATCTGCCATCTTCTTGATTTACTATGAAAATGAAATACAGATGAAATGAAATAAAAACTCTAATTAAGAATAAAATAGCTGTTGGCTACTAAATAAAACACAAGTGTGTAGATAATTTTGAACCAATAACAATTGATCTAAAATGAAACTAAGTTCCCAGACACCACTGCAGCTATTATTTCTTAGCTCTTCTATTTTGAACAAACTAGAACAGCAAGAAGTAAGTGGAAAAATGAATTCTGCTAGCTCATATTATATGCTGATCATTTTACCTAATTTGTGAACCTCTTTTACAATATATTAGATCTCAACCCATCGGGTGATATTACCACAACTGTCAGAATGGCACACAGTTTTTCCCAAGCCTAATCCCATCTCTGCGAGTAGCGCTGTGCGTGTAGCAAAAGTGCTGCAAGAGTAGCAACAGTACTGTCAACTTGTCAGTGCTTTTTAAGAGAGCTGAAACTATTTCTCTGCCAGATCTTTACATTCTCACTGCTGGGAGCACTTGGAATTAAAGTGTTGTAAGTGAACAATGTTTTTATTTGTATATTTTAGTAAGCTGCTTCCAAACTCTTTTTCTGTTCCCGAGTGAGTAGGACGCTTATGGTTGAGATTCATCTCATTAACTTTAGACATCTGCAGTGTAGACATCTACATCTGAACTAGCCACTTGAGACTTACTTTGTAGTCAACAGAGAGATATAAAAACTTTTAAAGGGGGATTCAGCTGACCTATTTGAGTCACTTGGTAGCAGGGCACCCATTAAAATAACCAGTTCACAATTAGATATCACACATTTAGGTATCTACGCTTGGTCAGATGAATCCCACTGAGAGTTCAAGACCTATATCTAGGTGCTTTTGTAAATTGGTCAGTGGGGAGAATAAGAGATGTTTTGCTCCCCCACATCCTGTAACTTGCAAACTCAAGCTGTGCACTGTATCTTTTGGCTTTTTTTTGTTTGCCTGAAACCCATACCATGCCAGTAAGTAATCAGGTACATGCTCAATAGAATGGTTCCTGGAGTGAGCTAAGGATAAGTTTGCCTGTTTTCACAGGACGATATTGAAGCCTGACAGCATTTTCCTGGCCTGTCTCTACTGCTCCATGAGATGGTTCCTGAGAACCATCCCATTTACAGACAAGAAAGTACAGGCTGGAGTCACATGCATATTTCCTGCACCCTGGATGCTCTTGGCAACATGTAACATGCAGACCATGAAATCCCAAGGCATATCCCTTCCAACTCTTGGCCCTGGCTCATCTATCTCATACACAGCTCATGTCCCTACTGTCCTACATAAGAGACCTGCCTGGCTCTCACCACTGCTCCTCAATGCCTTGTACTGCAGGAAAAGAGGAGGAGGAGGAGAGAACCAGGATAAATATGTTAGCTCTTAATTGGAGTTATCGAATCACATAATCCACACCCAATGTCACTATCTGTCTCCCCTGCAACAGCTCTACTGGATATGACAGGTCTCCTAAAATACCCTCCCACTGAAGAAACATGGCATTACAATCTTTGTCTTTAATTAGGCTTTCCCTGTTGGACTGGATTTCCTTGCCATTCTGTGTACAAAGCCCCTCAAGCCATGCTGCAAAGACTGAAAGGAAAGTAAGTCAAAACTGTGACACTTTTCCCCTTTCACATCTGTGCATCTCTTGCTCTTCCTAAAAAAACCAAACTAATGGATAGTCTAATGCTGTCAATGACCTAACTAATAACTGGATTTACATTTCTGTACCTTTGGATGGATTCATTTAGTTCTTTTTAAAACTCTGATTCTTACTGCACATAAGCCATCAGTGTGCTTAACAGGATATTAAAAGTAGAAAGCAAGTGTAGAATAGCAGGTTCATTAGACAACACTTATTCCAAATGTGGAAGCTGAACACCAGATGCCGTTTTGCATAATAAAAGCAGTCAATGATTAGCCCTTAGAGGTCTGTGATCCCTGAATAATAACCCATTTTTCAACCTTGTCTGTTATTTTTCTCTCTTCCTCTAAAATTTCGGCTTCAGGACTAGTCCATTTTAATAATCACATAAACCAAATGTGACTTGTAATTCCTAATGTTGTTTTAAAATTAAGTGTGATTTTCCAGAATTTATTCAAAAGGGAAAAAAAGCCTACAGCAAACAACCATTTATAGGAATAATGAAAACTTGGGACACACCAAAAAAATAGAAAATAGGAATAAAGCCTCTAAGTGAAAGGAAAACGCTTGGATGTTGGGCCACCCCAGCTGGTATAAATCCAGAGGGAGTCAAGAATACACAATCAGTGTCAGGCTCTCTTGACACTGAATTCCTGGCTTTGAGTCCCAGTGAAGAAAAATGGAGAATCCTGTTCTTTATCTCCAGGGAAGATGCTATAATGACTGTCCTCCCTGAGCTCAAAAAGGGGAGTTTATGGGCTACAGAGCATATGGGCTACTGATTTCTTTGAAGAATGGTGGCTTTTTAATCTGTTTCATCAGCTTGGAGTTTGGGAGTGGGTAATAGCAGACATGGCATGATCAAATCTGGATGATTTGGCTCTTAGTACTTATATCAGCTGCTGAACCTACCCAGCTCCATCTGCTGTTAGTGGATGCTTCTCCCACAGCAGACCTTTATTTGACTCTTCTTCTGTATGAGGACAAAAGTGAGACTCCCCACCACAGGTAGGGAAATGATGCCTGTCTTCAAAAAGAGCAAAGCAATAGAGTGAGTGCAAAGGAAAATTGTCACAGAGGTTAAAAAAACCCCAGCCTTCAGGACTTGGAAGTTGCTGGGATACCTCTATGAAGAACTTTTATTTTAAAGTCAATATGTCTTGTTTGCCATTTCTAATGAGCACTGCTCATTTCAGGCTCCTGCCATGCAAGATGAACATTGTACAAACAAAGACAGCAGAGCACAAACTCATGGCCCAGGAGGACCCTATTATGTTATCCTTTCAAGCTTCTGCAATTACAAGAACTAAAGGTTCAGTGCAATTATGGACAAATAGAAACATACTGCAGCAACAGATTTGGTACATTCATTTGAAAGCCAATAAGTATTTTTGTTTTAGTGACAGTTATCTGTAGTCTGTTGTGTCTGCAAGCTGGTGGCAAGACACTAGAACAAACTTACCAGCCCATCTGGTGCCTGGAATGAAGTATTTCTGTGCTTCATGTTATTACAGCCAAGGCTGAAAGCAAGAAAACCTCCTGTGGTTCAGATGATGCTTCCATGTGAGGTCAAGAGGGTTGTCGAGCTAATAGGAGTTGTAATAACATTTTAATGGCTGATGGTCATTTCTTGCATATATTTTGTGTATGTTTGTATGTGTATGTATATATATATTTATACAATAAATATATAAGTTAAAAATAAATCCAGGGTGGCTGACAAGAAGGAAATCATCTTTGCAAGAGAAAATTTAGCAAAAAACATTTTATAAAGAAAACTTTTTATTATGCCACATTGTTTTGCTATTCCCTTTCTTGGGATGACTTATTCTGAAGGTACTGTAGTAGAATAATTAACTGAAGTCCCAGTTTTCAGCTGATACTAGACTTTTACTGAATTTGTTCACCCTGTGCTTTCCTTCTAAAACACTTTTCCAGTACCTTTGTTTCAGTAGCACACAAACATTTATATACTTTTAAATTGGTGACTAGATATTGGGGCCTGTAATTAAAATATTTCAGATATTAGCAATAACATAAAACATAATTATTAGTTTAATAGCACTGTCTATAATTTACACAATTTCAGAGATTTTCCTATATGTTTTCAGTACAAATTAATAGCAACTCTCTCTCAGAATAAATCACAATTAAACCCGATCTCAGTGTAAATTACAGTGAAAAAAGTGGAAAAGAAGGCTATAGTGGAGTACAAGGGCTGAAACAACATCTTATCATATGCTTATTGTCATAAAATACCTTGATTCCTTTTGTTTGGTTGGTTGTTTTTTTCCACTCCACGTTAAAGCTTTTGTTTTGGCAGGTAGCACCAGGTGGCACTGTTACATAAACATCTACATTTTTTTTTTTAGCAGGAGAACAAGGTTCCAGTGTTGGGAAGACATGCTTCAACCAGGGGGGTGAGTGCTAGGCTTTATGGAGGGAGAAGCTGAGGCAGGCAGCAGAGAATTTTGCTTTCTACCCACACTTCCCTTTCATTACAATTTTTATATTCAGTTAATATATTGTGCAGATTTACCCCCAGACAGTAATAGGAAAGCCAAGATTTCCAGAAAGTAGCATTTCCAGTATGCTGTTTGTAAGTAACTCTGTTCAAGGACTTGTGCGTGGCTGAACAAAACAAGATTTACTTAGTGTTTACTCAGTTACTTCATCACAGTATCCTACATTAATAGCCAGTTTTTCCAAAGCCCCAGGTATTTGATAGTGCTTGACAGAAAGATGAGAAATGGAATACAGGTATAGAAAGAACGAGCCACAATGGGATTATGAGATTAATTCTGTCACTTGGAATCATGTGAGTACCACAGTGTTTTGTGGTACTGGGTACTGAGACACTGAGTGCTTTCAGCTTCCCATTTCTGAGGATTGTCACAGCTTTGTTTTTGCCACTTGCACTTACATCACTTTTAACACAGGCTTGAGTCAGTAAAAATAAGTGAAAGTTCTTTTTAAAAAAATTCAATGTAAATCACAACTTTCCTAATGTTGGAAAAAACAGGGCACAAAGTAATAGATATCTACTAATATTTACCTTTCCCACAAGTATAGAAAGAAAAGGTTCTCTGTCTTTCCGTTATCTGTTTCATACATCCTTCAGGTGTTTTTCTAGCTAGGGAATCAGTTCTTAATGCAAATCGTCCACCTTAGAGAGGACCCCAGTCTGGGAAAGCAGGCTTATCTTTAGATCCTGTTCCTTTTCTTTTTATTTTTCTTTTTTTCCTGCTGTTTTTTCTTTTTTTTTTTTCTCTCCAGGCAGTTATATTTCTATCTTGTCTTAATAGATGTTCGTTTCATAACTATCGTCTACATCCAACCTTTGACTCCTAACTGCCCAGTTGTATCAGCAAGTCATCGAGGTTTAATACTCTTTTAACCTTATGCAGAGCATTTCAAATCCTGTGCTGAGTCTCCTCACATGCAGAACTTTGCTTTTCATTCAATACCTACAATTTGGCACAACAAGTTATGCAGCTGTGGATTTTATGTACTCACTACTGGCTCCCGTTTGAGATCATACATTGCAATATTTATTGTTTTGACTTGGTAATGATTTTGGGGTGCCAAGACTAACTGTGTCTTTGGTTAGACTATGACTAGAATTCTATGCCTCAAATGTAAAAAAGGTATGTTGTCTGCCATGTACCCATATACTCTTTACTTTTTATATACTTTAATAAAACCTGCTAAAATTTCAGAACATCTACCATCTACAATATTAGAATAATGAATATAGGAAGTCAAATAATACAAGACAAGTAACCAAGTGACATGACATGTCACTTGAGTCAACCACTTACTTAACCAAAATGACAGCTCAGAAAAGGGAAGGGTGGAGGTATCTTAGCTAACTGCCAAGGTGTCTCTGAGACACTGGGTATCTCAGGTAACCCTGAGATACAGGGTAATGATGATTAAATGAATAATATGTGGGAATGGAGGAGAGACATAAAACTAGGTTGGTAAGATTTATCCCTCTTCCTGGATTATGTGAGATTCATCAGCGTTAAAGAAATGATCTAAAAATGTGAGGGCTACTCAAGCCACAGAAAATATGGTTAGCCAGTGGATCGGGATCACTTTTCATTCCCATCAGTAGAACTGAGGTTTAGCTCCATGGAACTCTAGATTTACAACTTCCCTATTAAAGCCTAGAAGTTGGAGTAGTGGGGCATGTGCAAGTATAGATAATCATTGCAAGAAAGTGTGGTGTTTAAAATACCTTCTAGCTGTTTATAACAACCTCTCTGACTGCGTTTATTGATCTGAAGGCAAAGCTAGTGGAAAAAAACGTGAGCATTTCTCAGATGCCTTATAACCCACCAGTAAAAATTAAACCTGGTGTTAAGGTTAAATGGAAATCCAAAGTAGGATTCATGGGAGTCTTGCAATTAATTTGTTACAGTTTTCAGGAAATGCTGTGTTTCTTGAAAGAACCTAGGACATGATAAAATGTATGGCAGCCAAAGACGATGATGCAGGCAAATTGGGGAACACAAAAAAAAAGGGGGGGGGAGGGGAAGAAAAATCACAGTTAATGATTCCAGGAAGAATCCCAGTCCAAGAAAGTGAATACCTCCTATTCCTTGCCCCGGCTTCAGACCAAGGTTTATGAGAACTTGTCTACTTGTCAAACATAACCACCCCATTAAAACATAAACAGACATCATCACTGCTTGCCACACTGGAAAAACATTAATATAATTAAAAGTCTTTTTTCTATTTCTTTTTTCCAATGCAGCAAAAAAATTGAAATACTATTTCAGCTATTCAATCTTCTTTCCCTTTGCCCAAAGCTGGAGTTCACTTTATGAACTCTCATTTGTCAATATCTTGATTGGTTTGATCATGGTGCAGGAAGTCTATATTTGTATGTAAATTCATTAAAAGTTGTACCAAATAAAAGAACAGATTAATATCAGAATCTTTGCTTTTTAGAGTGGGTGTGTTACACAGCATTCTGGAGTGGAGTTGAGCAAGTGCATAATGGGACCCATGGGTGGCTGTCCTTGATCACCCTGCTGCTTTATCCTTTCCTGATGCATCTCCAGTCAGACAGAATGGGCAAAACTGTGAAATAAGCTGATATTTTTTTGAGTCTGCTGGCCTACCTCCTGGATCATATCACAGAAGCTATTATATACTATTATTATAATACTGTTGAAAGTATTAAGTCACTGGGAGGGAAAGCTGCACTGTGAAAGTGTGTTGCACTGGCAAGTGTCACTAGTCAAGAGGAAGAATAACCATTTCCTGCAGTACCTGTTATTCCTTAGAGCTCTCTCAACCATGCTTAGCACATAAAATCTGACAAGATTAGAACCTCAGGTGGTATGGCTTCAGGCAAAGGAGAAATTCAGTTACCTGTCAGTAGTAATAATAAAGAGATGAGTGAAACCACCACAACACTGTCTCTGTCTTTCCCCTGGATTACCTCTCTTTTAAGATGCCCTTATTGAGCAGTTATTCCCTGTGTCTACTGATGAAAGAACAAGGTAATGCTGTGCAAAGAAGAAGCAAGTCTTAAATCTATTTTATGGGTTGACTAAGTTTCTTTGAATATTTTAATGACATTTTTACTTTTCTGTTTGCTCTCTTTTAAACTGAGCTATAAAAAAGTAATAGCTTCCAATGTCATTAGCAGGTATGTGATAGTCAAATGCATTCCTTACTTTTCTTTTGAGTAACTTCAATCTCATAAGGTAAATTAAAGATTTCAGCTGAACCACAGAAATGGTCTACTCCAGCTCCCACTGAAATCAGTCTCATTATCTTCAGGTATTCCTACATCAATATCTATTTCCTTTTAATAAAAACTGTAGACTGCTTATTTGTTGCAGCTGTGCTGAAAGGCTAAGCCCTATTGCTTAACCACCTACACTATCATTTTCCAAGAAAACACATATAATGAAAGTAATCTAAATATATTCTTTGATACCTATATTAATACTATACATTTTAAACTCCATTTGCACTGTTTTCAGATTAAATTGTTTTTGTTTTTCCTAAGTAAATCCTCTCAGAATGTTCTGATTTTTACACAGTTGGCTGCAAAACACATCATTTCCCATCAAATGGATTGGTTTTTTTGTCTGAAATAAGAATAATAGAAAGTAGATTTTCTCCTGTAGATGGCTCAGTTATCCTAAAAAGAAAAATCAGAATTGCCAATCCTTTAGGAAGACAGTATTTTCATGTTGTAGAGTTTGTTGGGAATTTTTGGTTTCGTTATAATTCAGCAATGACTGACAGGCAGAGAACTAAAAAATGCAACGGCCATATGACTGCTACAATGTATTTACAACCCTTTGAAATGAAAGTTGTTTTGCAAAAACTAGGGAGAAAGATTTCAAGCTAGAGATCCATTTAACATGTCCCTACAGGAGGTGAAAGGATTCCTCCAGGTGGAATTTGACACATATCCAGTCAAGTTTTTAAATGGTAAGTCTGGTCACTTGCATAGCAAATACACAAAGATAAATAGGGCACATCTTTGATGTAGGCCTTAAAAAAAAAAAAAAGACAGATTGTGGACCACTTAACCAGATGCCACAGGGTCTACGCAGGGCCTCTGTAATCTTGTTTTTGTAACTGCTGCATCTATTAAAAACGAACAGAGGCCAGAATGCTTGTAAATGAGAACATCATCTTCTCAACACAGCCTCACTTTTGGAACCTTTCCATTTGTTTATTAGTGAGTGATACCCCTCAGTCATCAGTACATTAACATTTTACTAAGTTTTTTTTTAATTTCAGTGTAAAAGCTCCTTTTTTTGCTCTCTGGTTTGACCCCAGCTAGATATTGATGTTATTTCTTCTCCCTGAAGTACACAGTGAACTCTGTGATTCTGTGACCTTAAGAGTCAGGTGTAAAAATGTGAGTCCTTTGTACAGCATTTTGATGGTAGAACTTCTGTTCTAATAGTGTTAGATGAATATACGTGAGAAATCCTGCCGAGATTCAGACTAACATTACAATAAGTAGCTGTGCTGTGCAAAGCCTTGGTTAAGGCACAGCTTCAAATGTGTTGGATTGTGTCAAAACAGTTTTGAAACTGTGTTAAACTGATTCATATAAGCTAGCAGAATTTTAAAATACACCTGGTTTTGCTTGTTGGCCATGTGGGTTAATCCTCCCATTCATGCTCAGGATGAGCAATAACCTCGCTCAGAGTGAGTACTCATGAACTGTACTGTGATTCAATGTCAACAGGAGTACTGGAGTTCAATGCATATATGTTTTCAAATACCAGTCACAAAAGATTGCGATTTTAAGTATATCTCTGAATGAGAATTAAAGAATAAGCTATTTCGGGTGCACATATGTATATATCTATTCAGGTATTTTGCTTCCGGCCTGTCCTAACCTTCAGATTGCTTCAAGCCCTATCCTCTGGCTGAGCTCAGCATGATGACACATTATTCATACACCCATTTTCAGGTCTTACCTACTATCAGTGTAAAACATACAGGACAATATGTGTTATATATATATTTCTGCACACATCTTTTTACTTCTGTACCCTGGCATGTAGTCTAAGGCATAACCTCTCTCCAGAGATTCTTTCACGCAAGCTGGTATTTTTATAAATATACAGAATATTTGAACTACTTAGTTAAAGAAATACCTGTTGTGGCGGGTTAACCTTGGCGGGCTGCCAGATGCCCACCCAGCAGCTCTCTCACCTTCTCTCCTCAACAGGACAGGGAGAAAAAATAAGATGGAAAATCTCATGGGTCAAGATAAAGACAGGGAGATCACTTACCAGTTACCATCATGGTCAAAACAGACTCAACTTGCGGAAAATTAATTTCATTTAATGCCAATTAAAATAGATTTAGATAGTGAGAGACAAAGACCAATTAAAACACCACCTTCCCCCTTTTTTCCTCAGGGCTCAACTTCACTCCTTCATTCCCGACTCCTCTGCTCCTGCCCAGAGCAGCACAGGCGGGTGGGGAATGGGGAGCTGGGTCAGTCCATAACAGCTCTTCTCTGCTGCTCCTCTCTCACGTGTTTCCTCTGTTCCAGTGTGCACACTCCATGGGCCACAGTTCCTTCAGGGCATACCCACCTGATCCGGCATGGTCCTCTCCATGGGCTGCAGTGTGGGTATCTGCTCCACTGTGGTCTCTCCACAGGCTGCGGGGGAATCTCTGTTCTGGCACCTGGAGCACCTCCTCCCCCTCCTTCTTCTCTAACCTTGGGTTTCTCAGGGCTGTTTCCCACATTTTTTTCCTCGCTCCTGTGTGCCAAACACTGTTTTGCCCTTTCTTAGATACATTTTCACAGAGATGCCACCGTCTTGTCTGAGAGGCTCAGCCGTGCCCTGCAGTGGGTTGGTTGGAGCCGGCTGGAACCGGCTGTGTCTGGCACGGGGCAGCCCTGGCCTCTCCTCACAGAGGCCGCCCTGCAGCCCCGCTGCCAGCGCCTGGGCACCTGCACCCCGTACACCTGCAAATATAAAATAGCGTTGGCATTTTTTCTTCTGACATTAAGGCCCCCCTCCCCAAAAAAATTTCTGTGAAATTAGGTTGTTTAAATGTATTGATACATCTCCTAAAAGCTAGTCCATTTCGGTTTGGAAAACCCAACACATAGCCTGTGAAAAGGTTGCTAGTTTTGCATGCAGTTTATAGACACAAGTAAATGTTCGTCAGAACACTCTGTAGAATTTCCAGCAATTATTTGTCACTTGTAAAATGTGTGTCTGTCTCCACTGCTAAGCAAGGTCTGTCTTTGGCTGTATTCCTTTCACAGGCGAGTTTATCAGCAATTCTAATCTTTCCTGATTCTAATTATTTTCAAAAATGGTATAAAGACCTCTTTTCAGAAGTCTGATATAGTTTCTGGACCCAGAATATATAATCTGTAAAAATGTTTTCCTCTGAAAAATACTGCAATTGTTTTTTAATTCATAATCAGAAAATGTGATTGCATAGTAGACACTCTGGATGTTTCTTCCTCTCCCCAATAAAATCAGAGTTTATAAGTTTTCTTATATTTAGCCATTTTGGGTTCCAAAAAATAAATAAACAAACACTCTCATAGAGATATATATATATTTACTAGAAACACTTTTCAATAGGATACATGCTAATAAAGATAGACTGCTGAAACATTGGCTGCCTTGCTCAGCTGCTGTAGTATGGTCTTGGCATGGCTTCCCCTGTCATTATTCATTAGACGTAACACTAGATTACATCATCCAGAGTGGATTTTTTCCCTAAACATGACTGAAACTGTAACACCTATCAGTTTTGCCATTTAGTTTTCACCATGGGAATGGAAGGGACTTTTCCATTTCCAAAGTTGTACAAAAGATTGACTCACTGCACCATTTATGTGTGACAGCTGCTTCTCAAAAGAGTTTGCATGAACTTTCATCACTAATTTAAGCCCATGACTCATGTTTTGTGGAAGCCCAGTCATCAACTAAGAACCCCAAATGGTGCTTCAGCTTCAGCTTCACTTTGCTAAAACTTTCTAGGATATGGGGTAAGTTCAATTGCTCACCTGATGGCATCTTGGAACATGAATTGCAGCTAAAGGTATTACACCTTTAGCCAATGGATAAAAATAGTATTTTTTTTTTAATATCTGAGGTTTGATTGATAATATCTTTAAGAAAGAAAATGGAAATTTAAAAAAGCCAATGGCAGAAGCAGTAATCACTGAGAATCTGACTTAATTCATAGCTACTTGGAGAATTAAAGAAGCCATATGGTCTGAAGATGAGGAGAATAATTGATTGCTTTTAAATGAAATCCGGTGCTCCAGGAGACACCAAGACCAGGACCCAGTAACTGACATAAGTGCATAATCAGCACAGAAAAATCTACAGTCATTAAGCAATCACATTGGCTCCCTGAAAAATCTCTAGAAAAGTGAAAGTGTGTATGAATGTGATTCACAGAAGCCAGCATACACAGCCAGGGATCACCTGAGCTAACCAGTAAGAAACACTGAAGGAGAGTGTCTACATTAATGCCACCCAGAACCTTTATGTCAGAAACTGAGCTGCAGACAGCTTAATGATTAAATAATGCTTGAGTTGGGATGCAAAATTTCTAAATTTGAACCTAAAGAAACCTAAACCAGACTGTTCAAACAGCTCACTATAAAAGCATAACTCAAGACTTTCTGACTACTTCTCTCTATTGATTGCATGGGGAATCACACCTGACAACCACAGGAACAGATGATTTGAGATGGCATGTATGTTACTATTTTGGAGCCCATTAGCAGCATAGTTTTGAAGCAAATCCCCCAACAGTGTGTACTTACTGCACATGTGTTTGGTATGCAGTAACTCAATTCTTTTCAGAGGAAACTAAATCAGAAACTGCTTGAAGTGCACACCAAACACATTGCAAATCTTCATAGAGGTCTGATCCACTGTTTGGTCCTCCGGATAGTTTCAAATCACACGTGGGATGGAGATGTTAGATTCAGGTCACCACACTAAACCTCATCTAGGTAAAACCTCCAAGACACATACAGTGTAAATGAAGCAAGATGACTCAGCACTGACTCTTTTGGTGCACTAGTGTAATCCTGTTGCTCAAAAAAACTTTTTGTTGCAAACTTAGCTCCAGTCCTCTTGGCTCTCTTGAACTGTGTTGCCATAGTAGGATAAAAATGAAATTTGTCAGACTTTGTAGGTGGTCTAACGACATTCTCTAAATCCTTATTTTTGAACCTAATCCATAATGACTAACATTCAAGAGGATGTTGCTCATAGATACTGTAAACTGCAGTGGTGTTCAGGGCATTAGCTAATAAGGTGAGTGGGGAAAAGAGGGCAGATTCTTTTGGTTTGTTCCTACTGAAAAAGGAGAAGAAAATACCAGAAACAAACCACTACACAGTCTAAATCCACCTCTTTTTTCTTCCTAAATGTGGGGTTTCATTTCTTTGCTTCAAGCGTTTCACCCATGACTTCACAGGTAAAAAAAAAGTTTGTGTCTTTTTATAAATTATTAGGTGGATAAAGTGCTTTCCTAATCAAAGGCAAAAATAACAAGGAATGTCTCATTTTCAGATACCTTCTAATAAAACCTATCGGAAAAAAAAAAGAAAGCCAAGGGAAAGTTCCTATCTAACATATCCAGCCTTCCATTTTCCCTATGTTAAAGAATGAGACATCAAAACTTTAGCTGAAAGATTTCCAAATGTTATGTAAGTAGACAGAGGTCATTCAAATATTATCCATATACAGTGTCCTGTGTGGCCCAAGAGTGACATAACAACTAGGGCAGGAGGACAGCCTATTTTTTCTGACCGCGCTTTTGTTTGGCAATTTGGAACACAAATTAGTGCTAATTTTTAACAGTAGCTCTTGTAATGTGCATATCTGTTTAATTGGTCTGAACTAAGACTGTTGTGAGTTTGTGGAGACTCTTGAAGTATTCTTTATAGTGCAGAAACTTTCAGGCACTTCACATCTGAGCTTTATTCAAACCTATGCTTGTGGTATATTACCAACCACTTCAATTCCTCTTGTTTATGTTAGAAAGATAATAAGACTCTTTACAATTTTAAAGGCTCTAAAAATTTTTTGAGGTGTTCATATTTTCCCTTTATATATTATTTTTATTGTTTGTTGCTTTCAGACTGTCCTCTCAACACTGTACTATACAGCAAAAAAACCCTGAAGTGATATGCTTTGAACAGTTTATACAGTAAATGAGGTAGAGAAATCAGCAGGGATGGTACTACAGGAGAATGAATAGCTACAACTTCTTGTTTGAATTGTTGTGTTAATGCTGAATCTCTCCCCAGGATTGGATTTGACCCTTTTCATGGTCAGCTTGGCTATGTTTTTTATGTATCTGCCATTGTGGTTGGAGCCTAAGGTAAGCCATGGATCTCTGTATAACTTCATCTAACAAAGCTTGGCTAGTCCAAATATATTTGTTATCCTAGTCACAGGGAGGGTCTTTCTGCTTGTGTCCATTACCAAGGCATTCTGCATTTCTCCTTTTTGTGTTACAGGTATAGGAAGGACTATTGCAGCAATCATAGGGGAAAGCCAGCCTGGCAGGATTGCTTTCAGATTATGACTGGATTTTGGCTGTCAGCTCAGGGCTAGGTCTCATCTTCTGATAATATTGAGAGGTGCTGTTTCATTTTAACATACTGCCCTGCTGAGTCTTGACATGTTTCCTCCCAGAAGTATATTCGGTTTCCCTATCCAGTCTCCTTTAATAATCTCCTGTGGAAATACACTTCCCAACAACAACAACAACAAAAAATCAAATTTAATTTACTTTCTCATTATCCCATAGAATTCGCATGCCATTCATACCAGTTGCATAAATGGCTTACTAACCTTTACTTACCCTAAGTTTGAGCATAGCCCTGGCTTCATTTCTTTGCTGTTTGGGTCAGCAGGCAGTTAGTGATTTCTCTCAATGCCTGTCGTAGCCCAGCTGCCTCCTGCCCTTTGGCGTGCGTACGCTTTCCCTCTCCTCCCCAGAGCTTCCACAGGCCACTGTGCCCTGGGCCAGTGCTTCTCTTTCAATTGACCACACTGCTTGGGGAGTCATGTCAGAGCTTCAAAAAGCTTCCCACAGCTTTATCATAGCGACGCTACTGCTTGGCTTGGCTTTCTCCAACCGGCTGCTTCACAGCTCCATTTCTGCAGCTGTCCATGCCCTACTGAGGCACAGCTTGCAGCCTTCTCTTCCTCTAGGTCGTCTGCTTTGTGATACTGCTCCCAGCTGTGTTTTTCTTCTCCTGACGGCTGAGGTCACAGGAAAAAGCATTCTTTTTAGATGCGGTTGTATCTATTTAATGCCTCCAACTGAATACACAGTTAGCCCCTCTGAAAATACAGTGTGCAAGTAATTGAAATTCTGCTTCATTCTTTGAAATAATTGTGCAAAAGTTTAGTTACAGTGCAGCTCTTCTACTGTTGCAGGGAGAAAACACTCTGAACAAAACTCTGGCATAAGGCATGAAGTCTGACAGTCGGCAGTGATCCCAGTATGGAATCTAAAAAAAGAGGCTTTCTTCTGCCTTTGTATTAAAGATCTAGGCACTATTTAAGACAGTAGGCTTTATGTTAGGATTTTTAATTTTCCCTTATTTCTGCTACATGCTTAAAGGCAGTTCTGCATTCACTTTCAGTTTCACTCCTTACCAAATTAAATTTAATAATTTAAATACTGATCAGTAGCAAAGCATTTGTGTATAAAATCAGCATATTTGTTCTCAAATGTTTGTCATAGGTGGATGAATGTGGCTTTGTAGCATGGAATTTTAAGTTGTCTTTAACCCAGTTGGACTATGGCCCAGTTCATTTTGAGTATGGCTAGACTAAACTTTTGGTTTATTAAAACAAACAAACACAACCCAGAACAAAATATTTTAGTTATTTCTATTGAGATCTCCTCTTCTCTCTATAATGTTCCACATCACATATGTGCAGTAATATTATAAATTCATGTACCACAATATGCACTGTGGACATGGAGTATTACCTTCAATTTCAAATCAAGAATTAGATTTATGCTGTTTCCTGGGTTACTGCTAAATAAAACCACAGCTAAGATGTGCTTTTTAGAATTACATGTGATAGTCCTTACTGTTAAATTTTTAACATCTTCCCTGGCATGGCTTTGGCCTCTGCCAACTAGCGAGCACTCTTGCAGGAGATGCAAAACATGAGTCAGGGTAGGCAGTCTGGACAAAGGCAATCTGTCTTCTTTTATCTGACACAGATCTCCAGCACCAGCAGACTTTGTACCTTCAAACACTCGTGACTGTCCATGTGAAATAGCTATAAAAACACCATTTGGATGGGCTGTCCACAGCTTTCAAAGCATTTCAGATCCTTTAAAATGAAGAAAAAAAACTCAACCAAAGAAAACCAAACCCACAAAGAATGTTCTCTTCCCATACTAGTAGAAGATTAGTCAGGTACCTGTTCACTGTGGATGAGAGTAATGTGACACAAAGGTATGAGTGATACTGTCATGAATAAGTTGTTATAGAGACAGAATATTATCAAGAAATAAATTAAAAAGTAAACAGATACTAATTTTACCTTTATTTTTCCTTTTCAAGGATATTTAAGCACAGTCAATTGCATGTTAAAAATATTATAATTAATGGAAGTAAATACCCTATAAGAAGGGAGTTTACGCACAAGTAAGGTGGGGACTGAAGGATGAAGAACTATTGTGCAAGTCACAGTAATCCCTCTTGCCTCGCAACTGGAAACCTGGCCAAAGAGGTTGTGAACAAGAAGCTACTTGTCCTATATGCAATGTATATGGTTTTGTTACTTGGTTTTATTTAATCTGGCAACAAATCACTTTTCTTATGAAAGGAAATGTTTGGGTTTTATTTATTATTACTCCCCATCTACCTACATTTACTACTATAACAGTCTGAGGACAGCACTTGCCTTAGATCTCTTTGGCAAGCACAGCAATTACCAGTTACTCGTTCTTAAACTCAGAGGCTACATTGGGCATCCTACCTGCATGTGTAAACAAAGCTCATAGTCTCCATATCTTCATAACCCATCACCTTGTACAATCATTTGCATCAGTATAAAGTTGTAGAAAAGTATCAGAGGTTTTTCTATACATTTTGCTGTGGCTGAATTAACGATCTGAGGTGGAAGAAAACTGCATTTGCTCCATAGTAAGAAAGCTTATAGTAGATTATAATTAGTGTGTTCTACTTTAAGACTCAAAACCAAACAACACTCAAAAGCAAAGAAAACAAAGCTAAATTAAATACCTAGCCAAAACACTGTTATGTTGATTTCAAAGATGGATAATTATAGCAGTAATATATTTAGAAGGTTCTTGTTCATCATTTTTTTTCATCCATGTATAAAGGCACTGCACAAATCACAGTTCTATATAGTGTTTTTTATTATCATTTTACCACCTGCAAAATGTCACAGAATGGTGAAAAGGACTTGCTTTTGTTACACTCTGAGTCACGACCTCTGAGTTATAGTTGTCAGCTGCCAGATCTACTTCTACAGAATTGCTGCTTGGTCTACTATTCCCTGTCTTACTTGTGCAGTTATTCTTGCAGTGGTACAAACTTTTCATTTGTACATGTGAATCTTCATCCTGGTTTTTGCACTCTTTCTGCAATATTTCAGGGTAGATGAAATTCTAACCTGGCAGCCCTTCCCAATTTGACTTATCATGTTTCACGTAATGTGATATTTGTTGTCTGTACTCAATCATCTAATGAAAATAATGAATAATACCAGACCTACCTTAGACCCCATTTGACACATCTGTCTGGTTGGAAATGTGGACCACTGATAACTGCTGTCCAAGTATTGTTCTCCCAACAACTGTGCATTCACTTTATGGTAGATTCTTTTCTAAACTATGTTTTGTCTGTTTTTATGAGTGTATCATCTGAAATAGTGTAAAGCCTGAGACAGTAATGTATGACATCTGCTGTTTCTCTCCTGTCCACAAGACTTGCTACCCTGTCATAAAAGTAAATCAGCTTGTTCTGACATGATATGCTTTTGACAAGACCACACTGGATGCTATTCACCTCCTTGTGGTCTTTTAGTAACTTTTTTTTCTTTGATGAAAAGTTCCTGACTTTTTCCAAGAACTGAAGTTAGGATAACTGGTTGTCATGGTTTAACCCCAGCCAGCAAATAAGCACCACACAGCCGCTCGCTCACTCCTGCCCGGTTGGATGGGGGAGAGAATCAGAAGAATAAAAGACAAAACTCATGGGTTGAGATAAAGACGGTTTAATAGGGAAAGCAAAAGCTGTGTGTGCAAGCAAAGCAAAGCAAGGAATTCATTCACTACTTCCCATGGGCAGGCAGGTGTTCAGCCATCTCCAGGAAAGCGGGGCTCCATCACGCGTAGTGGTTACTTGGGAAGACAAAACACCGTCACTCCAAATGTCCCCCCCTTCCTTCTTCCTCCCCAGCTTTATATGCTGCGCATGACGCCACAGAGTACGAAATATCCCTTTGGTCAGCTGGGGTCAGCTGTCCCCATTGTGTCCCCTCCTAACTTCTTGTGCACCCCCAGCCTACTCGCTGGTGGGGTGGGGTGAGAAGCAGAAGAGGCCTTGATGCTGTGTAAGCACTGCTCAGCAGTAACTAAAACATCCCTGTGTTATCATCAACACTGTTTCCAGCACAAATCCAAACCATAGCCCCATACTAGCTACTATGAAGAAAATTAATGCTATCCCAGTCAAAACCAGCACACTGGTCTACAATTTCCTGGCCTACCAGTCTTTGGAATTTCTTCCATCTTCCACAATTTCTCAGAAAAAATTATTACTAGTGCCTCTGAAATTACTTCAGCCAGTACTCTGAGTATACTAGAATGAATATCCTCAGGTGATCCCACTATGAAATTATTCAGTTTATCTAAGATTTGAATTTGTTCTTTTCTTATTTTACCCTGAATTGTCACCCTACTTTAGCTTCATATAAAGCATTAGAGGCACAATGTGGCTGAGAGTGAAAGAACATATTTCTGAAGGCTAGATTCTACCAATTTTAAATATGCTTAGTTTTTTACCCATGGAACATTGTTCCTTCATTCAGTGTGGCTTCTTGAAGAGTAAGAGAAACACCTCTGAAAGACATGGAGGGACAAGGACAGTAGCACAGATGGCACGCACGGAGGTATACCAAGCCAAGCACATCTATACAGAAGGAGTAATTGGTAAACATGGATATAGAGATACGCACTTGAAAGAGTGGGGAGAAAAAGCGATCACATACACAAGAACATAAAAACAAGGACAGAACAGTGTGTGCAAATCTTCACAACTATAACTTACTTTGTGCTGTCTGGCTAGTTTGTACCACTGAGTATTTGCAGAACTACCAATAATGACACAATTTCTTTGAACTTCACCCTCAGGGAGACAGAAGCTTAATCTTACCTGGATTTAGGCATTTTTTAATGCAAACATCCAACCTTAACACAGTCCTCTTAAGCATCCTTTTAGGCAGCAGGGGGAAATACTTACAGCACTGGTGATGTGCTTCTGCTTTAGCCATCTGTGTTCAGATGAGATGAATCATGTTCTAAACATGTTAATTTCTCTCCATTGACTATAAAGGGAAGATAGACAACTGACTTGGATGAGGATATCCGTAGTTCATCACATTAATCCCACTCATTGCTAAAGTTCCATTATTGTTAATAGTTCCATCAAGCCTCACATTCCTCTTGCATACAGCAAGCATCCATCTAAACACATTGCACTTCTAGTGTTAGCTTCAGGGAAGAGGAGGCTGAAGCTTCCTGTCCTGAGCAACTGGTTGGCCAGACAGAGGACAAATCTGCTTCTCCTTCTGTAGGAGAGGATTAAAGGTCTGTGCTCCTTATTCACTCCAAACACACACACACAAGCACGCACACACACACACGCGTGCATCTCTGTGTTTATGTATATACATACTTCTTAATTATGTTTAAAGAATCACTTTTCTCACACATGCATACATATACACTGTTATTAGCAAGGGAGAGGAAGTCCTCACTTCCCCTTTTTATGTATGAGAGCTTCTGCTTCCATCAAGCCTCCTGACAGCACGACTGAACAGAGTATATGTAAACCTCAGTTTCAGAAGTCAGAACTTTTCTCCCACTTTGACTTTTTCCACAATGTCAGATGTTCCTCACTTCATTTTACATGGATTCAATATCCTTGAAGTTTTACTTGGAATTTCCAGTTTTAAACATAGATTTAGGCTTAGTCAAATCCCTTCAAAAAAAACCATGATAAACAATCACATTAATGGTTTTTTGGGGGGAAATTTCCCTCATTCCCAACTCCCATCAGTTTCTTCATATTCAACCAAAATTTGGCCCACATTAATCTTATAATATCATAGGTTTTGATTAAATTTTCTACTGGTAACAAACATGAAATCTAGCAAAATATTCCTTGTGTCTGTTCTCTTATAGATCTTTCACATAGGTCTTGTAACATCGTATGACTGTGAAATAGATGAAATTTGCCTCTTGCTTCAAATAAGCTTAAAAATATTAACAAATGCATTTATTCCTTGAGTCATTAAACACACTCTGTAAGTCCTGTTAAACCAATCAAGGGAGGATATCTCAAAATCAAATAATACCTGTTCTTCAGATTCACTAACTAGCAACAGAATTGCAGAGCTTCCCTCACTTCAGTCTTAGACTAACATGAAACATCTCTTTAAAAAAGTATTCCTGACACCAACAAAATCTACTTCATATCAGCATGCTTTCAATAACATTAAGTGAAACCTTCTCCATGTTCAACTTCAATGCATTAGAATCAAGAGTAATGCCACTTTTAATTAAACTAGGTATTGCAAAGGATCTGTGCTCTCTTACATTTATCCTTATAATCTTATTTCATATTTTACCCACTGAAGTATGTTTATTAATAGTGCTACAGAGATTTTGGCAGCAGGGCTTCTTAGATCTTCTAATAACCTTTTGAGCCTAAGATTGCTTCCTTTCATACTCAACCAAATCTTCTACCTTTAAGGAATGTTTCACTTTATTCAAAGCCTTTCTTTTTTCTTTGACTACCCTTTAATAATTCTTCTGCTCAAAAGTACTGAATTGCTTTGCTCCCCACACAATCTAGAAATAGCCAAAACAGGCCATAGACATACCCAAAGAAAAAGCTTCTTTGTATTGTCAGTGACAGTTTCCATAAATCCCTTAAAATAGAGAGAATAAAAGGAGATCCAGACAACCTTTTGAACTCTATCTTTTCTCTACCACTGTATCAATTTAGAAGGCAGCTGTAGATGAATAAACATTGGAAAATGGTCACTCCACATCTAGTAAAATTGATTTTATACTGTAAAGCCAACCTCTAATATTTACTCCCAACTTTCTGCAAATTTATGTCTTGCTGATGCTTGAGCGTTTAGCAGTAAAACTGTTGAAACTACTCCCTACCCACCATTTCAAGTGGATCGTATTATAACCATCCATTATTTTCTCCTCAAAACCTTTTTCCTATGGATAGTTTCGCTCACAGCCAAGAATTTGTGTATTAACTTCTCATCATAGTTACCAGTTATGAAATGTTTTTATATGTTTAGAGATAAATTTATGCTATGTGTAAATGACATCTGGTTGGTAAGGATTTGCCCTCTTAATAGACAGCTTCTCAATTTGTTTGTTTCAATGTAATCATACTATAATCTCAATAATTTTGAATCTTCTATAATGAACAACCTAATCAATAGATATATTTGTAGCAACTATTGAAAGTATTGACTTATCAGTTTCAATTTATTTGTAACAATACATTTATTAAAAGTATTAAAATACTGTTAAAATCCTAGTCACTCATTTCCCACTATACAAATTCTAGGTTTAGATTCCACAACCAGACTCTCCATTCCCAATTCTATTGCCCAAACCAGTCAAGACCAGTTGTAATGCTCTTCTTCACTCCCCTGCATTTTTGATGAATACTGGCCAGGTTCTCTTTCAGCATTTCTCCAGACCATGTAAATCCTGCCCCTCCCTGTCCCCAGGAAGAGGCAATAACAACAGCAGTAGTCCAATATGTCCTCTACCTTCTAGAGGTGTGCCCTGTCCCACCTCTGGGAAATTCATGGTGGGAGGAAAACTTTTATTGCATTTTGTACCTGTTAGTCTTCACACAGGAAAATAGGGACTGAAGATAAAACTAATCACTTCTGTGCTTCAGAAAGTCCATGATGCTACTATTACAGGAAAGAGAGAGAGAAAGAGAGAAAGAGAGAAAGAGAGAAAGAGAGAAAGAGAGAAAGAGAGAAGGGAGGGAAGGAAGGAAGGAAGGAAGGAAGGAAGGAAGGAAGGAAGGAAGGAAGGAAGGAAAGAATGAAAACCAAAAAGTGATTCATGACAATACTCTAATTCCTACGTAACGATAAATGCTGGAATGAGTTGAAGATTTATTCCTTTTTCCTTTTGCAGAAGGAATCCTTAGGTGGAAGAGAACCAGCATAACTGTATTTCATCACCCTGTTACCATCCTTCCCTGTAGGAAGGAAAGGAGTTCCTGAGATGTATTTCCTGGGCAAGCAGAAGGATCCCTTGGTGTCTTAGAATGCCAAGATAAATATATATTCAGGTGACCTAAACTGATGAACAGCCCAACCTCTTGTTGACCCTAAAACACACTATCATAAAGTTTGTTTAAAACCATGTTTGTCTTCCTCTATGACCCTGCTGTAGACCACAATGACTACAGGATTCAAAATTTAAAAGCTTTAAGACCACCACCCTCAGAATACGTTAAGATAGCAAATGTGGTTCTCTGTATTCTTGAAAGCAGTACAGAGAAGGAATGCTTTCTACAAAATGTCAGTTTAAAATCTGCTAAGCATTATAATCTCAAACAATGAAATGAAGAACTCAAATGAACAAAGCCATGAGCAACCTGGTCTGATTTCAAAGCTGGCCCTACTTTGAGCACTAGTTTGGACTAGAAGACTTTCAAAGGTCCCTTTCAACATAAATTATTCTATGATTCCATGATTCTGTAAATGACACACTTATATACTTGTATGCAGAAATATCTTGCACTAACCATAGCTTAGGAGCATTATCTCTGGATTTTATATCCTTAAATCTCTATTAAGAAATGGCTCATACAGCTACTCTCTGTTTTACAGTGACATCATAAATCATCTTTCCTCTTCTTTCAAACCCAACAATGCCCTGACTCCTGGGAGGACAAGAAAAAGAAACAAAACCTATTTCAAAAGAAAACAAAGCACGACAGTGTTGCATGAAATGGGAATCTCTATCTTCTCTCTTTCTGGGGTTTAAAAATATCAGTCTACTGCTCCTACACAGACAAACTGAGCAAATTTTCCATTTTCTCAAAATTATTTCTGGGCTCATGTGGCATGATATAATTCTCCTGTGTATCCTAATGGCTTTTCTCATGAGACATAACACTGAGGTCCTGGCTTTAGCTACAGTGGAAGAGACACTTATTCAGCTTCCAAACAACTGAGTAATGACTCCCTGAAGGAATCATTCAAGGATAATTTCAGCATGAACCCACCTGTTGGTCATGTTGTATATGTTTCTGAGCTCACCACACATGAAGATCTCTGTTTCTGTAGTTGATATCTCCTTAAGTAAATGCAGATAGTTTTGGCTTTTTTTTTTTTTAAGTTTTGTAACAAGACATGCTAAATAAACAAGATCTCAGAATATAGCTAATTTTAGGCCATTAAGAAGTACATTTGTTTTTATGCCAGTAATACAGTCATATCTTTTGCAGGAAATTAGATTCTTGTTCCCTTGAACTTTCTTTACCACTTCCTCATTATTTGAAATCCTCATTCTCAGAGTAGCTGTGTTACAGCAGAGTCTAGAAAGGTACTGATACACACACTCAGGAGTTTTAGCTGTAGCTTCTGGGGAGTAAAACAGGGAATGGAAAAACATCCTGAAGTATGTTTTAAATACAAAAAGGTTTTCAAAGATAAGAATCGAGAGTGCAGAAGTCACAAAAATATTATGTCTGCCACCAGCTGCTCAGATGTCTTAAAATCTCTGGAGCTCTTAGCTTTGGGACTTGGAAAAGCCAGCCCAGTCTCATCTCAAGTTATTGCTGCCAAATACAGAAAGGTAATATTACCCAGCTTCAGGACACAGAGAGTCAAGGTTCACCTCCTGTCTAAGGCACTGATCTGTTGTGTCACTTTCCAGCTTTTTGTGTCTCTATAAACCTTCCAACCCTTTGTCCTTTTTTACTGTAGTCTTGTGAGTGCCAAGATGGTAACCTGCTGTCATTCTTTCCAGTGCCTGACATAGCAGGGTACTGATTTCAGCTAGGATTTCTAGGCACCATTGTAGTACAAATGATGATAATGCTGCTTTGTGAATATGTTCCACATGTGTGGAAACGTCCCTATCCAGCTTTTTTATACTACTGCTCCAGTACCAGTTGAGCAAGGTCTGAGTGTAGAGCAGAGGATAATAGGAGGAAAAAAACAACTCAGGAAACAAGCAGTGTGCATACAATATACTGTAACTGTCATAGCATGCTGGCTTAGGAAGAGAGAACGAAGAGCTTGAATTCAATTCAGGAAATGATAGAGGAACCAGTAGAGGTGACATAAGAGTGAATGGATGCAAAAATAAAATCATAAAAGGTAAGTGATTTTTTGCAGCAAAGTAGAATGACAACTTTCCATGCACATACCATTGACAAATGCCAAGGCCATTGCTTATGACATGTAGCATTAACTGGGCAAAGAAATTTTATTTGGCCTTAGTATTCGTAGTGTGTAAGTAAGAAATATTAGACACACTTCTGATGGTGGGAGAAATCTCCAGGAAGGAAAAAACTGGCTGTATTTCTGGATTCCTCCCCTTCTTATGTGCTTTATATTCCATGTGAAACAATGAACATGCTAATTTGATTATTTGTATGACAGTCGAGTGGATTTAACAGTAACATGACACCAACATTACAGTCTAAGAACCTTTAATGAGTGACTTCACTCTATAATAAGCCTGTGAATTAACGAGTCATTCTTACTTTTAATTTCTGCAGTGAGGGTAGCTGAGAACAACTTCTAGACATTACTGATATCTTGACAACCTGTCAGGACTTGTCTACATGGGAAATTAATTCTCAGGAAGTCCAGGTGATAATTTACTGGAAACTAGCTACGCTGAGCTAGTCTCTGTGCCTGTGCTTGGGTACTCGTGCAGTGTGCAACGTGTAAGGTATCTCTGCTTTCAAAGAAGGATAAGGTAGTTCACAGAAAAATCCATCATACTATGCTAGTTTAGAAGATGGGAATGAAAAGATACACCAAACTAGCCAGAAGGAGTGAGCTATAGTCTGGAAACCATACAATTGTTTTAGAGATAAAGTGCATCCATTTACTAGGAAAGCTTTTTTAGCTTGGCCGTAACCTGCACTAACACCTCTGTTTAACATTTGGAATGGAATTGGCTTGTTTGTAGCCAGTTCAGATTATGGACAAAAGAATAAATCTTCATCTGCATCAGTTCTTGTAGACGTACCCTCAGAGTTCATTAAGGGCAACCACAAGAGGCAGAGCAAAGGAAAGGTAACAAAACAGGGTAGCTAAAATGCTATAAATTCACACCGAGTTGTATAGACAAATCCAAATTTATTCTTAAATGCAGCAGAGTCCAGAGTCTATGCTTACAGTTGCAGCTGTTGTTTGTTATAGTAGTTAAGGATTTAAATGCCACTTTATCATTGTTAGACAAGATGAATTCATAAACTGTGTAACAACAGGCACCAGTGCATCCAGCAGTCTAGTAACATTAAATCATCATATTTAACTCTTCTGATAAATTAGAGAAAAAATTATAAAATAAATGTTTTTTTGTTTCAACTATGAGGAAACCAGTTAAAGACATCTACGGACTAAAACACTTGTATAAATTCATAATGCAGATTTAGGATCAAACACGTTTTAACTCAGTGAAAACACTGCTGTTTTAATGTCCTGTTGTCTTTGATACTTGGGAAATGAGATTCAGAAGACAAGGAATGGAGACACTTGCACTGATTGAAAAAAAGGCAGAAACTGCAAAACGAGAATAAAACACAAGCAATTGGAAGAATCTAAATGACAAACACAAAAGATGAAAATGCAAATATGAGATCTACTCAGCTCTTTTATAAAATTCTGTGTAGAAGGGATTTATTTTAATAGTATGTTGTTACATGCAAAGAAGTTATATATTAGTTAATAGAAAATTGCTATTTAGTTCCAAGACTATCAGCATTTCTGACACAAAAATGATAGATCATTGCAAAAGTATATATAAACCTTCATAAATTCAATCCTCTAAGCAGATAGTAATACTGTATGCTTCATTGCATATCATACCTGGATACATACAGAAATAAAATAGAGTTGTAATTAGGAGACGTGTGGCTACATCAGGCAGAAACAGAACATGATTTTTGTTCTATAAAGAAATCTAAAATAATTTTTGAATAAATATTATTTTAAAAATTGGGATGGAAGAGGAATTGAAAGTTTTATTTCATTTAAAATACTTATAGTGTCTTTGAAAGTAGTATTTCAAGTTATCAGTGGAGACTTTTATTCCAAAAGCTGAAGGAAAAATAGTTGCCATTTAATAAAATTTAAAAAATCCAAAATTATTTTTAAGTTCCTCCTTCAGCAAATAATTTTATATGGCATTTTCATAGTAAAAATTATTTAAATTAAAAAATTGTACATGGAAGTGAGATAGTATTGCTGAAGATGAGACTTTAAAAAGCTGTGAATTTTAGCTAGATTAAACACAAGATACTTGTGTTCATTTTCAGGGCCCATCATGCTTTTCTTCATAATGCTTGTTATCCTATGTCTAGTATCAAAAATGTAATTTCCAACCAACTGATTTTGATGCAAGATAGAATTTCAAAATTCTTTGTAGCTTTCCTTGTGCTTCAGAAAATACTCTGTAAATATCTTTAAAGGTATCTCACTTTCTTGTTATTTAAATTTTACAAACTGCCTTAGCCTTTTTGATATCAGCCAGTGTGACACTTGTGTCATGTCAATGCGATATTGCTCCTTAACCTATGTTCTTCATTTGTGTGTGTGCCAAATTTCTGACATTGTAATCACTGTAATTAAAAATAATTAGTTACAACAATTGTAGTAAATACCAATATAAAATAATTTCAATTAAAATAATAATAACAATAAAACTAGTGGATAAAAGTAATTCTAAATGACATTGTATTGTAACCTTATAAATGGGTAGGATCCAGAAAACCAGATATTCTACTAATTCAGGATCCTTCAGATTCACACCTACAAAAAGAACTCCCAAAACCAAAATCACACGCAACATCACAAATGTTGTTAACCTCTTGAGTCAAAAACCAGCACAGGAAAGAGGTAAAACTCTTCATAGATCAGCCTGTAAGCTTGCAATTAGAAATATGGAGGGAAAACCAAAAGAAAGTCCATACTGATGATTGTTTCATATCACAGGTGTTTACATTTCTGTGATGAGTAAAGAGATTCCTACATAGTGGGTATATATTTGCACACACAATCAAGAAAAAAAAAAACCCTGTTATATAACTGTGTGTATGTTGCTCAGGATGCTATTATTAGTACAAGTGTAGGACTTCAGATAATTCAGCTCCACTGCCTTCTTCCTAAATAATAATTCCAGATAATGGCTGAGAGGACATCCTGGGGACTTGAGATCAAAGAACATGGAAACATAATGGAGTTTTCAGAAATCAGAGTGGAATTTAAGTGAGACATATCAAGGCTCATATATTTTTGGTGGTACTTAGTGCAGGCTGGCTGTGCCTCAAGTACCAGACATCCCATTGAAACAAATACATGGCTTTCATGTGATAAGACTAACTGTTAGAATCAATTAGTTATTTTCTCTCCCTATTTTTCTTGTGCTGATAACTCAGCAAATACAGAAATTACACTAAGAGAACAACAAAACACTTTGCTTCCCTAAAAGTGAGGATCAGTGGTATAAGTAACTACAGTTGGGTTTTATTAATTATTCAGAGTTGCCTAACAAAGATATAAGATAATAAGATATTACCCTACCTATGGAAAATTGTATAGAATAACTTTTCTACTGTAGTCTTCATTAGTCCTGTAGACACTAGCCACATGAAAAGAAATAGATTCTTGTTTTAGTCTATATTATTATTCTGTTCCTTTAGAGGAACTTGCCTGTGTTTACAGTATCTTATTTATTTGGAAACTGTTGTAATGCACGTAGTGAAATAAGTACTTTTAGAGGGACACAGTGGAAATTATTATCTATATGTGTATGTGTGAATCTGTGTGTACACAGTACTTCTAAAATTAAAGTAAATAGCATATTTGTGATGAGAATTTTGATGCTGGGTACTGGTGTGTGTTCAAACTGTACTAGGGAGATTCTATTTTACCTAATTGTAAAATACTCACATTTTCTAGCTCTGTGAGGTTTTCTAGCCCATCTACTTTTAGGCTGATTTTTGCTCTGAAGCCCTCAGGTTTATATCTCATCTAAAAATCATTTGACTCTATCTAGTGGAATCATGAATGTTCTCATTATCTGTATAAATAGTGAATGCAATTCAAAGCCTGCGATGCTTCTGGCCTCAGCGATTTAAAACCATAACACAATTAAGGAGAAAGTTACTCCCTTTCTTTGAAATCATTGATCAGCTGGGTATTCTTCAAGTGTGATGGGTTATGTAGACACAATCATTTCCATTTTTTTGCACTCAGATGGCAATGTTTTGGTGGTAATTATATTCTGTGTAGTTCATTACTGAATTTCTTTACTTACTTTTGATACATTATTTTTACTCCAGGGTACTTTTATCTGTTCAGACTTTTTTATTCATTATTTATTGTTATATAGTAGCATTGTTAGAATTACATTAATTAAATTCTATGGTTCTTATAATAAACTCAAAGTTTTATAATAGGAAGAGGCAACACATAATAGTAAAGAATACTACTAGACTAGGAGAGTTAAAATTAAGCTGAAAGTACATTGTTCCTTAGTGTCTAATCTGCTAAATCTTTAATGTTTTTCCAGACAGCTTGGTTAGAACTTAATGCATTAAAAAGCAGTGTAGTTCAGAAACTTACAATTAGACAGGCTAATAGTGTTAGTATACTTATTAAGTTTATTTCTTGCAGCTGCTCTGTTTGAAGTTCCATTTACTTCTAGAACACAATCTAGGATAAGAATGAAAAGATCGGTGACTGATAGATTTACAATTTGCAACAATAAATGATTGAAAAAGAGGAATATAAATAGACTTATGCTGCTGTTAAATACTACCAAAACATTAATAAAATCAATCACAACTTCACAGCTCCCAATTCCCTTCCATAATTAAACCTTTTGAGACACATGCTCACTCTTTCTCTCAGTGGGCACAGATAAAAAACCAGAGAAGCAAAAAGGTATCTTGTTTTGATTTCTTAGCTAAATGATTGCTTCATTCACTGCAGGAATGTGGAGTTTCAGGACCAGCTGAAGAAATGCTGCACTGGTAATTACTTTCTAAGGCTCTCCTGCCTTAGAGATCCTGTTGCAGTATGTTCTCTCACAGGGATTTCTCCCCATTACCTTTGGTTCAGCAATCTGTGTTCTTGTGTCTGCAAATGGGTGAAAGCTTATGTGTAAGGCCAAGGTATGGCTGTGTAATCTCCTGAATAGAAGGTCAGTGTCTAAGCAGCTTTAGCAACATAAAAGCATGTCTAGGCCTTCTCCTACAAACCAGAGTAATTCATGCAGTTACTGAATCAAGCACCACCAGCAGCGTGGCTCTGCTGGTATGATGCTGTGCCTGAGTGGGTTAACTCTACCCCTTATCCCTTACAGTCAGAGCTGTAGTGAGTGCATTTATAAATTTTCTGACCAATGTAGCCAGAATGAATTTGTGTCTCCCTAAAAAAGGCCTGATGATAGATATATCTTTAACCTTACTGGAAGCTTTTGGGCTATAGGAGCTTTGGAGATTACATCAACTTTTCAAAATAAGATGTATGCTCCTGTATTAGCTGAATATAGTGAAATAGATCTGTGACCTTTTTAGTAGTGCTTGAGTTCAAATCCAGTTATATGGTGGTAAATGTTATTTTTAATGGATATGTCTGTTTTAATTTGAGATTTGGCTGTGTAAGCTTATTTTAGGAGCCTCAGTTAACTAGTTGATAGTAAAGATGATGATATTTTTCTCTCCTTGTGTGTGACTACAGGGCACAATGAGTGCAACTATGTTATTCCAATGAATAATACATGTCTACATGTTTTGAAAATAATGATTCTTGTCAAAAGCATAACTGGTATATTTTAGGTAGTATTGTAACAACTACAAGTAGCATCTGTATTCAAGAGGTCTTAATATGTCTTTTGAATTAAGACCATGCTAAACCTGAAAACTAGATGTTTGGTATCAAAAGTATGCTTGATATTTTAAATAATAGAGATACGTTGATAAATTTTGCAGACATGAACTCTGTAAGAACATATAGTACAAAGTTTTGGAAAGAAAATAATTTATAAAACCATTTTGGAGGCAATTTCACTGAGCTGAGAAGACTTCAGTGGTTAGATCTCAAGACATATATACATGTATATATATTATGGGAAACAAAGTTCTGTCAATCTGATGGGAGTTTTTTGAAAGGACAGACTAATTTTTCACTTTGAAATGCTTTTCTCTTTCTAATGACTTTTCATTTCCATAGGTTATATTTTGTGTTGTTGATATAATATGCTATATTTCCAGCTTTTAGAGTCACCTGTAATGATTCACTATATCAAATTTTCTTCTTGGAAAATGAGGAATTTTGGATTTTAAAGATTTTCCTAACTGGAAAAAATAAAGAAATATTTAAGGATTCTTTTCAAACTGGAATTTTCTTTCTCTATGCTATTATCTAACTCTGTCAGTTCATAATGGCCAACTGCTTCTAGCAGAAAATCTGTTTTGATGCCTACTATGAAAGGTCATAGTGGATACCTGATCCCAGAATGAAATGTCATGTTTGATGGCATCACATCATGTTAAACTGCATTATATTCAGCAAAAAACAGGGTGCAGTGTTATACAATATGAAGTGAGAGCTAGCAATAAATGTTTTTCCCACCTCTCCCTACATTAGATTTCCATTAGATTTATGGTACTGTGGTAATTAGAGTAACTTCAGGAATCATCTGTTCCGATCCTTTTCTGAGTGATAGACACAAAGCAGACAGCAAGCTGCCCGCCCACAGTGCCTGGTATGTGCTCACATTATGACGATTATTCAGTACGAGCAGTCCAGCAGTCCCCCAGTGTATGGTGTACACTCAGCGGAGTCTCACTTCTCGTCGTCACCCACTTTGCATGACAAGGTAACGTAGGCACATCTAGTGTCTAGGCAAAGACACCTCTGAATTACAGAGGCATACACATCTTTTATTAAAAACTTCTCCTCTGCAAACGTAGAAGATGATAATGATGACATCTGATGACAACGTCTGATTTTGATGTGGTCTTAGAGCATTAGCCTTTTGTGCATTCTTAAGAAGGCTTCTTGTTCTTTACAGGACATAATCTGATTCACGAAGCTGCCAGGAGTTTATACAACAATCTGTTTGTCCGTTGGATATAGTAAATAAAGAGAACTCTGCTGTCAGTTGAAGGTTACAAAGTTTCTTTTAAAAGCTTGCTGTAGAAGCTTAGGAAGAGGAAAAACTTTTAAAACTATTTCTCTTCTGCCTTCTTCTATTGGTAGGATGAGAGTAAGGGGAATTGACGGCAGAAAAGTGTATTTGACTGGGGCGTTTTATGGGATTTGATTATCTGTTTAATCCTGGCACTTTCTTCTATAGTTCTATCTGAAAGACTTGATTTTTCATTTTGTAATACAATTTTGTAGAGAAAAAGTTTTGTAGAGATAATGAAGGTTGGATTCTCAGACATACACTTCTGAGGACACATGACCAGAGAAGAGCCGGTGTAAACTACTAAAGGTGTTACAAAGAATGTACACTATTATGTCCTGCCAAACTAGTTGAAAATTGAGGACACACATTACCTCTCAGGATGAAGCCACGGAAAAGAGTCTCCCTCCTCCTGTGGGCAATACTCCAATGGGAGAAATTAACCTCGAGTAAGTGAGAATTTGATTTTATGAGCAGCTGATTAAGAATACTTTACCTGTTGAAATGTTCTAAAAGATGGGTTAATGTCACTCTCCCCATTTGGCTGACTGGTAAACTGAAGAGCTGTGGGATTAAAAGCTGTGCTTAAGAATCTTCATTTCACAGTCCCTAAAGCTTGAACCCAAACTGAAGCTGAGTTCTCCATTAAGCTGAGTACTAAGCTCCTTAAAACAAGGGGAACATTGTGCCTGTAAGCAGAGATACTCCTCAGGACAAAATCTAGTATAAACTCAGAATAAATTTTATACTTGTGAGCAGATCAAAATTTTGGGGCTTATCATTTATCCTCAGTCATCTTCATTGTGCCAGTTACAGGTAGTTGTGCCTGATTGATACATGAGTGAGGCAGTCGCATTCCTGTGGAACACTGAACAGATCACTCCAAGTAGTCATTTCCCATGGCATAGGGATGGGAAAGAAACTAGATTGGTGCACTATTCCCAGACCATAACACACTGATAAAACACACACTGACAAAATATCTTGGGCATATGGACAGAAAAGGATTGAACTCACTAAGAGATGCTGTGATTTAGATACGATGTCGAACAAATGTTCATGGGCACATTCTGGGTTTGATTCCTAGGCAGAAGAAGATGCTGAGGGAGGCATACAGGTTATTTGATGAGACTGAGTGGTCAGCTTCTGTATCTGTGTCCCTGTCCCTGTTTATTTATGGATACACTCCAGATGATATGCTCTCAAGCTTTGCAATAGTAACCTAAGCACCAACTAGGGAGAAAAATTATTGAAGCTAAGGGATACTGCTGGCACAGGAACAATGGGTATAAATTAATTGGATCTAAAATCTACTTGAAAATAAGAATAAAGTCCCTAACTATTACAACAGTGATGTGCTGCAACATCTCCTTTCCTGCCATAGGAGGAGAAGGAAAAGCCTAACTGTTTCTTTAACTAAACTTGACAAGTTTATGAAGGGGCTACATGATGCAAGAGCTGGCGACTGCATTCAGCTCTATCAAAAGTCACTTCCAGTCCTGTGTTCATGTTATAGGCGTAAGTTATGGTATTGTCACCAGTCATTGAGAAAGCCAAGAAAATTTAGCTCTGGTTTCTGATTTAGCTCTAAGTCTTCAGTAGGCAACACCAAGTAAGAAGGCAGATCTGTGAAATGAAATGATAGGGAAAGCTTACACTAGTCAGTAAGAACCACATCTTTAACAGTCCTCTGATTTTGATTCTTGAATCTTATTATAATTTTTAAGCTTGATGTCCTGGGTTGTTTTCAAATGCTGCAAAAACTCCTATTCATTGTTCTGAAATTATCTGATATGTTGGCTGTAACACAATAGATAAAAGGTCCATCTGACTCCCTTTAAAATATTTTAGGAAAATATGGATACTAAAATCTGGTGTGAAAGAATTCTAAAGACTTCTTTTTCTTGGCTGATATTTGAAATTGCTTGTTTGTGCTTTATTGTTTATTTTTAAAGGCAGGAAGAACTATGATCTAAGTCACACATCTCACGTATTTTCGTAAGTCTTCTGTAGAAAGAAGTCTAAGATACCATGAGACATAAATAAAATGTTAAAAGGTTCAGGATTTTGTATTTGTGTAGAGAAGCAGCAGCCCTAGAAGAGACCTGGACTCAAAGTACTGGAAGAGAGTAAGATGCCAGAACCAGCTCTCCACAGATGAATTTTTGACACCTTTGACTCACAAGTTACTATTAATTTAGACTGCCAGTCCCTGAGGCAGCTGAAAATCACATTAGCACTATTAAAGATGGTGAAATTATACCTTCTTAAAAAAAATTCTGTACACATAGCCTTAGGGCATTGCCATGTGATACAATGACTTGATCTATAAATCTATGCCAAAAGATCAAACTGATTTCTATATATATTCAGGGGATAATTGCTAATGTCATGCAATGTTATAATCAAGGAGCTCTATAAGCAAAAGTGAGGATAAATGACCAAAGGATGAACAGCTTGTGAGAGTTTAAAGACATTGCTTCACAAAGGTGAGTGAACTAGACCATTGCATTGGAGGCCTTCATCATTCAAGACAGGAGCTGATCAGATTACATTTGTTCCTAGAACAAGTCAAATGCAACAGCTACCTAAGACTATTGCTAAGGTGTTTACAAGAAATTCAGCTTTGTTTGCTGTTATGAAAAGGAGAAAACCTTCACTAGTTAGCTATATTTGTAGTCTTCATATTAAGGAAAACACTTCTCAAATCCTCCAAATATATTTTGCTACTTAAAAACCATATTCTCTTTTTGTACTGTTTGTGGAGTGAATTCGTATTATCAATTGGTGTAGTAAGTTGGAGAGAGGAAAATAAAGTGGACATTCAGACAACAAAAACTTTTTTTTAAAGAAATGGCCCATTTCTGCAAAGTGAATGTTCCTCAGCAGTGTAGTGATATTCAGGAGAATGAAATGAATTATCTTCAGAGGTTACATTTTAAATATATAAATTTGGAAAGTCCATAAAGATCTGAGGAAGAATTCAGGGATCATTATGGTGTATTTTATATAACTGTATATACCACACAAAAGGGAGTTCCAACTCTAAGTCAGAGGCAGCCTTGTTAACTTCAGTGGTAAAAATATTTTACCTGCAGTCTCTATCCTGATGGGTTTATAAACAACAAGATAATTTAAGAGGAAATAACATGGCATCCTTCTTATTCTATTGTCTACTGTCTTCGCAAGATAAGCCTCATCTTTATGTAAACTTATTCCAGGAATGACATATTGAGATACATACATACCAGTGAGATGGTTAAAATTTCACCAGCATAAGACAGTCAGAGAAACAATAAATACTATTTTATTGTGTATCTTTTCTTTGGCAGTTCTACCAGTTGATAGCAATCCCTTGTCAAGCAAAAGGACAGTACATGGGTACAGGGTTGTCTCTGTCAAAAATGACTCATGTGTTACAAAGTTTAACCAGTCATCAGAAGTGACCTGAACATACATACAAGAACTGACATTTGTTGACTTGTCAGGATAGAAACTTTGACAAAAGAAATTGCTATTTTTTGCACGAAGGACCAACTACTGTGTATGCTTTACATAGGTCTATAAATCTTGAGGACCATTCACAGTCATAAGTCATCAATAATAGTTGGGATTGCTGGGTTCCTCTAACTACCAAAAAAAAAATCCAGCAGAGATTTTGTGGTTTATTTGTTGATTTTTTTTTTAAAATATGATATATAGTTGTTCATTTGATGTGATATAAAGTCAGTGGCGAATCTGGGGCTAGCACAGAGGGAGCTAGAAGCCCAGTTCTGCATCTCCAGCTGTTTAGTCACAGGTGTACTCCTACATCCTGTGCTCCTGCCTATTGAAGTGGAGAGGGTTGCTGAGGGCTAACTTACGGTTGCTCTGTCACAGCTAGAGCTGGCAAAAAGCTGCATTTCTTGACAGCAGAAACTTAGAGAATATTCATCGTTCAGGTCTAAGACAGCTGATTTGTTTCAGGCTGGCTGGGGGGACAGTTGAGCAAAAAGAATATGTAGGTGCATCTTTTAACTGCTTTTGGGGGGGGCATTTTCTAGTGGTCCCAGTCACCCACCAGACCCCAGAGTGCTCAGCACTGCCAGTTTCCCTACTGAATACTCTTTCTACATAGCATCCCACTGGTCTGTGTGCGAGAGTATTCGCTAAAGAACAGACGTTGCCTTTGCCTCTGTCTCGTGGATGACAGTCATCACCACATCCCACAACAGCTTACAAAGGTATAGCACCTTTTCTGTGCTATTACAGGGCAGGCAGAGAGCAATCTCACTTTCTCAGTCCTTTCTCAGTCTGAGGATCTCCTATGACAAAGAAAAATGGTGTTCAAGGGTCAGACCTTAAAAGTACTGGTAGAGGGCTAACAGTGACTAATCATCACTTACAGAAAAAAACTTTTACTGCCTGTCTGATTGCCTAGTGATTTTGAAATCTTACAAACATTTTTATTTTAACTTCTGGTAGGCGAATTGGATTTATATTAGACCCAAAAGTGCTCTGATGATAGCTTTATGGAATGATATAGATCATTTACTTTTGTAAGTAACAAGCTGAGCTTCTGCGCTCTGGCTCTGTACTGCTAAACGTGGTAGGGGAGATGTGTTAATATGATGGCTGATTGGATAACTACAACTTATCACAGGTCTTGCAAATTTAGAACTGTCTGTAAGTGAACTAAAAACTGTACTACAGAATAATCCCACATGTAACGTTCTGATAATTAAACCCCTCTGACAATTACATCATACATTATCAGGATTAGCCAGATCCATTACTCATCATTGGTGCCTTGGACAAAACAAAGCTGGTACGCTAGGGACTGTCAGCTGAGCAGATGCTCCTATGGAAGAAAGCAGCCAAGTACTGTTTATGTAATACGAGCACCAGCATGCTGGAGAAAGATACTGCTTCAGCTTGCACAGTGTTCCTGGAGTTTAGAAACTAGGGAAGACAGAAATCTAGAGGCACCATATTGAGTATACCATATTTGAATACCAGTTTATTTGCATGTTCTGCTTCTCTGCTATAATTATGCTTTGCTGAAACCTTTTTTTTAATGTATATAAAGCACACAGCTTTGTATTTCTTCTGTTTATAAAAATTAAAGACAATAATCCTCAGAACACAGAAGAAAAAAGGGAAGAGTGTTAGTTATTATAAAGGAATACCATGTTAATTGCAGGAGTCTATACTGAAGACTGGGGTTAAAAATAAAATGTATAGAGACATTTTTACTAGCACTTTAGTGTTAGGGTTTTATTTCTTGGTGGTGTTGTGGTTTTATTGGGTTTTGGGGTTCTTGTTGGTTTTTTTTGTTTGCTTGTTTTTGTTGTTTTTGGTTTTGGGGGTTTTTTAAATGGCAAGATAATTGGAAAATCTGGTAGTACCAGGACCATATTATTTCATATTGCTGTTTCTCCATTCTGCAGAACAAACTTTCCAAAAAGGAGGTTTCTGAGCATAGAAACTTATTTCCTCACCCTGCTCCCACTTCCAGTTTCCTGTCCATGTAAAGGTGTGGAACGCAAAAGTCTGTGTGTAATAAGAATGTCCTGTTTCCATAGTGTTTCACCCAGGCGGAAACTTTCCTAACAGCTTTTCATTTTCTGAAGCAAAATATTTTATCTGAATGCTTGATGAGGACTGTGATAAAGCAGATAGGTCTAGGGGACCTGCTCCAGCTAGAGAGTGCTCTTCAGGAACTAATAAAGATTAAGCATCCCCATTTTAGAGATGACGTCTTATTCTGTCCCAGCCTGATGAGACTATGCAATTCTCTTCGCAGAGTAACTGAGGGCTCCATATGAAAGTGTGTGTGGGAGGGGGGGTGTCCCCCTTTTTTTTTTTTATTTAAGGCAGTTTTCAGGTAGCTGTAGTCCTTTGGGCTTCAGAGAAATTCCAGAGATGTGTGCAACTGCTAACTAGTAAATACTGAAAAGCTGGAGGGAAGACTTATACCGAGTTGTGTCAGTTAAGTGCAAGCTAAGGAAATTGGGATTTATCTGTATAAGCATTGGACATTGGGAGATTTAGGATACATTCCCTCTTAAAATCCGGAAGATTTTGAAGTTGGAACCTTTGCAATAAAGGTGTGTCCAGCCCTATAATGCGCGAGTCTTTTAATTCTAATGAACATTTTCCTTTCAAAAATTTATTTTTTTGTTTGCTATGGTATGGTGATGGCTGGTCATTACCACCGACGTGTGCCCTAGGGGTCACACAAAAAACCAGTACGTCTGAGCAGTCCGGCACATAGGCTTCAGTAGATGATCTGGGTCAGTTTAAGGCCTCTACGTCCTGTGCGAGAATAGGGTCGGGAAAATCTCAGATACTGCAGTTCTCAGCCTGGTGTCTTTAATGTAAAGCCATCTTCATCTATGGGTTAAACTGACATACTTGTGAACTGTGTTGGGTAGAGCGCAGCTTCATGCTTAATTTCATACCCACTTCTGTGGGGGTGATAATCACTGGTAGAAAAATGTGGTAAAGAAATGGGTGCAATTTTGCCATTAGCCATTGTGCTTTGACAAAGGTAGCTGCATTTACTAAACCTCAAATCTTCTTCTATTATTGAAACAGTATTTTCCAGTCATCCACCACCTTGCGGTTATTATGGAGCTTTCTCCCTGTTTATGGATGAAGTCACCATGCTATTAATGAAGAGGTAAGGTTAAGGGAGGGACATGGAAAATGATTAAATACTCCTCTAAGCATGGGTAATATTTTGTATTAATGATTGCAGAGTCTTTACTAACTTTATGACAAGATCCAGTATTACACAACAATGTGCTCATGTTGCTTTTCTTTAAACAGGCTATTAACACTGGCTGAATAATACAAAATAAGGAGATTCATTTTGTCACTCTATAATGAGTCATGTTATCTGCTTGGCAGACTTTTTTGTGGATATTTGGATTATGCTAGTTTAGGGTGTGAAGTATTTACAGATTCCCAGGATTATAATCATGTATGCTCTGATCAAGTATCAGTGCTCATAACCAGAAGTTTATAATTAATCTTTTGGTTTTAGCTTTCTTTTTCTTAGCTAAAGTCACCTGATATTACTTCTGTTCCCATTTATGGTGTGCTCTATGTCTATTTCCATTTTGGGATCTGGATATATGCCTTGGATTCAGTTACATTAAATGTTGCACAAGATCCTACTGTACACCAACACTGGCCCTGCTATCTCATGCTCTTTTTTATTTTCATAGTGAGAAAACCCAAATATACAGAGACTGCAGAAGGATCATCTGTTGTGTGCTTTAGGTATAACCTCAGATGATCGGTTGACTATAGACATGAATCACAAAGGAGAACAGCACAGAAATGATCCTTAGTTAGAAGTTGAACACATTGGGGAGATGAATCAGACTAATTTTAGCTGCTTTAAGCAAGGTGCACCATCTAAGTTTGATATTTACACTTTCAATAGTCACTGGCGAGAGGAAAAATTCTGCAGAGAGTGATTCTGCCATTCTAGGGTGGGTATCCCAAACAGCTAGAACAAGCCACTTACCTGGATGTGGCGCTCCCACTTCATTGACTATAGATAAGTCTGGATGATGAACTTAAGCTGGGCAACTAACTTTCAAAGAACGGGTGTTAGGTGAGGTGAATCCCATCTGCAAATTGTTGTATGGTTATAGAAGAGTAACACAGTAGAAATCAGGAACGCTTCTGAATGCTTGGTGACAGACATACTTAATGAGGTTTCACTTAAAGCCTGATTAAAAAAGTAAAACAATATTTAAAACAGGAGCAACTAGTTAGTATTGCAGGGCTGGCTGCAAGTTGATATGCTTGAAAAATGGCTATTTCTACATCGCACAGAGCTGAGGAGAAGGAATGTCTATGGTAGGCTACCCTGCTGGCTTAACCATGGATGTTCAAGAATTTTGCCTTTGAAACCCATTTTGTCTTTTGAATCCCATTTTACAGATAAGGAGACTGAGGCATGAAGTAATTCTGGCACTCAGGAATATTCTTTATGAGATTGCTCTTAAAATTTAAGACCACTCCTTTGCAGAATTAGGAACAAATATTCATGGAGTGCATAAAGCCAATAAAAGCAGCAGCCTTGCTGCTGAGAAGCTGGCTGCCCTGCGTTCCCTGGCTCGCTCTGGGAAGCAGCACATCACAGCTCCTGTGTGCCAAGGGCAGGCTGCAAGCTGAGGTATGTCTAGAGAAGTAACACACTCTTCCCTTGCTTCCTCAGCTTGTTCCATTGCTTCCTTTGCGTTTTCTAGCTTGATAGAAAGCAGGCTTTTTAAAAGGTAAATATAGTACACATAGAAGTTAAATTTCCTGGGGCTTCTTTCCATTCAAGCATGACTGCTGTGCTGTGCGTTCACATGCAGCATGAGTTTATAGTCTCATTACTTGGTGCAAGCTATGAATAAAGTACAGCTTAGCCAATAGGTGTGGGAAGAAATGCAGTTTAAACCTTTGCTCTTGCTATGGTGGCATCTCCTGAGGAAAAACCAAATGTTATGTTCCTGGGAAGAACAAGGACAGAATGCATTCCCCTGGCTATTTGAGGTGGTCCCATGCCAACGTGTGGCAGGCACTGGCCAGCTGCAAAAAGGGGTCTAGGCACCGGCACGATGCTCCCGCGGAGAGTCTCGCTGTGCTCTGCGCCTCACCTCGCTTCCGGCTGGGCTGATGTCAAGCCCAATTAAAAACATGTCTGGAGGGTGTTGCCAGAAAGAGCAGGTTAGTGCCTGCAATTAAACTGGTTGCTAATTATGTGTTAGAATTTCTTTTTTTTTCAGTGGTTAATTTGTTTCACAGAATGCAGTCTGTGTGCACATGTGTGAGTGCTTCTGTGTGTGTGCAGAGGAAATACTGCTCTAAAAATCCTTTTTTTTTCCCTTTCTTTGCCTATTTCCTTTTCCTCTTTGCCTCTCTCAGTTCTCAAACTGTAAATTATACTTATTTAATATCTCTATCAGAACTCAAATTTGCACCAGCATTGCTCACAGAATTTTTACTTTCTTGCACCAGGGCTGCTTTAGTCTCCTGGTGCTCATCTGTGGAGGTCACTGTGGGCCTCACAGTCATTTAGCTCTATGTTAATCTTGAATCCTTCAGCAGACTTAGGACTGTTATGGATAATTTTCTTTTTATTGTTGTTCTTTAATTAAACAGAAAATGATAAATTGTTTATGTCTATTGTGCAGTCTACAAATACTCGCTTCCTGGTTCATTACCATTATTATATGACATATGAAAAGAATGGAAAGGAGTAGATTAATGGAGCTGCATGCTCATCACAGTTTTGCTCGGAAATCTCCGATATCTGCAATCTGACAGCCATTCAGAGACTGCTATCTGGCCTGATCAGATGTCTCTGAGCTGTGACCAAAACCCAGTGGCTTATTTTTTTAACAACACACTTTTCAAAATTATGCATTAAAGAGATATTGATCATTGCTTTGCGAAATATAATAAATGACAAAACTACTTAATTCCACTAATGTGAAAAAGATAGTAAAATACAGGACGAGATCCTTAGACAGAAGAAAAGCAAAACTGCCTTCTACAGAGCACATTAAGCATTAGTCAGAACTGTAGCCACAGCGCAATGTAGGAAGATTGTGGGGAGCAGCAGTGATTGCAGGACATTTAGGGCTCTTTGAAGGTGCTTTCTGCAGTCAGAAAACTCGACTGTGTCAACTTACCTACCTTTTTATTCTGATTTTGACTTTTTCCCTTCCACTCTCATCAGGCATGGTCTCAGCCTTTCTTCTGTGGGTGGATGAACTCCTCTTGGTTAGTTTGCTCTCACAGGGGTTATTCTGTTGAATACGAGGGATGTGATTTTCCACCACAAAGGTATTTACATCAATGCAAAGGCAGTATAAAATGTTACTGGTTTGACTTTGTCATATTTGTTTCATCCTTGTGTAAACGAAGAAAGTGGAAAAAGAAGCTCAACAGTTGCAAAACTAGGATTTTTAACAGGGATTAACATATATGTGCAATGATACATGTTTTTCTAACGTGGGGGCAGTGACCTGCTTTTTTCCTCCTTTCCCTGTTTTGTAAAAGTATTTCCATCACTAATGTGCCTCTGTTTCTGGGCCTGCCAGTGGCAAATCCAAATGGTCCATTAACTGTGCAGTCAGTTTTCCTCTCCTGCCTCCAGTTTGGCACACTTCTAAGTGACTTGTCTCATTGATTGCACAGTGATTCTGCACTGCAGAAATGAACCTTGGGTCACATATCTTGAGGTTAATTCAAACTATATAGTATTTTCTGTCAGAGAAGTTAGCATAATTTTTCAACAGAAGCAGACTGGTAACGTACACCTGATGATGATTTGCTATACTAGCAAATGTTCAGATTCTTGTTTAAACTGAGATGGGCAAAATAAAGGTCAGGATTACGCTGGAGGGAATATATATTCAAATAGGTCTTTTTGAGCTTAAGGGACCATGATTGTTGGATAGGCATGTGATTTTGTTGTGCAACTTGAAGATATAATATGGTGTATTTGATTAAATTTAGTGGTTGCTTAATGTTTATGGGAAAGATGAGAATAAAATGCAATTTTAGTTCCTTCCCTTGCCATCTCAGATCTTCTCTACACAGTTCCATGGTGCAGAGTAAGATTGTTTCTTATATTTGAAGTAGCTCATTAGCGAGCATTGAGCCATGCTCTAGAGCTGATAGAGAAATAAAAGAAATATCTTGCTATCAGTGGACTCCACAGTGATTTTCTTCCCTTAGATGATAGTTCCCTGGACTTGCTGATTTAGTGCTGCTTTTAAACTTCTTGTCTTTCCCCACATTCTTAAGTGCACCTGTATAGGATGTCTCTTTCTTCTCTTTTTTCCAAAAATGTTTTGTAATGTTATTGCACACTTTCCCCAATGCAGCAGGGAAGTGAGTGAATTTTTACTGGTGAAAAATGATTCCTATATACACTTTGATCCTGCAATTCATTATTCCACTGTCAGTTGGGTTTGGTTTTCACTCTAGGTCACTGTTTTCTTGATTACTTCAAGACTGCAAATTACTCTGTTCCCCAGATCCACTGTAACGTGAACAAAAAGATAAAGACAACAGAGACAGAAGTCAGTTCTGGCACAAGAGCTAGGCAGCAAGATTTTCTCCCTGGTATGGATAACAGCGATACTTTTTCAATAATTGGATCAGGACTTGGTATCGCCTGGACTGTCTGTAAATCAGGCTGCATTGACTAATTTTCTGAAATTATTTCAACTTTAAAATAAAATACTGAACTTCAAGTGTTGTGATCTTTTCCCAACATGTGTGGAAAAACATACAGAAAACTTTGAAAAGCTGAATGATTTTTGTATTTATAGCTTTCATAATAGGTACAGAGGAGATAGGTATTATGGGAAAAAATATCCACATTAAAACAAACAAGAATGCTTTTCCTCTATCAGATATTTTTGCTTCACTTCCAAATGCTTGTATAAACATAAAGAAATAGGCAATCTCTTCCACTTGTAATTAGATATTTTAAATATTATTGTTATGATTATGTATTTTATACACAACAACAGCAGTGGCAGCCTGTCTAGACTGTTTTTTTTTTTTTTCTCCTCATGTTCAGCTCTCTTTAGGAAAACGTGCTCTAATCGAGTTGGAAAAAAAAATCTCTTTTCCCACTGATGATAGCAAAATTTTGGAAGCTGTCAAATAGCTAAGAAGATAAAATTCATCCATGAAAATAGCTTTGCTCAAAAGATTGTTTTAGTCCTGGTCTTTCCTGTTCCTCCTACTCTGACTTCCCACAGGATATTCCTGTCTCAAAGGCTTGCTTTAAAATAAATAAATAAACACCATTATAAGTCTTCATTAGAAAAACAATTCATGGAATACAAGAATGCATATTTATTTAACAAGACTCAGCAGTACAATTCAGGTTACTTTGTTCCTGCATACAATGTTTTTCATTAGCAGGGACATTCAGATCAGAAAGGTGTCACTGCACAGTGTTATGCACAATTGATTACATTTATCTGCTGTCTGTTGAAAGTTAGTACAGTTCATCTAACTGTAAGCACTGCTCAATGATGTACAGACAGAATCACTATAGCTTCAAAAAAATACACCTCCTAATAAAGTAAATGATCTTGCTGTGTTCTTTTGCACTGAATTTTTGCCTGCTTTAGAAAGGCTGTTATGACCCATGATATTGATGGGTAACTGAGGCACAAAGAACGTCTCACTCAAAGGTGCTACTCCAAATGGTTTCATCCTTAGGTGCTTTTCCGTTTTCACTTCACGTAAATTGCTATATAGTTAATCCAGGACTTAACTAACAGTTTATTAGTGGTGGGAAGAGAGTGCCAGAAATAAGGACTTCTACTCTTTAGCTCAGGATGTGTTTTAACCCTTGTCTGTCATATGCAGTATAATTTAGAGGAAGACATGGCTATTTACTTGGATTCTATAGTTAAAGACTTAGGAATACACATATACTCAAAAACCCCTCTCCTAGTTATTGCTGCTTAATATGAATGTAAATTCCCCTTTCCAGGTGCCTAAAAGCTGGAGTTATAAAGCACAGTCCCTGCTGAAGATAGATGTATACCTGGAAAACAGTGGTCCTGTAGAGTATAAGGATGGCTTCATCTTTTTTGTGAAAGTGAGTTTGCACCCTTTTTGTTTGCCATGGCCCCCTCTTTTATTCAAACTTATGTATCTTGCTCCTGGAGTCAGTATTCTCCTTGTTAAATGTAATGCTGATTTTTTTTTTTGGCATGACACTTAAACGAACACTTTTCTCCAGACTTTTGGAAAAGCCTTTTGTTTCTTTTTCTTCCCCAAACAATTTGGTTATTTCACTGTGCTATTATTCTATCCATAATCTGTTTCTCCTTCTCTCAAACTGATCCATCAACTAAGAAGAAAACAATCTCAAACCTCTGCAGGGAACATATAATGCAAATGACCAGGTTGTCTGTCATTCTCATGTTAAAACAATTTTATCACATTTGGTTTTGCTAATCTGGCAAAATTGTAGAATATGAGTTAATCATACAATACATGTTGTGTGAAAGCTATCCATATTCTAAATTTTCTGAGCCATAATACCATTGAATTTAGTTATGATTAGATAGACTCAAGAAAACAGTACTATCAGTGAAGTAGGTAGTTTTGTCTGCATCTTCATGAATTTTCAGAAAATTACATTAGAAGTATTCATTCTTATCTGACAGCACAGATCTGGTGCTGATATCTAGTTTATCTACATATACAACTTATTTTGTATAGGTGTGTTACTATGACAATATATATGCATATGATGCATATGATGTTGCATATGATAACATATGCAAAATTACTTCTGACTAGTTGGGTACCAAGATGTAGTGTCCATATGTGATGACTGTCAGGTCAGATTCTGATCTCCCTTATCCTTGCTGACTTATTAAACTTAATGAGGATGACTAGGTATAACTGGGGACAGAATTTGTCTTGTGCTGTTTTTAAATTTTTTTTATTACACTTTTCTTTCAAACACTGGCTAAGCTATCTGTTAAATTTAAGTAAGCTTATTAGTGCAAGGCTATATGCAATGTACTGTAGACGAGGATTGGGGGGAGATGCAAAGGAATAAATGGCCATTTTTTCAACACATTATCTGGCATGTGCAGGTGAAAGGGTTGGCAATGGGAGGGGCTCTTCTAGCTAATTTTTGTTTCAAACCTGGTTTAAAGATGTTTCATACGCAAAGATTCATGTGTAGGTCCACTGTGATCACCTCGTATGACATCTTCTATAATAAAGAAACCATGAATTAATTTCCTTTCCATCTGCAGACTCTGTCTCAAAAACTAGCCAAACTAGCTTCAAATTCTGCCTATTAATCTCATTGTGAGTTGGTTTTATAGATTCAGGAGACTTCTTTTTAAACTTCTGCTCTACATGGGCAACAGAAAATTAATAAGGTATATAGAATGTGATCAAGTAATGCTTTGTCTTTCAGTTTTTTAAGTTAGACTGATCATCTTTTGACTTTTACAGTGAAACATTTCAATTTTTTGTATGTCCTTGAGGCTTTCCTGTGAGGCCTTTGCAATCTATAACATCCCTGAAATGTGTTCAGACGAAAGGAGTTAGCATTCCAGTGCTAACTGCTGCCAAATGCAGATGCAATCTGACCTCCCTGCTACTGCTTCACCTTCTGTAATTATACACCCAAAGATCACCTTTTTGACCCTACCATTGCAATTGCCTCTACCATCAGCAATTCTTTTTCAAAGGCCACATCTAAGCTTACCTGCAAGAGAACACCAGGAGACACCCCAGATCCTGCTTGCTCCTTGGATAACAAGATCATGTGCTTAGATTTCACCTACATGGAGACAGGGATGTGGGAAATGGCTGGTGCATATCCAGATAGCATGTTAATGGGAAGTCAAGATGGGGCAGGGGCCAGCACCTGCATCTGGGAATTCAGAAACACTCCTGGACTTTAGATTCCAGATATAATCAAATAAATTTCTTCCTGGGATTACCTCTTACATTGTTTGATTCTGGGTATATTTTCTGAACTGCTTACTACTTCTTAAACAAAATCTGGGTTTTGTCCTCTGCATTATTTACTTTTATGCTGTGTTACCTTTTATCAACAGTGATTTTGTGTTTTAGTTCAGATAACTCCTAAAATTTCTCCTAAGTGTAAATATATAAATAAAACCTCCGTATATTTAGTAGGAATTATGTAGCATGTCTTGAAATGTAACACAGCATAAATTTTTAATCTTGGGGTGTTTTTTTTTTGGTTTGCCATATCCATTTTATATTTCTTTAATTTAATCAGAATGTCCTGCATTACCAAATCAGATGCTGGCAGAAGCATCAATACTCGTGCATTTATTAACTAAACTTTTAATCTTTTAGACAAAAATAGCAAGTTAGTTTGACAAGAGTTGCTTTTATAAACCTTTGTTGATTGGCACTAATTGCCTTCCATATCTTTAATTTTTTATTAATCAAGTCCCATATTATTCATTACATTATTTTGCCTGCTTATTTCAGTCTGACAACCCTATAATTACTCAGGTTATACCACTTAAGTAGTGGCACACTTTTTCTTCCCCAAGCCTTTTGGAGCTTTCATGGTGTCCCAGGATGTACTAAAAATGAACAGTGATGGTCCAGATAGCTCCTTTCTATTACATGTCTTTAAAAGTTCTTTTATACAAGTTTTCCAGACCTGCTGATCCTACACGTTTTTTAAAAACCAGTGTTCCATGTTTCCGTACTAATGGCTGAAATAAAAATCACCATTCAAATCTCATCAAGCTTTTCCCAAGGGCACAAGAGATTTATTTACTGAACACTTCTGCCCTTCCTAAGGTCTTACTGTTATTAATGAGAATTCTACCAGCTCTGATAATGAACTAATGCCACTGTTGGAATTTTTTTGTTTCTAAAAAGTTCCCTCCACTCTTTTGCTCTTATCTCTGTTGGCTATAGATTTTTCCAGGAGTTATTTTGATTCCTTTACCCATTTTCTACAAATCCAGTTTTCTGATTTATATTTACTACTAGTATTTTTCCTTTTTCCATTTTGTTAAATTTTAAAGCTATTGGTAATCCCCTTTAAATTAGGTTGTTTTATTATTTTCTTAAGTTATTCTTTGTCTGCTGAGTATTTAATAAAGTTCCAGTTGTCATTCATGTATTTCTGATTATTTTCTATCCTCTCTGATGGTGTTGTGCATATCTGTTTTAAGACTGCTTTATTTATTTTATCTAGGACAGCAAATTTAGGTATTACTGATAAAGACTTTAGTGTCTTCATGTTATTATGGCAGGAACACTGCACTGAAGATACTATTGCTCTTTACTTTTGTGATCAGCTGTTATCTAAGTAAGGGCAGCTGATAGTGTTCTTCCATGGCTTGTTCAGGAAGTCATCAAAATTGTCTGTGGTGTGTCTAGAAACAATAGGTAAATGTAAGTCCAGCATGTGCCATCCTAATATGCTGTGTGCTCCTGGGCTCTTATTCAAAACTGACACAGCACTCATATGCTCAGAGCTGACATGACTCTGTGTAGCACCGTACTCTGCTCTATGAATTGACTCTAAGATACCCAACGTTAAGGAGTGTGCCATCCATATGGCTTCATTTCTGATAGAAAAATATGTCTCAACTAAAAAATATGAAAATATCTTTCAGATAATCATCTTTATTTTCTAGGATACCCTCATTCCTATGTACAATACAGTCAAGGTTTCAAGCCAGGAAATGGCTGGGTATTTGACTAATATGCCATAAATGTAATGAAAACAAATCTTTTTCAAAGGTTTGCTCAACAGTTACAGACAGAATGCCCATAGGCTCAAGGAACAGCAGAAGCAGTCCATGATGCTCATTGTTAGACAGCGTAGTAAGTGCAGATTTCAGATTCGCAAATGATTCATGTTTGGTGATGAGACCATTTATAGTAATCACTAGGCTATTACTTGAGATTTGTTGGGATGACATCTTAAAATGCAGTCCTGTTGTATGAACATTACTTAGGCATGTAAAGGTCACCACAGAGGGACTGGGAATGTGATGGAGGACTGGTCTAGCACAGGACCAGAAAGCAGCTTTAATCAAACAAGTTATTTTCTTCAAAGAAAGGAACAAATCCTATGCCTTGTACCTGGTAGGCCACATGAGTTTATCAACTAGTACCTTCTTGCCTTAAAAAAAATCTTGGTGATTTTTTTTTTATGCTATGAGTAGGGGCTCCATCCTGCTCAATATCTTGTCTTCAGCAAGTGATGGGGCAATTTCCTGAGCAAAGTCCGGTAAAACTTACAGAAGCTGCAAGGTTTCCTTATGTAATCTGCCAGGTTACTGGCTGAGGGAAGAAATACTGTTTTCTAGTACTATTCTCAGGCTTTACTACCAACACAGGGACAGAGGGGTTTTTGAACCAAAGTTAAGTGTGACCTCCTCTTCCTACTCCTCCCACAAAAACCCCAAACCTAGCCACTATTTAAAATCTATTTTTCTTCTTAATCTGTGAAGTAACTTAACTCTGATGTCTGTAGTGATTGACAGGTAACAAAATCTGTTTAACATTAAGTTATTTGATGGACCACCATATGGAGCTAAGGGGAACTGGGCTTAAAACAAACAGAAAGGAGGTGGTTCCTCCTGTGATCTGGGAGGCTCATCACCAAAGGGCCCTGTGGGTGCGAGGAGCTTGCCTGGGATTGAAAAAATCCCCTGAGATGAAAACAGATGTTGGGAGAATATTGGGGAGGTGGTGAATTAGCACATATGCTTGCTCTGATTTTATTTGTCTGTAGTTATTCAGTAATGCTACTGAGACAGGACACCAGGGAGATGGACCCTTTGTCAGTGGACCCTTAAGACAGTGCAGCTCTCTTAAATTATGTCTTAGAGGTCATGGAGACAATAATCATTTTTGTTTCATGTCATCACTGGTGCATGATCTCTCTTGTGAGAACTCATGGCCAAAACCTCTGACTAAATTAATTTAGCCTTGATCAGACACATGCTTGTTAAAATAATCCATTTTAAGTATTTGGGAGCTCTCCTGAAAATGCGCATGGATTATACAGTGAACGCAGAAGAGGTGCTCTTCTCCGTGTGCTCCATCCCTGGGGAGTGGTGCACTAATTCTGTGTGCCCAAAGGAAAACAAAGTCGCATTTCCATTAACCTTCCCTTTAATATATCTGTGTTTGTGTGGGTATAGGATGTGGACTTTGGTGGATGGGGATGCATAAAGCACTTTTCAAAATGAGATTTTTTGCCCATGATTAAGACTGTAATACGTCTTCTGACAGTGAGTTATAACTTACTCTGCAATTTCACAGATTTCAAATGAAAAACTTGTGGAGTAAGAAGCTACTCCACATCATGCAGAGTAGAAGAGTTGAGCTGGATAGCAAGCCCATGTTAATGAGTGGGGATTCTGTGAGAATCGTGGTATTGGCATTGAACAAAAAGCTGTTCACAATATTTTATTTTTCAGTCTTCCTTTACTTTCCCCTCTTTGCACTAAAATAGGCAGGTAGGATTTTTCTTACTACCAACCAGAGAAGTAGCTTACCTGGAAGATTTTCCTTTTAGAATTTCTGCCCTGCTGAAACATGTTTCCTTGCCTTGTCAAACAGTGCATCTCAAATGAAACCCCATCTCCTATAACAAAAACACCATGTATTGCAGTAGAAATTGGTCTAGATTTATACGATAGAAAGTGGGATGCCAGCAATGACCCATCTTACCAGACTAATCTGCCTTCTCCAAAACTGTCAAAGTGATATGCTTGTACACAAATAAAACACATTCACATAAATCGACACATGCATGTGCATTTCCTTGCATGTGTGTATATACATATATATGCATACCTCAGGAGTTATTCCCATGCTTCATAACTTTGCACTCACTTTGAAAGTACAGACTGAATAGTAATGTACTGATCCAAGGCTAAGGTGAAGGGATTAATACCTTTCCTGATTTTTGACAGGGAGAAGGAAAATCTATGTTCATAATAAGCTAAACCATATATTTTACTGGAAGTGACACATGCAGAATGGTTTTATAAAAATGAGGCTGCCATTCTTTTCTGATGAAGTTCACTATCATATGGCAACAAATTAATCTTTTATAGATTAGTGTTTGTGGTGTTGGCTCATAATGGTTTGTGGTTGTTTTCTTATAATGAAGTAAACTCCTGTGAACCACAGAACTGGCCATGAATGTTACAACCACAGCAGCTAAAATAAATTCTGCTATCTGTTTGGGGCCGATAGTGTCGCCCTGGGGTGATTCTCTTGGGCCAATTAAACTGTGTTGGCAGCTATTCCTTCACTGCCATGTGTCTGCTGCCAGTTAGCACTGATTGAACTGGTGGCATCTTAAGGAAGCCTATCAATGTGACTCCAGAAATTCAGGTGCCCAATGGGAAACCTGTCTGTAAGGAAAGCAGAGAATTCTATTAAGGACACATTGTCATTTCTGCATTCCTCTTTGAAGTTTTATGGAATACTTGGAGCACTGGGAAGGATTAAGTATCTGTTGTCAAAGACCAGTAAGTTCTTCCCTCAGAAAGACTTGAAGAACATATCACCTCTGAAAATCAGACCATTGATATTTGTTTCCTTAATATTGGGGTTACAGGTCTAAATTTAAGCATTCCTGTTTGGCAGTTCCCATAGCAATCTCTGTTCTTGGCCCTTCCATAGGGCAGGTATGCCCTCACCTCTTGTGACAATCCTCACTGGGCTAGTATCCTTGATAGGATGATGGGACCTGAACTCCACTGACTCCACAGAACCATGCAAAGCTAGTTATATCAAGACCAGATAAGATAGTTTATAAAGTATGCTTAACATTATCAACTACATTATTGTAATGCAGAGGTTTCAACTTTTCTGCTAAATCATCTCCCTTGTGCAGAGATGGAGGCTGTTCCTTATGGAGGGAAGAGCAGGAGGGAGGGAAGCAGTGACTACAGGCTCTAGGGGTCCTGCAGGTTTTGGGATGGCATTTGCCACAGGGATAAGTGGCATCCTTGTCTCCTGGCTTTGTGCAGGGCACAGATTCTTCCTTCCTACTTCTGAGACCAGCTGAGTTCAAAACCCAGACAGAGCTCATCATGAAAATATGTTAATTTACCCCTGTGTAAGAAGTAGCTCCGACCCCTATAAAAGCTCGAGGCCTCCTATCCCTGTTGAAGTGGGTGTACTCCTAGTCTGAAAACCTCTGTTTTAAAGGAAGAAGAAGCTAATGCACTTGCTGTCAGGATGCCATGTTCTTCCACATCCTCCATGCTGTATTTAAGGGTATAACTGAAATCTATGGTCTGACTGATATTTACAAAGATCAAGAGTGGCTTTCTTAATACTCTTTCTCCCCTAGACACAAGGGTGATAATTCTCCTGTCCAGTCACTGTCCAAACTGGTCTCACTTCTGTTTTTTTCCTAAACATTGCAGTTGAAGACAAAAAAGATTGAAGGGATACAATTTCTTTTGTTATCTCAAAAAATGTTATTATTTTAGCTAAAGGGCCACTATGAAATTTGAAATGTTTTGTTGCAACAGTTATTAGTACATTAAAAAAAATCTTTACACAAACATCTTGTTTTTTCTGGATTGAAAACAAATGTTAAGAAATAAAAAGAAGTAACCAGTTTGCCCCAGAAAATTGGTAGAGAGTTTTGTCTTTTTGATAGTGATTCAGAAGATTTCTTTTAGCCCTTTCCAAAACTAAATTTTTAATGCATTTAAATCCCTCCTTAGTAATCCTTTCCACAATACTTACAATAAGTTTTAAACCTGACAATCCAAAGAGTTTTGGAAACCTGATGTAAATTGCTCAAAGGACAGAATGACAGCATTAACCATATAAATCATGCTAGCACTAAATGGAGTCTTTTTATTCAGAAGAGACTTCCTTGTATATTATCCTAAACTGTAGTAACAAGCAATATCCTTATCTGACGTAATTTATAGTGTTATGATCTTTGTCATACCGTATATCCACCATCCACTGCCTCCTTCTCATTTCTTTTAATTTATCATTTCAGTCTCTAGGTTGGCATCCTGTCTCATCAGTGCTGACTTCCCCTTGGCTGCATGAGCAATTCCCTTGCACATGGTACCTTTGCCTACAGGCAAAGTTATTGCCCTACAGTAAGTATGTTGTAACCAGGCCCTGAAGTTCAAGAGCTACATTTGAGGTCAGACTGTGCGCATGGGGAAGACATCAGAGAAAGACAACTGCTCCCAGATTTACGGTCAAGTCCTCATCTTGCCATTCAGCCAATGGCTATATCCATATTAATAAACTGAATAGGGCCAGAGAAAGTATGGGTTTGAGCCTGGCTGATGTCTGTGATGATTGTACATACTGCTTGATTATCAACATGCTCACTAGCAGGTTTTTGACCCATGCCAGCTGGCATTTTCCTAGGTCATGGCCAGACCTGACATAAGGACACTACTCCTGGGAGGCGATATGGACAAGGTCCCCCTTCTTTGGAGGGTGGAGGAAAAGAGCATTTCCCATGACACTTTTATCTCAGGGTTTGCCCCCCCACCTTTATTTGCTAGGGTAGGTGTAGTTTCCATCCAGAAAAGTGTCGTCTTTCTGCCCACCCCTCCATCCTACGTTGTCCAACAAAGACAACAGAAGAAGAAGAAATTTTCTGCTAGGATGAACAGGAGAGGAAATAATTTGCTACTCAGGCTATCAGCCCTCTCTGGAGCAAAACTGTAGTGGAGTCATGCTTGAGGCCTCCTCCTGAGGTAAAACACAACATTCTGTGTGTACACAAACCTCATGTTGCAACTATCTGTCTTCTTGCTTTATGTGTTTTTGGGTTTTGTTGTTGTTGTTGTTTCATTTTGTTTTGTTTTTCTTAAGATGAAATAATTGTGTCCAATTAACCCATTTGTGCAACCAGAAAATATGAAAGTCAAATATTGAGGTACAAGCTGGGAAGTTTCTTAATTGTTGTGCACATATTATACCCATGTGACAATTTTTGTTGTAAAGACACTACATTTATATCATATTTTAATTAAATGTTCCTTTTAAGGGTATTTAACAAAATATCCATACATGCCTACTCTTGGGATTACTGACTTTTATTACCTTAAGCATGTCATAGAGGCAATTTATGAGAAAATTCAATGTTTGGGTTCTTTTTATTCCCTTTGTGATCCTGGTTTTGATAATCATTATTAAAGAACCATTCAGCTTAATGGCTTTGCAGTAAAAAATAACAGTGCAGTGGAGAGAAAAAGAGATTTATTGGAACCACAATACAAATAAAAAGATTATTGCCAAGTTTGGTGTTTTTCTAAAAGCTACGTCTATACTAGTAAATAAAATGGGCCAGAGACTATTCTCTGTCCCTGAGGGCAAATGATACGGCACAACCCCCATTTATACAGCTAAACTCTCTTAACTCTCAAAACAGGGTAATTACATCCAAACTGTCCATTGGGAGCAATCCTTAGAGCACGCCATCCCCAAATCATGCTCCAGGACTGTTTGGGACAGTGTTAATTGGTTTACATCCAAAAGTCTGCCAGGAACCATACTAACAGGGTGGACGCTTCTGTGTCCTTGCACAGACTCTGTTGCTTATTAGTATAGTCACGGCCTTATTTCTACAGAAAACTGATCTCGCAGTGCAGTCAGTGATCAAGGGCCGCGGTAACTGCTCATGGCACTTGTTCAAGTTCCAGATCACTACTAGGACTTCTAGCTCAGAATGAAAAATTGATGGATTCAAACACTGATATTCAAAATAAAACACTTCCTTGGTTTACAGCATCTCTTTGGACAAAGGGGTGAATTCATGTCATGTAGCTGAAAGATGAGTTGCCCTCAAAAGATTGCTAAAAACAATGGATAAAGAGAAATTAAAACCCATGGAGCTCTAGCTGTACTAGAAACACCTTTATTTTTAATATTCTAAACACTCTCAAGGGACTCTGTGTAATCTAAGTCAGGCTTCTAAATGCAGCTTGGCTTTCATTGTACTTTAACCCTTAAACAAGAAGAGAAGCAATAAAAGAGGCAAGTGAATCTGCTTGGAAGCTCGTGCTGAGGCAAGTGGTCCTGAGATGGGTTTGCTGAGAGCTAGCTAAGGTGTTTCTGCACTGTGGTGAGCTCTGCAGTACAGATGCACCCTGTGCAAGACATAAGTCATTCTCTGCTCACTCACCACTTCAGGAAAGAAGCAACTTTGACGTTGGTGGTACCGGCATTCATGCTCTCTTGCAGGCTGAGCCGTGGCACGCTGAAGCGTCAAAGGATGAAGGTTGGGCAATGCCCTATCTCGCACACCGCTCGGGTGAGCAGGGTGCCAGGCACAGAGAGCTGTGCAATGCGTGTCCTGTTCAAGAGAACAAGGCAGTTTAAAGGGAAGACCATTGCCTGCAATTCAGGAAAGTGCTTGAACGCATGTTCAGCACGTTTGCATCTGACTGTATGAAACAGAATCTCAGTGGTTTCCTGGACTGAGCTCTGAATGTGCAAAGAGTAAGAAAAATCTCCTGAGAAGGAGAGATAAAGCCACCAGGGTAATAGAAGACAATTGTGCCAGCTTTTATTTTAAAACACTGAGCTGTAAATGTGAACAAGAGCAAAATGGAAAAGCAATTCAAAACACTGGAGGAAGCAGGCAGTGAAAACATTTGTCTGAAGATGTAGCTTCCTTGGTACTCATTGACTAGAATGGTTTGTGTTTGTAGCTTGCTCTGAATTTTGTTTGCCTTGAACATGATTTTGTTTTTGCAGTCAAAAGCAGCCAAGGCCTAATGGTTATAGTACCTTTTTTTTACTGTTATGTGTTAAAAAAAATATATAGCAGTTTAATTTGTTTAGAAATGAGGAAGGACAAATTGGTCTGTCTCTACAGTAAATCTGATGGACTGAGTGACCTTTCCTTTTTTTTTGGAAAAATTAAACTTATGGTCCTATGACAGGGGTGAAAAGGAGCAGTGTGCACATCTCTGGTCGGTACCTTTTTTATTTAAACTGGCTATGGGTCTATTCAGATGTTTTTCAGAGAGCTACACCAGTAGAAAATCTTCAGTCTTTCCACAGCTCTGGACAGAGAGTCAGTGGTTACGGAAGGAATGACAGCCACAAGCGTGCAGCTAGCAAAGACTCTGCTGGCTTTGATGCTCTGATACAGCCCTGTTTGATGCCTCTTACAGCTATTGCTAGGACAGGTTGAATAGTTCCAGCTTCCCCAGTGCTGGAGAAGTCATTTTACCCACAGCGATTCTTCATAGCTAGAGATGGACTTTCATCTGAGGAGGAAAACAAAAAGGACATACTCTTTGGTCATACATTGAAATGAGTGACATTCCAACTGGATATATACAAAAAAGGAGCAGGATGATCACAGAGGCAGTACAGTCTTCACCCTTTAACATTTTTCAAACTTGACAGGACAACACTCTCTTCATTTAACTTTGAAGTTGGCCTTTTCTGAGCAGGAGGTTGGACTTCCAGAGATCCCTTCAAGCTTAAATTATAGTATGATTCTAATTTTAATATATTACAGAAACTTAGCAAAAGGAGATAAAAAATAATTAATTAAATAGAAATAAATTATCCTTTTCAAATCTGCTTTATTTACAGTAAATACTACCCACATTTCATTTAGAAACAAAACAATCCTGGTCTTAATAATTCAATGTCTCCATAATTTCTATAAGTCATCCAGATATAGACATAGCTAGATGAAACAATCTTCAATTAGCATTTTACTGGCTCCAGAATCTATTTAATATTGTCTGTGGGAAGACACACACCAACACTGTTTTTTAAATTACATATCTTAAGAGGTAATTTACACCCAAAATGTTGGAAAATTATGCTGGACCTCAGAGAGATCGACTAGTTTTGATACCACACACTATGAATTTCTTTTTCAGCTTGAAGCCCTGAGCTTCAGGTTTCAGCAGACTCCAAACTTAAAGGAAGATTAAGGAAAATTACAATGTTTTCTCTGCTTCTTAGTCAAAGCCATTAATCCCACAGAGGTTTTCATGGCTGCCATGGTACAACAGCAGCTGCACTGAAAAAATTATTTTATTAAATCAATGAAAATGTTAAAGAAGGGGAACATGAAAGAAAAGGCTTCTGCTTTAACAAATTTGCAATATGACTGTTAAGATGAAAGAAAACCACACACACAGGCAGAAAGCAGGCCAAGCGGGTACCACAGCAAGGTATTTCCGAACAGCTTCATAAGCAATTGCATTTCATTTAAATGGGCTTCTCATCCTCCCACGAGCAGCGTGGGGAAGCTCAAGTTTAAAGGTGGCCCTGAAAGATGGTTAAAATTTGTCAGAGTGAAAAATGAAAATGAAACCACAGTGACTAGTGCAGGCACTGATTTATCAGCTAAATGAGGGGAACTAAGAGGTCCCTGGCTGTCATTAGCATTGCAAGAGCACTGGCCTCACGCCATGGCATGACCAAGGGGTTCCAGGCAGGTAAGAAACTTTGGCTGAGTTTTGTGAATGAATCCAGTCCTTAATCACCACAGTCTTGATATTTTCTGTAAGCAGAAAATTATCTTTTCTGGTGCCACATTAACATTTAATCCATTTCTGAAATGTAAATAAGCAAGTGAGTGTGTCTATGTGTGACAAAGCTGCAGAAAGAATGCATGCAAAGGAGAGAGTGGATGCATTCGGGATTAAAGTGTTTTAGGTGACTAGGTAAGTACATGTATATAATCTTTTATCACTGCACAGTCACTATTTGTAGCAACCCAAAATGCAGTACTAGACTTTTATTTTAACAATTTTGTGTGTAGCATTGGTAATCTGCCGATTTACTCCTGCTAAAAATCTGGCCCTTATTAATGTTTACCATTATAACTTAATTTCGTAGGAATTTTCTCTGCTCATTGTTACATTTAATAGATGACAAACATATTTTCTTCTTTCTTCTCCCATTTCTGTAAAGCAAGGTCAACTTTCTGTATGGTTCATAAGAAGTCAGCATGGAAAGGCAGTATCATCCATTACTTAGGTGTGTTTCCTCATTAACTATGCGGGTATTGCCGTTGTTGGCTTTACAGTTATTCTTGAAAACTTCACCTGGTTTGTTGGTCTGTCCTGTTCTACCCTCCCAAATTTCATTGTCATTTGACTCCTCATGGAAATGAGAAATATTTACACTGCTAGGGAATATTAATATTTTACCTTTAAACATAATCTTTAAGCTCAGCAGATGCCACCATTTGTAACCAAGCACATTCAGAAACTATGTTTCTTGCTCAGGTGCTTTGGGAGGTGATAAAAGTTGGGCGACATTCTGGACTGGCACCTTTTTCAGTGAATCCTCTGTTTTTGGTTGTGTGAAGCTGTTTCAGCAAGCTTTCTTGGTCTCCCTCAATTGCTTTGGTGTGAACTGAAAATAATTTTTAAAAAGTGTAATAAAATCATAGCATTTTGATTTTGCAATTGAAAAGATCTTCTTCTTATTATTATTTAGGATTTTCTTTTGATTTTATTTAAAAAAATGAAATACCAGATTCTTGTACTCAATGCAAACATTGTAGTTCAGGTGAAGCAAAAAATTATTTTTTAAGTATTTGGTTCAAATAAAGTATTTTCAGCTGTCTTATTTTAAAAGAAACATTGTTAGTATTAACTTTACTTTTATTTTCCTTACCTGAATAAAAGAAGCTGGCAGCACAACTTTAATCTTAACAGGATCTTTAGTAATGAGGGCAGCTGCTCACTAGAAAAATGGCTTTCATTTATTCACTCATTTCATCTTGGACACCTAATGTGATTGACAAATGTGTCTATTCAGGTTTTTCACTTGTTCTGACATCCTAGTGCTGGCAGAACTTCATTGAATTACTTGAGAAAATCAGACTCTGTTGCCACAAATCAACAGGTGCAAACTTATGAATGTTGTTCGCACCAAGCACTGCGGATATAGTCTTAAGAGAATAATTATGCGAGAAGTGATGATGGGTCTTTCTAATAGACAGCCAGCAGCCAAGTCATGGATAGTTTGCAGTGGGTCACGGAGATCTGACTGACTGCCCAAAGCCAGTGATGCTGGGACGGTTAGTGAGGGAAAAAGCCAGTGATGCTGGGATGGTTAGTGAGGGAATCTGGGGCACAGGTGATTTTTTTCCTCCCTCTTTCCAGTTGTGGGCAGTGACATTGGAAGGAATAGGCGGACCCAGTCTATTAATACATGGCTCCGTGGCTGGTGTCAACGACACAGTTTTGGGTTTTTTGGCAATGGGGCGGCCTACATGGCACCAGGCTTGATGGCATCAAATGGGAGCTACCTTTCTCAAAGGGGAAAGAGGGTCTTTGCCCAGGAGCTTGCGGGGCTCATTGACAGGGCTTTAAACTAGATGTGAAGGGGGTGGGGGAACATATCAGGCTTGCCTGCAACAAGCCGTGGGAGGACACACAATGGTTAGAGGGACAGGGTGCTAATATGGGCCCCCAACCTGTTGCCCAGGGGTGTGCTGGGGACACTGCACCACAGTCAAAGTCTTGCGGAGATGAGCTGGGGGCTCCTGAGGTAGTAGGAGCCAACAAGGAGACTTCTGTGGAACACCTTAAGGGAAACAAGGGGTGTTCCACTAGGAAGGTGACATGGCCGACAGCCCAGATGAAGTGTCTCTACACAAATGCACGCAGCATGGGCAACAAACAGGAGGAGTTGGAAGCCACCATGCTGCTAGAAAGCTATGACCTGGTTGCCATTACAGAAACCTGGTAGGATGAATCCCATGACTCGAGTGTGGCTATCTGGCTCCAGGCTATTCAGAAGGGACAGGCGGGGAAGGAGGGGCGGAGGAGTTGCCCTCTACATGGGCATGGATAGAGTGTGAAGAGCTGTCCCTGAAGAATAGCCACGAGCAGATCAAAAGCTTATGGGTAAGAATTAGAGACCGTGGCAACAAAGGGAACCTTGTGGTTGGTGTCTACTACAGGCCACCTGATCAAGGAGAGCCTACTGATGAAGCCTTCTTCCTCCAGCTACAGGAGGCTTCACGCTTGCAAGCTCTTATCCTACTGGGGGCCTTCAACCACCCCGACATCTGCTGGAAAAGTAGCACGGCAAGCTGTAAGCAATCTGGGAGACTCCCGGAATACATTACGATAACTTCTTAGGCCAGGTAATAGACACCCCTACTTGAGGGGCTGTGATACTGGACCTGGTGGTCAACAATGCAAGTGAGCTCATCAGCGATGTCAAGATTGGAGGCAGCCTGGGCTGCAGTAGTCACGCATTGGTGGAGTTCACAGTCCTGAGGGATATGGGACAGGCGAGGAGTATAGTCAGGACCCTAAATTTTAGGAAAGCAAAATTCCAGCTCTTCAAGGAGTTAGTCAGTAGGATCCCCTGGGAAACAGTCCTCAGGGACAAGGGAGCAGAACAAAGCTGGCAGATCTTTAAGGATGCTTTCTATAAAGCGCAAGAGCTCTCAGTCCCCAGATGTAGGAAATAAGGCAAGGAAGGGAAGAGACCAGCATGGCTGAGTCGAGACCTGCTGGTCAAACTAAAGAACAAGAGGGAACTGCACAGGCAGTGGAAGCAGGGAGGAGTACTCTGGGAAGAGTATAGGGACGCTGCCCAGTTTTGTAGGGATGGGGTCAGGAAAGCCAAGGTGCAGCTGGAGCTGAACTTGGCAAGGGATGCAAAGAATAACAACAAGAGCTTCTACAGGTATGTCAGCCAGAAAAGGAAAGTTAAAGAAAGCATACCTCCACTGATGAACAAGAATGGTGACCTAGTATCAACAGATGAGAAGAAGGCTGAGGTACTCAACAACTTTTTTGCTTCAGTCTTCTCTGGCAACTGTTCTCCTCACCCCTCCTGAGTCAATGGACAACATGTTGGGGACCAGGGAGGTAAAGCCCCTCCCACTGTCAGGGAAGATCAGGTTCGTGACCACCTGAGGAACCTGAACATACATAAGTCTATGGGACCTGATGAGATGCATCCCAGAGTCCTGAGGGAACTGGCTGATGTAGTTGCCAAGCCACTCTCCATGACATTTGAAAATTCATGGCAGTCAGGTGAAGTCCCTGGGGACTGGAAAAAGGGAAACATTGTGCCCATCTTTAAAAAGAGTAGAAAGGAGGACCCTGGGAACTACCGACCTGTCAGCCTCACCCCTGTGCCTGGGAAGATCATGGAACAGATCCTCCTAGAAGCTATGCTAGAGCATATGGAGGACAGGGAGGTGATGAAGCCAGCATGGCTTCATCAAGGGCAAGTCCTGCCTGACCAACCTAGTGGCTTTCTACGAAGGAGTTACCACATGAGGGGACAAGGGAAAAGTAATGGATGTCATGTATCTGGACTTCTGTAAAGCCTTTGACATGGTCCCCCACAACATCCTTCCTCTAAATTGGAGAGATACGGATTTGATGGGTGGACTGTTCAGTGGATGAGGAATTGGTTGGATGGTCGTATCCAGAGGGTAGTGGTGAATGGCTCAATGTCCAGATGGAGATCAGTGACAAGTGGTGTCCCTCAGGTCTCCATACTGGGACCAGTGCAGTTCAATATTTTAATCAGTGACATTGACAGTGGGATTGAGTGCACCCTCAGCAAGTTTGCAGATGACACCAAGCTGAGTGGTGGCAAGCTGAGTGGTGGCAGTTGACACACCAGAAGGACGGGATGTCATCCAGAGGGACCTGGACAAGCTGGAGAAGTGGGCCTGTGTGAACCTCATGAGGTTCAACAAGGCCATGTGCAGGGTCCTACACCTGGGTCAGGGCAATCCCCAGTATCAATACAGGCTGGGGGATGATGTGATTGAGAGCAGCCCTGTGGAAGAGGACTTGGGGGTACTGGTGGATGAAAAGTTGGACATGGGCCAACAATGTGTGCTTGCAGCCCAGAAGGCCAACCATATCCTGGGCTGCATCAAAAGCAGCATGGCCAGCAGGTCGAGGGAGGTGATTCTGCCCCTCTACTCCTCTCTGGTGAGACCTCACCTGGAGTACTGCATCCAGCTCTGAAGCCCTCAGCACAGAAAGGACTTGGAGCTGTTGGAGTGAGTCCAGACGAGGGCCACGAAAATGATCCGAGGGCTGGAGCACCTCTCCTACGAGGACAGGCTGCGAGAGTTGGGGTTGTTCAGCCTGGAGAAGAGAAGGCTGCGGGGAGACCTTATAGCAGCCTTCCAGTACTTAAAGGGGGCCTATAGGAAAGACAGGGACAGATTTTTTAGCAAGGCCTGTTGTGACAGGACAAGGAGCAATGGTTTTAAACTAAAGGAGGCAGATTTAGACTGGATTTCAGAAAGAAATTGTTTACACTGAGGGTGGTGAGGCACTGGAACAGGTTGCCCAGAGAGGCAGTGGAGGCCTCATCCCTGGAAACATTCAAGGTCAGGTTGGATGGGGCTCCAAGCAACCTGATCTAGTTAAAGATGTCCCTGCTCTTGCAGGGGGGTTGGACTAGATGACCTGTAAAGGTCACTTCCAACCCAAAGCATTCTATGATTCTATGATTCTATGATTCTATGCAGTATGAAAATTCTGCTGCAATGGCTCTGATACTCAGACTTGAATATATCATTTCATTTACTCACTGACTGAGCTGATTAGGTGCCTTAACTCTCAGGCTCTGTAGCACCTTGCTTACTGGTGCATAAATTAGTACTTCAGGGCAGTTTTGTTAGATAGCCAGAGTTAGTCAGTCCTTCCCCCCTAACCCCTGGCAATAGTCCTGATGATGTCCAAAACCTATGGAATGGTAATCCATGGAGTGCAAGAGCATAAGGTGATATATTAAGGCTGGGTATCTAACTGTAAAACTCTAACCACCGAATTCAAGTTCTATTTTCGCCAAGATTTCTTCTTCCAAAGTAAGTTCAACACATCGATCATGCCTTTTTCTTTACCCAGGATCTTCAGGGGCCCCTCTACTCCCTACAGGATTATATTTCACAAGCCATCTGCCTAGAATAGAGGAAAAACCTTATGCTTCCTCCGTCCTAGCCTTTCCCTTGCAGGATCACACAGCCACAGGTCACAGCTGAAACTCCTGAAAAAAATCTTGCTGTTTTCTGCTGCTCTTCAGCTCACGCAAGCTGTTACTGTTTTTTATGACCCAGACCTCTTCATGCTGATACTTGACTATGCATTCCAGGGCAGTAGCTGTATCCTAAAACACAAGTAGGTGACTACACAAGCAGCTGAAGTGATACTCCTTTTGACTTTTGTATAACAGGTTTTACTCCTAGAGATTGTACTCTCCCAGCATGAAAAGTCATAAGAGTGAGTTTGACGGAAAACTTACACTAGCCTTACGGAAAATACAGAGCTATCAGTAAAAGAGCTATTACTGAACAGTGTAACTACTGAGAGTGCCTTTCTTGGGTTTGATTATTACTACAATAACTTTTTTCCATGCCTGATCTAGAAATGATCCATATCACCTGCTCAATGCTCTCCTACATTGTATTTCTGCTTCCCTTGATTTTCATGGGAAGTCTCTCATCGGCTTACCAGGCAGACCTGATGGCAGGAAATTTCTATCCTCACCACAGTGGGAGTACTCAGACAAAGTTTATGAGCCTGAAAGACATAGCCATTGCGAGTGATGTTATCAGTGATAGGGAATGCCAGAGATGATAAAAGCATTTAAACCTGAAGAGAGGATGAAAGTGTGGGAGTCTGTGTTTATATAGCAGCATTATTTTTCTTAGGAAGTAGATGAAGGAGAGAAAAAGAAACGAGAGACTTTAGCCAGAGTACCAGAGTAGTTGCCACAGCTTGTTGAGGATAAGATTGAACCCTTCATCTCGACCTGTCAAGGATGGAGATACACAGTGTGATGCATATGGTCGTCTGCAGGAAAAGGTACTAACAAGATCTGAAGGGTTTTGCTGATTCCTGGAAGGAATGAGAAAAATTCATTGTTTTGAGTAGCAGAGAACTTCCTGTACCATATGGCTATGGTCCAGCAAAGCATGGAAACAAACTGTAAATGCAGACATGGAAGGAGTCAATATACAATTGTAAAGCTAGAAGTCAGGTGTCTGTCTAACTGTTTGCTTGAATTAAGCCTAGTGTGCTTTATTTCTTACAAGATCAAGCCAAAAGATGAACGAACAAAGCAAAAGATGATCTTTGAAAATACTAGTATTAATGTTAAGATTTTGTGAAGCATACGTATATCTTATGTAAACAATATTAAAGGGACTGTTGTTAGGCTAGGCAGTTTATATCAAGCATATTAGGCATCTTCTTATTCAGTTTGCTATCAAAGAAATTATTTAATTTTAAATCATAATGTTTAAGTAATTACTTATTCTAATTACTTTAGGCAATGAAATATATTTATACCTTTTTAACAGCAATTTCTTAATTAGCATATTTTCATTAATCAAAAAAATGAATAATTTAGAAGCACAGTAACAGATGAATTATGCTAAGAGAGGTTTTGTCTGTGAGGAACAGTTTACCCATTTTTCCCATATAAAGTACTGGGCACCAGCCCAAGAGCTTTGTTGTCTGCACTATGGAAACTAAAGGGCTGCAATATCCTTTAGTTGGCTCCTTTGCTTTGGATCTGTTAATACAATGGCTTCTGCTGCTTCCAGATTCCCCCAGCTATGACTGATTGAGGCCTGGTGCAAGTTAGAAAAGCCTCAAGGCTGTTCTAAATTATAAATGGCATATGGTCCCAAAAGAAACCTATTCCATAGGGGAATGTCTTGTTTGCAAGGAGCCAATGCTCTGTAAATGAGACTGTGGATAGTCGCTTCCCTCTTTGTCCTAACTGAGCATACTGCACCATGATGATTGATTCAGAACTAGGCCAGGCAGCAAAATCCAAATTCTGAACATCACACTCTCTGAGGTGGCGTTTCGTTGCACCTATCCCTTTGAAAATATGTAGTAACTCACATTACTGAGGTGCTGGAGGGTGTCCAAAGAAGACCAACGAAGCTGCTCTAGAGCACAGGTCTAATGAGGAGCAGCTGAGGGAACTGGGGTTGTTTAGCCTGGAGGAAAGGAGGCTGAGGGGAGACCTTATTGCTCTCTACAACTACCTGAAAGGAGGTTGTAGCGAGGTGGGGGTCGGTCTCTTCTCCCAGGTGACAAGGGATAGGATTAGAAGAAACAACCTCAAGCTGTGCCAGAGGAGGTTTATATTGGATATTAGGAAAAATTTCTTCACCGAAAGGGTTGTCAAGCATTGGAACAGGCTGCCCAGGGAAGTGGTTGAGTCACCATCCCTGTAGGTATTTAAAAAACATGTAGATGCTTAAGGACATGGTTTAGTGGTGGACTTGCTTGGCAGTGTTCAGTTAATGGTCTTAAAGGTCTTTTCCAACCTACATGATTCTATGATTCTGAACCCTAAAAAGTATGCAGTCCTGAAGAATGTTCATCCATTTCTCCATATGGGTCTTATGGGGAAAAAGTCAGAGAGAACCAGATTCCTTGCTTAGTATAAAAGTGTGTTGGAGTAATCTGTGGGACATTGTAGACTTCAGTACATGATAAAGAGAAGATATCTGAAATTTATTATTTTGGTTTCTGAAGTCTGTAGAGCAGAGATTTTATTCTGTTTTTCATAGACTGACTTGTAGCAAGTTTGGCCACTTGAGGAAAGTTTAGGGAAAAACTACAGTAAATTATTAACTGGCTCCATAAAGTAAGTTTTCCTCTTCATTTGCAGGAGTTTTTAGTGAAACAGAGAACAGGTGGATTCATAAACAGAACACCTCTGGGTGGTAGCATGCCCTGGTATGGAGCACGATGTGCAGCTCTGCAGAATTGTTACATACGTTACGTACCACACATCTGTGCTGAGCACTGCACTGGAGTGAATTCAGGGATTTCTACCCCCTGCTCCACTGCATACCATAAACCTCTTCCCAGAGTCTAAAGCAACAGTTAAGCACTGTTTAGATCAAAAGAATGACAGGATTCAATCCCATAAATACACACACTCTGCTGCATAGAATACGTTATCCTCAAATCTGTTATCTCTACATCTTAGTTGTAAATTGTACTCCATTTCAAGCAAATGAATACTACATGTGCTTGACACTACAGTTCCATAGGAGAGAACGAGACTGCTATGAGCACACAGCAGGATCTGTTAGAACTGGTGCCAGACAGGAATCAATGCAGATTTACACCATCTGAGAAACCAGCCTATACACATTTATGAAATAAAAAGTGAAAAAAAATTGAAAACACAAAGATCCAGATTCTGATCTCAATTATGCTATTGATAATCTTGCACAATGCCATTGGTCTTGATTTCTCTGTTGTATAGTTGTAAACAACCAGGACAGGTCATTGACTCAGTTACTCCAGATTTACCCATGTATTTTTGGAACTGGGAATAAAATAAAATAAAAGTTCATCTAGATTTACAAGGATCATCTGAGATACACTGATTCAAGAATGCATCATAAAGGCCATCAAAGACTATTCTTTTTCCAAATAAACTCAAGATAGAGTCTTTTATATGCTGACATTGTCACCCAGTCAGTGCAGCTGTGTTGCGATTTAACCCCAGCTGGCCACTAAGCCCCACACAGCCGCTCGCTCACTTGCCCCCCGGTGGGATGGGGGAGCGAATCGGAAGAACAAAAGTAAGAAAACTCGAGGGTTGAGATAAAGACAATTTAATAGGTAAAGCAAAAGCTGCGCACGCAAGCAAAGCAAAGCAAGGAATTCATTCACTACTTCCCATGGCAGGCAGGTGTTCAGCCATCTCCAGGAAAGCAGGGCTCCATCACGCTTAACGGTTACTTGGGAAGAAAAAACGCCATCACTCCGAACGTCCCTCACTTCCTTCTTCTTCCCCCAGCTTTATATGCTAAGCATGACGCCACATGGTATGGAATAGCCCTTTGGTCAGTTGGGGTCAGCTGTCCCAGCCGTGTCCCCTCCCAACTTCTTGTGCACCCCCAGCCTACTCGCTGGTGGGGTGGGGTGAGAAGCAGAAAAGGCCTTGACTCTGTGTAAGCACTGCTCAGCAGTAACTAAAACATCCCTGTGTTATCAACACTGTTTCCAGCACAAATCGAAAACACAGCCCCATACTAGCTGCTATGAAGAAAATTAACTCTACCCCAGCCAAACCAGCACAAGCTGCTTGCTCATGCAAGAGAAGCATTGCTGCTGTTAAAAGATCAACAAGACTCTTTAGTATGAGATGCTGTGTATCAGAAAAGAACTGTTGTAGTTGATAAAGCTTTATCACTTCTGGGAATGGCATTAAATAAACTTACAAAGCTTCTTGATTACTGCAGTTACAGCCAAGGTGACAAATGTTTTCACTAAGTCATTTAACTCAGAGAGCTTTCTTGGCAAGGACCCAGTATTGCAGACAAATCTTCTAAAGCTTTCTTTGTGTCACCGGTCAGCTCGTCAGTGTAAAGTATTCTAGGGAAAAGGTGGGAAGAGTAAAAGTGCTCACTTTTCCACATTCTAGGCACTTAACCAACTCTTGAAGTCCAAAAGCAAATACATAGGGCAAGAGGGGCACACCATGTTTTTCTTTCAACTGTAGTTCAAGGCTTGTTAAGAGAGAAAATGGATTGTGATTATTTTTAGTGGAAAATTAGCTTCCAGAGGAAGAAAGAAGATGCAAGGATCTTCTCCTCTCCCCTCACCACCAGTGGAATATATAGACAACAAAGTCGGATGTGGTCCAGAAATTCCCAAAGCCAAAAGTTTAATGATCTCCAGTGAAGAGCTTGGGCTGTCTCCATCACAGGAAGAAATAATTTATGTAACATAAGGACAATACAAATTTGGCAGAGTTCTTCAAAATCACATCTGTTCACCATGTATTATGTTTGGTGACAGAAAGAACAAACTGTAAAGCAGTATATGATAAAACAGTGAAAGGATGGCAAGTTGGTTGACTAAGGTTGCACTGGTAATTAGCAGAACTGCCTTATTGATTGTCATCACGTTCTCCTATAAGCCACATGGACCTGTGATGGCTAGCATTTAAAAGATCTTCATGCAGAAATTTAAATTACAACATTATTTGTTTCCTATTACTAAGACTGTGAGAGTATTGTTGCATGATTATACCGTAATGAAAGATATCTATTATTCTATTAGCAGTTACTACTACCTTTAAAATGCTTATTTTTTGAATTACAAACAAAATATTGTAAAACTATTTGTATTATTCAATGGAAGGCTATTCTTAGTAACGTGTGGATGCAAATAGAAATTCTTATTTATCTTTCTGTCATTCAGTGTGGTGCAGCATCTACAACAGATTATGAGTATGGGCAAGATTTTTCTGCAACAGAGGTTTCACACAGCTTGGCAATTGTCCTTGTCTTTCACATGTGTATAATCAGAGATTAGAAAATAAGGAAATGGTGGGGGGGAACTTAAGAGAACTTTTCAATAAATATGGATTATTAACTGAATTATTATTTCTTTCTTTTTTTTTTTTTTTTAAATTGTTCTGTGGTTTCTTTTTGAGATTACAGTTCGGGTGCTTATTTTCCTGGCTGGCTCTAGGGTGCATCTCTCTACACAACACACAACTTCTTGTCCTTCTGAAGTGAAACAGTAAAGCACTCTTGGCATTTCTGATTATTGTACATTTTAGAGGTGTATCTAGCTGAGAACCAAAACCATTGAGATGAATGTAACATAAAGCTCCTCACTATAACTTTTACTAAATGCAAATATTTCTGTTTTCAAATATTTATAGTACATTTTGAAATGTAAAAACAATTACTTATGTTCATTTAAATATGAAACCACAGTCCTCTGTCTCCAGACAGAGGTTTCCTCTTTTTCTAAGCCTCTGACTACTTGTGCTAAGGGACAGCCTAATTCATGCATAAACCAGTGTGTTAGATACATGTCATTGTCAGATTATGGTTAGAGCTCACCAGTTAGTGAATCCAGATCCCGTGGTTATAAGGCTTATCCTTTGAGTTAGAGCTCACCACACCTTCAGTGGGAGTGGGATTTAACCTTTGAAGATAACTAGGGGAAATAAAAGGGGGGTGGGGAGGGTGGGCGATAATCCTTTTGTATTTATTCTGGTCATCAGACAGCCAAGTCAAACCAGGTTGAGTTCCAGGACAGAGAACAGAAACCTTGCACCAAATTTTTAAAAGCATAAGGGAAGGAAGATCACTCTGGTACACAGTAACCTGGTCTTCCTTCTTCAAATGCCTGGGCTTCCAGTGTCCCTAACTAGCCTATTGGCTGGGCCAGAAACACTCACAAAATACACTAGCTGCATTTTTCCCTGAAAACAGCTGCATTTCACTGATGGATAAAATGATTGCTCTCAACGCATATGGTACTTTCCCTGGATGAAAGGTGCTGTAAGCCATAAAGGCAATCAGCTATCATTATTTTCAGGCCTCTTTCAATCTGTCCTGACTTTTACAACCCCAAAGTTCCTTGTTTTGCAAAAGGACCTCCCCAAACATGCCTCTCTGTGATGAACACTCTGAAAAAAAATAAAGGCACGCACGTAAACCTGTTCCAAGCTTTCAGTCCAGTTTTTTGCTCGAGCCAAGAGGACATTCTCACTCAGTCAGATAATAGGTATAAGTTAGCTCAAGCATTATAACAAGTACAGGGTTAATTGTGTTCCTCATCCTTATTTAATGTAAACCAAGCCTTCGCAATGTAAAAAGGGAATGTGGGAGGGAAGGGAGTTACTCCTCTGAAGTGTAGGAAGAACGCAGAAAAGGGAAATGCTCTTGGAGATAAAAGAGCAGGGCCTATTGCAGCACATAGAGAAAATGACAGGGAAAGGAGGAAGCAGGTGGTGGGTTTTAGATTTCAATTGAAGTGCAGGACCATTCAGTGACCTGTGAGAATGTTTTAGCACTTTTCATGAGCCTGAGAATTTTTGCAGTTTACGTTTGCTACTCTTACACCTTATTGGCATGCATGGTGATCTCTGAATTGTGAGAGCCTTCAGCTTACAGAACAAACATTTTATGAGTTCTAAGGTAAGGGAACACTTCTTTGTATATTGCTTGTACTGTCTAGTCAGTTTGAGTGGTTTCTGGAGCAACTAAAGTGAATGATATTATACATGTAGAAAATCAGAGAAAAAATGAGCTTTTTAAACAGCTTGTCTGGGAACATTTTTCATATATTCTATAATGCATCATAGTCCTACCATCAAAATGCTTGAAGCTGTATGTTGCAGAGGATCCAGAAAGGCCTCCTGCAACAGTTTTGTATCTGCAAAGAAAGACGTATTTGTGTGTATGTTTGCATATATTTGTATGTTTATGTGTGTGTGCACATAGAACACAGGTTCTCAGCCCTAGAATTGTTCTCACCTTCATATTTGACCACCAACTACTGTATTTACTTCTTGTTCTTAAGTATTAGTCAAACTTCTATTTAGTTCCATCCTTTGAACTTCCTGGCAGAATGGAGTTCTAATCCTTAGCTAGGAAAAGGGCAATGTATCATGACTGACAGTAGCAGGAAATTTGCCCCAAGACCCTACCAGTGTAATGGAAATAACTTTAAAATCCAATAGATTTTTTCATTGTAAATATCAAGGCTGTGAAACACAGTTTCCAGAGTTTTCATGGACAACTGACAGTGTAAGTGACGTTCAAATGGTCTTAGTTGGAAGAATTTAGCAAATCTTTGCTGTTCATCTCCAACACATAATCTTTTGAGATATATGTGTTTGTTCTTACAATACAACTAATTTTTTTAAAAGATAGTCATAACAAGCATCCAGACTATAAAAGAGTCATTTTACATAGGACTCAGCATGAAAGCTCGCCAATTGCAAAAGTAACTTTAGCATGCAAATCTTTGGCAGTTTATAATTTAGGTAGCATCAAAGAACAATCCAGCTTGTTTATGTAAAAAAAATTATCTCCAGATTGTTCAACATGGAATGGTTTCAGCATATTATGGATAATTTTATTTTCTTGCATAAAGTATTTTGTCGATGATGTGAACTGTGAAAAAATGATGGGTGGGAAGTGAACTGCCAAATCTAATCTTTGTTTTCAGCTCCTTTTTTTTTTTTTTTAATCTATAATGTCACTGAGTCTAGCTATTTCCTTTTTTCTCCAGGAACTATTGCTAACATGTCACTAAGCCAAATCCTTCTTCCCTTTATTATTGTTTTTAAAATATTCTCTAAAAATAAGACTTTGTGCCTGAACTGATTTTCTTTTTATTATTTAAAAAGTCCCTTGGTTTTGGTAGAAAATTAATGAATATGTAAGCTTTTACGAATCCCTTAGATACCTCAATTTAAACTGGTTCATTTATTTGTATTCAGGAAAGTGGAATATTTTCCTTGACATGCTGGAAAATACTTTATGAGTAACTTTTATGTTGTTCTTTTTGGCTGTTGTTTGGTTGGTTGGTTTTTGCTTACTTTGCAACATTCCATGGGGAATCATCAAGGTCGATCTGTTTTGTGCAATTTCAAAGAGGCCATCACGGCTACCAGGGGTAGTTCTCCCTCAAAATTGTGGGTGGGGCAATAGCCTGTCATTTGTTAGTAGGTATCACTGCTGACAACGTCCTCTGTGCTGTGTGCTCCTGCGGCTCTTGTCCACCATTTTCCTGGCACGTGTACACACGCACTATTTGAAAGCTGGTGCCATTGGTCAAGGATCCAGCACTCAGGTAGAACTTAATGCAATAAGTCTACTACAAAACTTATTGATCAGTCTTAAAGTGGAGTATCTTTTAAGTGTCCTGCATCTTTTTATTTTTTTAAAAGACTTTGATAAAAATTTAGTTCTGGTATTTGAAAATATTTTATTTTTAAGCAATGAATAAAATAACCAACTAAGTGCAAATACACCAAGAAACTATCCCATCAAAATACAATATTTGAGTCAGGCCAAAATCAAAGCCTTTTCAGAGCATGCTGAATGTTGCTTTATTTGATTTTTTTAATGTACATTTTCCCTTCTGGTTCAAAATTAAAACTTTCAATATATTAAAAGTGCATGCAATCACTATCTTTCCAACAAATTTCCTGAATCACTCACATTATTTCTGTTCCACAGGACAACTAATGTTCAAGTTAAACTGGTATGCAACTGGTGTATATCCATAAAAATAAGGTTTTCCAGCAGCATTTTCCTATTTCAGTATTAATGAGGGCAGAATTTTGTCATATGCTGGCATTTGTGAACTATTTGGTTCAGGATGATAAACATACATTTTTGTCTGAGAGCAAGGGGGGGTCTGAGGATTAGGGAATATGAACTTTCTGCAAGGAATTACTGAGATAATTTTGTCCTGCTCTGAACATTCTTGAATCCTGTTCTTGGGGGAGGAAGGGGAATCCAGCAACTTTCCTGTTATCAACAAATTCTTTATACATTTTAACTCCTTTGTGCTAGCTAAGGCTAGTCTAGCCAGCTATATATGCTGCAAATTATTCTTTGTTTCACTTTTTTTTTAAGGAAAAACAGATACATCTCTAGTTTGAAAACCAATGCAGCAAGGGTGTAATGAGAAAGCAAATACAGAGGTCACACAGGAGTTACTTGAAATGCATTCTTTTGTATTTAAGCAGTGAATTTGCTCTGTAATTTGAAAACATTTAAATTTGATAGTCAGGCACCTGTCTTCTGACTATTTGTGTTCCATGACTGTTCTTGTAAACATTTCTATTCAGAAGTATGTTCATTTCTATATGCTTCTTTTAAAATGTTCAGACTCTTATTATGTAATCACGATGGTGTCATAGTGTATCAGGTTGTACCACATCACACCTCTGCCTGCTTTGATGTGACCTAAGGTAATGTCCTGTACTATACATGTATCATAGCTATGTTAATACAGTGTGACCAGATCTAAATATCAAAACTTGGGTTGACAAGTACTCTTACTTCACCAATTAACACCTATTTGCAGGTAACAAAGGAATGACATGAGGAGTCCCCATTTCAGACATGTTTTGATGTACATTTACAATCAGCATTGATGGGGCCCATTGGGGAAGGGCTGACATGACTTCTGTAAGGCAGGCACAGCCTTCGATTGTTGTAATTTTCTCTGATGGAAAGCAGAGAAAGGTTGAAGCAGACACCTTTCTGAGATTGCCCCCAGGAGCAGTCTCGTGCCACTCAACCATCCTCCTAATTTCTCAGTGCCTCCTGCATTCAATGCTGAGTGTGTTAAGAGCATGATGACATCTACTGTATCAAAATCCTATAAAATGCACTGCATTTTACTCTTTTGGGTTCTTCTGAAAAACAAATCATTCCACAAGCAGCAGAACTTTAGGCACTTTGCTGTGTGACTGTGGCTGCTCTGGTCTCTGACCTCATGGCTTTTTCTTCAGTGATCACTCTAATCTGGATGTCTTTCCTCTATGTCGTATCTACTTTTAGGAACTAAGTAGGAATTTAATACCTTTGAGCTTTTTACTTTTCTATCAGAGTTTGTTGAAATTACCCAAGAGGTTTGAAGCAGGGGACAAACTAAGAGGTTGACTTGGAGAGGTGTAATCACGTATGCCTTTTTTCTAAAAACAGGTTAAAATCAGCTTTTTAATTTTGTTCAAAAACAGTTTTTCAGGTCATTTTAAATTAAGGTGATGAGGACACTCCTGTAAATGTTGTATATAACTGAGGTCCAAATGCAGCAGAAATTGAGACAACATCAGAGTTATTCCTGATGATTTAAAATTGCGAACACCTTTGATTCAGTCTTTACCATCAGAAAAAGAATATTTTTTATTACAAAGCATTCAAAGGAATTCTGTCTTCCATTGTTGACTGTATCATGAAATGTTTACTGTAAAGCAAGAGACAAACAGTATTTCCAAAGAGGAGGGTGAAATGTAATGTAGCATTGAAAAGACCTGCCAAGCACAGACAGCTGTCACCCTCAAATAAGCAGAAAGATTAATATATGGTATTGAAATTGTGACTGGTGCTTCATTTCGTTGCTGGTGTATGAGATTCATTATGAGAGAAGAATTTAAAGTTACAATGCAGAAATTTGCATAGGAGACTTAGTTCTTGTGTGGACTGCTTCCAAAACCATCTTCCAAAGGAGTGGAGATGGGGCTGGTGAATAGAAACAAAAGGAGAAAATGCCATTTGACAACACTGGTTGGTCTAGCTTTAAATTCTGGAGAGTCAGACCAGAAAGCAGAAAGGGGGATTCAGATGTGGGTTTCACACACCACAATATGCCAGTGTGTTTTCATCGAAGTTATGGTTTATTCAAATAAATAGAAAACTTTTGTCAAATTTAAGGGCTTGATGGCAATGCAGTTTTCACTTTCAGCATTTTGGCTTTGACTGAACTCAGTTTTACATTGCTTGAAGTTGTAACTCATTCTGTTAAGGACTATGGGGTTTTTGTGTCATGGGTGCAGTATCATCTGTGTTCATCAGGTGGGGATAAATGCTGGAAGGGCAAAGGCTCCTTAGCACTGCCAAGATGAGTGTGCATGTTTTGTTATGCATTGTCACTACAGAATTTTACTGACAATAGAATCATAGAATAATTTAGGTTGGAAAAGACCTTTATCATCATCGAGTCCAACCGTAAACCAATGCAAAAGCATTATTTCATGTACCTGTGAATACTCTTAACCACTGAATTGAGATCTGCTGTGGGAATATTTTATTTTTGTTCCTGCCTTTGGTGCTTTCAAAGGGTAAAATTTATCCTGGCCAGAGGATACAGACAAAAATTTGTATAAAGTGTGTAAGCCACAGAGGTGAGTCAGGGTGGAATGGGCAAACGAGGGCTCTCCATCACAGTTCGGAAAGGCTTCGAGAGAGCACAATGCCTGTGAGCTGGTAAGAGGACACTTCGTATTGATGTAAATCCTGAGGCTCCCATGCTCAATGCAGTTTACACAGTGGCTGTGGCTGCTCTCTGAGCACTGTGAACCCCACCTCTTGAATAGCAAATTCAATTTGCTGTTACTGTGTTTATGCCTGTGAGCAAGTTGGATTCCCACCTCACTCCATCTGCTCACAGGCACAAGCACAGCTAAAGGCAATTCAGTTTTTCATTTAAATGAATACTGGTGGGAGCTCGAGGTATTCACTTCGCTCTGGTGAAAGCCTGGAAGCTGTTCAAAAACTGGAGAAAAGTAAAAGACAGGGTCTGTCTCCTTTGGATTGCTCTTCAAGGAAACAGGAGCTACAAGAAGATTAAAACTGTGATGATAGGGTAGGAGCAGATGTCCGCTCTTGAGGGCAGTGATGGAACAATAATTATAGCATATGTCAGTATCCTATAGACAACAGAAGACTTGTACCAGTAACTGTAACTTGATAGATCCAGATGAATATGCCAGTACCACTCATCTTTATGTTCTAATACACTGGGAACAAAAGAGAAAAATAGAGACGCCTCTTCTCACATACATGCAAAAACTCTGAAAAACAGTGTGATATAATTCAAGAAAGGCAGGATTATTATAATTGGGTTTTTTAGTTTTACAAAGAGGAGAAAATTGGTAATTAGTGTTGGATGGAGGGTAGAAGGGGAGGCTTTTGTGAAGGTATTACCTTTCGGTTACCTGGGAGGAGGGAACTGAGTGAATCAGAGAAGAGGCTGAGTTGCATCCCAAATATATTAAGTCAAGTGTTGCCTGTAAGTAAAAAGCCTAGAACTAAAGAACTGAATAAAAAAATTGTAAAGCAAGAAGAAAGAGTCTGGAGAATGAAAGCTACACTGGTTAGCGTGCAAAACCATCTTTAAAATACAAGCCAGGCTTAACATACATAGCAGTGGTTTTTAGGCTTCTGCTGATAATTCCCACTTCTGGTTGTGATCCTCACTTGTACAGCTGAATTTGACCCTTATTTGCAGAACTACTGACAGAGTAATGCTTACATATGCCTGATGCAAATCATCAAATATATGCAAGTGTTTCAGCTTGCAGTTTGTCATGTCTGTTCTAAGATTTCAGTAGATGTTATTTATTTATTTAATCAAAAGCAGATTTTATCTAACATTGGTGTGAAGCTTCCAAGTATGCATATACTTTTTCTCTTCTCTCTATAAAGGAATATTGCTTTCACTGGGGAACACCAGAAAGCTGTTCCTGCTGAAGGCAGTGGTCTTGGTTAGCAAAACGGTAATTTACAAGGGTTGATAGCAAAAGCAGTAAGCAAGAACCATTGCCCCTGGCAACTTTATTTATAATTTCACCATTTATTTCAATGGAACTGAGATTCCACTCGGTCTCCTTAAAAAATGTCTCTTAACTGTACAAAAGACAATGCAAAGATTTCAAAAGACTAAAAAGTATTACCTTGATTTTCTTAATACACCTTTCTAGAAGCCTTTCATTTGCTGTCTTTTTGTCTCTTTCTGGCATTTTCATCAATGTGGGCCATTGTAGCAGAGTTCAGGATTTGTCTTGGGTGTGAAAGAGAATAGTGGAAGTGAGACATCCAACTTCATGTTGCAGGGAAATAATACTTTCCCTGTGTTCTTCCTGCCAGTTGGCCTGCAACTATGGCATTAAACAGTTCCACGGTGAATAATGAGAAAGATCAGGAAGAATTGCTTTTGAATCAAAACACCATAGAGAATATTACAGGATGACAGATTATTTTTAAAAGATCTGTTTCCTTTGGTTTCTAAACACATTATTCCATGTGCATATGGAACCTCTACAGGGACAGCGAATTATAATACAGTTTTTTCTAAATGAAAAAGATCAAATTCTTTATTATTCTAACGCAATGAATAACTAAGAAGGAAATGAACAGAAAGTGTTGAAGAAAAAAAAAGTATATAATTTCACCGCAGTGTTTGAGATTGTATGAAAGTGTTTAAGACTATCCCTGCTTCTGATTCTTCATTTGCTCACAGGGTTCATGTTACCAAAGACAGCTAGGATAGCTAAAGCACCAATTACTGCAAGATTGGTAAATACCCAGGGTTTGCTATAGCTATAGTGGAAACTCGATGGTTCGAACTCCTAGGTTCTATCTTTGGGTGATCTTATAAAAGTTAATTTTTTTTCTAGTGATTTTTCCACTTCCTTCTCCCTCTTGCTGATGTTTGTAACCATGCACGGCATTTGCTCAGAACTCCCACTGCACTCCTCTCCAAAAGTGAGACACTCCCCTCACTGAAGTCCAGGAAAAAACTGCCAACTGATTGAGCAATGGCAGGATTTCCCATGCAACCTTCATCTACACTTGGCACAGAGGTAAATGTCAATAAAAAGAAGGCTGATACCTGTGGTCCCTGTAGCTTTTGTAGAACAAAGTGTTTTGTGGCTTAGTGAACAGGTAAGATGCTCGCACCTAGTAACTAAAAAAATAAGATATACTGGTATGGCAAAAAACCATGTCAAGTACTGTACTCTTTGGGATGTGCAGTCAGGGTATGTGTTGAAGTTTTACATAGAACAGTTCAAGGCCAGATTAACCCGGCAGGCAGCTAAACACCACACAGCTGTTCTCTCACTCCCCCCTAGTGGGATGGGGGAGAGAACAGGAAAAAAGGTAAAACTTGTGGGTTGAGATAAAGACAATTTAATAGGACAGAAAAAGAAAGGAAACTAATAATAATGATAAAAGAATATACAAAGCAAGTGATGTAGAATGCAATTGCTCACCGCTTGCTGGCAGATGCCCAGCCAGTTCCTGAGCAGCCGCCGCACCTCCTCGGCCAACTCCCCCAGTTTTTTGTTCAGCATGACCTCATATGGTATGGAATATCTTTTTGGCCAGTTTGGGTCAGCTGTCCCGGTTGTGCCCCCTCCCAGCTTCTTGTCCACTTCCAGCTTCCTTGCTGGCAGGGCAGTATTGAGAAGCTGAAAAGTCCTTGACTTAGTGTAAGCACTGCTCAACAACAGCTAAAACATCAGTGTGTTATCAACATTATTCTCATACTAAATCTAAAACACAGCACTATAGCAGCTACTAGGAAGAAAAGTAACTCTATCCCAGCTGAAACCAGGACAATATCCACCCTTATTCTATACCACCTATGTCATGCCCAGGTCCCACACTTTCCAATACATGCTAATTAATCACCACCACCTTTCCTGTCTTTTGATATATATACACAGTATCATTCCCTTAGTCTATGGGCCATCCCTCTAAAATGTCCGTTGAGTTCATTTAGTCCATGACTTTGGGCTCCATCTGTCGTAACAGTCCTTCAGGGCAGAAGAGATGGTCTGTGGTGTTGGATTGTTGCATGTTGAAGCCAGTTCTGGTTCCATCACTGCTGCACTTGTCTGGTTCTATCATTGCTGCACTTTGCTCGGTTTCATCAAAATTCATTCTTCATTAATTTGGGTGATTCTTACTGTAATACCAATGACATGGCATATAGAAATCATAGTAATGATGACATACAGTATTATATACCAATTAATATCATACCATTCAAATCATTGGCTATTCTCACCCGAAATCAAATCCCCTTGAGGTACACAGCGGACTTCCCCATCCTTCTGCATTATCCACCAGGTAAAACCAGGTCCTTGAGCAAAAGCAATCCCATGAATGGGTTTGCCTTTGCCCAAGGCAGGAATAACCCAGACTGTCTTCCCCAGCATATTTTTTATGTGCACTACTGGGACTTTATCCCCTTTTACAGTACATAAAAGTTTTGATTGGGCAGGGCCAGCCCAATCAGCAGATCACCTAGTGTTGACTAGCCAGGTGGCTTTTGTGTATCCCAATGTTTGAATGTCCCAGCACCCATTGCTCTCAGTGTAGTCTTTAACAGTCCATTGTACCATTCAATTTTCCTGGAGGCTGGTGCATGATAGAGGATGTGACATACCCACCCAATGTCATGCTCTTTGGCCCAGGTGTCTATGAGGTTGTTTTGAAAATGAGTGCTGTTGTCTGACTTAATTCTCTCTGGGGTGCCATGTCGCCATAAGACTTGCTTTTCAAGGCCCAGAATAGTGTTCTGGGCAGTGGCACGGGGCACAGGATATGTTTCCAGACATCCAGTGGTTGCTTCCACCACTGTAAGCACATAACGCTTGCCTTGGCGGGTTTGTGGGAGTGTGATATAATTGATCTGCCAGGCCTCCCCATATTTATGTTTCAACCATCATCCTCCATACCAGAGAGGCTTTAACCGCTTGGCTTGTTTAATTGCAGCGCATGTTTCACATTCATGGATAACCTGTGCAATAGTGTCCATGGTCAAGTCCACGCTTCGATCATGAGCCCATCTATATGTTGCATCTGTTCCTTGATGGCCTGAGGTGTCATGGGCCCACCAAGGTACAAATAATTCACCCTTATGTTGCCAGTCCAGATCCACCTGAGCACTTCAATCTTAGCAGCCTGATCCGCCTGCTGATTGTCTTGATGTTCTCAGTGGCCCACCTCTTGGGTATGTGACCATTTATGTGATGTACTTTTACAACCAGGTTCTCTACGTTCACAGGGCATTTGCCACCATCCATGAGTCAGTATAGAGATAGAGCACTGGCCACTTTTCTCGGTCAGCAATGTCTAAAGCCAGCTGAATGGCCTTCACTTCTGCAGATTGGCTCTATTAACCTTCTCCTTCAGCAATTTCTGCGATTTTTGGTATAGGACTCCAGACACCAGCCTTCCACCTCCAATGTTTTCCTACAATACGACAGGATCCATCAGTGAACAGGGCATATTGCTTCTCATTTTCTGGTAGTTTATTATACAGTGGGGCCTCTTCAGCATGCATCACCTCCTCCTCTGGAGATATTCCAAAATCTTTGCCTTCTGGCCAGTCCATGATCACTTCCAAGATTCCTGGGCAACTGGGGCTTCCTGTCTGAGCCTGTTGTGTGATTAGTGTGACCCACTTACTGCACGTAGCATCAGTTGCATGATGTGTAGAGGGGACCCTCCCTTTGAACATCCAGCCCAGCACTGGCAGCTGGGGTGCCAGGAGGAGCTGTGCTTCAGTACCAACCACTTCTGAAGCAGCTCAAACCCCTTCATATGCTGCCAATATCTCTTTTTCAGTTGGAGTATAGCGGGCCTCAGATCCTCTGTATCCCCGACTCCAAAACCCTAAGGGTCAACCTCGAGTCTCCCCTGGTGCTTTCTGCCAGAGGCTCCAGGTAGGGCCATTCTCCCCGGCTGTGGTGTAGAACACATTTTTTGCATCTTGTCCTACCCAGGCTGGCCCAAAGGCTACTGCATGAACTATCTCCTGTTTAGTTTGTTCAAAGTCTTGTAGTTGCTCAGGGCCCATTTGAAATTGTTCTTCTTCTGGGTCACTTGATAGAGAGGGCTTACAATCAGACTGTAATTTGGAATGTGCATCCTCCAAAAACCCACAGCACCTAAGAAAGCTTGTGTTTCCTTTTTGCTGGTTGGAGGATACATGGCTGTTATTTTGTGGATCACATCCATTGGGATCTGACGATGTCCATCTTGCCATTTTAGTCTTAAAAACTGGATCTCCTGTGCAGGTCCCTTGACCTTACTTTGTTTTATGGCAAAACCGGCTTTCAGGAGGATCTGGACTATTTTCTTCCCTTTCTCAGAAGCTTCTTCTGCTGTATTGCCCCATACGATGATGTCATCAATGTATTGCAGAGGTTCTGGAGCTTCGCCCTGTTCCAGTGCAGTCTGGATCAGTCCATGGCAAATGGTAGGGCTGTGTTTCCACCCCTGGGGCAGTCAATTCCAGGTGTACTGGATGCCCCTCCAAGTGAAAGCAAACTGTGGCTTGCACTCTGCTGCCAAACGGATTGAGAAAAAAGCATTAGCAATATCAATGGTGGCATACCGCTTGGCTGCTTTTGACTCCAGGTCATATTGAAGTTCCAGCATGTCCAGCACGGCAGCACTCAGCGGCGGCGTGACTTCATTCAGGCCACAATAGTCTACTGTTAGTCTCCACTCTCCATTAGACTTTCTCACTGGCCATATGGGACTGTTAAAGGGTGAGCGAGTCTTGCTGATCGCTCCTTGGCTCTCCAGTTGTCGAATCAGTTTATGGATGGGAATGGGGGGGTCTCAGTTGGTGCGATATTGCAGCTGGTGCACTGTTGTGGTGGTGATGGGCACCTGTTGTTCTTTGACCCTCAGCAACTCCGCAACAGAAGGGTCCTCTGAGAAACCAGGCAAGGTAGAGAGCTGTTTAATGTCTTCCATCTCCAAGGCAGCTATACCAAAAGCCCACCGGGGCAGATCTCTGGGTGGTATTCTTAAATAGTTGTTTAACCTTAAACAAGGCCTGAAACACATTAAGGAGACATAGGAACATGCTGGTTTGAACATCCCAAGGATATTCAAAATTCTCAAGAGCTATTGTAACTAGCCTGGAGGATAAGGGGAAGGTGAAGGAGTAGGCAAAAGTGTCCCCCCTTGTCTCCCCCATAGATTGGCGCTCTGAAAAGAAAAGGTAAAGAGTGTAAACTTCAGTTTAGAACTGGATCTGAGATGTCTGCCTTATCATTCACGGAGCCATGTCTAGTTCACCACCAGAAAAGGATATTTTTGAAACACTAAGTCAGAGCTACTTACAAAGAGTTTGGTGCAAGTAGAATTCACAACCCTAATTGGACCTGAGCTTAGTTAGTGCAGTCAGGAATGATACTGTGCTGTGTTTGCTTGCCATGCTTATTCTGGGAACAAAGAGCTTTGTGTAAAAGTAGCTTTGTGTAAAAGTAGCTTGAATCAAGTAGGTTTCGTCCTGTCTTGTTTCCTGGACCAAAGAACAGTACAGCTCTCAAGGCAGTAGAGCTTTGCTTATGTGGTATTGTGCTTTAAACAGAAACACTTTGGGGCCTGGGATCACTCTGCACTCTGTGGCCTGGATAATCTGCACTGATAGTCTCACTGCAGGTAAACTAGAGAGGACTACAGTTTCATAAAACTTATGAAAATATGTTGATGCCTGAAAATATTCAGACATATGGGTTCTCAACCCATTTTGTAAATCTGGGGACAAACTGTCATTGACATTTAAATTGAGTGTATTTGTCCTGTTGTCGAGGTTTAGCACTACTTGTCAATTAAGTACCACACAGCCGCTCGCTCACTTGCCCCCCAGTGGGAGAGAATCAGAAGAGTAAAAGTGAGAAAACTCGTGGGTTGAGATAAAGACAGTTTAATAGGTAAAGCAAAAGCCACACATGCAAGCAAAGCAAAGCAAGGAATTCATTCACTCCTTCCCATGGCAGGCAGGTGTTCAGCCATCTCCAGGAAAGCAGGGCTGCATCACGCATAACAGTTACTTGGGAAGACAAACGCCATCACTCCGAACGTCCCCCCCTTCCTTCTTCCTCCCCCAGATTTATATGTTGAGCATGATGTCATATGGTATGGAATAGCCCTTTGGTCGGTTTGGATCAACTATCCTGGCTGTGTCCCTTCCCAACTTCTTGTGCACCTGGCAGAGCATGGGAAGCTGAAAAGTCCTTGATTTAGTATAAGCACTACTTAGCAACAACTAAAACATCTCTGTATTATCAATCGACACTATTTTCAGCACAAATCCAAAACATAGTCCCATACTAGCTACTAGAAAGAAAATTAACTCTATCCCAGCCAAAACCAGCACACCTGTGCAATACTTTTGTACATTAAGTGCAGATTTTTATAACTATGAGAAAGAATGACCAGTAATAAAATATATGAAAGTGCATTAGAGATTCCTGAAAGTGTCTGCATGTCTGTTTGGGTATATAAAATATGATCTTGGCTGAGTTTGACTGTGAACTAGACAATAAGAAGAAATTAAGAGTGCCAGATATTATATTTAAGTGTGGTGGGGTTTTTTTTATGTCAGATGATAAAATATTGAAAAGACTGAGAGGGAAGGAAGTGGAAGAGAAAAGGGGAAATGAGCAGAGTAAATTAACATGAACAGACAGAACCCCTGAACATGAGCCCTGGCAGGCTTCTGCTGCACAGCAGGAGCCCAGGCTGAGCCCACCCCCACCCCTCCCACACCACCCCCCATGCCCTACGATGTGCAACTGAGGCTTGTGAGCGGCACCACATGCTAGACCAAGCTTTGCTTCACGTACCCACACCCAAGGCTTAGCATTTGCTGGTAACTTAAGCAAGCACCTTCCCATGACTCTCCTGGTCATCTAGTCATGCTGGGTGGTGTGAGCAAAGCAGGGCAAAGCCCAGCAACTTGAGCTGGACCAGTACCATTGCTCTGGTCCAGGGCCACCTAGTGCTGCCTGGGGACAGTGGGTTGGGGGCCACTCTGCTTTGGGGCTGAGAAGAGCTTATCTGCATGGAAGCGAGCCGTGCTGTGCCAACTGGCTTCGGGACCAGAGAACAAGCCTTGGCCCAGTAGCGCTACTGGCATAGACAGAGCTCTAGATACTCCGTTTTACTGCTTAATTCCTAACTGCGTTAAGAAGACATGTAGACAAATGTGTATCCTTTGAGAGGTTTTTGTACCTTTTTAGCATAAGAAATGCACAGACCTATAGAAAATAATGAGCACACTTACAGACACTTCTTTATCATGGTTTCCTCTCAGCAGTCACAGGAGTTTTGGCTAAAGACAGCATCCTTTCAAGATTCTCTGACTCCTCTTTCCTATAAATGTTTTTCTTTCCACTGAATCATGTTCTTTCACTCCCTCCCTTTGCTGCAGATTACTTTTCTATGATTTTGGCTGGTCCTGCATTTACAAGAGATTATTTTGCTATGAAAACATACACTGAGCTTCCTGTCTCCCATTTAAAGCTTACTGACCTGCTCTTTGAGTGTCTCAAAATTATATGCACTATCATTCTTTTGTTCAGCCTTTGGGGATTTTCTACTCTCAACTTTTTCTTTTTCAGCAGAAATTTTGAATTACTGGTTCTCCTAGCCCAGTTCAAGGTACTCCTATCAAAATGAGATGTTAGGAAGCTAAATATTACCCTGTTCTTCCAGACCTTGGATACAGCTATGATAGTAACTGGCTTGTTCCATGGTGAATTAACTTCATAATCACAACAAAAATTCATGTACTTTGTTACTTCCTGTAAAAGGAAGAGTCTGTTATATTTGGTATATTTATGATATCCCCGAATAATCAGTTTATTGCTCGGTGGGTGAAAAATGAGGCCTGGTATTATAGGATGAAAGGATAAGCTTTTTCCGGGGAAAAAGTCTGAATAGAATATTTATAAGACACCTAAAAATAGTTTAGGATATATTCAGAGCTCTCCACGTATCCGTAAAGATCTGATCACTGCAGCCACTGAAGCCTAGAGAGCAATTCAGATGAGCCAGTACTTTAGAGTGAGCTGAATTCCCCTTTCCTCTCCATTGACTACATTGACTGTATTTCCCTTGACTACAACTGATGCCTCTACATCTAGCTTATATAGGAAAACATGTTGTGAACAGCTAAGTTTAAGGATGTGGGTTACTTACCTATGCTAGGTTGTCTGGTACCTTTTGAGATAGCATGGGATATTCCATTTGGCCTTTCAGGAGCTTCTCCAGAAGGCACAAGTCTCATGCAGGTCTTGTGTCACATCTGTCAGCCCCATGCAGATACCCTCAGAGACACCCCATGGATATAGACTCCTATTTTTAGGCAACCTAGACATGAGCAATGAAACACTTGAGTCTGGGGAGATATTCCACCACTTGTCTGACTGTCACCAAGTGCTTTAATTTCTTTGAACCTAATTCTGTTGAAATCATAGGATCATAGAATCATTTAGGTTGAAAAAGACCTTTAAGATCATCAAGTCCAACCATTAACCTAATACTGCCAAGTGCACCACTAAACCATGTCCCTCAGTGCCACACCTACAAGTCTTTTAAATACCTCCAGGGATGGTGACTCAACCACTTCCCTGGGCAGCCTGTTCCAATGCTTGACAACCCTTTCAGTGAAGAAATTTTTCCTAATATCCAATCTAAACCTCCCCTGACACAACTTAAGGCCGTTTCCTCTCGCCCTATCACTTGTTACCTGGGAGAAGAGACCGACCCCCACCTCTCTACAACCTCCTTTCAGGTAGTTGTAGAGAGCGATAAGGTCTCCCCTCAGCCTCCTTTTCTCCAGGCTAAACAACCCCAGTTCCCTCAGCTGCTCCTCACAGGACTTGTTCTCCAGACCCTTCATCAGCTTCATTGCCCTTCTCTGGACACGCTCCAGCACCTCAATGTCTCTCTTGTAGTGAGGGGCCCAAAACTGAACACAGTATTCGAGGTGCGGCCTCACCAGTGCCGAGTACAGGGGCACGATCACTTCCCTAGTCCTGCTGGCCACACTATTCCTGATACAAATGAAGGGGACAAAGTTCATTTCTATTTCCTGTTTCTCCTTGGCCTAGAGATAACACAAATTTCTATTTTATTGCAGACATGCCTGGATAACTAATTGATGTTTACTAAATTTTTCAAGATCTTTCCAGGAAAGGAAGCAAAGCAAGATTGGTACTGCTGTTTGGGAGGAGCCGATGGAGCAAGGCTTTTTGTGTGTTGTTTTCCTACCCTGCCATCTCTCTCAGGCAGAACACCATCTCATTTAGCTTCTCTCACCTTTTTGGTTAAATGCGTGTAAAATAAAGATAATGAGTCAGTTCTGCTCTCACATTGACCTGCTTGGCTCTCCAGGGCCAGTAGTATCACATTTTTCCCATTTGAGGGAGGAAAGGACTTGATAAAAGCCTTCTGACGCTTTGGTACTTGAGGATTAATCATGTGAGAAGCCCCTTAAGTGAGACAGCATGGAAGTGGGGACCAATACAAATGTAAGGTAGAGCAGAATGTGACATTTTACTTAGAAGAAAGGGAAACAAGGCAGTGTAGGATCAGCTTTACCTATACATTTCTTATGAGGATATTTATAACTTGCTCCTTCCACTGAGAATTTGGTTTTAGTTATTCGTGCAGTGAAAGAAGTGCCTTTAATTTACCAATAGGAAATATTATAATTCTGTAATGCTATGGTTAATATGTGAGGAAGGAGTTTAGCTCTGGAAAGGTGTCAGAAAAACTGGGGGAGGAACTCTCAGAGATTCATCATAATCTTTCAATCCAATCATTCCTGCACTTGTTTTTGCTTTGGTTCAATTTTTGATCATCACATTGGAAACTGTCAGGACGGCAATTAATGTTGTGTCTCCAAATCTTTATGTATGATGAAAGGAAATCACTCATCTGTATTGCCAGCCCGGGGGGAAGGGAGAATAAAAACCAGAGAGCATCTAAATTCTCTTAAACTGCTATAGCAAATACTGTTGGATCAATTACTGTGGTTGGCGTGAATGTGCAATGGGCCCTCCTGGCAAAATGCCCTTCTCAGTCTGGGTCTGAGCTGCAGCTCTGTAGTGCAGTGCTGCTCTTAGAAAAGAGGACTCTTAAACTGCCTGGTGTATCAGTATGGAATTGCTTTCACAGGACAGAATCCTAACTCTCTAATTGAACTCCTTTTTTTCATTTTTCTCTTTACATCTGTCACCACTTCTTTGACTGGAAAAGTCCGTGCTACAGTCCCTGTTGCTTTTCTACTGGTGCTATTAATGCTTTCTAAACATTTAACATTTCTTTAGCATGGATAGCAGTTTACTTGCAGAACTATGTTTATATAATGTGTACCATTGCATCTAGTAAAATGTTTGGAAATTATTTTTGTTTCTTTACAGATACACTGTAGTGGTACACTGCAAAGTCTGGTTTTGGCCCTCAGCACTGTACTGCAATTCATTTAATTTCACCTGCCTGGAGTTTCAGTCATTCTGCTTACACACCACTCTCATACATTCTCAGCAATGCCCTTGCTTTCACCTACACGGTTTCTATTAAAGTCAGTAGTAGAGTTGATAGAAATAAGTCACTGAAACCTTTTTTCCTCTGGAAACTGCTGCTTTGAATAAATAATATTTTTTCATAAAATCACATTTATATCATCAATATTTATTAAAAATTGAAGGAAAATATTTTGAAAATAAAAGGGTATCATTCTAACATTTTAACAATAATAGATTTTTAACGTTGGCTACAATTTAAAAAGATATTAAAGCAAGCATCAGTAAGCAGCATTTGTAATTCAGCAAAATTAAGTATTTAAATCTTATCCTAGGAAAGTGTTTCTATTTTGCCTGAAGTTTGCTTTTTTATTCTTTTTGCCTGAAGTTTGCTATTTCATCGGAAATAAATGCTAGATATATAAGTTACAAAATTTTTTTAAGGTAGAATTTTCATTTTCTGAATGGTGCAATAGTAATTATCTAGGTGATTGGTATTCTCTCCAATTTCACCTCAGTACCAGAACTATATGGGGGTTTTTTTGAACTGTGATATCTCTACATTTAAAACACACATTATTTCATTATGTGTTCTCTGCTGAAAGTAAAAATGTATTATTTTCATAAAAAGCTCCTTTAGCATTTGCAGAGAGTCACCTTAATAATTTACAAATTTTTTTTCTTAAGTTCACTTTGTTTATCTAATCCTACCTTACTTTTTTGCCATATCTTTGTATATATGCTCTCACACACATATTTATATATAATACCTTTTAAGTAGCTTAAAATGGAAACTATTTAAGATAATTTAAAAAAAGAGTACAATTTGTTTAAATACTCATGTATTCATATGTTTTGCATGTTGTTTTTGGTAGAAATTCTTTCAACTTTCTCCTCAGACATCCCTAGTAAACCTGATTCCATCAATTTTTTATGACTAGGTTATTCCTTCCTATCTGCTGTTTCGTTTTTTTTTTCAGTGACAGAAGCAAATCCATTCATTTTGGTTAAAGAGAAGAATATTGTTAAGCTCTTTCTAACCAGGCAATGAACTCCAGAACTGCCTATTCTCACCTATCTGACTTCAGGCACCGGGGATACCTAGGGTGCTGGTTCAAGCTCTAGATGAGTCAGAATAGGCTTTGGTATAGAATGGAAATACGGGAACGCTTTGAGATCCAGCTTCAACCTGGATCCAGATTTTAAAAGAGGTTAAAGAATAGATGGACCCAAAAGATTTACATCTCTGGGGTTTCAAATCTAGATTCAAGTGTTTGCATCTTGAGGCATGCATAAAATCAGCATAACAACTACTTTATTTTTGAGTGATCTTTAGTTCTCCTACTGTGCATTTTGCAAAGTGAGAAGCAAGCCCATTTATTATTATTATTGTCATATTAACATTTATATTGCGGTTTTGCACAGAATCCCCAGTCACTCTGGGGCCCAAATGAAGAAAGAGTAGAGGAAAGGTGCAATCAAATATATACCATTTTTCTAGGCCTTGGCAATTATTATTGTTATCAGCAAATATTTCTCAGCACCAATTCTTCTCCTCAATCTATTTATTATTAATAGTTTGGCTTCTTATAAGCATGCAGAAATATGAAATGCAAAAGAAATAATAATAATTATAATGTATATTGTGTGCCTTGCATTCTGGCATTTTATTTATTGAATTATGCTTTAAAAAATTTGTACATGAAAGAATTTTATTAAACCTTCAGGTACTATGATAATAGATTTTTGTTTCCTATCAGTTTATATTCAAGGGTTTTTTTCTTTGGGGTTTTTTGTCTTTGTTTTGTTTTGTTTTGTTGAGTTTTTTTATTATTTTTAATTTCTGAGCAACATAGATGATTTAGGTATTTTTGTGCTCACAGCACATAGCAGATTTTCTTCTCCTGGATTTAGACAAGTTGGTTTTACGCTTGAAACTATTTAACGGCATAAACAATGCACAAGTGATGCCCAATACATAAGAATGTGAAGCATGCAGACTTGTCTAGTAGGCATCTCTGGAATAACATATGTCCTAAAAGTCAGCTTGCCATCACTGGGGAAATGGTGACATGTCTGAGGCACTGCTGCTGACATTGCATGAGGTTAATGAATGACAGTGCCAAAATGCCAGCACTTACCTTGTCACCGCCAAAAAGCTACAATTAAATTGCCCCTTAAAGAACTGACAAGTGACGAAAGGGGTTTCAGTGAAGGTCATGAGTATCTAAGATTTCTATTCCTTTGAGCACTGCTGTAATTTCTGATTTGCCACAAAGAAATCACAAGACAAATATCCTCTATAACCCAGCAGTCTTCCCACAGAATTATTAAATTACTGGTGTGCAGTTAGTATTAAACCTGTAATATTAAGACATATTGTATGGCACTACAAGTTTACACACTAAAACTGTTCTGTGTCCTAAGTTATATTTCTTTCTTGGCCAGCAGTATCTATAAAAGGGGAAGAAAGCCCTCCAAAATGCATTAGAATTTTCTTTTTGAAAGAGCACAGAAGATTTCTTTTCTCCTGGGAAAGACATGATTTGTATCACCCATATGAAGGGAGGATGGGTACTGTCTAACAAAGGTTTGACTGTGTATCCACTGACAACAGAGGATGGAATGAATGTACCTCTTGTGCTGATATTAATCTGAGCAAAATATTTCAGTTTTTTTTTTTCTTCATTAATCAGGCAAAAATCCTATCAACAGAGGTCACAGAATTTGGTTTCCAGGGTTTATATGGACACTTTCAAATGAAGCTCATTTTTTAAAGCCCTCATCTTCCTTACTGCGTGGCAAAGGTAAACCACATTCCTACAAAAAGTGTCAAAATTTATTTACATATATCTCAGATAAATGAGTGAAAGTATTTGCTCTATATTAATTTTATCATGTGTATGGGTCCTTGCAATACTAGAAATGTATTTTACTCATTTGAGAGAAAGGGAGTTTTATTTACATTTTTAAACATTAATTGTGAGAACGCCTTGAACTTCAAAAGCAGTATGAACGCAAAACTGAAAGGCAAGTAGAAAAAATAAACATAGTATTAAGCAAACCAGCAAGAGAAATTTTTCTGTCTGAGCTTTGAAAATAATGTATGCGGAGGGTCTACAAAATGGAGAAAGGTGGGTTTTTTCCCCTCAGATGGCAGAATTTGCAGACAACAGAAATGTCCACCCGAAAGCAGTGATGTGGAATGAGGAGATGGAGAAAAGCCACTGTCAGCTGAGTGACAGAAGCAGGCAGGGAGGAAGGCAAAATCAGTTAAACAGACAAGAGCTAGTCCATGGCAAGCTCTGAAGTGGGGAGAACAGCTTTGTATCTTCCAGGGGGCCCCAAAGGAACACTGACCACTGTGATACTAATTGCTGAGTGTCCAGAAACTGAAGCACTCTGCTTCAGGGGTGGAATGCACATTTATTGACTTCAGTGCTAATACTCTGAAACACTGGACTTTCTCTTGCCTGGACTTGGAGTCCGCCAGTAGTCCTGCAGTTAGGGAGCATGGTGCAACTGCTATTGAGGGTACAAATACCCATTCTGCATTATGGCAGAATCTGCATGATGATTTCTTTCTAAAAAAGTAGTTGGATTTGGAGAGAATTGTGCAATATTCTTTTTTCAGAATGGCCTAGTAATAACAACATTTCTGCATGAATTAGAAGTCCCTGCTCCCCATACCCAAAATTCTATTTTTTGTTCAGGGTCTTTAAATGTTAAAGAGCTAAGAAGTTTCTCAATCAAAGGTTTCAACTTAAGACAGCCCACTTTTGGAGGGCTGCCCCCATCATTCCTTTACAAAGCCAAGCTGTCGCAGAATCATGGAATAATTTAGGTTGGAAGAGACCTCTGGATGCCATCTAGTTCCACATCCTGCTCCAAATAGGGCCAATTTTAGTCAGGTTGCTCAGGACTTTTTCACCTGAGTTTTTAATATCTTTGACGACAGAGATTCCACAACCTCTCTTGGCAACCTGTTCCAGTATTTGACTCAACTGTTGTGAGGTTTTTTTCCCTAATATGTAATTTTAATTTCTTTTGTTGCAACTTGCATCCATTGCCCCTGCTTCTATTCATGAGCACCTCTGAGAGGAGCCTGGCTCCATCATCTCTAAACACAGCCCTCTCTTAAGCATCTGTGCAGACATTGGCATCCACATAGTATTTGTGCTGAACCTCTCTAGGCATCTCAACATTGGGTAGTCCTGCAAAGACACCACTATGAGTCCATTTTGTCCTTGCAGGCCACCAACACTCAGTTTGAATTCTGATCATCTCCAAATTCTTTCATAGTGTCAGAGAATACCAGAACAAGTCACTTAACATCACTGCAAATGCCAAGATGTAGGTGGAGGCTGCTAGATGAGACACAAGATACTGCATCCCACAGGCAAGATGGGGAAATGTGTACTTTCAAAAACCTGGTGACTTGCGGCTTCTCCCAAAGAGTACTAACTGAACTGGTCCAGAACTGAGCTAAATGACTCTCTCAAAGCTAACTAAAGTGAACAAGTATCAACCATGACCTCAACCATGCCCTCTGAGCCACTCCTGCAAACAGTAGAGATGCAATTGTAATACCACAGTAGAATATTTTGAGTATAACACACCGGAATGTAAGAAATGCTCCAGCTATTAAAAACTAATGTTCTGGACAGCTGTTTGTCACACCTAAAACCAAACAGCAGTTCTCTCTTTGCTTTCCAGTCAATCAGATCACCCCATTTATAATATACTGTCAGACTCTCAGGGCCACCCTTGAAGTAAACTAGAACTTTGCTTTAGAGCATAATTTATTTCTTATGTCTCATATGTAGGAAAAGTGATACATATCTCCAAACGTGACTACCCTTAATTTCAAAATCTTACTCATTAATTTGCAATAATGAGGTGTAATGAATATTTATAGAAGATTTTATCTATACCTATTAATTTACCATGAAATGCCACTGATATCTCTGCATTTTGAGTTAATAACACAAGGCAGAATTAAATGGAAAGCTGATAAAACTTCTGTTTGCCATGTGAGGCTTGAATATTATGTTTAAAGGGTAATATGTTATGTATAAATGGGAGTTCAGTATGTAGTTCATTGGCTACATCATAGAGAACTGAGTGACTCCATGGATGTAATTTTACTGCTAGTATGGGTCATCATTTTTCCCCTTGTATTTTAGGCATAAGCTAAAAAACCCCTGTATTTCTGCACTTAGTAGAAACTGAATGTCCTCACTTCCAGTGGTTGTTGTGAGACTCTCAAGAAATCTTTCACTTGGATTAAAGATCAAAGGAAAAGCTGTGATTATAGCTCGTATGGTTTTCACCATCGTCTTTGATAAAAGGTTTCAATCTCAATCACCAATCATTATATATTGAACTGTATGAGACTATTTAGTTTGGAAGTGTTCTCCCCTCTTTATTTGCCACTTTATATATTATTTCTTTTGTTACATGGTTTCTATAAAGAGGAGTGGTTGATTGAAATGTTTCGATTTAATTTTGTTTTATGAAACAAAAGTTGCAGCAAACTCTGTGATGTGCTGAATTTATCTAATGAATGTGTTCAAAATGTGAAAATGTGAGCAGATGTATTCAGGAAAAGAAGGGTGATAAGAAAGAACAAACATGTTCATAACATTTTATTCACTTTTTTTTTTCCTTTTGTCAAGATAGATTTCCCCTGGGATTTCTGGTAAGTAGAGATGTGGAAGTAACTTCTGGTCTTCAAAATTCATCAGCATTTTATATTCTGTAACTGTGCTTTTCACATGAGGGAGTAATTCTATCTAAATCACTTAAGCTCACCAGACTAAACACTTTGTACAGGATAAAGTTATTGAGTTTGAACACATATACAAAACAATTCTGTACAAAAAATTGGTGTCTAACATAGTTCATTCTTGGTTGTACAAATTAAATAATAATAATGGTCCATTACTGTAAATCTAATTTAAGGTTTTTGTCTGTAACTACAAAAATACATATACTGCAAGAGAAAAATCCAAATATAATGCTGACACTCTCCTGCTTTTGTTATGCTATAAAGCTCAGCCCTAAACAGGGCTCCTTCCTCTATTTTATTAATTCTCTACCTGGTTAATTCTTTACTCTAATGAATGTTTATCAGTGCTGTGAGAAGAATTTGGGTTCCATTAGACAGAATTCAGAGAAAGGAGTCTTGGGAGAGCAAAAGCCTTTCTCTTGGGAGCTCTGGTTACAGAAGCCAGACAGAAGGACCTAAAAAGGGCCTCCTGGAGGTTTTTAGCGGGGGGGTTGTTGGTTGGGTTTTTTTCCACACAGTTTGCAAAAAGAAAACTAGCCTAGAAATCAATTTTTCTGCATGGGCAGCTATATTCTGACAGAATTTTGAAAAACACACTGTATGTCTCTCAGAAGGTAAGTGAAATGTGAAAGTATATGACAGCCAGATATAAGCACAGCTACTATCGGAGCATAAACAAATATACTTTTCTATCAAAAATACCTATATTGAAGCTTTGTGTTCAGCTCAGCTTCTCAAACCCTTAAAAAACATTTCTGAACACTGATTTGAAATCTAAATGGCTTCTCATGTGGGCTATATTTGTGCCTCTTTGCCAACTGCCAAAAGCTTTCACAAAAATTTTTTTGTTCACACAAAATATTAGGAGTAAGTCTACACCCATCTTTACCTGCAGACCTGGGTAATGGTGTATTAAAAATGAGGACTTCACTATTCATCCCTTGTCTTTTGCTTGTTTCCTATCTTACAAGTTGCATTTGTCAGACCAGAAAGCATAAAAAAATGTCTAATGACCAAGATAACTAATCATACAACGAAGTGGTAAGCAGTCCACAGTTCACACATAAACATCCTACATGCTCAACACAGCAAATGCCTAGATACCATAACTCATTTTTGTTAAAATCAAGATTCTATTATCCTTCTTTTTCCTTTCTACAGTATCCTGTAATACTGAAATCCTTATAATAAATCCTGACTTTTGCAATCTCTTCCTGCCACACTTTAGTTTTCTTACACTTGTACAACTCATGGACATAATTATTCCCTGCTATTTTCCTGAAAGAAAACCAATTTAAAATAGCTCCACCTTAGTTTGGGGGTAAAGATATTCAAGGTCATGTCTCATTATACAGAAAGGTAGCAGTGGATGCCCTTACTTGTCAGGGCCACACCAGTTGTTTGATTAGAGGTACGTGGCTGACACTGTGATGAACTGGAACTAAAGCTAGGACTTTGGCTTAGACCCTGATTTATTTCTAACTCTGGTGCCCAAAACAGTGCACACCGGCATGCCCAAATAGCAATATTGATTTTAAATGTAGACACAAATAATTTCAAATTAATGAGAGGATTGGGGTTTTTTTTGGCCATCATTTAGTGGTACCTCGTATGTTCTTACGGAAAATAGCGGAGAGATTGGGGAAGCTTAAAGGGAGGATAAAGACATGACCACTAGATGAAAACACTGAACAGGCCCTTGCAAAGTGACTGGGAAAAGCAGAAAGCTCCATGGCTGAAAAGGGGATTTGGGTTCATGAACAAACACTGTCCTTTGAATTTTGCTGTGTTCAGAAAATAAAGGTTCTTGCACTCTTGAATGTAAACAATACTGCCTTCGAGCTACTCCACCTCATGATCAATTTCTCTTCCTAATGACACTAAAATTAACTGTTCAGTACAAAACATCATAATGATATTGTTATGAAACACAGGCTGATCTTGCTCAGTTCTAAATGAAACAGCTCAAAAAGAAAAAAAAAAAGAAAAAGAAAAGCCAGTGCTGAGATGGAGCACGTGTACTAAATGAAATAGCGTCTCTGTAAATAATACTTTAACAAATGTTGCTGGTAGGAAAAACCATAATGACAGAGCTGTAAGAGAGTGATGTGCTTGGACCTAGCCTACGAAATTGAATATCTTGAGCAATGCACTTCTCTGGCAATTTCATGCATTTTCTCAGCTAATCTCACATCACCAATATCAAGCTTGTCATATTGATTTTAAAGGGGAGGTAAAAAAAAATGGGAAGGTAGCTTGCTTTTGTCAATCCTGAACACGGTTGCCAGGCAACTTGATGACCTGACTTGGGATGGATTGTTACAGTGACCTGACTAAATACCCCCAAATCACCCGAGAATTTGTAAAGAAAATACAGCAAAGTTGAATTATTGCTGCAATAATAAGTATTACGTTTCCCATTTGCCTCTATAAAGAATAATATATACAAGGTGTTCTTGTTATAAAAGGCAAAGAATATTCTTTGGCCAATTAGAAATGGATAATTATATAACAGAGGAAGAATGGTTTATTTGGCATTGAAAACTCTTTTAATTTACATTGTTTCTATTTAGATTGCTAAAACTGAAATATATAATTAATTTAGTATAACTTTTTTGTTACAAATACATACTGTTTCTTAGATATATTATTCTGGAGGGCTGAGTAGGATGTGTGTGTAGATTAAGCTAAGAAGTTCTAAAGGAAAATTTTGAAATGCTGATATATTTGACAAATTTTGATCTTCATTTTACTGTAAGTAATGCATTGTATTTTCAGACCGAGATTCTAAACTTAGTTACACTGGGCATATAAAAAACATTGCTAATATTATATTTTACTACAGTCAAAGCCTGCTTTCAATCACTTTTAAACTTTGCCAAATACTAACCATACTGATACTGGGTGAAATCAGGTGAATTTTGGTGAAATATCAGCTGAAAGGATTCAACCATTGTTTCATAGATCAATCGTATCAACAGTTTTGAATTTCTGTTTGCACCAGCAAGTGCAAGCAAAAGGAAGATGCTCAGCCCTATTTCTAACGATGTCTTGTTCTGAAGCACTTGTTGTTTTCATAGTTTTCACTTAACTGAGTCATAAGAAGGCAACTCTGAAACTATATTACAGTCTGAAGGGTACTGTGCTCTCTGTAGAAATGAAGCATCCGAGAGAGAGATGTTTCTTACAGGGAGGTACACAAAACAGTTGAAAACATAGAAGAGTTTGTGAATGATTTGAAGCTGAAGAGTGTACTTTGCAATTCCATTAATTTATAGAGGCCTTGATAAGATTATGGTTGGTATGTGAAACAAAACACTTTGAGGAAAGCACATTGGAGGATGCAAAATTTACTAGTCCTAAACTCAGTTAGAAATTGCCGTTTAAGAGCATTCCAGACTGAAGCTTTCTGTGAGTAGCTTTGCCATCATGGGCTTTCTACAGTGAGAAGTTAATGAAAAAAGATCTGCTACAGAAAGACATATGGAGCTCAGAGTGATAATTCATTAAATGACACAAAACCAGTATGTGGAACTGGACCTCCTGAGGCAAAAAACAGACTTTGGAATTAGGTGAAAGTACTGTAATGGATTGTATCACTTTGCTGTAATGCATATCTTAGATGTTGGCAGGCATTGGAAAACTGTGCTTGAACACAGCAGTTGCTTCTTCACTAGGAAAGACCAGTGGATAATATTCTATGAATTTATAGTTGAGACATTAGTCTTAGAAGTAACAAAACTTCTTTTAATGGAAAATAATAGCAGTAGGAGTGTATGCAAACTTAGTGCTACCAGATCTCAATACGACTTAGTGTTTCTCATTTCATATTGGATTGGCCCCGAGCGATTCAGATTAAGATGAAGATTAAGCAATTCAGTCTAAGGTGAAGACAAGGTTTAATGTAAGAATCATAAAGATGACAAAGTACTTTTTAGGGTATTGTAATCCTCAGTGGATTGTATTGAGAAGGAGTTATCAGAAAATAGAGGTGTCCTACAAAGAAAGATTCTGGGGCCAGTGCTTTTTAATACTGCAGTTAGTGATTAACTCAGTGCTGCAGGGAAGGCTCTACCCACTGGTTGGAGGAGATATCATGACCAAAATGATGGCCTGCTCTTTGTATTTGGTGCAATCTGATGGACCACCCTAAGAAATAGAGCTTGACCACCTTGTGGGCCAGTGCAACAGAAATGTGGTGAAATGTTACAGAAGAAAAATGAGAAGTCAAACTTTTGCAGACCAAGTACAAGAAAAACTTCCATTTCTAATATTGAGAGAAAGGAAAATAAAACAAAACACACAAACAAAAAACCAAAGACTATAAAATTGGTCATCAAATTGGTCCTGGAAATTAAAAGAAATTTCATAATCATAACATGTCCACAATTTTTAGTAACCTTTCAAAGAGAGTGGTGGGGACCTAAATTGTTTCAAAATGAAGCTTTATAAGTCTATACAAAGGACTGTATGACACACTATAGATGATTTGGTGTTCACAATAAAAGCTTGAAGATGAGACTTTCTGATATTCTTGAAATGAAGTTGAAAGGGGTGTAATCAACACCTTTTTAGTCATATATTTATACTGAAAATATATTTTAGTCATATATATATATTGAAATAGCTACATGCTTCAGGTCACATGTAAGAAAGTGAAGAAAAGTGAAGAAAATAATATTTTTCCCTTTCCCATAGCTAGGTTTCCTTCCTCAGGTGCAGTGGGAATTATCCACAAGACCATATGCTGGGTGGAGTGCTCTGAAGCATCTCACAGTATTGAGAAACCCACATTTAGCTGGTGTGTCTTTCCAGTACTCAGCGTTGAAGCGATTGCCAGATGCTGGAACAGGAAGCTATTTTCCCAAGGTCAGAGTCTTAGGAACTGGTTTTTTTCCTCAGTACAGTGGGCTGTAATTCATGTGTTCAATCATATCTGCTGTCCTTCAGTGGCATACTGTGAGATTTTTGGACTTTTGTTCTTCAATACATAAGTTTGTAAACATGGCGAATGCTGTTTGTCTGTTGTGGCACGGGAGGGCAGAAAATAAAAGTTTATCGTACAGTGACCTGTATAATAACAATCTGAACTACATGGTTCAGGTAGCTTTTTTTTTGGTCATATGTTTTAAGGCACTTCATGTGCATTACTGGGTGAGCATGAGTTGAGATGGGGTTATTATCAAGGTGGGTGTAATTCATTAAGAAATTTAAAAAACTGTATATGTCATAAGCAGTTTCCTAGACTAGTTATTCCTCACCCTATTAAAAGCCTGAAAGGCTTTTAGTAGTACCTGGATCTGGAGATTTTCCTTTTCCAATTTTGTCTGTGTTAAGGAGTAGAAATCAAAACGGTCATTCATATAATTTCAGGCTCTCTCTGGAAATTATTTCTTTTCATTATTCCTGTGAAGTGTTCAGTAACAACCTGGCTGTGGTGGGTTGACCCTGGCTGGACGCCAGGTGCCCAGCAAAGCCACTCTATCACTCCTCTCCTCAGCTGGACAAGGGAGAGAAAATATAACAAAAGGCTCGTGGGTAAAGATAAGGACAGGGAGAGATCACTCACCAGTTACCGTCATGGGCAAAACAGACTCAACTTGGGGAAATTAGTTTAATTTATTACCAATCAAATCAGAGTAGGGTAATGAGAAATAAAAGCTAAATCTTAAAACACCTTCCCCCCACCCCTCCCTTCTTCCCAGGCTCAACTTCACTCCCGATTTTCTCTACCACCTCATCCAACGAGTGGCACAGGGGGACGGGGAATGGGGGTTGTGGTCAGTTCATCACACATTGTCTCTGCTGCTCCTTCCTCCTCAGGGGGAGGACTCCTCACACTCTTTCCCTGCTCCAGCGTGGGGTCCCTCCCATGGGAGACAGTCCTCCATGAACTTCTCCAATGTGGGTTCTTCCCACAGGCTACAGTTCTTCATGAACTGCTCCAGCGTGGGTCCCTTTCATGGTGTGCAGTCCTTCAGGAACAGACTGCTCCAGTGTGGGTCCCCCATGGGGTCACAAGTCCTGCCAGCAAACCTGCTCCAGTGTGGGCTCCTCTCTCTCCATAGGTCCAGAGGTCCTGCCAGGAGCCTGCTCCAGCATGGGCTCTCCAGGGGGTCACAGCCTCCTTCAGGCACATCCACTTGCTCTAGCGTGGGGTCCTCCATGGGTTGCAGGTGGATATCTGCTCCACCATGGACCTCCATGGGCTGCAGGGGACAGCCTGCCTCACCAGGGTCTTCACCAGGGGCTGCAGGGGAATGTCTGCTCCAGCGCCTGGAGCACCTCCTCCCCCTCCTTCTTCACTGACCTGGGTGTCTGCAGAGTTGTTTCACTCACATATTCTCACTCCTCTCTCTGGCTGCAGTTGTGTAGTCTTTTTTCCCCCTTGTTAAATATGTTATCACAGAGGTGCTACCACCTTTGCTGATGGGCTCAGCCTTAGCCAGTGGAAGGTCCGTCTTGGAGCCGGCTGGCATTGGCTCTATCTGACATAGGGGAAGCTTCTAGCAGCTTCTCACAGAAGCCATCCCTGTAGCCCCCCCAGCTACCAAAACCTTGCCACGCAAACCCAATACACTGGCATTTGCTTAACAAGACAACATCCTTTCTCTTCACAGGTCTTTTTTCAGAAATTAAGAGTCTACAAAAGATAATGAGCTCAGTGAATCTTATTAACACAAGTTACAGATGACTGACAAGTAAGTACATGACTGTCATGTAATCTAATCATGGTGTTATAATTCAATTAACTATTGATTTTAATTACCAATACTATATTCTAACTGTTGCAGAAAAACATTCAATATCTGTAAAGTTTTATGATTAATACAAATTGTATCAGTCCCAGACATTATTGAACTCAAACATTACAGAAATGTTATGTATTTTATGTTTAATAAAAACGTTATTCATTTTCTTATATTACTAGCTATGAGCTATACTGAAGTTTCTTCTAGCTGATCAAACAAATTATACTTGGAAATAAAGTGGGGACTATTTGCTATTTATTTAACACCTATGCAGATCCGATGCTTTATCATTTGGCACTTGTACAGTCATAGGTACCTATGCAAAATGAATATAAAACAGGCATGAAGCCTTATTTTCCAGACTGTTGATTTATCTACCCCTTTGGACTAGCATAGATGAGTGCACAAATGGCAAAGTGTGTCGCTCTCAGGCATGAAGAGAGAATCGTGAGTCCCATTACAAATGCTAGGCTGAATTGCGAGATGCACTACTATTTCAATGAGTCTCAGGCCACCCTAACACTTCTTTTACACCAGGGGCTCGGGAAGTGGAAGGTGAGAGAGAATTTCTCCTATTTTCTCAGCTACGGCTTTATTAATTTCTTGTTGATGGTAGTAGTCAAGCAGTCAGGCTGGTGGAGCCATTGGTGCTTTGCTCTCCCCAGTCTTGCCATAGCTGTTATAACAGGGAGAAGCATAGAAAGGTAGAAGAAGCTGTGTCTAGTTTTTTCCAGCAATGGAGATAGACAGATAATAGATTTGACTCAATCTGAGGAGGGAAATAAAGCAACAGCTAGGCCACTGCGTACTACCTACACCCTGGTCCAATATTTTAAAAAGAAAGAGCAGCTGCTACTTTATGACGATTCTTGATCTCATGTTAGCAATGACATATTTTCAAAAATATATACTACAATGATCACTTTAAGGCCCTCATCAACAGCATTTCTCTACTGAGTTTCCCAATTAAGATTAGGCAGGAGTGGTGAGTTGAGGAGTGCAGTCACAAGAAGTCATAACTCTCTTGATTATTGTCACAATGACATGAACCTGCTCTGTTTAAAGCAGAAAAGCCTGGTGTGCAGGTAGGTCTTCAAGAACCATGTCATTTTGGACTTTTGTGCCAAAAGTCCAATTTTGGATTTAGGTGCTTAATTCCTACTTTTTGGATATGGTCCATCAGTTAGTTCTGCACCAGTGAGTATAGTCCCCAGAGCTCTCTTACAGCAGTCTTCCAGACTACTGGTGTTTGAATCCTGTTTGCACTGTGCCAGGGGCCAAAGACTTCAGATCCAGTTCTTATGCTGTAAAGTGATACTTTCTTAAAAGCTGCTGATGCCTTTCTTGACTTGCTTGGATTTCAGCTCATGCTGCATTAAAAATAACTGTGTATATATTTTGCTTTAGTATGTATTTTTCTAGTAGTATGAATGTCCACCATACACTGTTCCCTGAACCTGGTTACACCAGAAGCTTCAAAATCTCAGGGTCTTTTACCTGACAGATCTATCAATCAACTTAAATGACTGTGGCTTGCCAGCTTGCCTGTATACCAGTTATACTAACAGCCTGAAAGGACCAGCAAATAATATGAGTAATTCCAGGCAAGAGCCTTTTATGACTATCACACATAATTTACATGTACGGAATAGTATATTAAAATGACTTAGTAAAAAGAAAAGGCATTGCAGAGAATTACTTTTTAATGCCATTGTTTACCTCATTTCTTGTTCCAATATGGCCCAAGCCCAAGCAATTTGTTTTGTCACTGGCGCTGCCAGAAGACACAAACGGCAAGTTAAATGTAATAAGCAGTCTGCCCACTTTTGGGAAAGTAATACATTATCTCACTCTCACAAACGGGTACCTATCACCAGCCCCTGTGTGTAACCATTTTAATATGTGTGGTATCTTGGCTGAAGAACGCTTCTCATATGTAGTCTTAACAGATAAATTCTTCAGTATGACTCAGTTTTGCTCTTTTCTGAACTCTTTTCTAAGGGATATACCCCTATAACAGATGAAAGTAGTACAAGTAGGGAAGCCTTCTACAGCTTTCGTTTTGTTAGCGTGACTGACACTGAAGAATTGGTGGCGGGCAGGGCATTTGTTACATCCTGTAAAAAAACTCATGGGATGCCTGCTAGCCATGTTCTCAGGTTGCTAGCCCATGCAGTCATTTTACTGCAAATTTGTTCCCTAGGATAAATATATAAAAGCAGCTAGGATATGTCTGTAGCTTTTACAGTTTCACTGCAAGTTGCTTGTAAAGATTTTCATTTATATTGTCTGGGGTGGGCTGTGATTCTTCAATGGAAGAAGAGTGAGTAAGAGAAGGACACCTTTTGCCATTTACAGACTGACTTGGGTTTTTTTATGTATGTATACTCAGATTTTGGAGTAATGATGGAATATAAACATCTTCATTCAATCTTGTTGTTCATTTTATTCAATATATGCCTCCAACCAGAACATGTAAAATAACAGGGCAGGGTCAAAATAAATATAAAAGGTGCCTTTTAGCATAGTGGGGTGCAGAAGCATCCCTCCACCTACTGTGATGGCCCTGCAACATTGTCAGCTTGCAGTCACAGCATTCAATCAAAACCAATGTTATTACATAGATAGTCAAACCTTGTTGAAAGCAAACTCTATTTAAGGATTTAATAGCAACACAGAATCAGTATAATTATGATATAGGAAAAAGCCCTGATGAAATAAGGATGTCTAATTGTTAATATACTTTGCTTTTATGTGTACCTGAGTTGATTAATAAATTAAAAATCACGCTGCTGTATGCTGAGAACTATAGCCTCAAAGATGGCCAGACGTTGCACCAGCCCTCACCAAATCACCCCATTGTCTGCCACTTCAGTTAACTGTCCAGGCTCCCAGTACAACCTGGTTGCTTCCGAAGGGGATCTTCATGACCCAGTTGACTGAAAAGGCACCTGAGTTAATCTGGAATGGAGAAGAAAAGGAGCAGGGTTTATTCTGGCAGGCAAAACGTTTATGCATATGGCCGAGTCTGCAACATGAGCAGACAGCCCTGTGGCGTGCCTTCAACCCTATTAACTCAACTTGTTTGCAGCTCAGCTCCACACTGGGCTCCACCTGCCCATGAGCTTGGATTTCCCTGCAGAGGAAAAGATGTGGACCATTTGCAGGCTGTGTGCACTCCATTATGTCTCTTTACAGGAACAGTCAAGACCAGGACTGCATTGTCCAGCATACAACACACTTTTGTACACAGATAGAGCACAGGTCCTTGGAGCAGGACTGTGGGAGCCACCTGAGGCATTCCTGCTCTCTTGTGTGGATTCACCTAAATCTTACCAGGATAATATTTAACATCCTTAACTAGGAATACAGAACGGAGGGACCACAACTCAATAAAATACATACAAACTAGCAAAAAAGGGAGGGAATGATCTGGTTTTTGTCTCTAACACAGAAGTAACCACTGAAATTATATGTCTTCCCAGGCAGGGTTTACTTGCAGGAGAATCACCTCAAGCCTTTTGGCAGGGAAAGTGAAATTCTGTGACACCATCAATAAAGCTAAAAAGGCTAAATCTGGTATTTCAGCGGCACTCCCCAGCGGGGAGCATCCCTTTTACATCATGGCCCTGCAAAGCTTGTCCCTCAGCAACATGGAGCAGTGGCAGAGGCATGCAAAGGATGTGGCCACACGTTAGGATGCCAGTTGGTGGGGATGGAGTCCCTGAAAGTGAGTTCTTCTGCTGTCAGGGGATATTGCTGCCCCCCGCATCTCTCACCCTGGGCTACTGTCCACCTGTAGGTAAAGGTCTTGGCTACAAAGATTCACAGTTTCTTCTAATGACAAATACTGTCAAGGTACCATGAGATCTTGTTAGTTATAAGGTTCTGCTACCTGGGAAAGAAAGAAGATTTGAATGCTGATATAAAAATAGTTAGAGCTAAACAACTTCTTGCTCGAATATGCCATGTCGTGGGCATACTATTCCAAAGAGCCTAAGGAACGTAAGAGAGCAGCCCCAGGCAATACTGCAAGGGGCACACGTGTTATTGCACAGATTTAAAAAACAAAGCTGACAAGCAGACTTCCCTAAATTGGGTGGGTTGGTGCTCGCCCAGAGCTGTCACTAATTCAATGCAGATTGTCTGTGTAATATGAGTGCTTATTTTCAAAAGAAACAGGGTGGAAAAACTGTGTGCAATTCTCAGGAGAGTCTGATTGCAAAAGGCATGGTTGGAGCTGATTAGCCTGTTTACCCTGACAGTTTTCACACACAGACAGATAGGCAGTCTCATGCATTTCCCCAAGCAGATTCTGGAGAAGGCTGATGAAGAAAATGAAATTCAGTTTAATTTCTATTTTTTACTCAGCCCATTGTTGTAATCAGGGATAATGCTTCATCTGGAGATCTCTTGTTATAAGTGGGAAGAAAGGGCTAATTTCTGGGACTATCTTTGTGGCAGATCAGTAGTTCCTAAACTTATTCCCCCACCTTTGTCTGCCAGGGCTGAGATTTATTAATCAGTTGGTCATAGTGCAAAACCCACTTGCTTTTTCTTTCAAAATTTTGGTGCTGGGTCACATGGGGACTATTTTTTTTTCACTGCATTTTAAGTTACTTACAACATTTATGTTACAAGGTCTTTTTTCCCTTTGCATACTTGCAGAGTATTTAATTTAATGACAGGAATAGAAGTCTTCCTTTCTAAATAGTTCCCTGTGCTCCAGTGGTTCGAAGTCACAGCCTATCTCCTTCCCCAGCCAGTTCTATGGTCTCTTCTCCAGTCTCAGAAGTTTCCATAAGTGTACTTGTATTATTGCTGTTCTTTAACTGAAAGAGGAATTTTCTTTCCCTAATTTTAAATCCCTGTTCCTTTTTCTTGTAAATAGGAGCAGCTCAAATGCCAGACAACTTGAGTTTTGAATTTGGTTCAGCCTATCACATGGCCCCAGGGATCCAAAGATGGAGCAGGGAGAACTGCATTACCTCTGAGGGATTCCCACTATTTGGACTGATTTTCCTGAGGATACCTAGGATAGTTTTAGGAGTGCAATATTTAGGGTCCTTAGGATAGGTGAAAATTTATGTTCATTTTCATTCTTTTTATAATTGCTAAATAGTTGTAGAGAAATTGAATGAGTGGGGCACATCTCACCAAATTTCAGCCATCCAAAATGTAGGTGTCAGGTCTAAGCTATTTTAGTAGATTTCTACTCCAAATTACAAAGAGAGACACGTACCTTCAGACAGCAATTTATCCCTCCTCTTATGATGCCTCTTTCATTCTCTCACTGCATCTCACTGGGCCCTAGGAAGGCAAACGTTGTCTTAAACAATAAATAAATGAAGAATTTGGAACAGTAGGAGAAGGCATCAGTAGGAAAATACAGAACACCAAAGAATCAGGCCTGCTAGCTAGGAGATGTTCAGGCATTTCACAAAAGCAAAAGAGAATTGCATGGTAGAGCAAGCACAAAACCAGTAGGCAAAAAGAACACCTGATTCTGACTAGAACTAGACTGTTCTGGCACAGTAAAAAGGCTTGATAAAGAGTGTAAATATAGTTTACTCCCACAAGAAGGATCTTTTATCCCTGTTCCTTCAGATTTCTTCCAACTTGAATGGAAGTACAGTAAAATTGAAAATTGAGAAAGATGTGTCTTTTTAAAGACAGATTATTTTATGTGCCTGCTGCATGTTAAACAAAAGAATTTTATTTTTTTTTTCAAAACAAACTAGTCCAAGGCGATTTTGTTGCCTAAAAGTGATAGCTTAGGACAAATTGGCAGCTACAAATTGCTTGTTGCCTGTCTAATGCATAAGCACATTTTCAGAATGGTATTTACTTGGGCATGAAGAGTATCTTTCCTAGAAATAACATGGTTATGCAAATAGTGCCTTGCCCAACTTTTCACTCTAAAATAACAATGCAATAAAATTTCTAAGTTATTTTTCTCGGTGATAATATTTGGAAAATATCTCATTTCTGACCAAAGAAGTTTAGGGCAAGGTCTGTAGCACAGGGACACCCCCGTAGCACAGGGGGAACCCTGGAGATACCCCAAAATTTTAATTTGTAGACTCCTGTTTGCATCAAAAAAACTGTTGTAGTTGTCTGGGATAGGGAGATGCCTACATTTATTATAGCCAACATGCAGCCACATGCATCTAGTGGGTAAGAACAACTACGGCTATGGGAGAATCATCAGCTCTCCGTAATGTCTTGGCTCCAGACTGAGCCTGCAGGGAAGATTACTTTTCATTCTGGGTCATTTTGCTGATCTCTGCAACTATGGCAGGTAAAACCAGGATAGCGTGTAAGAGTGGTGGTTCCACCCAAGACCTCCTAGAAGAGGCATTTCCATGTGCTGGTGATGGAATACCACTTAATCCATTGCACCAAATGAAGGACCATCTAAAAGCATTAACCTGTAATGGAGTAACCCATAAAGCAGTAGTTTTAAAAGGTCATTTTGCAAGCCATTTTATGGGATTAGGGGAGAAATGTATCATTCTTAATGCTCACTTTGGAGTTACTAGGTCACAAAGGAAGAAAAGAACAAACAAAATCCAGACAGGAATGCATGTATGCATGCTGTAAGCCCCTCCAAGGACATAGAGGGAGTAACATGTAGCTCCTGGTTCCCAGCTAGCTGGCTTAAGGATGTGCCAAATGCCTTCTGATCATCCCTTCCAGAACAAAGTAAATTCTGAGCATCTGCAAATGTGTACCTCTAGGTATTCAGAGAAATTCAAAGTAAAAGAGAAAAGTGGAATTGCTTTTGGCGTTCAGACTTCTCAGACTTTAGATGGCTGTATCTCATTTTAGAATTTTCATACATCTCCTTTCTATCTTAGATATTGATGTCTTCTCTGATTTAAATCCTTAATACTTTTGTCCCTGCTACACTCCAGCATCTTTGCTGAAGATCTGAGACACTGCAACCAAATTATTTTAAGAAGTTATATAACTGTATTGCACAGCTCACTGTACTAAGCAGTTTCACTAAATAATATGTGCAGCTTGCTATGAGTCAGATTCAGATGCCCTTTCTCATGTGGAATATTTCCATGCTGCACATCTAATTAGAAATGCCCAGACTAGCAGTTTGTTCAGTTTTGTTCAGTATCCTTATTTTGGAAAGACACAGAAGGTGCTGACACATGATGTTCAAATACTTTCCCATAGGCAGAGGATGGCAGTCATCTCAGTATCCCTGGTGTGACACGCATTTACAATTCCCTTACATCATTCCTCCTAAGGGTTTCATACGGCACCACTGACAGGTAACGAGGGTCTTTGAATACAGTCTTCTGCATTTCAGTATTATCACTAGTTTCTAATAATTGAATACGGGATAACAGGTACAGGGAATTTTGAACTGCATTGCAAAACATTCAGAAAATAATCTGGCCAGAAACCTCAGTCTGCCACTGCAGATGCCTTTAATTTTTTTGATCACCTGGAGTTTCAGACATTGGTGCAGCTGACATTTTCTCAATTAGGGACAGAAATGCTAACCAGTCTTGTGACCTTACTTTGTTACTACAATGCCATCATGTTTTTCAGAACTGCTTTCTCTTCACTATGCTTTTGAAACAAATAAGAAGGGACCACAATTTGGATCTTTCAGAAGCCTGTAACCTTAAGAAGACAACCAAAGCAGGCCCAGTAAGTGTGAAAGAGTTCACTTGCATTTTGCACCTATATATGTAATCAGAAAAGATTCAGGACCTCAGTAAATACAGTCTGAACCATCCACACTACTGGTCTTACTTTGGTCCATGCAGCCAGCATAGATGTCTGCTCTTTTGTTCTTCAGCTTTCTGGTCCTGACAGTTTTGGTGGGACTGCTGAGGCCATGCCCAATTCAGCCAATTTTCTTGCACAGCTGAAATGGTACAAAAAGGATGAGATAAAAAGGGAAGGAAACTACAGCTGCCCTTTCCAGCCCAATTGCTCAGTCATTTATTCATATTCTTCTCAAGGTGGGTGGAGGAAAACTGCAGTTGCATTTAATCTGGCCAGTGCTTGAGTATTATAAAGTAGAACTGCTGGTTCCAAAGTCACGGCAGCGGCCCAGCAAGATGTGGCTGATGAGTGGGGCCACGTTGCGGGCTCCTGCAGAAACTCCATAGGCTAGCAGCCACTGCATTGCACTGTGGTGGATTTGGTTCTTGCATCCCCGTCATGCAGAGATCCGGGCTCCCACTGAAGTCTGCACTCAAAGGGAGGGGGGAATCTGAAACCGCTGTCTCGCAGCCAAACAAGATATTGCCATTTTGGCACTTACTTAGTAGAAAGCGATGAGGTATATCACGCCTCTGTGTGAGATAGAAGCTTTCCCTAAGTTCCTGTGGGTATTAGCAATGCAGTCCTTTCCCGAAGAAACGTTAAGGTGAGTGAGCTGGTTTTTCTTTCAAAAAACCTTGTTGTACCATGTTTTCACTGCATATTCTGCCTCTTCAAGTGCTGAAAATAGTTGTCCTTGAAAGCACATGCAATCTATAAACTAATGAAGGTTGCAGTAGAAGCAGTACAGAATTGTTGTCTCCCATCTACAGATGCAGTGAGTGTAATAAAATCTAGTATGAATCTATACTTTCTATTTATAAGATGCTACAATGTTATCAACCCCATTTCAGAAAGCTTGATAGCGTCTGAAACAGGTTTAGCTAAGTGGCAGGCAAGTGTCTGCAGATATCTAGAACTGTAAGTTTCAGACCTAGCAATCCCATTTCCTGAAAGCTTCTCTTTTACAAGGAATAATAATGTACACTATTTTCCTAGAAAGCAGGAGAAAGTAGGGGAAAACATATTATTTTCCGTGAACAACCTAGATATTACTGTCCTGGACACAACAGTCCAAATGAATAATGACCTCTATTACTGAAGAGATTTGTATCTTTTAAGCATCTAAAGAAGTTTACGTGCAGTTTAATAGGATCAGTATTAGCAGCATTAGCACTGATACTTAAATGGGAGCTCTGACCCAACCTTAAGCTCTGTGAGTCCTGAAGACAATACTTATTACAGCAACATAAGTATCATCTTCAATGCCATTAAAATTAAATATGAGTACACATCAATTTCAGTGCCAGGAGACATATTGTAAAGATCAACAGTAATTCTAGCAGAAGATCTCTCTGGAAGCCCATAAAGCCTGAATACCACAGTATGAGCCATACAGAAATTAGAGCTGTTTGAATAGTACTTACGGATATAGAATGCTGTTATTTTTGTCTTTCACTTTTATAGAGCATTCTTGCAATTTAGAAATTCATTAAAGTGAAGTGTATCTCAGCATTGTACACAAATGAGGATATTTGAAAAGTCTTTAACACTGTTATTTGTGATCTGAATTTCAAACCTGGGTACCTCAGACATCTATGCGTCATATGAATATCTTCAAATGGGTTTTGAAATTTTGCAGTTCTGTGAATAGTGAAATATTCAGACCTAGTATAGCTGAACTGAAATGCTAACATGACAAAAGAGTGAGATTCACTGGCAGGTCCTGACTCTTTTGTGCCACTCCAGTGGTGCATAGAAGTAGTAAATCTGTGCTGTCTGTTGTGCTGTGGCTGGTCAATAACTGCTTTATGGTTTCAGGCTAGCACAAGGTAGAGGAGTATTGGTGAATCTGGCTCAAATATTCACAATTATTCTTTCTTGCCTTCATCCAGCTTTGAAGGAAATATATTAACTGCATCCAGAATATAATAAAACTACCAGACTTTCCAGTGCTGAAACAATAATTCTTTTAATAAAAGGTCTGGCAATAGTTCTTACCTAAGAGCAGTACCCAAAGTGAGTGCTTAGGCTCATTAAGGGCCTAATGCTCTGGGAGAATGAGCTACTGCATGTCAGCTGGTCTACAGTAACCCGTCTCCATTCAGGCTTACTGTAAACACTTCTGTGAGTTTGAGCCCTGGAGTGTTCCGTACAAGACATCATCATGGTTCAGGACCTTCCAGGCCTTGTTCCCACAAGCCTTCCAATGTGGCCTCCAGCACAGGTCCAGCCTCAGCAGAGGCACTCCACTGAGCAGCAGAGTCTGCAGACGAGCCTGCCGTCCTGCCTTCCTGCCTTCCTTCCTTCCTTCCTCGTGCACAACATTCCTTTGCGTGCTGAATGAGGCAAACAGACAGAGATTCCCATGCCAGCATTTCCAGCTTCGCTTCCCTGATTTTGTGTTCTTTTACATCCTAACTCTTCTACTCTCTGTTAATATTTAGATGTAAGATTAATTCTGAAAAAGGTTGTGTTTGCACAAGTTCATCAATTCTGCCAGAGCTCAGCTTTTGCAGGTGGCACTCCTGAGAAAGCCACATCCTGGCTGAATGAAATGGACTTGGTCACGTGTGTTCCTTAAGCGTATCTGGTAGCAAGTCTCATTAGGCTATAGGAATGAAGGAAGGTTAAACCTGTGGGCTAAGAAAAGGTCTGAAAGATCTGTAGATACTGATGGAGATCTTGGTGGACTCAGGGATGATGGTACTGGAGCAGAAAGGTGGGATGCAAGGGATTTGAAACAGGGGAGCAGTGCATTTGGCAAAGATATAAGTCTCTGGGGCAGCACTTGTTTTAGAGTCAACCCATAAGGTGGAGCATAGAAGGTCTGGCATGGGAAAGGTTTTAGAGAAGGTATTGATTACAGAGATCTTTGAAAGAAAAATAAAAAAATGAGTGTAGAGAATTCATAGAGTCAAAGGCAGAGGTGGTTGGGAACACTAGGGGAGGACCAGAGAGATCACAGCTCTGGCTAAGGGACTTGATTTTTCAGACAGCCTATGGTCAGAAGGGACAGGAACCAGAAAGGTCCTGGATTACAAGGAGCTCACCATCACCATGTGGTGAGCAACCCATCCATTTAAAGGTGGGGACATACTTACTGAATGGTGTCCTATATTTCCAGTTAAGTGATTTGATACACCCCCACCACATCTTTACGTTGCAGTTAAATCTAGTAATTCTGCTCAAAAAGCAAAAGACACAATGTAAGTATCTTTGATATTGGTTCCAAGACGTGTTTAGATGAGGAAGGACCCCTAATTGTGGTTCAGGGTTAACCCAGACTGGCAGATTTGTCATTGCTCAGTGAGTAACTGAAAGGAGTTGGTGGCAAATTCAATAGTAATGCAGAACAGCTCTGTCCCACAAGTATTCCTTTATACTAGCTGCACGTATTTGTTCTATCATAGGTATGTTTTGTCATGTATCTTTTGTTTATTGTCTTTTAGCTATTAGTAACCAGTACTGTTACTAATGGTAAGACAGGAAAAACATCTCAAAGAACCTGGGTGGACTGGAAAGCTATAGACGGAAGGGACTTCTTTCATATGTCTTGCCCATCTCCCTGTGCTGTAATAGCACTTGCTTGGCTTTTTAGCGTGGCCAGGACATGCCAGCACCAACGCGGTGTCAGGAGGTCTCTGCAGATGGTTTCTGCGGAAAAACAGATCACCTCCACCAACACCCCAGACTCTGAGGGGATTCAGAGTACAGGACAAATTAACCTATTTTATCCTGCATGCTGTGGGAAAACCCCCTTGCCTACAGGGAAGGCTTTGGCAAATCCCTTCTCAAGGGGAGTCCATTAGGTTCTCAAATTACCTGAGTGGGCTAGCTGTTTTCATGGGTAGCCTTCTGACATATTAGAGGCGGTGACTGGGGAATTAATCTTTTAAACATGCAGAGATGAAAAATGTCTGCAAGGTCAGAATGTAAATAAACAGCATTTATTTATCTCTTTTCCATCAACCCATTCATTCACCCTTCTTATGTATTAATGAAATATCAATAGATGTATTAACAAAGAGGAAAACCACAGTGAAGTTTCCTATGGTAGTGGCATTCTTATAGTAAGGAACTCTGGAAAAATTTCATGAGCAACAGCCTCCAAACTACCTCGAAAAGATACATCCTTCTGGAGTTCTAATGAGTTAATGCTTATTCATCCATTTCTAATGTTACACACAGTGTAACTCCAGTTACTTTATAGTCATATCATGTCATATCATGGGAAAAGACAAAAGCTGTTTCTAAAGACCTGGAAGCAGATTTCCCCACATGTGTCTCACAGCAGCTATGTAAACTAAATTTATAAAGTCATGTTGATACTAGGTGAAATGAAAATTATTTTACTACATTCTAGAGGCAGAGATTTAACTTTTGCTGCAGAAGTTATCTTATTACTGAAAGTGTATGTGTCACTGATGAGAGGTTTAACAAGGCGAGTAAATGAGAAGTGCAAGTTGTATTCTGTACTGAGTTTTGCTCAGCAGAGAGGTTTGACATCTCAGCTGATGTCAGCTGCCATGGTAGACCCTTGTCATTTGTACAGAAAAACAACACCTCATTACAAAAGATATAATTTTTTCTATTCTCTTTTAATCTCACCAATTATACCCCACACTCACAGTCTAACTGAATGGCACTTTGTTCAAAACATGTCGAATTGTGCTGGTTTGGGATCATATGTCAATGCAACTAGAACAAGGTTGAAACTAACAGCTAAAATATTTTGATATATAAACTGAAAAGGATCATGAAACCTTTGAAAGGACCTTTTGAACAGTATTGTAATGATGGCTTCTGCCTCTTTTACAGTGAATAAAAATGCATTGATATAATATCATATATGTGTCAAATATATGCATTTTTATATCCTGGGAATGTAGATCTCTGCAGAACAGTGACTTTTGTTTATATTGCTTGATAAAAATAATATTTATTTGCCTCAGAATGTTGTACATTGAGAACATTTCCTCTGAAGCTGTTCAGGGAAGACAGAAGTTAATGCTATCAAAGATTATTGCAGTTCCTGAGGGAATTTTACCAAGCCTGTTGAGTTTGCAGGGTTGTCAGTCTGCAAAAGGACAATAACAAGCCACCTCTAATGGTATTCCTTAAAATCCTGTCTGGCTCAAGAAGTTTCAGCATAAGGTCCTCTCTGCAAAGACTAGTTTCCTCAGCAGAAGTTCTGTGACCACTGTTCTACATGTCCTGCGTGAAGATCCCCAGTACGAGTATTAGTCACACTGTTGAAACTAGTAATTTGAGAGAGTGACTCAGGTTATTAAAACTAAGGGATGGAAATAGGTATTTTTCCAGTTTGAGGGAAGTTTATCTTGTACAAGACATCATTAAATGGAAATCCAGCTGCTAGAGCCCCTCAAGCAAGTTCATTCTACTTATTAGGAAAATTGATAACTTCATTTTAACTGCTTCTGATTTAATTATGAAGAGGTGGTGCAATCTGCAAATCAAGAACTGTAGAGCTGTGGTCACCAGTCATGGAGCAGCAGAGTATGTGCTTATGCATGTTGTTGAGCTGACAATGTTGTTGAGCTGAGTTCAGAGCAAAGGGGACAGGACAGGATAGGGGACAGGGCAGGGGCAGCATGATTGATGATGGTGGCTAAATGAAAAGATGAGTTGTACTTCCCAAACTGTGTATGAAGAAGATAAAAAAGGGAGTTATCTTTCCCTTCATAATGGATGGCAGGTTTTAGTGGTTCCAGTTGCAGCTTTGAACAAGGAAAACAGCTCGTCTTTGAGCCAAAAGTATCTTCAGTATCATGATGTCCTGCCTAAGTATTCCCCCACATGCATGGTCTCCTGGGCTAATCCCATTTCCCCTTCTACTCCTCCTTAAGTAGTACTGGGGAAGCTAAAGCAATTGCACAAGCAAAATAATTTATATTGTGTCCTAAACCAAGAGTATTCACAACATAAGCATTCTGAACTTTCCCTGGTTAGTGCTTGCTGTTGGCTCATAGACAAAAGCAGGCTTTCCAACACCTCACCAAATGCATCTGCACACTAGGGAGCAGCAACAAAGGTTAAAAGTTATGAGAGGGATAGGAGAAAAGCAGATATTTGAAGGAGAACTGAGATTAGGAGAGGGTGAAAATAATGAATAGGGCTAAACTGAGGCAAGGGATACACAGTAAACTTTTGAGGCAGAACAGAGAGATGTAAATATAGGTGGATGCTTTCCTGCTGCTCTCCCTGGATCCTGACAGCAGCACAGGACGGTTTCACCCATCCGCGCAATCCTCCCCTCCAGTCACTCCATTAATCACTTGCTGCTGCTCTGTGTGAAGCACAGAGCGAGAAGGGTGTTCTCGTTAGCATGTAACCATCCTTTATTTCAGTTCCCAACGCCAGTCACACACATCGGTCTGAACAAGCAGCACTCTAAACCTCAAAGAAAAAAGCATTCGTTGGAAAAAAAGAAAGAAAAAGATTTCTGGCGGTGGTGGAAGAAGATAATAGGAGAGGTATTGCTTGCAGAAAGGACATAAAGCAGGGACAAAACACAAATTTCTCTGAAGGATGGGGCACTCCATTCAAACATTTTCTGCCAGAGCCATGGTTAAAATTTATCAAGTTGTGAGTCTGCATTTTTTACCAAATTTGGGCTTTTCTTAAAGACTCAATAAGGACTAAGAACGTTTTATTTATATTTTTATAAATAAATATAAATGTCCTGTTTATTTATAACAGGACATTGTCTTTTCATATATGTGGCTGAGTCTTGCAGTTACCTACAACTGAGATGTAGCCAGGCTTCCTGTACTAGAGGAAGAAGTCCAATTACCTTGCATCAGCAAGAGTTGCAAAGAGGAGAACTAGCTGTGGCAGCCTAGGAGTTACAAAGGTCTTGCACTGTTCCATAAATCAATTCTCATTGTCTTAATGTCATCTGCATTAAAATTTGTAAAACTGCTGTGTTGTATATGGCATGTGTCCTGTTGTAATTGTGTCCACTTAAGCAAAGCATTACAGCTGATCTCTCTGTTATGAAAGAAAAGACTAGAAAACTGGAATGATAGGTTTCAGTCTGGGAAAAATATTATTGTTTAAAAAAATAGATTAAATATTAAATGGCCATTTTATTCTCTCATTAAGAATTCTAAAATATATGAAATCTGAAGTATTTTTTCTGCACATAAATTTCTTGGCGTTCATATCACCAGGTCCATATCATTTATCCTGCACTTGCTTGTTAACTAAGTGTCTGGTAGAGTTGATTGAGCTGAATCAGGTACCTCGTATAGGTCAGAAATATCTGTGCTTTTTCCCTTGATTAGTGAGATTAGTACGCTAATAACATATATGTCTGTAAATTGAAACATGCCGAAGGAGTTTGAGTGACTACAGGTAGTTAATTTTTTTTCAGCAAAAATTTGCTTTTTCTAAGAGCCTAAATTTTCTTTTCACTGAGGCCATTTTATATCATTTTGGCATTGTAAAGTGGTTTTATATTGAATTCAATTCAATTTATGTCTACTTGAAAGACAAGCAGCGCTCTGCTTGAATGTAAATGAGAATCATATACAATACATGTGTATATCCTAAATTTTGAACTTACAAATGAATGCAGTGAGAAGCACCAACTCTCAGATGATCATGCCTCAATGACTTCATAGTTTCTCTTAATGTTTTATTATCTCTGTCTCTGAACTACAGGCACCAGTCATCTGTCAATACCTCGCCAAGCGAAGTGATGTTAAAACACAGAATAAAAAATATCGGAACTATCACAAAGACCTTCCACAACAGTTGGACACAAAGTCTTGAAAAGAAAACTCATAATTTATTTGTAATTTTTATGAAAAACTGTAACATACCCAAGGCCCACTTGAGTCCAAGGGAGTTTCAGCTTTTGCTGCAAGTATTTCATGCATTCCATTAGGGTTGTTATGTTTTGCTTATGGTTTCTCACCCCTTGAGTTTAGTTTCATGATCTTCATTTACTGACGTGCTAGTAGAAGTTCAAATTTTTCATTCTATCATCTTGTTAATAAAAGACTAAGTAGTTTACCAACAGATAAATATCTAATTAATTTCAGAGGGATTTATGGGTTCATAATGACATAGTGAAGTTCACTTTCTAAATTTGAACAAGCTCCAAAACTGACAAAAATTAGCGTGGGTTTTTTTTTTGCAGCAGCTAATGATAGAGTCATGGTGTGGGATATAAAAATAGCAATAAAGTGGGGTTTGTGTTTACATGACTCAGTGTGACTATATTCATGTTTACAATTCAGCAAACTTGAGAAAATACCTCTCTCCTGACCCTAACACAACACATTGACAGCTTTAGTATGAAACGTGCATTCCTGCACCTGCAGGTGATTCTCACTGCAGAAGATCACATATTCACAACTACCCAGTGAAACCTGAGAACTGGTAAAATGGAGGATAAAATATAACTTCAGAAGAATATTCAAAGGAAGCTACTCTAAAGTCAAAATCCTCAAACTAGATTTAAGGTTTGAAGTGAGGCAATTCACCTCAAATAGGAGCAAATAAAAGATACTTTAAAAGCATAGGATTAAAAACTAGACATAAAAGAACAGTGATATCCTCTTTTCAAGTAATAGAACAAACTATATTATGAGCAGCATTTTGAAGTGTACATCAAACTGATTTTCCCTTCTTTATCCTTTTTAATCTCCACCAGATGCACTTTCTTTAAATTCAAGTTTTACATTCCTAGCCATAACTTGTCTGAACACACGGAAAGAGCATTGAGAGACATTAGTGGCATTCTTTTTCTTTTTCTTTTTCTTTCTCTGTCACTCTATTTTTTACAGCTGCTGAAGGCTTATCTTCTTAAGTGTCTCAGGTTTATAGACTTGGTTTACTTTATTTTCATCCATGTTTTAGGCTCTAAACAATTCCATGCCATTCTTCCATAGAATGTTCACAGTGAAAAAGATGCACACGCACATGCAGAGATATGTACGTATATATACATGACCCCAAAGAAAATCTGACATGATTGTTACTGGCATGGTAGAAAAAAGCTTTACAATGATATTTTAAAGCTTAAATGACAGAACATGTCGTGATTGAAATCTCAGAATGAAAACACTGCAGGAGGAGAGGAGGGTTTTCATTAAGGCACACCAACACCAAGTAGCACTTTTTCTCAGTTGATCCCTCAGGGTCATAATTTTCTCGGGAATGACGAAATACAGTTTCCTTTCCCATAAACATTTTAGGCTTTTTTTCTTTCTTAAGAGATTGTCAATAATGAGTTTCTCCTTTATTCTTTCCCTCTCCTCCCTTCCTCCTCATTTAATTGTGGATCAGGATAGATTTGCTGTTTTCTTTTAATTAGAACTACATGTATGTGAAGCAAACTGTTGTGTTACTAGGTTTTTTTTCTTGTACAGGGAATACCCATGACTAACATCCAGTAGTAGTTGAGTCTCTAGAATAGTTTTTATTCATTAAGGCAGCATGATATGTTTTAATGATGTTTAACAGAATCCGCACAATTTCAGCAAGTCTGTCTGCTGACCTTGTGTTGTAAACATGGGGCATATTCCAAGGATTACAAAAGGCAGCAAAAATTTTATCTTTATTTTATTTTTTCCTGCAGGTGACAAACCTGGCTGCTTGTTATTTATTGTGGATCCTTTCAGCTGGGTGGACAAGAATAATTGCATTTTTAAACATTGTCAAATCCACAAAACATAAAAGGTGCAATGCATATAATGCTGGAAATAACTCTCAGTGAGGAAACTCTAGGATAAATGGTACAAAATAAACCCCGCATACATTTGATTAATCAACTCTATTCCCCTTTTCCCCTCATCTTTCAAATTCATGGGCAAATGACATTTGCCTTTCCCCAGCATGCACCTCTCCATTAAACCAGGGAGTTTGCCTGGGGCCATACCTATATATCTGATCCATGCATAATGAAGCATGAAGCTGCCAATTGTAGGGAGCGTCTGCTGTGTCAGAGACTGATAGGCATTTCATTTGCTGAACTCCCAAGGGCCCTCACACATCTCAGGGTTCATGTAGTATTTATTTTAGGCACTCACATTTCTCATCTGTGAACTTCACACCATATGTAGAATGAGTAACACAAGCTCTGTGTGAAAAAGCTCTCCAGGTAGTTTTAAATGTAACTCAGTGGAGTGGGGACATTGTGGGCTTGAAAAATAGGCTTGCATGGGAAATGAAGGAATATTAAGCTTTGTCCATACAACAGCTGTCTGAGTCTTTCACTGAATAAGAATGGACTTATTCTAATAAGATCACTGCTCTACGCTTCTACCGCATAAATTGCTTTGTAGCATGCACTGTGCAGATCTACATTTTTCACAAATTATTGCTACTCTGCTGTAGTCTCTACAAGGAAATGTTCATGTGCTGTTTCTAAAGTGCAGTCTTGTTAGGTTTGAGGCTCACAGTCAGGCTGAGCTGATGGATAGCAAGCCCATATGCCCTGCATCTTTGAAATCTGAAGGCTGAATAACAATCCTGAAAGGACTGCTTTAGTTCTCAAAATCTGACCATACAGAATTAGTGAGGCAAATGTATGTCTCTTGTTTATTTTTGCTGGTAGGGATCTGGAAAATGTTTCATATACAATGCTCTTTTTTAGCATTAACATGAGGAAAAACAATAAAGAGAGAGAGTGATAAAAGAAATGTCTATTCTCCATTGGTATCTTTTCCAAGTAGGTGTTTTTAAGCATAACAAAACCTTTGAGATTTGCTTCTCTGTTTGTAGGTGAGGTGATTATGACAACCTTGTGAAAAATCCTCACATGTAAGCGTTCATAGGGGACATACTCCTAGGACTTGCAGCTGTATGATGTAGACTAGACAGTAAAACTGACATTCAGAAAATAGATCTGTTTGACTGCTTGGGAATTAAGCTTGTTTTTGGGAGGAGATAAATACTATGCTCCTCCTCAGAAGAATTTAAATATGTACACAATATGAAGCATTTCACTATTTCACTGGTTCCATTGCCAGATTACTCTTGTAGAATTAAATGCCTTCGTAGGTGCAGGCTGTGATGAGGGACCAGACCCTCTGCTAGTTCAAAGTGCCTTTAATGGAGCAATGTCAATTTAAAACAGAAGCGTTGTTGCCCTGCACTTCCATCTTCATTTGTTTATAACGGTCTGCTTTTATGGGTGCTCAGTGTCCAAACTTTTGGGGATCAACTTTCTCTATTTTGGCCCTTATTCAAGGGGATTCTGGGGGTTTTATGGTTACCAAAAAAATCTGCAAAGCCCTTTTCTGTAGGTTTTATGTCATGTACAATTCATAATAGGCAATGCTGTGAATGAGACAGTTCACTACTATTAAGCTAATGAAATACAAAGTGTAAGTGGTTTCATTATGCCGGCAGCAATTCTTTCTTACATTTCATTGCAACACTTATTCCATAGTATGTTGTACAGTAGGAAATTCTATTGAAAATTTTTTCTTATTGTTAACTTTGAGCTGTAAAAAGACATTGCAGAATCTTACTCCATGTATATATAATCTTGAAAACGTGCTGAATGAATAGAGTTGCCTGCATGGAATTAGGGTATTACAATAATGAATGCAATCATGTTGTGAAAGGCTTTTTATATTGTTCAGACTCACATGAAAGTGCAGCAAGATTTCTTTGGCAAGTAGTATTTTGGCATTCTCTGTCTTTCAAATTCCCAATCACAACTTTATCTTAATGTAAAGTTTTTATTTCTAATACATTATTTGTGTGCACATATATACATATGCTGAATGTTTTTAAAAATGTGTACAGTTCATTAGCATGGCTGAAATCAAGTAGATGTTATTGACAGAAGAATAATTATGCAATGGTGGATTCACTTCCTTTCGCTACAGCTGCTACGGCAAAGCTGTAAGCTGTTTTTAAGCCGCTTTCTTGATACAAATACATGCATGTGCAGGTGCCCTCGTCTGTGTGCATACATAATATATGCATGAAGACAGGTACTGCATGTATGTTTGTGCATACTTGGCCTGTGGCCACGTACGCTTATTTTCTTTAATTGCTGTGTTCAATTAAATTCAAAAGGGAGTGCAAAGCATGAGAAGGAAGGACGCAGACATCTCCTGATTCATGTGTCATCTACGACGCAGCTGACTGCATTGCAGGTCTTCTCCTGCTGCCAGTGGAATTGAACCATGATGAGGAGGGACCACCCTCTAATGGAGAAAAATAGTATTTCGGTTTCAGGCCTCATTTGAATATTGGCTTTCAGCTTTGCCTTTGTAGCATGGCTGCAGCATGACGCAGTGAAGCAGAGACCACACAGTACCTTAGCACAGAAGGGGCAATTTACAGACAGCTGGCCCCGAAATGTGTCAGATGCATTCCATTCAGATTGCTCCCATTACTTTAATCCCGTGGTGTAGAACCTCATCTCGAGTTTAGTTTTTAGTCAGTTTGTATTTTGTACATGTCAACAAGCATTTTAGGCATGTAAATCCTAGTGGCATAAATGGACATTTCCCCCCTGAATCTCACCAAGAAAAGCAGTGTTCTTAGTAGAGAGAATTCATAGTCAGGCAGTGGTAACACTCTCTGTGAGCGGTCTATTTATTTTTGAAGCCTACATGCATTTCAGATTAGTTTTGCAGATGAAAAGAAAGACAATTTATCCTTCTTGAAAGCTGGCTTAAGCATCATGCATGCAAAAGCTCTAGCTCCATAAAGACATATCCTCAAATGCAACAAATATTTCCCTCAACAGCTCTAAAAGTTCATTTCCACAAGGAATCTGTTTGTCGGTTGGTTGGTTGGTTTTTTTTTCAGTTGATATATTAATTTAGAAATATCTGTTCATGTTGTTCAAAGGGATATACAACAGGAAATACCCACATTCTCTATCAGAGAAACCACATGAATAGCTCACTGTATGCACATACAACCTCCTGAATTTTCATTCCTATTAGGTGTCCCTTTAATGAGCACTGAAAGTACTTCTTAGCCAATAGAACTAATTCACTTATTCAATGCTGAAAGTCTCAAACCCCTCCAAGTCTATAAGCATAAGTTTATATGTATTGTTCTTTTTAGTTTAGGTTAACCTTAAAAGGTTATAAATTATGTTTTCCAGACAGTGGGTAATTCAAAATTCACACCTGCAATAGTCTGCAAAGCTGTTGTAATGAAAGATAATATTCAAATGAAATTAATGAAAGCATTGTTATCCAGTTTGTAAGAGGTAATTATATTTCACCTCCCTAAGAACCACCCTGATTGTTTCAACAGCAAATGAAGACTCTCTTCCTAAACTGCTGTGTGTTACTGCTACGCATTATTGACAGCAGACCTTGATGGAACATTCTCTAGTATTTTATTATTGTTTTAATTTTAAATGATGCTTAGGAGAAAGTACACGCATCTATATGTACATATACACATACACACACATATATATAAACAAGCGACATATGGGATTTGTTTTGGGTTTTTTGTGAGCTGATTACAAGGGAAATGATACCAGTATACAGCAAAGAGAATTGCTTATACACTGCCCTGTGCAGGAAGCGCTCACTTGATGTCAAATAAAGCAGCATACAATGACATTTCCTCTTTCTGGCCCCTTCTTTGTCCAGGTGGTATTTGTGTATAATATTCTTTGCAGTCAGAAGATTGCATGGATTGCAGCTGGGAGGAGGGATGCTTGGGGGGAAAGTCTGGCCGTGCGTGTGTAAGAAAAGCCAGCTGCAATCTGGCTCAGAATTTCTACTTTCCATTCTTAAATTTGTGAAGTGCTCTGGGATGATGAAACATACTATGTAAACGAAAGATATTGAAATTCACATCTAAATGTCTAAAATATGTTGAAGAAATTGAGAAGAGAATACAAAGAATAGAAAAGAAGGGAGCACAGTCTGAGCAATACATTTTTGCAAGTCAAGAGCTACAATAAATAATATATGCTATTTGATTCATTCAGCTGAGTCAATCTCTGAAAAACCACTTTTTTTTTTTTCCTCCATTGGCTTATGAAGTTGATAAAAATGGTCACCTTAGAGAAGTGAGATTGCAGAATTTACCAACTCAGTCCCATGCAACTTTGCATTTCAGCTGCTACTTTTCTGTTTAATGTATGGCTTTTATCCAGAACTAATTTCATGTGGTTGGAGGTGCCAGTACCTGTGCTAAAACACTAATACATATTCAGGTTGTAGGACACTGGTCTATAGTGCTCTGCAGTCAGTCTTGCTACTGTCACTATTTGATCTGAAAACTACTCTGGTATTTATAAAATAGAATTCATAGTTCTCCTGAGGCATTGGACTTTCGGATTATTTTTTCCCATTTTGCCAGGGAAGCAAAGAGAATTGTGCAATGTGATCACAGCATGCTGGAAATCAATGACAAAATGCCCTATGAAGTTGAAGTTTTATATTATGACATTCATTCCCAAACTTAGGAGAGGGGCATCATAAAGACATTGACGGATGAGTTTTAGGATGATATCTGCCTCAGTTATATTTACGTGCACCCCAAATCTAAGCTGGCTTTCTAAGACTCCACCTGTAGTTAAAGTAAAAAACTTTAATGTCCTGGGGGCAATTCACCCTACAAATCTTAGATACCTGATACCTATCTTAAGATTGGAGGAATCATTGCTTTGAAAGTATGTCTCTCTTCCTTGACCACAGGGGGAGCATGAATAATAAATTTGTCTTAAATGCCCAATTTTCAGGTGTCTAAAGTATGATGAAGCCCACATTACACGACTAGATTAGCATTTTGATCCAAATTAGCCACAGAAAAGACTAGGTACAAAGCAGAGCTATTGGGGAACACCATGCTGATACTTTAAGGTATAGGCTACAGCCTGAACTTTATGTGTCTTTATGCAGGTTTGAAACAATGCTGATAAAATAGCTTCCCCAGAGAGCTGTTGTGTCTCTTCACAGACCTATCATAGAAAATGGCTTTGAGATGTTATGGTTAAGGACTTTGTAGAAATGCAAATGAGGGATTCGTTGGGTAGTAGCTTGCTGCTCACTGCACAGGCCACGTCACAGTTTCTCGGTCAATTTCTTTATTCTTTAAAACAATTTTGAGTTGAAATAACAGAAAGAGGCTACAAAGAGAGAAAGAAAGGAAGAAAGAAAAAGAAAGAACGAGAGAAGAGAAGAAGGGACGGGGAGAGAGAGAGAAAAAAAAGAGAGAAAAGGTTTCATCTGGAGCACAACCTTTGCATATCTCCATTGGAGGTGTTATCCCAGCCTTTTCCAAGTCCAGGCATCATCCTTTCCTTCCTTTGAAACGTTGCTGCCAGCGTTCCTATGGGGTGTAAAACTGCTCACATCTCTTGGTTCCTATGGAGCTTTGTGGATTTACTCCATCTGAGATATTTAGCCATTATCTGAAAATTTCCATTTGATTTATATACAATGGGTTAAATTTGGTGGCAGTAACATCACACAGTCCTCCTGGCTTCCAAGCAACTGCAAGACTATAACCGTTGGCAGAAGCTACCCCATTTTGTTTTAGCAGAGCACAGCTCATTTAATCCTTTTAAGACTTGGAATCACTGTTATCCATGGTCTTACTTACTTGAACTATCATGCTAGGTGCTTTTATCACCTGATTAATTAGGAAGCAAAGCAGAAGCAAGCTGTCTAATGAATTCTGTGTCCTTCTTTTTTACCTGTCAATAAAGGGCTACCCAGCTCCATATTTTGAACCAGCACAGCACCGACTTCTTACCTTCTCGCATCAGAAAAGATCCATCTGGGAGAAATATTGTACATATTCACTGGGATAACTTCCAAAGATAGACTATAGGTAATTTACTTGTCTATTTATAAAGGATATTGGAGCACAGAGGACTTTGCATTTGACAGGGTCTTGGACACAGTGGTCAGCTGGAACATCCCAGCAATGCCAACCAAAAAGTTCAGATTTTGCTGTTCTGAAAGAACCAATCTGCCAGGAAAAATTTTCCAGAGCTCATTAACAAAGCTGCACCTCCTGGTTAGCCCTGGCTCCCTTGACACAGCATTAGTAACTCACCCTTTTTCATCACAGCAGAAGTAGCTTTCAGATCTCCCCCATGCACCTTCAGCTATGGCCCTGCTGCAGGTCCTCCTTTGCTACTGCACTGTAGCACAAATCCTTTCTCATCCTCACGGCCGATGGAAGCTGTGACCTCACTGCATGACCTCGCATGCAGCTGGACCTCGCTGCTCACCAAAAGCTTGTGTTTGACTTTGTTTCTTTACTCAAGGAAGGTAGTTATTGCTCAGCCATAACAAACTCATAAAAGAACAGTTCCAGCTCTATCCAGCAGTTCACAGTGTGCATATATACATATATATATAAACACATATACACACAAACAATTATGGTATGCAAACCATAATTTTTTTAATTCACTTTTACATTTACAGTTTCTCCTTCCCCTGCCCAGACACGAATTGCATAACCATGGATTTATTTTGAATTACTCAGCTTTTCAGCAATCTACATGAAAGACTGGCAAATTATTGGCAAAAATTGTAGAAAACAGCCTATTTTCTGTTTTATAGAAGTATTTAGATGGAGATATTAATCACACAGGCCCCAGAACCAACAGTTCTAGCTCTATCACCAAAAGAAAAAATAACTTGAATGTGGTGTGGTGATCAACAATATCACATTACTAGGCTTTTCTCCATGCAACACACTAATACAGCAACATACATGCAAAGCAGTGTTAGTATCCCAGAAACTCTTATACTGTTTCTAAACTACAGGCCTATTTTTCATATGTTATCACCCAGAGTAATTGTGGGAGTAAAAGGTCAAAAATGCCTTCCTTTTTTATTACTGTATTGAAATGTCACAAAGCCTCTACTCTTAAGAGTGTGTCTCAGGTACGAATGAGGGTCAGAGGAATACAACACTCCTACCCTTTAGGTTAGAAAAAGTAGATCATCTAACAGTAGAAATGTTGTGGCACTGTCTGTGCAGTACCAGCTAGAGGAAACCACAGCCAGAGAGTGATGCTTGTGCTGCTGTACTAAAGGCTCCTGCAAGTGGTGATGCCAAGGATGGAACTGTCAGTACTGAAAGTAAAGACCAAATTAGACAAATAATAGGTCTATCCTGAGGAAAATCATGGTGGTTGTCTGTCTGTTGACAACAGGACAGACAGAGCTGTTCTGTTGAAAACAATTTTTGGTGAACAGTGGAAACATAGTTTGTGCAGAATTTGCTTTTATTTATCTAAATGGCCTTTATAAAACATAAAACTAGAGGATTTAAGTTCAAGGGGAAGAAGGGATTAAAAAAATGTGCAAATGTTCTTAGGAAGCTCTTTATCCCCCAAACTTCTGTTTTTCTTTCTTTTGTATCCTGAAATGAAGCAGCACTTTCCAACAACTTGTGCTTTATGCAGAGATCAAATTTTGAGTTCATTCTGAAGCAATAGCTCAAAAAATTTTGCCTTTTAATCTGCAAGCCATGACTAGGCTGAAGTACTTAACTCACCAAACAGTTTTTCAGGCAAAAGGTCTGCAGGTTATGTTATATACAAATATTTGTGCAGACATATTTCTTTCAAGATCATGCATTCACCAGCATTTATATCCAAAAAATGACATAGATGCAGATGTTTTATATAGCAAAAGTTGTGTACACAAAAATAAAAACCCAACATTTGGGAGCTTAAACATTTGGTTAGTTTTAGGGAAAATCTTAAAAGTAATTATTTGTCCATGTGCCAGGGACTTAAATATATTAGCCACTAACATGGTAACTTTTCACTGTATGTAGAATTCCCACTGTCCCCGATGGTAGTGAGCAATATACCTGGAAAGTACTTAATGGAACAGATCACCCAGAAATCCTTTTATCTATATTGGCTGAGTACTTCTAATAGTGAACAGCTTCATTTTTCACCAGCAGACAGAGATCCTGATGTACCAATAGAAGAGAATAGAAGTTTGATGCTACTGTTTGGTCCCATGTACGTTAATCATGCATCAATGTATGTCTAAATAAAAAAAAGTAGTACTGATTTGGAGTGATTCAGAGTCTCCTCTCAAATAAGCAACATGACAGACAAAATGGATTGATATTCTTTCTGAAAGCAGCCATAAGGCAAAAAACCCCAGCCCCCAAAGAAACAAAAAAAACCACCTCAGTACCAGTAGTAATAATACTAAAATAAAAACTCATTGTAAGATTGTGAGAAGTTTGTATGACTGAGTGTATACTTAAGGCCTATCTATTTCCAACCTTGAATAAAAAGATATTTTCTTTATATTTCTGCTAAGTCTTTAACTTAAAATGAAATTGGAAAAAATAATAATGTTCATCCTTTGCTATTGCAATGTCCCTGAAATCTTAGAAAATCCATATCACTTTAAAACATTTAAATGAGTGGTTTTAAAAAAGCAGATATACGAAATTATTTCAGCATCTGGTTTCTAATTTTTATTTGCAAATACTGTACACCTTATAATTGTTTTACCTGATTAATACAAATATAGTATTCTTAGTAGTCAGAAACAAGAAAAGTTGGATTTTGTAAATCAGAGAACACCATTCCCAAATAAGGGTAACATCCAAATGCCAGTATTTCCTGCTAGATGCCCCAAAACTTGACTATTCTGAGCACAGTGTACTGTTCCCACTTGTTGCCCATCCAGTGAAGTTCCTCTCTGCTTTTGTTGTCATCTTGTCCTGTCCCCTTCACAGACTGGGGGCCGTCAGTCACACTGAAATCTTCCAGGGTTGCTTATGCACTACTCTGTCCCTCCATTCTGTCTTTTGTGCTCTCCCAATAGGTCTCCACCTCTCTCAGACCTGTCCAGTCATCACTCATCTTGTGCCATCATTTAGGTAGCTGCTTTGTAAGTTTAAGTGATACTCTCTCACTCAGGAGCATTTTACATCATTTACAGTGGGGCAAATAGTGATACAAGCTGAAGATCAGCAGAACCTAATTTGCTCCACTACACACATACAGAACATGCTAAACGGAATTCACATGTGCTGTACAGCTCCTCGGTGACAGCACTCAGGATTTAACAGGGTCCAGCATGTCCACTCCATTTCCTTCCATTTACTTTGCCTCCGTCCTTTCACCTTCCTAACAATTTAATAATTTATTTTTTGCTAAAAAAGTACATTTTTGTGGCAATCCTTAATGAGTAATTTTGTCCAAAGTTATTTGGGCATTCACCCAATATATCTGGAGCATGCCACAAAAATAGAATCTTAAAAAAAACAAACCCAACATTAAAGATATAACAGGATTTTGACCTGAATATATAGCTCCCTCCACTCTCTATGGAGTTACTTGGGCAATGCAAACTGTAGTTCAGGATCTGTTTTGGTTATCGGAATAGTGGGGGTGAGAACGATGGGTTTTGTGTTCATAACTGGCAGGATTCATTACAACAGAATAATTCTGCTTCTATAAGGTATTTACATATTGGCATGATGCAGCTGTTATTTCCATATGAAAATTAAAAGGTAAATTAGACCAGTCAGTTACAAAATCATTTAGTTTCAAGAAAATTTCATCCTTAGAATGAAATAACCTTGTGGGAGGGTAAGGTGAGGAATGTAACCTTCAAAACAAAAGTTGGTTGTTTTATGTGTTTGGGTTTGGGGTTATTTTTTTGGAAACTGGTCTTTTTATCTGCAGGAGGCTTGATGTGATCTGTCATGGTCTTCCTGGTTTCCTTTGGTACATTCCAGACACATTCCCTGCTCAGCCTTCCTTTTGTTTTGATTAAAGCACAGCTAGGCTACTCGCTACCCTTTCACTTCTCCGCATAAACGTTTTTGTACTGCTCTGGATAAATTATATCACTAATAAAGAACTTTAAAATAATGTTGACCTCCCTACAAATAAATTGAGTGTAATATTAACATTTAGCTATCAGTCCTTCTAGGCTCGTGCTTTTGATCTCTTTTCATGACTAACCAAAAAGGAATGTACTTGAAGTCTTATTCAGTCTAAATGCATTGCCATAATCAACCTTACACTCTATTATTACTTGCAAAGTTTTGACTGATCTAAGTGTGTTTTCAACTATTGATTCATGTTTAATAACAGCCATATCAGGAAAACAGTCAAAGCTTTATTATTTTGTAGATTTTGCCCTTAAATCACTTGTATTAATCATGCTTGATGACTGAATATTCAATACTCATGACTTTCCTTTCCTTTTTCCCCTCCACCTCCTTCATTTCACACTTCTATAACTTCTTTGATCTCTTATTGTCAAGTCTAGAGCCAGAGCAAAAATCACTGAAGTCTGCTTTTGCCCTATTCATTTAAATGTCAAAGGATCAAACTGTCAGTATCTTCTGCAGAGTCCCTAGCACAGGCAAAATAACAGATATTTCTGGGTTTAATGCTGTACAAAGTCAAGGAAAAGAAGAGGAACAATCAGTCCTGTATAATTGGAATACTATATTTGTGCTTTCTATTCATACCTCACTATTCCATCGAAATCTAATGGGTAAAATCAAATATATAAGTCAATTGCACCATAATTCTTCAGATTTTAATTAAATCTAGGACCCAAGATTAGAATAAATAGGACTCAAAAGCCCACACCTCCAAACGTGGGATGCTATTCTGTATGACTATTTGTTCCTTTTTAATCCCAAAACTATTGCCTGTTTGCATTTTCGCAGTATACATGATTATTTCCATGAAATAAGGAAAAAGAATATTTTATCCTCTCAATAGTTGCAGTCAGTATTTATTGTGGACTATAAACAGTGAAGACAAAAATCTCACATGAAAGCTTTTTCATTTTGCTCGCTACTGTTAGTGCTTCAAATATTGCCTTTGGAATAGTAAGACACAAACTTTTTTAAAACAGTGAGTTTTGTCTCTGTCTTCATGTCAAAGACCGGGAACACAGGGGTTAGCACTTCTTCTGGTCATCGCACAGTCTCATGGAGAAATCTGCTTGCTTTCAGCATTAGAAATGGAAGAAGTTACAGAAAAGGAGCTTCTGTGCCTGAAATGATTCACCTGTCTCTAGCTTCTGTCTTTTTATTAAAAGTAAGAGCTGTCTTCCCTTTAATTTGAGTGCTACTAGTTTCAGGGATCCTGCCAACCTCATAACTTCTGGTTCCCTTTCACTGTAGTGGTGCTGAGCTGGAGAGTTTCACCTCTGTTGTGGCATGGATGCGGCAGTGTCAAAACTCCTTGCAGTCAGCATATCCCCAGGTTACTCTTATTTTCTTGGGTGAGTCATACATATGAAAATGTTTTGCACTGCTCCCTGAACCTGTTCTGCCAGGTACTGACCACTCTTCTTTTCAATGAAAGTCATCGAGATTGTCTAAAGTAATAAGCTGTCCTACATATTCAACACAACCAATACAAAGGAAATTGCACTTAAAAGCTGAATGGGATCTGTTAAGTCCTGTTTAAAATATTTCATCCACTATATATTTTGTTTAAGGAATGCTGTAGGAAGTTCAACATTCATTCACTGAACCTTAATGTTACTATGTTATGCAGAGCTGCAAGAGCCTGAGATGGCAACTCACTTGATGGGGATCCTTTTGAAGAAACATTTCTCCCAATAAAACTGTTATTCCAGCTGTCGTCTCGATACATCTTAAATACTTGACGACAGTTAATTATAAGAAAAATGAAGCTTGCATGCAGGAATATGACTTTAGCATAATATAAAAAAAATAATATTATCATTATTTGCACTCCTGAAAGTAAATATCTCAGTTCCAGCACTTGAGAGCAATGATTATTTCCGTGAAATAAGGAAAGAGAATATTTTATCCTCTCAATAGTTGCAGTCAGTATTTATTGTGGACTATAAACAGTGAAGACAAATGACCTCCTTTGGAAACATTGGGGGAGGAGGGTTCCCCTTAGGTTGACTTCTCTAATCAGAAAGGTAAAAATACAGTCCTATTGCTGAAATTATCCAAACAGTCAATGAGAGCGGAGATGGAGAGAAACACATTGTACCACAGAATCTCTCTGCAAAGGATAAACTTGTCTGTACTTAGAAATATTAGAAATAGATGCACTGGTATATGCCCAGTTCTATAAGGTGATAAGCACACCCTCATTACAGAAGGGAAGTGTCCCCAGTGTTTTACAACCTCAGCTACAGGAACTAGAAATCCAACTATGACTGGATTTCTAGTTCAGTCAGAATAAAGACACACTTGATTGTCCTTTAACCTAAGAAAAGAATCTTCTGTTGCCAAAATTCATAAAGTCAGATGTAAAAGAAAAACAAAATACACTATTGGAGAAGAAAGTTATCAGCAATATTGAAATTATCTCAGCAAAGGGGAAGCTATCAAGCTGCATTAGTCATTGGCATTATTTTACTATGTTCAAAATGAATATATATAAACTGGATAAGTTTATAAAGTAAAACATAATGATGATAACATGAGAGCTAATACCTTTTGCAAGAAATAGTTGAAAGTGTGACAACCATGGAAATAACACATTTTCTTCCTTAGATTCCCCTGTAAGTTTGACATTAGCCCTGCTGGCCCTGCTGCATCAGGTGCATATATTTGCTTAATTTTTTACCAGGGACTTTTACCAAAGTCCTTTTGGAATCTCTGGTCTTGCAGAGAGAGACCCCCAGTCCTTCCAAGCGTAGCCTACCCTTTCTAATATTATCAGAGCAAATTTGTGTTTGGGTATACCACCATGCATTTTGCTTGTTGCCAGGTCTCCAAGTGATTCAGACTATTCTGAACTGGTCACCTGTCCTCAATCATTGCATCATCTGTAGTACTAGATAACTTTCATGTTTTCCTCCAAGCCATTATATATAGCATAGCACTACCAACAGAACCCAATTATAAATGCAACTGCTCAGTGATGACTCCTTGTTTATAGTTTCACCCTGTTAATTTCTACTCCATTCAGTATATGCTACATTCCTATTAGATTACTACTGACATAAAAGGTATTTAATTCGATATGTCCACAATATGTGTTCCTGTCCTGGTTTCAGCTGAGACAGAGTTAATTTTCTTTACAGTGGCTGGTATGGGGCTATGTTTTGGATTTGCGCTGAAAACAGTGTTGATAATACAGAGATGTTTTAGTTGTTGCTGCACTAGTCAAGGACTTTTCAGGTCCCCATGCTCTGCCAGGTGCACAAGAAGCTGGGAGGGGACACAGCCAGGACAGTTGATCCAAACTGACCAAAGGGCTATTCCATACCACATGACGTCATGCTCAGTATATAAAGCTGGGGAAGAAGAAGGAAGGGGAGGACATTTGGAGTGATAGCGTTTGTCTTCCCAAGTAACCACTATGCGTGATGGAACCCTGCTTTCCTGGAGATGGCTGAACACCTGCCTGCCCATGGGAAGTAGTGAAGGAATTCCTTGCTTTGCTTTGCTTGCGTGCGCAGCTTTTGCTTCCCCTATTAAACTGGTTTATGGTTTATTTCCCTATTATCGGTTTATGACTTATGAGGCATCTAGTAAGATGTTTTGACACATTTCCTAATTATCAAACACATTTTTCTCTTTCATCTGGCTTTGGCCACTTTATTCCCACTTACTTGAACTAGCTCTTTATAGAAGATGTCTTCAGAGTATTGATGAACACAGAGCTTCTGACTCAATCTCAAGACCCTCTGAGGTGTGATACAAAAACTCTGAGCTGAATCCTCACCTTATTCTTAAACCTCCTGAAGGTCCCGTCTGCCAGAACTCATACAGGTGTGGCTCTGATGGTGTGTAACATGATTCCTCTCCTGAGTTCAGCATACCCTCAGAACCAGTTCCCTGAAGGATTACATTTCCAAGTCCTGACCTTAATTATGTCTCCTTTGTGTTTAAACCTTATAATACAGACTTGATGGGTCCATCACCTGAAAGATGATACAATGGCAACCTTCAAGATCAGCCTTTTTCCTACCTCAAAATCCTTTACAAAAATATACCAATACAGAGTTCTTATATCTTTTTATTGCACCCTCATAACACAAACAGCAATTTTGCCTTCAAACATTACAGCATGTCAACCAACCGTAAGAGAAGATGGGATTAGTGGCTTGACAGACCCATATCTTCTAAATCCCTGAAAGTACTCTCTGAGTTTCAAGAAAAAAACACTGGTCTTTTGAAGTGACAGATGCCCTTAATACAACCTGAGACAAATGCTTGCCTCAGTAGATGGGGTAGTTGAGACCATAGACAATATATTCCACTTTGTGACTCAAGCACATTCCCTTAAAGCTAGAAGGCACCAGCTTTCCCAGGAACCTTCTCCTCTTCCTAACTTCACAGCTAAACTTTGCACAAGCAAACTGAACAGTAGTACCCTGGATCATCATGAAGTTCAACCCACTTCTTATTTCAGAGTGTCTGAAAAGAATGCAATAGCTTGTATGATTTAGGTTAGGGAAATGAATCCTAATCCTAATCAAAGATGGTCAGGATATTCTGAAGGTCTGATAAACATAAAGTGACCTGCTGACTGTCCTTAAGAGGTGAATACTAACCTCTAAATCACTCTCAGAACCATCCCAAACATCAGCAAATCTGGTCTCAGGAGAGGCAGCTTTCCAAACCCAGACCCAAATCCGCCTCTCAGTCTTATGCGCTCAGAGGGAACTTCCACATCACATTCAAGAGGAGGTGCGGCTGTAACAACAAGTCAAATTCCTTCTTCTCAAGTTAGCATGCTACCCAACACACCCAGGAATCAACTTTCCATACCCAAACCATGCCCTTATCCCTCTCTCCAGGGCACTGGCTGGTCCATCACATGAGAAGAAAATGTGGCAGTCTTCAAGATCAGTCCCCTTCCCATCTTACTGGTCTCTGCAAAACACACCACCGCCCTCAGCTCATGTGGACCTTGTCTCCAACCCTGCACTGAAGAGCACATTTCCACAGTGGGTGCAGAGTGAGGAGAGGAACGAGCACCAGTCCCACCTCCTGTGATGTAGGACAGCAGCAGGGGAGCCTGGGGTTCTCCCCCTGTATCATCACTTTTGCCTGCATGCTGCACTTCTGCCCCTTATCCTCAACTACAGATATGACCACTGCCATCAATCCTGTCCAGCCTGGAAAGAAGACTACCATCGTCACCACTACTTTCACCACCAGAATGAGCCCTCATGATGGTCACTGACAGTACTAGGGATGTAAAAGTACTGCCACCATCATCTTTCTCGATGTGCTTTTTCCACTGCTGTAAGCACGCAAACTGAATGCTAGCACTACTCTCACCTTAACCCTAAGCCCATGGTGAAGGTGGTCTTAAAGAAAGATGAGGCCATGGTGGTTATGAGTACTAACTCCATTTTTCACTCTGCAAATTCTGGCAGGTATGTTGGTTAAGCGGACCCATGAAGCTTATAATTCCCAAACCCAAATCCTACAAGCTTGTGCAGAGCCCTCACATCCTGTGAGTGGGAAGGCCTATAAGGAAGAGGATAGGGCTGATAAAAAACAGCTTCCTAATCCATTGACCTCTGCAGCATACACCAAAATAAAAGCTCCCAAATGAATTAGATAATCAAGCTGTAATCATAAGACCCTTAACCACTCTCACAGTTCATGTAAACACCCACGTCTATGAAGAGACCAACTTCCTGCATAACTCTGCAGTCCTTGCAAGTCTCACTAGTAAGCTGGAAAATACAGATTTTTCAAGCCCTTTTTATTCCTAACCCTATCCTTACTATAATGGTAATTAGAGCCAGGAAATAAATCCCTGAGCTAAATGAGATCCTATTATTTTGATCCTATTAACACTATGCCCTCTTCCTCGCCCTGCAGGCACTTTTGAATCCAGAAGTAATCATGGCTCTGACTATGTGCATTCTCAATTTCTAACCCTAACAACAACCCTGAATTCTAACCCTAATTAGAGTTAACTTTAATTATTGAAGGACCAATTGTACCTTAAAAGAGAACATGACTCATTGGACCTTTCCCTAATTCTGTGGGCCCTTCATTGACTGTTAATAAAATTGAATTTTGAAGGTTTATTCCCAAGTCCTTTCCCAAACTCACATTGTACTCCAGTCTCTACTTATAGCCTACAGTGAATGAAACACATGATACTGTGTTCTGTGGACAGCATTCCCTCTTCCTAACTTCTAACTCTGCAGTAATGAACTGAACTTTTAAAGCTTTATATTCCCAAATTCTACATGAAATCTCAGCCCTAGCTCTAAAGTTACTTGTAGCAGAGTGATTGGCTCTTACTAAGCCTTAACCCCAAATCTAATCCAAACATTATGATGCCAAAAGGATTGCTAACTATACCAAAAAGAAAAAAAAGAAAAACAAAAAGAAAGGAAAAGAAAAAAAAAAACCACAGCTTTGATCCTCATCAACAGTAACCCACTCCCTTTCTCCAGGGCCTGTAAAAGTTAACAATAGATTACAGGAAACCAGGAGGTTTTAGAAATTCTGAATACCTCTTTCTAGCTAGTTCTTCGGCCTTGGAGAAGCCAGTAATGAATTAGATTAATTAGAGGTTATATTTCCAAACTCTAGCCTAACCTGGAAACTTTTTATTATAAGGACTAATCTCTATACAAAAAGAGAATCGAATAAATTTTTAGCACCAGCTCCATCTCTAACTCCTTGAACCTCACAAAATCCAGCTATAGATTTGCTCTCAAATCAGTAGACACCAGACCCTTAATCCCCAGCTTTAGTTATCACCAAAAGACCAATCTATGCAATAAAGGATAATGAAAAGACATCAGCCTAACCCAAGCAGCTGAAGAATACAGTATTAAGGTAGCCTCTTGGTATTTCCCTAGATGTAATCTTGATTTGAAATAGTCCTTCTCTAAATGTAATTAGAAATATAGCTGAGACACATTCCTACATTAGATGCAAATTCAGAGGAGTGGAGACGCTGCTGACACCACTTTCCTTTTCACTTTTACGGTCTTTATAACATGAAACTACCATTATGTGTGGCATACTCTAGTTTATAGCATGAGAGTGTTTGGAAATTTTTGAGAGTGGAGGACTGTGTAGGGTGAAGGGAGCCAAAACAGGTATGGTATTTTCCATTCTGGCTAATACTGGGATCAGCCTAATGCAAAAAGTTTCCAGGAATAAAAATCTGGAATTTGTTTTAGAGGGAACTAGACTGTTCATTTCAATATTGGAGACAGGAACAAATTAACTTTTATGCAATGTGGACAAATGGAGGACCAGAACCTGGGAGCAAATTGCACAGTTAAATTCTAACAACATTATAAAGTTTAGTTGTATGGTACATCCAAGCAGATAGATCTCCCTCCTTTACTTGGCACGTATCAGAGTCCTATTGCAAGGTTAATTTTCAGTTGCAACCCTCTATTTGCCAGAAGGTAGAAGGAAACTACATTTAGCTTGATTTTATGCTCTTTCCCTAAGCATCTGCTCCTGACCACTACCTAAAACAGGACTGCATAATCTCTGGTGTCTGATGCAGAAAAAAAACCATGCACATGTTTAGCTTAGGGGCCAGGCCCTCAGCTACTGTTAATCTGCAGATCCACTAAAGTCAGATCATAACCTAAGGATATGGATCAGTGAACACTGAGAACTGCAGGATCTAGTCTATTATTGTACAGATTTTGAAGACTTCCTGATTATTTTAGAAATCATTCACAAATCCTTATCCCTGCACAGTTATTGTACATGTCTAATTGATGTACAACCTCAGAGGATCATTTGCTTCTTACTGTACCTGACACATCATTTCTCAAACAGAGATTACTATTAGTCATCTCTCTTCCATGCTTTGCATAGGTCACTAAAGCAGCATCAATCTGTGCTAAAATGAATTTTAATCTGAGTCATATTCTGATCACCACTACAATGGTGTAAATGCTTGAGTTCAGTGGAAAATCATCTGTAAAATAGTTTTACTAAGTTCTTCCTTTCCCTTTGTTCTTTTTTATTTCCAGCAAAAGATAGAGCAATCTACTTTTGAAAATAAAAGACAACAGTTCACAAAAAATATCATACGTATTATGTATTGTAATTTGACTGCTGACGGATTGTAATTAAAGATGTGCAGTTAAAAGAGCAGTGTCACACTTCTGAATCTTTCAGTATCTCAAAGCATTTCACATACTGTAAATTAAGCCTTAGGGCACATTAACCATAATATGTTAAAAAAATATATGGGTTATATTTTAGCAGTGGATAATCTGAGTCATATACACCCTTTACCTTGTAGGAGAGACTGTATTTGCAAATGTCAGCAGTACATCTGTGGGATCCAGGAAGCAGGATTAAGTTCCCCATTCAGCTGATGATTTCTTGTGGAAATTTGGGACCATATTATCAAAACAACTCAATTTTCACCACAACAAGGCTCTTTATTGTCAAGATTATCCAAAATCCAGGGCTTTTTTTCTTTCTATCCCTGCCTTGTGATATTTACTGATGAGATTTGAGAAGGGCTATACATCTTGTAAGCTTAGCTCTGTAAAAATCAAGTGATTTATTTTGATGCATCTAATTGGTTTTCAAAACATGTCAGTCACTCATCTCACAGTTCTTATTAGTTATAAGGAGGTATTACTGCTTCCTTCCCTTTTCACAACAATCTCTTTCAGAAATGACTGTCTATTGCTTTGTGTAGTATATCAGCCAGTGCACAAGCTACATCTATACTAGTAGGTGTAATGTACCTGGGACTTCAATATCAGTTCACTGGTGCTGCAGGCAACTGGATGACACGTAGTGCAGCCATGCTATTACCTTCTATTACCCTCCAGAAGACAGCAGCATCGTGCAGACTGTTATCAGGAAACGATCCCAAACTGTGCAACAGAATTGCCTGGGAGAACATTAGGTAGCTTCAGTCCAGACACAGTGACTGCTCTACCATCTCAACACCTCCACATGACAGACCATGGATGAACAGCACCAGGAAACCTTCTTGGTACTGTTTACATGCATAGAGAAACATGAGACACTTGTGTAAATTAGGCTCTGTAATGCATTACTATTGATAATAACGACATCAACATGTGACCTAGAACCTCCAAGCAAGTTGTGAGATATCAAACTATGCATGGGTCCTCAGAAATGCAAGTCCTAATTCAAAAGGACCCAATTACAGTTTCTTAAAAATAAGGCAGTATAATAGTAAATTCTTTCCATATCAACATAGTAATTACTTTGTAAAACATCTAGTTTTGGGGAGAAGTCTGCATTCAAAGTATACTGAAGACAAAGCAAACTAGATTTTAGCTGTTATAAGATTAAGCAGAAAAAGAGGTTTCTAGCTCAGCTAAATTTATTTTTTCGTTTTACATTTTATAGGCATGTTTGCATATTCCTAAAGAAAATTCAGTTTCACAAATTTGATGAATTTTGTAAAATTTATGACTAATGGGCATAGGTAAACTTTGCTAGATGGAGGAGTAAAAGATTCATATGGTATTAAATGTGGAAAAAATAACCTGTGTTTCAAAGTTGATGATTGGCAGGAACATTTGTTTGGCCCTACGGACATTTATGAAAAAGCTTGCTGATATGAATAAACCTGCAGAAGGCACTTTCATAACCCATGAGAGTGAAAATTCCTCATGGACATTTGCATCACGTATTCTCCAAGTGGTTAGTTTGATTACTTAAGAAGGAATACTTGATAGCTGTAAATAATACAACATATATCTCAGTGGTAGCTCTGCATCCAAAATACTGTGTTCAGTCCTGGTCAAAACAGAGACAGAAGAATAAAAGAAAATTTAGGGAAGGGCAGCAAGAATGATTAAGCTGTGCAAAGAAATTAATAACATGCATAAAAAAATGAGATAGGAATTAACAGAAGGGGGCAGGATAAAATTAAACAGAATAGTTAGCGATATTAAAAAAATACATTGCGACCTGTTGTTTAGTGTTTCTCATGAGACGATAATGAGATGATATGGTCTCCTTGCTAAATGATACTGAGACCCAGACACACTTCAGTTAATCAGTATGTAAGTGATCTGTATGGTAAGTATGTCCAGAGTTTTGGCATGAAATCTCAGGATTTATGTAGGCTGTCTGGTATCAGACAGGAAATCTGTAGTTTTTGTGGCCCTGGAAGGAAGCTTCCTCCGACGCCAGGTGATTCCTGACTGCCTGCTCCTTCTCCGAACTCTGCAGCTATAGCCCAACACCATGTCAAAGTTTTGAATACACAGGTGGCAGTTCCTGTCAGGATATCTTCCAATGTATAGATATCTATTGCCCTGGAGAAAGGGGGGAAGATATAGGGAGAATATAGCATACATATGTCTGCTGTGGATACCAATTAAGCTTTACAGAAGTGACTGTAACGTCTGCAGTTGTGTTTTTCAGAGATTTTCTTGAGTATAATTCCAAGTTTATCATCTTCTGAATGAAAAATCAGATTTTTTTTCATGTAACAGATAATATTCTTCTCCCTAGCTGAACTTTTCTGTGTCTTTGGTATGGATTTGCAGCCTGTCCTCTTTCATTTCCCTTCTTATGATGGCTCATCCTAGCTACCTAATTTTCTCTACATGTTTCCTTTTCCATTCCCAATTATAGTTCCCCTTTTCCAGGTCTCCTCTTTTATTCCCTAGTTTTCACCAAGCATTTCCAAATTCTTACTTATAAACATTGTCTCTCTCTGCTTTCTTTTTGTCTCTTGCCAGGCTATTTTGCACCCTTATTTTCCCCATATCCCTCAAATGTTGTTTCCTCTGTTGCTAAGTGTCTCTGTCCCACACAATTATTTTTTATGGTCTTCCTCCTAGACCTATATCCCCTTTTTTTTTCCCCTCAATTTTCTGTTTGTTGTTTTGCACAATTCTATGGCTCTGTGTATAGCAGCTACAACCTGTGTGAAGATGAGGGAAACAGTGGCAATTGACAGATGGTCTTTTTTTCTCTGATTTCTGTCTGATAATGATGCTGACATAGCAATGAAATCTTACAATTCTCATAAAAATTTACCAGAGCATCACTCTCCAACAGCATGAAAATTAAGACTTAACCAGGCTTAATCAAAAAGTAAAATTATAAATCTCTCCAAATAACTCTTCAAACAAGAAAAGAAAAAAACACACATGCTAAATAACTAACTCCAACTTTTGTGTTTGCCTGGGAAATGTTCAGGATAGAAAAAGAGGAGGCTACTAAGTGGCACAGATTGTGAACTAGTGGCTGAAGCTAGAGCTTGACAGATGTCCAGTGTTTGATGGGCCTCTAGCATTCAAATTACTCTCAGATTAGCCAGCACATCTCCAGTAATAAAGGAGAATAATGATTTCAGCTCTCTTATTTATTCATTTTACACTGAGTCTGAAAGCCATAAAACACTGTGCTGATGGATGTAAATTGTCTCAGACAATTAGCTCCAATTGTACAAAAGCAAATTTGAAGTCTCTCCAGTTTAATAAGCAAGATGCCTTGGATTGCATTTCAAATATTAGTGAAGTAAACAAAAAGAGAAAAACAACAAAAAAAGGCTTATAGTGGGCAGACAGATGTGTAATGTCCAGGGTGTGACTGGAAGCACTGTTAGGAATATAAATCTGCAATGAGAACACTTCAGCATAAACTAATACTGCTGCTTGACTGCAAATTTTCCCATCCTTTGTGTATTATTGGGTAATAATCTTTTCTTAAAATTAGTAACACTGTTATCCTGCTTTTTACAGTATTTCTTGGTTTGATTGCTAGGTCTAGACAGATTCATGATATTTACAATTCCTTCACTAAACAGTTACTCAGTCTCCTCAACAACTCAGAAAATCTCTCTGCAATGTCTGTGGTTTTTCAGTAAAAGAATCCTGAAGAAGACTTCTACCTCTGATCAGTCAGCAAAGTAATTCAAAAAAATTTAGACGATTTTCCTTTTATGGTGCCAAAGAACCACAATTCAGTGTGGACACTTTCAAGCTGTACTGTAAATATTTCCCTAAGTATTTTTTTTTACAGTTTTAAGATTTCCTGGGAATGCACCATGGATTTGAACCAAAAGTTCAAGACCTAGCAAAGCGGACTCAGCTTCTTAAGCATCATTGATTATTAATTTCATTCTTGCCTTGCTGAAATTTATTTCTCTTGTTGGTCCTGAGAGGTTTGCATTTGGAGGAGGATTGAGCCCTGGTCCTTCAGAAAGGAATTTGAAGGAAGTGTAGGAAGCGATGGCTTAATCAGTTTCAGATTTAAGACATCCTTTACCCTTATGGACATTAAAAAAACTCGTGGTTGTATTTGTATAAATGAAAACCATGACATATGCACAGCAAATCTAAGGATCTCACAAGCATCAGATTTATCGCTCTTTTGCTGGACTTGTGCAGCAGGTACATTGTGTTCCCAGCATGCCAGGATGATGGCAGATTTCCTGAACAATGCCATAGAAGCTTTTAGCACAACCTCCTGCGCTACATACCTAGTCACAGCAGCTCAATAGATCCTCCTTCAGTTGGCTCAAGGCTGTCTGTCCCATTTGACTGTTTTAGCTTTGAAGTTATGACAAATGGCTTCTGTGAAGTTGACATCAAAGCTGAAACAGTGGCAAAGGCTGAAACTGGATGATCTCTGGAAAGTATCGGTTTCCACAAAACTGATGGGAAAGTAGTGGGGATCTACAAATCACCAGTTCACAGCAGTACTGCTAGCTATTATCTAGTACTCCACCTATGAGTGCTGTCATTTCATGTCATTGGTCTCAAATCAGTGAGTAAATTTTTCAGTGTTGTGAGGGAGGAAAATATTATAAATGTGAGATGAAAATAAATAATATGCTTAATATAACACAAGTAATCACCAGAAGAGAAAGAAAATCATCCCAGACTCTCTTTTGGTGAACCTGACCTTTGATACCTAGACCACACTTACTTCATCAGCAAAAGAGAGCTGCAAGGGATATCAATTAGTTATTACAAATAGACAGCAGTACCTGAAGCAAACGACCTAGTTCTCATTTAGCCTAAGGCCTTTTCCACTGCACTAACAGTGTAAATAAGCTTACACAGTGTGTGAAAATTGCATTTGCAGTTGTAGAACAGCAAAATGGGCTTTTGTATATATGGCAATTGGATTCTCTTGTATTTCCTGCTTTCCAACACATCTGCTATTGAGATGAGAATGGTCCTGAAGGACATACTCAGTATGTATTAACAGTCCCAGTGTGCTCTGTTTTTTCCACAATGATTGTTTCAGCTTGAAGTTGGGTCCAAAACAATAGCTGTCTAAAAGGAGGCCTCTCTTGAGTTTCATTCATGGAGGTCAAGATAATTAAATATATGGTTTGTTCAGCCAGTGAAAACTGAGAACAATGTATATGATTTTGTACAAACAAGTACAAATTGTGTGTTTAGAAGATATACATTTAAAACAGTATGCTTCCTCAAATTTCAAACTGCTTATAAATGGGCTATAGTCCTAGTAAGCTTTTTTGGTAAACCAAGTAACAACAACATGAGGTTTTATGTAAAAATTCAAATTTTCATTCAGCAAATGTCATCTTCCTGCCTTAATAACATCTTATTAAAAAAAGTCATTAAGACTAGTCCCAAGAGCAATTGCTGATGATGTCTAAAAAATTCCTTCCAACTTGACAGCCTTACCTGTTGTCTTTTCTCCTTTCACCCATGGCTGGTCAATACCACATTCCACTTGTTCAGAAAACCACGTTAAGCAATTATGAGTTGGTTTAGGGAAAGGCTACATTTTTTCTGTGTTGCTTACCCTGTATTCTTGATTTCTTTGTGTTTCAAAATTCAGCCTAAGATTTATATGACATTATTAAACTCCTACAGAATCTTCCCAAAGAGTGAGCCAAACCATGCTTCTTTTTTTAGAGGAAGAAATGCCAAAACTTTACCCAGACCTGATTGCACTCATGTCTCCTTTTCCTCTCTGTTCTGCTTTTGTTGATAGAGCTCAGGATCTTTTTAAGATTTTTTTTTAATTTCCTTTGCAAATTCTAAGTCAGCTTGATCAGCTCAGTCAACTTTTGGCAACCGTTACTTTATTACTATATTTTCTAGCCTTTAATGTACAACTTTCTTTTCTGATCAATCCCTTTCTTCATTCCCTGTAGGCACTCTGCTTACTCCAAATATCCTCTTTAAGGGGCTATTAATTGAGCATAAAATTACATATTTTTCACGTCTTGTGCACAGTATTTTTGAAATCACAGAATTTAACACATTTATTTAAAGCCAATATTATAGTTTAGCAAATATGGATATCTATCAGCATATCTGCACAATCCATAGTGCATACCAGTTGGTGTCAAAGTAGTAATTAAATACAGCGCAAAAGCAAATCAGGTCCTCCAAATGTTAATCTCATTATCACCTTCTCAGCGCTGCTTGCCAGAAAGTTAACAGCCGTTAAAGCTCTGCTGCTCATCCAATCAGAATATTAAATTAATCAGTATGGCCTGACACAAATATTGCCAGTGGTGTTAATCCTTTGCTTTGTACATAGCAAATAGGGAAATAAGCGGCTGTCTATGGAGCTTGATGCATTCCTATTAATATTTCAAATGTGCATCCCACTTTGGAATGTTTTATGTCATGGTGTGCAATGAAAAGTTGCTCAGAGACTGGAAAATGCATCTCATGTCTGGTTCCCAAGCTCTTTCCCTCGCCTGTGTTCCCCTAGCTCTGGTCATAGCTTTCTCTCTATTCTCTCTCTCTGTGCTGTCATATGATTTCCTGGCAAATTTTTAAAAAATGTGCCAACAGTCTATGAAATCAGATATGATTAGATAGATGTACCCAGACAGGCTCCAGCATTCAACAGGCATCTGTTGTAGGGAGCCATCTGAATCACAATCTAACATTGTTCCTTTAAATGCATTTCGGATATCACAAAAGCTATATAGTAATTATTTTTTTTTTGCTATAAGCAGTCAACATGTGAAAACAGTGGCTGAAAGAGTTCTCCTGTGTTGTAAATCTTGGCTAATGAAAGACATCGTGTTCTCAGAAACTTGGATACTGTTCGACTGAGGCCTTTGCCCTGCCTTTGTTATGATAGTTGCAGCTAAGCCATGATCCTGTCAGAATTAATCATAGATAATAAAAAAATATTAAATGTACATAATTCCACCTTTCATGTGGATGCTTCTATTTATAAATAATGCACATCTATAAAGAGTATGTTTACAGCCTTCCAGAATTACAACTCTGTGTGTACATCCAGATGTGCATATGTGTATGCTGGATGTATATACATGAGAGTACACATATATGGGAGAACCTATATACATGTATATCCATGTGTATAGAGCTACCTAAATATTTTTGTATGTGCATGTCTATATAAACACAGAATATACATACATGCATACACTCATGCTGCAAGAAGAATAAATATTCATTGCTCATTTTAATAATTCATCATAATAAATATTTATATAACATACACAGTGATGTGTTGTGGTATAAATGTTTCAGTGGCATGAGTTGGGGCTGAATACATTATTTATGAGTGACAAAGCCACAAGTAAGTCATGCAGGTCAGCAATAAAATCCTTCCACTCCACTCTTACGAATTTCTCACATATTATCAACAGAAGAGAAGAACTATTTTTCAAATGTGTAGAACTGTTAAAAAATTATTATTTCTGTTATTTTTCTCTCTTAATGCCCCTCCTTCTGACCAGAAAGAATTCAAAATGACTGCAAACACATACATAAATTTAACATTTAAAAACTTTTGTATTTTGGCAAAATTAAACTCAGTTGCCATTCATTAATAGGGAGTAAAGACACCATTGAAACAAAGATGTTATTACACCCAAATTACCTATAACGTTTCGAAAGTAGACCTGTGATTCTGACAAGAACAGGGGGAAGAACACAGCCTGATGCATAGCAAAATATAACACAATAATAACAACTTTTCCAGGACTCAGAGCTACACATTTTGGTTTTTTGTCAGGTGTAAGTAAGTCCTGGAAAAGCTCCATATTGAACATTCTCTTCTTTGGTAGTAGGATTTTCTTTTTTCTTACTTAACAGACAGTTGTCTGAAGCTGTTCAGAGGTGTAGAATATTCAAGCCAGTCTGAGAGGAGATGGATTAGTGGCAGGAAAAAGATGAGACAGTCAAAGGTAACTGATAAATTGAAGAAGCGTGAGATTAATTTTATTTATAACATGGTTTAGCAATTTATCATATGACTATACCATTTATCTCATTGTTATTGCCACTACTCATGTAGTAATGTGCATTTGTTTGCATGATTTTACCTCTGTCTTTTCACTAGTTTGGGTACAAGGTGCATATGTTTAGGTCTGTAAGATATTACAAAAAAATACACACAATGTATCTTTTCCTATATCATATAATGCTGTGGTGATGACAGGAAATGACTGGTATTAATATGGATAATTCTGGATAAAAAGGTATACTCATCAAAAAATGCTCAACCTCGGCAAATAAGCAAGTATAATTTTGAAAAATATGAGTGTGTGTGGATAGCTTCCATATAGATCTTTTATTGTGATGGACTGAAAAAAAAAATCACTTTAGATTAGAATAGTATGGTACTAAAAGCTCCTCTGTGAATAATGCTTCTGTATATTTATATATATATATAAACACATACTTTTTAATTATAATTTTATTTTTATTACATGATCTTTTACATCTGTCATTTGGAAGAAGGAAAAGAGAAGGCACCAGGCAAAGTAACATTTTTTCTCTACCACATTAGCAAACAACTGCTGATACCAATACCTTGCAACCCCCTGCAACATAATACCAGTATCTCTTCTTCCAAGCCCCTAAGCCTAACTGTGCATATTTTCATTAATTATAATTTGGAGGAGATGGAGAGTTTCTTTGAGGTGACAGACAAACAGCAGGATATCATGAATATGTATTGCATGTCTGAGAAAATAAATTAACAGGGGCCATCCACTCTGGTGACCCACTTAGGCTGTCATTGATGAGTGTGACAGGAAGGTTCTGTAAGAACTGAATTTGCATGACAGACTTTTCTCCTGATCAACTAATTTACCCTATGCATTTAGATTATTTTAAGCACTACATGGCAGTCAGATAATTAATCACTAAATCACCAATAGTGACATTAAGGTACAAGCAATACATTATTGCTGATTACCACTTAAAACTCTAGCTTGTTGGGCTTCAGCTCAAAAATCGGTGTAATCTTACAGTGAGTAATGAAATATATCTTATTATATGTACATAAGGTTAGATGTTTAGGGAAAGAGGTTCATATGCTATAAATAAATGTGTTTTGTTTTTCTTTATGACAAATATGCACAAAAGATGGAAATTCTCGCAGAAGTACTTGGTTGCCGCCAATTATTAGGTTATTATATTAAAAAGAAGTTCCATTAAGCTTAAGTGTCTGAAATTCCTAGGGTGAAAATGTTGTGTGCATGTAGATACATCTGTATACCTATAAGCATGTAAATATATGAATGAAACAACCTTTTCTGTGGCTCAGATACCTTCATACAAACATGTGCATTTTCAGCCAAATAAATCAAAACATTAAAAGAATATAAATAAACGTTGATATAATGAAATGGGTCTCTAAAAATATAATAAAATTACAATGTGTGTTTATATGATGCAGCAGAAACATAAAGACAGTATCTTCCTGTGTTGTACAGTTTTAATGATTCATATTAGCTTGATTCAATGCCCAGAGCAACTTACAAGAGTCTCTCAGTCGCTTTCTTAGTGAGTTAAGTTTGGCCTTAAGGTTACGCTATGAAGGCCAGATATAAACTGCCACGTATTTTAACAAATACATCCCTGAAGGCATGTAAAAAGTAAAGTAAAAAAGGCCACCTGATCTCTTAACAACTCAAAAATGAAGAATAGAATTTTTTTTTCCTAGCAGACATACAAAAAGGCCTCTACTCTAAAAACTCATCAGGCATCTGCAATCCTGTTAATCACACAGGGAATGCACACAAAGAACCTATAAAACTTTGTTGTGAAAACTGGCAGAAAATTCTTAGTGTTTGCACGTTTTTGACTGACTTTAGACTACATGGTTTTAATAACAGCAGAAAGATCCAGCACAAAATTCCTTAGCCCAAGAGGCCTCTGACACTTTTGGAAACTTAAGCTTCTTAGTTGGAGGATAACACATTAGTGTTTGAGATCTGCTGTCTTTAATCATCTATGCTCACTTGCAGTCAAAGAAACAAGTCAGGTCTAGAAGGCTTATTTATCCTGAGGTGCACCTGGCAAATCACTTGTTTGCAGCTCCCTTGCAGTGACTGGGAATTCATCAGTCCATGCATGTGTCTTGGGCGCCTTTTGGAGACATCCATCTGTTGGGATGTAATGGACTGGGAAAATCATAATCCATTTGGTACCCAAGGTAATTCTTTCTACATATAATTAATTAGTTTTCTTTCCCAAGCAACAGCTACTTCTGACTTTCTTTGGGCTTTTTTGTACATTTATTGAAGAGTATTGAACAGGACTGAGAAAGTCCCAGGAAGCAAAGTTCTGCAGCTAATATTTTTTATAAATCCACCTTGACTCCTATCACTTAGAAATTTCTTGTAAGTTGAGCTGCAATTGTATCTTAAAGGCTTGCTTTAGTTCCCAACCAGCAGCTGAGTTTAAGTGACTAGAGGAGCACAGTACGAGGTGAGGCCATTCAAAGTCATCAACTGAAGTACTCTGGAAACTTAGAAAATTTTGTAAGGTTGTTTTGTTCAGAAACGCTGGAAGGACAGCTATTCTCAATGCACTCCACAGGCAACAAAACTTTTCCCAGGATTTTCTTAAAATCTATGTTTAATAAATAAAGCAGTAGCTTTTTTGTGCCACCAGCAGAGAACAGGAAAGGCTGATGTCCTTGGAAACTGAGCCAGACACTTCAGGCTCTCCACAGTATAAAGTCCATACCCTGGGCTACAGAGGTAAGCACACAAACAGTAATCATAGAAAGTTTGCTGATAGTACAGGAAATTCTCTAACGGTACCTACTTTTAGAAAGCGGTTTACCTCAATGTGCGTCAGCAAGGCAAAGCTATTTCTGTGCTGCTACTGTCTGTAACTAATTTTTACATGTTTAGAGGAAGACTCCCCATTTCCTTAAACCCAAATTGTACCTATTGTCTGATCATTAAAGGCCAAGGATGCCTCATCTGAAGTTCAGATCAAAGCTGTTCTTCATACATAGCTATGAAGATCAGAGACTGTGAAACAGAAGCAGGTTCTCCAGGCAGTGCTAAAGCCTGAAAGGAGATAGAAATTGTGTGATCCTTAGCCCAATCCGACCAAATACATATTAGACCAAAAGCAACCCAAAATCCATCTTTGAATAAGCTGAAGTTTGTGATCTTGGAAAATATTTGTTCACATCATGTATGTTACTGTGGCAACAACAAAAAGTGGTTGAAACTGAGAAATCTTGCAGAAAATAATCCAAGATTAGTTTCAATGGAAAAGTGAGAAAGAAAATGTGAAACTAGAAATGTAATCACAGGCTCATATGTGAGTGCTCCAAGGGAGGTGATGGCTTTATCCCCTGCTCCAAGTCCTGTATATACAATATGCATTAAATATACAGACAACGTATCAACAAATCTTTATTGGGAGGGGCAAACCCAGGATTTATGTCCCACATCTCAGTTTGTGAACACAGGTCCACGTTTAAGCTCGTGGTCTCTCCCCGGACCTCCACAGCAGGTATGGAGATTTTAGTTCTGTGACACCCTGCTCCCCCTCGCACCGCACACAGAGTCATGTGCAGGCTCCAGAGCAGTGATGGCAAATTCGGTCCCCCTCATACCAGGTAGAATAACACCAGCTATCACTGAGAGCACAATATCTATCTTGGCTCTACACCTTTTCCCCAGCAATAATACCATACTAATTCCCACTAGCTTGCGGCTCCAATATCTGCCAGTCTATTAGCTGAAAGAAAGGAATTCCACATTTCCTGGAAAGCAGGAAAGAAAAAGGAATTCCCTGATAACCTTGTTTACTTAGATAAAATGCAGATATTGACATTCGTTCGAGGTTTGGAATGCTAGCATAAATCCTCCTATTTTAGCGGGACTAGTGGGCAGAGTGTTCATGTAATTCAAGAAATTTAATATGTACAATTCACTAGGTTTCAAAGTGAAGAAATGGGATGTGAGTCATTTCTAGAGAAGAGCAGTTTGTGAGCAGGGACATAAGAAAAGAGCATGTAGCATGAGATATAAAAGCAAGGAAGTCCTTTCATGATTTTTCTTTTTTTTTCTCTTTATATTACATGATGCCTCAAAAAAGTAGTCTGTTCCTGGAAGGATATTCCTTTTCACCAAGTAATTTTGAACAATGTCATCTTGGTAGAACATATTTTTTTACTTTTCTGTCCAAATACATTTTTCTTGATTTATATATTTCCTTGAGGGTTGTCTGGATTTTCAAGACTCATCTAGAAGGAAAAGGGCCATGGTCAGTAAACAACTTCATGAAATCCTTCCTGCACCTAACTTGAGTGGGGACAAAGGCCCTTTGTAACCACTGTTTCTTATATTTACGATTTAAAAAACCACACACACCAAAAAAATGGTCTGTTTTCTGCTCATGAGTCAATATCTTTCATTGACAATCAAAGGAAACAGTGGATTTTTTACACCAAAGGTTTCAGAAATAAAAGTAACTTTTCCATTTTCCAAACATTAGTAATGTACAAACTGCAAGTGAAAAGACTTATTTGCATGCTTAACTTAATCATGTGAATAGGTCTGTTCAGTATGTGCATGCGTGTTTGCAGAATGGAAGCCCAAAAGACCAATCTTAGTCCCAGTGGAATTAGGAAAGGCTTTACCAATTATTTCAGTAGAAGCAGGATCATGACATTACATATGAATGAGAATTGATGGTTTAGAGACACGATTGTTTTCAGAGCAACTGTTTTGTACACTGCCAATTTGTCCAGCTCCCTAAGGTCTGTTACTGAGTCCCATGATTCCCTGTCTTCACTGGGAAAGATACATATGCTTCACTCTTACAAGAAGCTGTGAAATTAGCCATTTAGTTTGGGAAGCAAAGAGTTATTTCATAATTCTTAGCAGAAGAATTTTGCTTAATAATTGCTTAAAATACTTAATAATAACTCTTAATGAGAATAGAACAAGAAACAGTGAGATTAACTTATAGTTGACCACTAAAATGTCATGAACTAGTAGATAAATACACAGTCTGTGGAACAACTCCCTCCCCAAAGAATTATTTAATATTTAATAAACAATTATATTTAAAGGACAATTCGTGGACGTAAAAAGAGGTACTATTTAATTAAATGCAGCCGTCCATTTATTCTAATGCTTAATTTTTTCATAAGAAAGAGTTAGAAATATAATTAATTTAAATCTGCAGTGAGAAATACTCTAGTTGAACTTCCAAGTTTGCAAACACTCACCAACTTCCTTGCTTAGCTCATTCTCCACCCTCCTTTCTGGTCTCTCCCTGTTGGTCCTTTTTCCTTTCCCTGAAGCAAAAAAAAAAGAAGAGAGTGAAGCAAAGAATGACCATATAATTGTATAATCATATTAAAGTTGGGCTAAGCTTTCAGACAAAAAATATAGACTCCAAACATTCTTTTTGCCATGGTAAGTCAGATCTTTTTTCAGGTGCTCATAGGTTGCTTTGCCACCTAGGATCAGGTCACATCTTTGAATTTCAAGATCCATTCATTTTCTCCCCTAAGTCCTTTGCCATTTATGTTATCAGAGCAGTAACAAAGTGATAAGCTTGCTGATTGTGAATTCAGACGAAAACACTGGCTGAAGGGCTGTGAAGGTGCTTAGGGAAAAGACTGAGGAACAATCTGTAAGGTTTTCTTAAGATGGCCCATTAAGGGAAAATCTAACTGGGATTTCCCATCCTCATAAAATATGCAGTAGGTGTATTCTTAATGAATCATGGAGACACAGATGACTGCTGTAGGTGCAAAACGAACCATCAGCCTCCTGCCACTCTTTGCTTCTTTAGGGGGTCATGGCAGGGAAATACTTCGAAATATTCCTCATCCTCATGTAAGTCTTCACTTTGTCCCCTCCTTTTCTTTCCCTTCCTCTGCAGCTACCATAACAGAAGCTTCCACTTTTTCTGCTTCCTCACCTGGACTTTCCCTCTTCTGCTTTTACAGGTATCTCCTCTGTTCCTCCACCCCTGACGTCTGTGTCCTCACTCTCCTTTAGTTCGTGCTGCCAGCATCCTCCACCATCCATCCTGCTTGCTGTCCTCTTCGGGCGCCTCCAAGCAAATCCCCTCTCTTGGCAGCAGCCCTGGATTCCTCTCTCAGCTCTCTCTCAGCATTTAGCAGCAAGGCACTGCCACCTGCAGAGAGCAGCTTCGACAGTGAAAACTGCACGGGAAATGGGAAACAGTAAAATCTGGCTGCTGAAGGAGCAACAGCTACATAGATTTTAGAGGGTTTTACTTTGGATTAGGAATCAGTTCTCCTACATTTTCTTAAATCCACTCTTATTTAATATAAGGTAAAAGAAAGTATGCCTGCTTCAATGTTTAAACGGGATACGGTAGTGGAATGTCCCTTGTGATACAAGCTTAAGTTTTGTTATATTAAAATTACAAAGTTAAGTCAAAGCCTACCCAGGCTATGAATGGTTCACTGGACATTTAGTTTGCCGTCTGATCTGAATACAGGTTTATCACCTCCTTGTGTGCTGCTGTCTGTTGCAAGTGGCAGTGCCTACCTACGTCTGCCTGTCTGATTTAACATCTAAGCTTCTTCAGAGGCACTGAAAAAGGATCCAAACAAGTTTGCACCCTGGTTTTAAATGGTGCCTTACCAGTGAAAATCTGCATTAAGACATACCCAGAGGTGTGCTGCTCTGTTGCTTGCAGGAGACAATAAGAAGCACTTCAGTTTGAAGAAATTTTCTTCTGTCCTTTTGAGGACCATTGGCAACTACAGGAGGATTCAACTTTGGAGCCTGGAAATCTGTATTGATAAATTAAATGTGCTCTCTGGAACTGAAGCCAACTACCTGGTATGTCCTATTCACACTACTAAACTTGCTTGGCCTTCAGAGTAAGATGGTTGTATTCATGTCTCATATTGAGAAGATCCCTGGCCAGTGCCAACTCCTGAACTGTACCCAGGCATTGTTTCTGAAAGTGTTCATTATCCTGGGACAAGTCTTTGCCAGAGCTGTTCTAAAAACAGAAGTTTAGACAATGGAGTTGTAGTCTTGGAAGGATCCTTTGGCAATTTTTACTATACTTGATGCAGCTTTTTATCATTTAACTGTTTGGAGTAAAATCTGGATGCCTCAGAAGTGTTTGTTTCAGACTGATTTATTTCCTCTCTGGTGATATAAGGCTCTTCTCAAGACCAGCTTGTTCTGCTCGAACGTGCAGACAGCTCTGCATCTCCTTCTCCACCGTGGCTCCCCTCTACTAGCACTTCAGTTTTCACTCTGAGACAGAAAGCACATCCCCTGTCAATGTCTTTCAAAGAATAATAACCACTCCCTCCCCTTCCATCCTGTACTTTTTCAGATTCAATGCATCACAGATGCCAACTACTGCAGCCGGAGAGTTTGTTTAAGTGGGTGGACAACACATTGTCTGTACTGTGTACAACTCCTTTGCCATGTCATGGCCTAGACCTGGACTTGTGGCTGACTTTCCATCAATCACATCTCTGAGAACTGATTAGGCACATCTGGATATGGAAGTGTTTGATGAGGAGGTAGGAGAGCAGATATTGCCACTGATGGACAATTAATGGACAGGGTAAGGGTCAATGGCATCACTGAAGAAGCAGCCAGCTGTGTCTCCTCTTTTCCAAACAGTGGATGTCATAGTACAACAGCTGTGGAGGGAAAAGAAGATGATTTGTGAGGATTTAAACCACAAACTTCATCAACTAGGCTTACAGAAATTTCACAGCAGACTTTAACCAGATGAAAATACCTTGGTATCTGACATATTTATGAAACACCAACATTTGTCAAAATCTACAGTTTTCTTTCACTGTCTCTGGATTGCTAAGAAATATTGAAAACCATTTGCTGTAGCTGAATTATTGCGCTAACTTAATTCAGTCTAAATTCATTTTCACCTATATCTTGCTTGTGAGATCTAGAGAAATCCCCAGGTTAAAACTATTCTGGCTTTTATTGATCTTAAGCCTGACAGCCAGATTCACAAATAGAAACAGTAACATTCCTAAAACTTAAACACATGCAACTACAAAAGTTAGACTGCTTCCTTAATGGAACAACTAAGTTACTCCAGCGGACAAACTAGTCCTATGTGTGTCTGAGAGATGATTTCAGTCCTGTGGAGACCTCTGCAACTTCAGGAAATGTGGAGTTAGTCATGCAATTATCATTCAAGGAGAAAAGAAAATGTTTACAAAATAGGCTTTTAAAATAAAATTTAAAAAGGAGAAACCTAAAAACTTTCACTTGACTATAGAGCTGAGAAAAAGATGGGGAGGAGAATCTTTATTTCCAGTGCAAAACTGGTGTAGCAGCACAGTTATACATAGCATTTGCACTGCCCTATAGGAACTATATGTTACATGCACAGTATTTTTCTCTTGCTTTCTTTCTCCAGATAAGCTAAGGCTGAAGCAGCGTATAAATGCATACCTGGCAGGAGGCCAGGGCAGAGTCATTAACTGTGTTCTGGAAAAAGAAGTGTCACGTAATGTCTGATCAAGAATTATGCAGCTGCTGAAGATAAGAAGATTTTCCCCCTTAAAAATCATGAGAAATGACTGGAGAGTCCCGGAAGCTGGGTGACCTAACCTGTCCATCAGCAAAAAGAGAAACCCCAGTCTGCCATTATTGCTGCTGTTGCGCTCTCATAAGTCTTCCCACCTCTACAGCCATCGTGCTGCGGTTCAGCTCGCACTCATGCGAGTAGCCCGGCTCATCCAAGCAGCCATTTGACTTGACATGTTCCTTACAGGTGCACTGCTATAAATCATGAGCAAGACCATGGAGGTTGGAGGGTTAATATCAATATATAAGCAACATAAGCAAAAACAGGCTCAAACAAGAGTAAAAACTTTGGCCAGCTTTTTAAATTTATACTGAATGACAGATTTATGGAGTAGATTATAAACTATTCAAGGCAGGGACTATCCTTTTTTTCTCCAGTATTCCACATACTGAGACTGGAGCCTCCAGAGTATGAATAATTATATGTCTATTATAAGGAACATTTTTATTTTTAAACATGAAAAACAACATTGTCAGCAAAGCATAAATATATCTTTTGAGAAAGATGGCTCACCCAGCCAATCTTTAGTAATGACAGAGGGGAAAAGGTCAGTTCCTAGAACTATACTTAACACGTATCACCAAACCTACCATATCCAGTATAGCGCTGGCATATAATGATTGTGTTTTCTTTCACTCTTTTCCCTTCATGTTCAGTGTTTTAGGGCTTTTCATCTCAGAGTTTCACTGCTATCTGTCTTTGTGTGTGGATGATACAGGGACTTTCCATATGCTCAGAATAACTTAAATAAACTCTTCAGCCATTTGAAATGTGGGTGTTACTGTTTAAGGGGAAAAAAAGAAGATGGAGGGGAAATGACAGATGTTTTTACTCAGCAGTGTGCTCCCATGATTTTAATAAAGATTTTTGATATATAAATAGTGCTTGCAAGGCTAAATATTTTTCATGTGGTATTCAGCTGTAGCTTTGTTGTTTTTTTCAGAATGAAATTCAGCTGGAAAAAAATATATGATATGGTATTAATATACATGTATATGTGTCTGTAAGGCTCTATAAAAGTATATGGTTCTTTAAAATGAAAATAAAACCAGAGTAGGAATTAAATAACATTAAAATATTAGAAACTTGAACTATCTGAGTGTGTAAGCAACGATGTTTGCAAATATCCTTACAGACGCCATATGGTTCCAGCAGTCAGATCACCCCCCCAGTTTGAGACAGAAATGTTAGATTCTATGTAGCACATATCTAACCATAATGTCAGTCCCACTCAAGTCCCACACAACCAGGTGTGCATTTAAATGTGCATCCTGAGAATGATTCTTTTGTACAAGACGACTGAATATAGTCACAAAAATTGGGCTAGATTCACAGTTTATGAACAGTTTACTGGCAATATGTCGTTTTCCTGAGCTCTAAATATATGATACTTAAAAATGTCTCTAAGCGCTGGAAAACTGAGCTGTTTTGAACCAAGATTCACAGAAATCAACAGGCCTTTTCTCACTTTATTAATTCCTTGAACTTTGTATGAAGGCTGAAGATCTTGATTTAGCAGAGTCAATGGCCAAAGACTTAAGACCATCCTTCTTCGGCACAAGATTTAATTTTAAGCACATATCAAAAGTGCTTCGCCTAAGTGAAACCACATTAATGTCCAACTATATATGGAGATGCCATCATGATACCTCCAACAAGTAGGTGTGCACAAGATGCACTGGCGATCACTGAGAGCAGAGGGGTGGCCTAAAATGGAGAAGACAAGGTTTCATCTCCAGGCTCCAAGTCTTGCTCTAAAAGGCATCTTCTCTACCTCTGGGCAAGTTGCTAGGTGTTTCTCCAGCACTACACCCATGCTAATACACTATGGGTGGGGTTCATGTCTTTTTTATCCATCCTTAACCATTGGTGCTATCAAAAGAGGTAGCCCAGGCCTCTCCACCTTGCTATGTCTGCAAGTCCCCTGTACTTGCCTTGCACCAGTGCTAGGTAACATGTCATTGCACAGTGAGCTGAAGAAGGGACTTGACCTGAAGGAAAATGGACCATATTTCTTTGCTGGGGAAATTTTTAGCTGGGTAACAGCTGAGTTGTTTTTCCACGCAGCTGAGCTAACTTCAGGCCAGGCAAAAGGGAGTTGTGAGGACCACACAGGTAGCAAAGGGGGACGTCTGAACTACCCTTTCAGCCACATCCTCTGCTGTGAAAGTCAGCCCCCAGACTTTCAGCATGATATGTTAGCTCTGGTGCAGCATGTGGCTAGAACTGTGTCTAGACCTAAAATTTAGATGCAGACGCCTACACTGGTGTCTTTTCCCATCTTATTTCCAATTCCAATATTAGCACGGGAAGACCAAGCTCAGTTCTGCCTGTACCTGCTAATGTACACCTACACATAGCTTCTGTGCATCTGCTCTTTGTCTGGTAACTTGGGGAAAACTGTATTACCTTATATGACAGGCAAACATATCCTGAGGGAAAACGCTTTCACAGCTTGTGAGGCTTTCAAGCATTGAAGTAAGATGCGCCAGTCAAGCATCTTGGATAACTATGCCAAAAATATGCATATAGTTCCCAATTAGAAAGTGATTAAGATACTGAGAAGGGAATACTTATATTTTAGTGTCCTGCTCTGTTCAAAGACTGTGCGTGTTTTAAAGTGGTTCACTTAGGCATGGGTCTCTGTCTTATTTTCATACAGTGAACTGATTTTAATCATTCATCAGAGAATACTGTACAATTATTGAATACACACATAGCCAGAATGGCTTAGGGAAATTGATCTTTCAACAGTTTTGTTTAGTAACATGATTTAACATGTGTTTATTTTAGGCTTGCTGATGCAATGCATGGTGTATAATAAAGACTGCTAAGGAATCCTAGTCTAAATAAAATTCAATCACAAAATAAAGAACACACACTACTACTATTTTTGCTCAGTTTGTGGATTGGTGCAACCAGTACACTGCTAATGGTTCTGATTCATGTTGTGACTATTGAACGGACCTTTATTCTCCATCCTTAATAGGTTTTTTGAATATTTATTTAAACAATTTAATTTCAGATGGGAGTTCATATATCTTGAACAATTCTGTTACTAGAACGCCACATTAAATAAAGGAATCAAATGTCATTTTTTTTATTTACAAATGTGATATTGTTTCTGTTTAGAAAGGAAAACACATTGAAGTCATTATTGAAACCAGATTTCCCAAGTGCTTTTTAAATAAACTGTAGGAGAGACTTTGATCTAGCTAGCTGACTGATATCACAGTTCCATGCATATGTCCTTCCCAATTCTATTGAAACCCTATTACCATTTCAGATCATGTGTTGTACTGCCGATGGGTTTGGTTGCTAGAAGTTAAGGCCAATAGCAAAGGATCTGTAAGCTAAAAAAAAAAGCTATCTAACATTAACTGAAATATTTTACACAAATTCAACTCATAAAACCAAAAAGGAATTATTTTCCTTCCCTTTTTGTCTAGCCTCTGTATAGATCTATTGTTTAATTTGGGTGAGTGAGGTCAGTGGTATCACCATCCTTTAAAAAATATCATCATTTTGAGTCCAAGCTTTTGGAATCTGTCCTACGTCTCCAACCCCCAAATTACTGGCTTTATGCTGTGACTGAGAGGTGATCTCCAGCTGATGCGTGTGTTACCTCTATGTGCATGGAAGGCTGGTGCAATATTTAGCCTGGTGATTTATCATTTGTGCACAATATCATGTCATGAAACACTCACCAACCTCCTGAAGAGAGTCAGAACAATATCTACCATAATGAAGTACAGTTCCAGTGGGCACCAAATTACATCTTAGATATTTTGTTACTTGTCCTTTATCAAGCAAATGTAAAATTGTAGTGGGGATACTGACAGACTCTATAATTCAGCTGTCTGCTGCTTTATCACAGCTCTCAGTAGGTCTCTAATGAATATTTCAGTATGCATGTTTCCGACTGATAATCAAACTAAGAACAAGTCCTAATTGGGTTTTCCAGTGCACAGCAAAGTGCCTATATTGCATTGGCAGATATCCCAACCAGTGTTAAATTAAAAGTACAAACATAACAGAGTTTCTTTTATAATTTTTTTTTTTTTTGCAAATCAAGTACTTTTTTTTTTTTTTTTTAGTTTTAAATGTGCATGGAGTACAAACAGACACTTATGCATAAAGCTACACAGTGCCCTAGAATAAAAAGACAGCAATGAAGGGGTATGGTGCACCCAATGAAAGTATATAAATCAGTGACTATGGATCTGATTCTCCACAGATTCACACCAAAGCTAACTGAAATGTCTTCGGTGGAAATGGGACAAAGATTACATCTTTATCAGACGTATAGTATCATAATGACTAGTATTTGGCACCCAAATCTGCACACCATTCCCATTAAGGTATTTTTAATGCCATTAAGGATTTAGACCTGACTTGCAGGCAAAACACATCTCTTTGTTAAGTGTACACAGCATTGGAACCAATGGAAGTTACACCAACACACAAACATGAAACCCAGTTAACTAATTACCCCATACATGATTTAAGGAACTCCCTTTAGCTTGCAGTGGAGAGTAAGGTGAGTGACACAAGAAAAATACACCTTGTATCATCTTATAGGTTACCATGAATAAGATATCAGTATGCAAGAAGGCAAATGATGGTTATATAGCCAGACAGGATATTCCTCCTTAATCAGTGCAAGAGATGTGATCAAGATATGTCTGTGGTATCCAGTGACATACATACAGCAGGCAATGGTTAGCCTTACATATTTTATATATGTTAGTCCAGAACCTGATCTCCACTGCATAAATTGCAGCTGGACTACTGTATATGGCTTCAGTTGCTTTAACTTGATTTTCTACCAGTATAACAATTTACAACCCAACAGGTTTCAGTTACTAGAATCATGAATGAAAGATTTTTCAATTTATTAGAATTACTTTTCAGTAGTTTGTGGATTCTAGTTTGCTCTGAATTAAAATATGTGTGGGGAAAAATATTAATCCAAGGGAGGCTGAAGAAGGATCCAGCTGACACAAACAATTGGACAGGGTTATGGTAAAGGTATTTCATAGGTAAGGGTAAAGTGATTTTTGGTAAGAAGAGAGTTCAACAGGCTATGCACACTTACAATCCTAAATTATCTATACCCGTAGAATGAAGGCAGCTAAGTATCACAGAGAATAGCATTAGATAATGTTACACAGAGTACAGTTATAATAAAACAGGTAGACAAGATGTAGTATAACATAACACAATAGAAATCATTTAACACTGCAATTGCGTCTTTAACATGAGTTATTACTCTTTAACATCAGTCCAATAATTCTGACGCATGGTCCACTGCCAATTGCAGTTATTTCATTTTGTGCAAAGAATATTCCATACTTTACAGATCCTTATTCATCACTTTCTTAAAACTCTCTGCATAACACCTAGACATCAAAGTGGGAAGAACAGATAGTTACAGAAGGGGAGATACACAATACTAACAATATTAAAATAACAAGAACGATCATAAGAAAAGATAAAGTGCAGAAGCAGAAAAGCTACATTCTCTGTTTACAGAGACACAATTTCCAGCATCTTTATGGACTTTCACCAAAGAGTCTCTCCCCATCTCCCCACCTTCCCCCCTACCCCACTGTCAGTGAGTCATTTTAGCTGGGGCAGCGAGAGGTAATGTCAGCTGCATGATTCGTGTGCATGCTGCTGGCCCCTGTGGGCCTTAAAATGCTTGGTCTGTTTGAGCTTAAGTGAACTCCTGACCTTCTTCAAAGAAAGAACCAGAAATTTCTCATTATATCCTCCCATTCTCAACAAGGTGGAATTAATGCACTGAGACAATGAATTAAAAAAGCTGTTTTTCAAGGCTAAATCATGCCTCCAGCAAAATGCAAGAAGAAATAGATAGAGTGAAGAATAGGTACTGTCTTTCACTCAGAGCAGAACTGAAAGTTTCGTTTAGTTCTCAAGACATTTTTCCTCTTCCTGTGAATTATCTTTACCAGCCATGGCTGGAGGCAAGATACTGGATAAGGTGGAGTATTCATCTGGTAAATTTGAGCATTCTTAATTTCATATGCCTGACTTCAGATGAAAGTGTTTTCTTAGAAAGATTGTTTTCTAGACTTCCTAGACATGGGTTAGGTTCCAAACATATTAACAATGAGAATTATGATGAAAAGGAGCAGGAACTAGGAAATGTATTAAAGATGTTGTAGATGGTGGAAATCTTGAATGTACCTTCTGCTTATATATTTGTATTTTGATCCTAATACTCAGAGTTAGGGGAAGATCTGCAGCTTTATCACATGTAACAACATGTGCTAAGACAAACAATGTCTTGGTGTTCAAAACATGCCTTACCAGCCTCGAGGAGATGTATAACTTTGATTGGCAAAGGCAGAACTCCTCAGTTCTGCTTCATAAAAGTAGTTCTTGAAGAGCAGATATCTAATTATTGTCAAATCCACTATGCAAGTTTGCAGTATCTGATCTTATGATTACAGACAGGTGCACTTAAAACAGAATACAGAAAATGTTTCTAATTCAGTTTCACTGATGAGATAATCAGGACTGACTTTCTACTAAGGCCATGTACTCTGCAGCCTTGAACCTTTTTGTCTGTGACGTTAATGGCCGTTCCTATTTTTTTTTGTAAAGCAAACCAAGAAGCTGGTACTGGAACTGAAAGTATGTTACCATTATCTTCAGAAAAAGCAGACTGGGTGGAGAAAGTAAATAAGTAATTATATGTAACTGCTGAAAGTGTGTCCTGGTAGGAAGCCGAAGAACTTCAAAGCTAGTTCATCCTAATAAAATGAAAGCCAGGCCTGATATCTACGTTCCAGCCAGACACTTCTAAGGTCCAGAAGGGAATTATTAATTTTACAACCTTGTAGAGCAAATAGAGTTTGATTGACACAGTTTTGTTCTCCTCCAAAAATTTTTCAGGGAAGAGTCAACCATAGATAATCTCATGGGACAATGACTTAAGGAAACTTTAATCTGTGTTGCCCTCTAATATTATCTACTTATTTGAAATAGTGGTGTTGCTATTTAAAACAGATGTAAAGAGTCCAGGGTGGATCTGGGATTTTAATCAAAAAGCTTCCAATAAGATTAGTCTCCCAAAGAGTGAAATCACGGCAGCAGTTATTAATTATGAAGATAATACAATCTTCTTATGTTTTGAACAGCTACACTGAAATTTGATATGAACTAACTCATTTGTATAAAATGCAACTGAATACTCCGCATCCAATTGATGTATTTGTCCACTGTTACAGATCTAGGGACCACAACACACACAGAAAACCCCCTTTCTTATAAATTAAATATCTCTTACTGGTATTATTTATTTGACAGTAGCTCTAAGAGGATCCAGCTGAGAGGGGGTTGTTGTTCTTGATGTACATGTGTGTAACATGTACATGTGTGTAACAAATCTTTTCACCTAATCTCTCAATGAGATGCAACCATTGCTACTCTGCCAAAAAAATGTGTACACGTATGTACATCTGTAATGTAAAATAAATGAATAGTTTATAAAATGTATAACTATCCTTTTCTTATGCAGCGCATTGCACTGTGTGCATGAAGCAAGCATAGCTAGCAAAACCTTATTTGGGAATATTCTGAATTTTGTTTAAGACACGTAAACAGCCAGGTTTTCACTTATTCATCCAAAGCATTCCCAACACCTGAAGGTCATCACCCAGTCACACAGTGCAGATTACTACAATCACAGTGATCTCCCCATTCCTATGTTATACTAGTAACCCAGACACTTCCACTCCCATCTCTGATGTTTTTCTTTCCTGCCTGGGATAAGCATGTGACTGACAATTTAACTTTGCCGTTGTTAGGGCAGGATTTTACAGCAGGGTGAGCCACCTCTCCTTGAGGGTATCCTGGGAACAATGGATCAATTCATATCCCTGTTTCTTTCAGGGAAAACAGGGGTAGGTAAGTAGTAGGTTCAGTCCAAGGTATTGTAAATTTTCTTAAATGAGTTCGGCAGTTTTTCTCTCTTTTATAGGGACATTTCTGTCAAGCAGGCAAGCAGGAAAATGGCATTGGGGCTCATGAGAACTGAGGAGCGGGATAAAAAACAGACAGAAGACAGAAAGTGAGTGTGCAGCAGAGTCTTGAGGCATCTTTTTCTCCAAGGTTTATGCCATCCAGTCCTGTCACTGCTCTTTCACCCTGTTCCATGCCTGTAGGATCAAAAGGCACCCCAAACCCCCACTGCTTTTGTTGAACTGAAATTTTAGCAAAGTTGAGAATAATCCTGACCTGAAGAAGGAAACAGGGAGCCTTGCTCCCCTCAAGTCCCTTATGCAATACCTTGACAAATTAAACAAGGTATTGCATAAGTACATGGACAAAATAAAATTGACATCTCTTTTATCTCTTGGACATGGACAAAAAAAGTACATGGACAAAATAAAATTATCATCTCTTTTAGTGGAGTGCTTGTGACTCAAAAGAAAAACTACAGGTGGAAACCAGAAAAACTGAAGAATAAGACCAGTTGAAGAATGTACCAAAACCCTTGAAGCAATCACTTTTTCCCTTCATAATTCTCTTCTAATTGTTTACTGTGTCACAGGGACAGTGGATTTGATTTTGGTAAGACCAGAACAGTTTCCTGCTGCTCTTAGGAACAGGACAATCCGTTTTATGGCAGGCTACACAGTCTTAGCCTCAAGGCTTCACTTCACCAGTGAACTCAGTTTATCTGATTTTTCTAGGGGTTTCACAATTTGTTGCCAAGCTGTGGCACCTTTGCTATAGCTGGTTCTTCCTACTCTAGCTGACTTTGACAAACACGTGCCTTTTGATAACATAGCTGTAAAATTATCACATTTTGCTAGATGTTTTCTTGACTTCTGAGAGGTGGCAGCTTCTCATCAAAAAAATGGCGTTCTGGCATAAATTGTAGGTTATAGAGCAAAAATAATTTCAGCTAGTAATAAAGAAATTATAAAAATCTCTTGGCCAGGAGCACATCTCTGTATGTTTTATATGATTTTAAAAACTGATTCCTAGCAAGGAAATCTGACCCTGCATGGATTCCAGGCAGCTCCTTTTCAATACTGCTTGTCACTGCTGTTTAAAGTACTTCAAAGTGTAGCAAAATGAACTGAGTTCAAATGCACCCCAACATCTTTGAAGCAATAATCAGAGGTGCCTAAGTATCAATACTAAATTGAAACTTAATACAGGTGATATATTATACCATGTCTTTGTACAGATGATAGATTATGTCAGAGAACTTATTTTTATGAATAATACTTTAATTTACAGGCAAAACTTGCTCTTGCAGGGGACTTCCACTAAAATGCATTCATAATTTCTTTGTGAAATTAGAACAAGTTTATGTAGCCAACATGACAAAGCGTATAATATGTAAGGACATCTCCCATTTATAGGCAGATTATGCCACCTTTACGTTTATTGATTTGAACAAGAACACTCAAGCAGCAAGAACAATACTTGGTATGGATGAGGCCAGTCAATAGGTCAAAGATAACTATATTAGATGCCTCAGAGAAGCAAGGGAAAATGTTTTAAATATTAACAAGGGACTGAGGTCAATCTGTATTCCTTCAGATGAGATGGAGACAGGGACTTAAACCCTGCAATTGTATGATTGTGTGTAAACTATGTAGAGACTCACTGAAGGCTTTGCAATTGCTCTTTCTCTCACTTTGATATAACTTTAATCCTAAATCTGAAGAAGAGCTGTGAGAAGTATGGAAGTGTTTTTCTAGCAAACAAACAAAGGGATCTTCACCCATCAGCACACCAGGGACTATAGTGGTTTTCATGTTATATAGTTTTAGACATCAGCTAAATTAGTTTTAACCTCCCTCAATTCCTCTGCAGCCAGTGGAGAGAAAGAGGTGGTTTTGATCTCTGCTCTGGATTACTCCATAGAATTATCTAGCTTTCTCCTTTGGCTAAGGAGGAAAACCAAGATTAAAATAAATGCTGTGAAATGCTCCTAGGGCATCAAAAATAGGCAACTAAAATAAGTAGCATCAGCATATATTGCGATACATATTTGTATTTTATATATATATATATGTATACTTTATAATAATTCTATGAAAACATCAGATCAATGCTCAGCAATGGCCAAATAAACTCTAACCAAATGTTAGAAATTATTGGGAGAGAAATAGCAAAACAGACAATAAGTCTAGAGTATAGCTATAATTATGAGTACTTTTTGAACCACTCTTTCCTTTGACTCAAAAAGTATATAGCTTAACTGGAAAAGGTTCAGAAAAGGACCAAAAAAAGTCAAAATTATGCACTGGCTTCCGTATAAGGAAAGACTAAGTGGACTAAGACCTATACAGAAAAGAAAGAAATGGATAAAGGAGGAATATGACAGAAGAAATGTAAAATCATGAGTGTCCTGAAGACATTCAATATAGAATAATTGCTTTCCATTTCTCTCAAAGAAAAAGAAAAGAAAGTTAGGAAGCATCAAACAAAACTTGTAGACTGTATACTCAAAACTAACAAAGTTGTATACTCAAAAGTCGTTTTATACTCAAAAGTGTATACTCAAAAACTAATTATACTCAAAACTAAGGTTGCTCATCTCACATTGTATAGGCTTCCTTGCTACAGTACGCTGTGGCTGCTAAAAGGCTAAAAAAAGGAGTCAAAAATACCTACATAAACTAAAGGAAGCAAAAGCTGTTGGAAATTGTTAAATGCAAAGACACCTTTTCCCCAGGCGGCCCCTGAGCCCTAAATCACTGCAGAAGCATTGCTACAGGTTTGTCCTGTTCTTAATCTCTTCCCTTGCTTTTGGCACCTCTCCAAGGCAGGATTTGAGGACATTTGCTCTGACCTAACAGGGTTTTTCTTAGTCTAATACTTGGGAATTGCTTAGAGGGAAAGGAATAATTTATCTGAAATTGTTACACATGGATTTCTCTTGAAATGATATCAAGGGCATTCTTAAAATCTAGGCAGGTGCTTTTGTACCATTTCTCTAAATATTATCAAATAGATCATTTTAGGAGGCCTGATTGTCTTGCAGATGTCAATAGCTCCTGTTAAATTCAGTCTTGCTGGAGCAAGCCCATTGTGAATTAGATTGCTATTCTCTTTCATTTCACGGCATCACATGCTTGGAGCTGTTTGGGTTTCCTGCCAGTTTAACAACATGATTTTCAGTTATTTTCTTTTTCCTTCTTTGTTTTGCAACCTTGCTTAACTGTGAGACTAATGGATATGTTTAACTTTGGAATAAATTAGAAATTATGATCTTGGCTGGCAAGAGAACAATGAGCTTGTATGAGGTGAAGACATTTGAAATCAGAGATTAGGTGCTTTGCTGAAGTTCAAGAGACACAGAGTTCCAACTGCAACCTGAAGTACCACTTGGCTTAAGTGACGGTGGGGCCAGGAAATCAACATAGTTGGGAATTTCTGTAGGAAAGTACATGCACTCAAGCCGCAAGACAGGCACTTTTCAATGGATTTCTGCTTCTAACACTAAAGGTATTTAAAAAATTGATTTTTTTGTTTGTTTGTTTGTGCCTGGATGTAATTCAAATTACTCACTTTTAATGGCAAATTTACCAATGATTTAAGCAGAACTGAGTATGGATAGTAGTGGTGAGATTCATATCGCTAGCTGGGGTTGCTCACAACACAGCCAACAAAACATGAGTTAGTCACCTGAGGCTGCTGAAACGGTAACTGGAGATTGAGTCAGTACAATAAATGGATCCCAAGCCATGGTTTGTCTTACCCTAAAATAGACACCTATACTTGATAAATTGAACACTGTCCCAAACCCATTGCCTCCTCAGGTGATTGACTACCTCTGGTGTATACTCCCACATTACAAATATAAAATAAGGTGACCATAAATCCTGCCTCAGATTTCCAAGTTTACACATTGCAGTTACTGCATCAATTGCTTGTATAAGGATATTTTCATTTAAGTCAGATGTGCCATTTACACTGTCAAACCTAACAGGTTTTAAAGATGCTTAAAATCCTGTGATACCTTCCAGGGTGTGACTGTTTAATTTATTTATGTTTCTTAGAAAGAATTCTGAGATACTTCTTTCTTTACAACAAGTAGCTATTTGTTTTAGACCATAGTAAAATTGCTTTAAAATTCTGCTGTAAACATACTTCCATTGCATTAAAAAATATTAAAAGCTATCAGCCAAATTCCCAGCTCACATAACTAGCAATTCTTTATTGATTTCATAAGGATATACTCAATTAACACCAACAACTGTGAGGGAAAGCATCTGAGGGTGGCATAGTCTCACACAGTTGGATGTTGTTATACTAATCAGTGAATTCTTTGACCGCATTACACCTTTTCTGTTTGTAGTTAGCCTAAGACAACACAAGTACTTAAAAATGTTTCCAGTGACTGAGTTATAAGAATATCTTACTTACAGATAGTTAAAAATAATATATCCTGTTCTCTCAGATTTGTTCAGAACTAGCACACAGACTCTTTCTGTAAAAAAGTCTGTTAAAAAAACCCTCTTAATAGCAGCCTGTAAACTTAACTAGGCACAACTGAGTATTTCATTTTGTAAGCTCCTATGCTTTCTACATCCTTATGGTAATGTTACAAATTTGCAATGGGGAAATTAATCATTTTCAAATTGGTTCTTTGAGTTCATTTTCATCATCTCACTGGCAGAAATAAGTGGTCTAGAGAAAGAACAGTTGAAACGTGATTCTCCCTTGAGTGATTGGAGAACCACTGCTCTCTAAAACCTACAGGTGTGGATGCATTTCAGTCAGGATCTCAGAAGAAATTATACAGCATTTCTGTACTGTTTTTTCTTTCTGAGTTTCATAACCATTTTACCAATTCAAGTCAAAATGAAGGTTTTTTCATGCAAATAATTCATTTTGTATCAGTTCTTAAGGCAGGCAGAATCATAATGTCACAGCCTCATGTGCCATCATCTCCCCAGTAGAATCCCCCACTGCAGTTTTCCAACAATTCTTTTGATGACTTTATGGTATGATTTGGTGAAATTGCAATACTAAAATATTTATCTATTCATTTAGTGAAATACCCACTTGTGATGAATTCATGTCTATAATCAATTTTCTAATGTTTTGTCCGCTCATTTTAAATTATAAAGAACTTGTTTTAAAAGTCTTTAAAACTGTGAATTTTACTGCTTTCTTGGAAAGTTATTAGAATGACAGAAGAAAAGGGGGAGTACATTCACCATTCAGGAGCTGCTGCCTTACAGCTTTTCCCTGTGCTTGTCATGCAGGATTTAGACCTTTTTAATTCGTCACTTTTATTCATTCAATAGTAAACCCATTCACAGCATTCCCTGATGGTGCAGTAAGATATACTAAAAGGGCTTTAAACACAAGGGTAAATCAGAAAATAGATGAGGACAAGCCTTTAAAACATGAATTAGGGCTTTTGCGTATCTTCAGTAGCTGTAGCATGCATCCTTGAACCATCTGAGAATGAACATAAGAAAGGAGAATTCACCAAACACTTGAGAGAGGATGCTACCAATTGTTAATTTTTTTTTGTTCAGTTATTTTTAACTTATCCTTTGACCCAAAACTTAAGGTGAAATTTTATTTCCTCCAGCACTGACACCTCAACAGCATCTGTACTACATGTGGGTATGTTATGTAAAAGATTTTTGTAAGTAAATATCTTACCTGTCCATTAACTTTCTTTTAGTCTTGAGTAATTATGACAGTTACTTTCCCTGGCCAATAGAAAGTAGTTTGTGTTAGAGAATAATTGCTATGTACATTAAAAAAAAAAAAAAGACAACTTTTTCTTGGCTCTGGCTGTGGTGAATTTCCAGATAAATTGGAATTGGGGTGTCCTCATTCAGGTCAAGCAGAAATAACCTGTTAATGATGGAAGAGGCTAGAACTGCCGCAGTCAGGTGATAGATTTCAGGTCAACCTCAATCTCAATTCAACCCTGGGACTAAATTTGGCCTGAATTTAACCATTGTGCCAATGAAAAAGTCAGTGAACTGTCAAAATATCTTCCATGTGTGACTATACACAAACACTTCCAGCACCACCATATTTCTACAGCAGGAGACCCAGGCATTTAAGAATAAGAATGTTTTGCATTTAAGTGTGAACTGCAATAGATTGCAGGTAGGGACATCCCCGCCATCCACTGACTTCTCCATGTAGATCAAGACTTTAGTGCAGAAAGATAAATATAGTGCATTTCATCTGCCATAACCAAATACAGATATTTGAATTGACTGTAAAAAGTTGATATAAATTATTAAGTTACTGTCATTAATAATCTCATCACTTCCTTAAAAGATTCCCTATGGTTTCTGGTATAAGCTTGCAATGTAGAACCATTGAAAGTTTTATCTTCCTAAGGTACTGGGATACTCCTATATGATTTGAACATTCAGGGTGGTGACAATTTAATATGCGTTATCATTTCAGATACAAGAGGAATAAACTTTGTCTCTCATTAGACCATCTGGAACAGTTGAGAGAAGAACCAAATACTGTCTGGTGTGGGGTTTCCGTGGATGTACTTCTGTCCCTACCTATCTGATGAAGTGAAACTGATACAATACCATGATAGCATCAAACATAAGAATTATGCAAGATGTAGGGCCTGTGACTCCCTAACTATTCCTTTAGTGCTTGTGAAGTACAAAAAGGGGGGGAAACATCTTTACTGAGTCCACCTTGAAAGCTAATATTTCTTACACCACAGCTAAATGGACTGCAAATATGCACAGGTGTGTAACACATGAATAGGGCTGACTGAGCTAGTGAAGGGTGTGATGGGAGTATTGTATGCATGTTACTGTTAGCCCAAGCTAAGGAATGTCAACAATATACAAGATATTGCAGAGGCTGCAAGTTAATAAAGAGCTACAAGGTGGCCTTGTATAAAAAAGCTGCCTTATCTTTTTTTTTCCTTGCTGCAGAGTGTGGTTATTCATTTGCATATCATCTGTATCAATTAACTACTAAATTACCTTTATCTATTGATAGTAGAAACAATAACTTTAGTGTCAGAAGGGGCTACTTTTCAGAGATTTTTTTCTTGAGATTTTTTTTTAAATGAAAGAGCTCTTTTGCATCGTAACCAGAAATATGCACTGAAATGGATGAACAGTCTTTTAAAAATTAGCAGTGTGACCCAGTCCAAAATAAGGATTAGCAGAATTAAACTCCAGTGTAATGATATGTGATTATACACATGAATAGTGCCAAATGGAATAGTTCTCATGTGTAAAGTTATTCACCTGCTTAATGTTGAAAGTATCTTTTAATTTTAAATCTGACTTTAACTTTTGCAGAGATCTCAACTTCTGTTCTGCCTGAAACTGCAGATGTGATATAATTAGTGAATAGAGAACTTCCTTGATACATTTAAAATTATTGCAAAGCACAATTTCAAAAGTTTGATTTCAGAGTAGATTGAATAATAATTGTCAGACAATGTGTTGCCATTTTTAACAATACTTTTCAAAATAATTTATTCAAGTGCCTTTCAGCTTTTCACTGAAATATAGAGCAGGGGTTATTATTTGGAGGTAAAGAAGGGGTTTCTGATTCAGTTTTTATCTGATCTAGATAACTGCATCCAAAGCTACTCAGTAAGCTTTGCATTTTAGAATGATTTATTTTTGTCAGCAAGTTATTTTTGTTAAAATCCTTTTATTTGCCTCTTGCTGTGATATGGGCCAAAGTCCATACAAATAAATGCAAATACTCACTTCTCTTTAAAGGCCTTCCATCTCTCCCTCCCTATTTTGACCTGCTTGTCCTTCAAAATATGAGAGCTGATTATATGATTAGGATGCCTGAAAAGAAGCTAGAAGAACTGCTTTTCTTCTCCTGTTTTGCCCATGTTGCTTGTGCGACCATGGACACTTCCTGTATTCTCTTTGTGTATCAGGTCTCCACCCGAAAAACCCAAACAGCAGGTGCTCTCTCACCCCCTCATCCCTGGGGTATAAGCCTACCTGGGGTATAAGCACTTTTTTGAGGTTTTGAGAAACGGAACTGTGGCTGGTCACAGTTTGCACAGTTGAGTAGAATAGTCCATAGAAACACAAAAATAAAGCTGGAAGGGATCGTCTACTCTGCATACATCACTGATTTCAGATCACTGAGCATTTACCAGCTGTAGTTATGGTTTTGACAGACTGAGCTGAATTCTAAACATACTTGAGAAGAGAAGATGCTCTCTTGTCCTGCCATCCTCCAAAAAAACTCCTCTGCACCAAAGGTTAAGCAAAGAAAATTCAGCTTGAGGAAATTTTTTATTATTATTTTTTAAAATTATCACAAAGCTCAAATTAATAATAATTAAAAAAAAAAAAATTTTGCCTTTGTGTTGTCCTAAGACTGTACTCAATTACCAACAATATTAACAATCAGAGATTAAGTTTTCTTTCAATTCTCCCACCCCCTTGGGGGCATTAACCAACCAGATATACAACAGCTCATATCTCAAGCTTAAATTTTAACTCTAGATAAGGTCCTCAAGACACCATTATAATCTAAGTAACAAAATACATAGTAATTAATAATGCTGCTGGGGATTTCTCTGCTTCGATTTTTCCTTTCCTTCTCTTTTTCAGTATTTGGTGAAAGTCTGTTTTGTAGTCTTTCGTTTGTGACATTACTCTAATTTTGTGTGCCCAGATCCCGTTAGCTCTGTTTATGTTTAGCTTACCCAAACTTTTCTCTTCTTGAAAAGAGATTTCCTTTGTTCTGGATAGTTGAAAACTCTTTGTCTTTTGGATGGAAATCTCTGGTGGGCTGCTTGGATCTTGAGGGAAAAAACCTTTTGTTCTAGCACTTTCAGAAAGACTAGTTTAAAGTCAGCATGAAAGTAATCCACTCCTTTCTTTGCTCTTCTTTCCTCTTGCTTCTTTCTCAAAGAATCACTGATTTAGTTGACAAAAAATTTAAATGTGTTTCCTTCCTTGATTTATACCTACTACCTGTCAACACCTTTTATTCAAGATCAAACAATCTCCGTTCACTCAGTTTCTGGACTGTTCCACACTTGTGTTTTCAAAACAGCTGCTGATGAAATTGGAGGAGAACTTCTTCTAATGGGATCCCACCATCCGTCTTTGTGTATTCCCTCTCACCTCCTTACGGAGCATTAATATTACACCTCAGAGAGCTACACTTTTGCTACTGCTATGGCCCATGTGGTATCAATAAACCTCAAGTACACATCTGACCAGATTATCAGTGTTGTACTCTGTGGTCAAAGGCTTGAATTGTTCAGGAAGTCTAATTTGGTGCAGAATGCTGTCAAGATGTGGCCCATGTTGGCTGCATTTGTGTTGATTGCTCCACCTTGGGTACTTAGGTAGAGTTTGAGGCATTTCCTTGGTGCCTGCAAGAGCAGGTTTAGGCTAACAGTGGGTGAACCTAGAGAACAAAGAGGTGCTCAACACTCCAAATAACCTGGAAATGAAAGTAATGAAAGTCCTGCAGAGAGCACCTTGAGACTTCACTATATGAGATTGGGAAGGGTGCTGTGACTCCAGTTTTTAACACAGAGTAAATATAATCTAAAAGTAATAAATGGAATACCATTTCACCAGAGACAATAGGTTCAGTCTTGGATTTATTTTAATGTGTTTTGTTCAGAAACGGATCCTGTACAGTTCTGAGAGAAAGACTTCTCCAGTTAAGAAGCTAACAACTGTGTTAAACTGGTTCAGTTATGAGTAAAGCATCTTGTAAGTTCCCCTCAGAACAAAGGTTTAATGTAAACTGTCTTCTGGGTTGAACATCCTGCTAAAACATGCTTGAAGTAAGTAATAAATAAACAAAATCTTGACTTCAAAAAGCTGAAAGTAAGGGTTAACAGAGAACAGATACATGGTGCCTTTGTAGATATGAAACTTCCCCCTTATATGCTGCAACTAAATAACAACTATGTGTTGGGATTTGGGGGTCTTTTTCCTTTTTTTCAGCTCTTTTTTTTCTTTTTTTAAGAGGGAAGGAAAGATTTGAGTTGGCTCTGATCCCATTGCCACGAGGTGGCTGGAGCCCAGCCATCTGTCACAGCTGCTGCTCGCCGTCGCTGCCACTCTAATTGACAATGAACCCAGAGTGCCACAATAATTGGGGCTGCGCTGCGACTTGGGCAGGTAATGCGCCCTTTTAGCACCCAGCAGCCCCCATCTGCGCGCCAGCCCTACATCCTTCCCGGGGCGCGGGAGCACGGCGGCCCTGCAGCCGGCTTCCCAGGTGGGCAGGGACGGCCTCACCCGCGAAGCATTAGGAAGGCCTAAGGGAAGTCGTGCCCACGTTGAAATTGAAAACCTCCCAAGCTCACTGGAAGTTTTTAATCCTGCTGCCAAGGCACACACACAACATCTGCCATTTAGCCCTTGTTTTTATATTAAAAGATAAAGAAAAAAACCCCCTTCCAATATTGAGCAGTTTATGGACTGCCACAACTGGGGTTTCTTTGTTAAATTACCTCTCAACAATATTTTAAATTGAATGGTCTTGTTTTTTTCCCCATCACAAGCGCTACAGACTCCAAAAGCTTTGGTGCGCTTGGCACATAATTCAGTCATTTAGAAGACATCTTTGCAGCAAGACTTTCTTCAAGGTTTAGGCATTTTGGGGGAGCAAAGCCAAATCTTCACCATTTTTCTTGACTGCAAGGTGTTGGAAAGCTCAGCCCTTCCCGTGTGCTATATGTGTAACCTTGGTCCCAGAATATTTCATCCAGGCATTTCTCTGTCCCCTACAGGTGCTAGTCTGCATGGTATGAACGGCTGGTTTGCAAGTTTTCTGTTATTTGATAGCATTTTGGGAACTGCTGCCTTCTTAAGTGGAAATAACTCAGGTTTCCACAGCAGGTGCATGTATGCTGTAAAATCAAGGTCTACTCTTGTATTTAAATTTTACAGCCCTTTGGGCCTTGTCTAGACCATAACGAAGTAAATAGAAATAAGTCAGTTTACTCCAGAGAGATTCAATCTAAGATCATAGGGTAGTTTAGGGCTTAAGGCAACATTTTGGGGCTAAATCTCTTTTCTTTCTTCAATTCCTTCACAATCCTGTATGAATTAATTACATATGGATGTCAGGACTAGGCCCAGTGATTCTGACTAACCTAGAAGGTTTGATGACATTGTTTACTTCATAGAAAGTAACTTTTGCTTTAAAAAGTACTATTTAAAGTTGTAGTGGTTTCTAATTCCAAGTAAGTGCTTCCAGACCAGGCCAGGCCAACTGGCCAGCCAGCCTGGCAGCCTGTCTCCAATGGGAGCACTGTCCTATGCTTCAAGGCAGCCCTCGCTGTCTGCATGACTTTGGATTTTGTCATACCTTGCTTTAGCATGATTTAGACACTACAAAGTCCTTTACTTCTTTTTTCATCATTATTAATTAAAAAATAACATCTCCAGTTTTATTATCTTACTTTTTGCCCTTTTCTCCCCAAAACAGACGCCCAACGTGCTTTCAGTTCCCTTTACAAAAATAACCTTTGCAGAGAATTTAACCCACGTAATTTTTAATACTATTGATAGGTTTATTATTGGGAAAATCTGTCTGAGCTTGCGCAAAATTGATTTACCAGCTCTTGTCTTCAGAAGTGTGATTTTTTTCTTCAGTTTTTGACAGAGTGGTGTGGAGTGACGTTGTACTAACACTAAGTAAATTACTCCAAGGGCAGCTTGTAGCAGAGAAAGACAGTGTAATGGATTTCAATGTTTTCAATCCCTTAACCACATATCAGCAAAACTTCACCTGAAAAATTAATGAAACTGTGAGCCGAGTGGTGGGAATTGTTGAAATGCGAAACACATTACACATGAGTTGTTAAGTAGCTGGAGATGCAGTTACTGTACACTTGTCTCTTAAATACAAGAAAAGACGTTTAAGACTTGGTGTACAAGTAAAGACAGGAAGTATTCCTAACAAAATATGAAATTAGTCAAAATTCACATGGTTAGAAAATGTTGCTGACGTGTGAATTTTTCCTACAAAAAATAAATTATCATGGAGAGAAACTGAGCATGCATACACATCCACACACATGCACAAGAAAGGCCAGAAGGATGTTTCTGATCCTGACATGAAGAGCTTAAAACGTTTCATTAGATCTCTCTCTAGTGAGTTTTCTACAACACAATTTTAGACTTGCAGACATCAGTGGGTTTACGCACCATAGATGTTTCTCAAAGAATTAGTTGCAAAGCAGCAGATTCTGCAATAATTTAAGCAAATTCATTGCAGGTTACAAAATAATTTGGCAGGAAAATTACAACTCCAAACCTTTTGTTTCTAGTACTTTGGTACTAGAGAGACATTTCTTAATTTTACTTAAGGAAGTATATCAAAACCAGATAAATGGAGGACACATGAAAAGGGAAGAGCAGAGGGATCCTGCCTCCCTTTGCGAACCAGGAGCAGCCTCGCATTCCAGCCAGTCTGCAAGCTGCACAGCCTGTGCGGGCACGTCTGCTCGTCAGCTGTGTGCGTGGGACACACGGTTAAATACATTTCCTGAAACTTACGGGCTAGACTTTAGATTTATGTGGCACAGACTTTAATTGCCCAGCATTTCCCTAAGTTTAGAGCTGTGTTTTCTAATGCACCTCCTATGGGTTACTTGTGAATAGAATGCCAGCATTGGAGGCAGTTATTCAAAGTAAAAAGCTTGGCCATAGTCCAGCATCTAAAAAGAGAGAGATTGAGGCAGAACTCATCTTGGATTCCAAAGGTGTTACTCCAGATTTATATGAGTGTAACTGAAAGCAGAAGGGAGTTTGTTCGTCAAAGACATAAGATCTTTCAGACAATGGACTATAGATACCAGGCGAAATACACTCATATGTTTTGCATCCTATTCATTGAATTTCTTTGCTTGGAAAATTTCATAACTTTAAATGCAATGCTCACATATTGTGAAGGGAGCTTGGAATATCTAAGAAAGAATCTGTGGGAAAGCTTTATATTAATTTTCACACAAAAATCTGTCCAGAGATTGAGATAAGCAATCCACAGATACAAGCAGGACTTCAACACTATTTCTAGACCAACTTTAATTGTCAAATGAAGCTGTCTCACTGTTCTCTTTATATACATATTCTATATGCAAAATGAAACATATCTTTTGCTTCTAGGTGGAGTGACAACTTCATGCATCTTAACAAGTCGTCCCATAACAAAGGATGAACACCTCTGTATTCATGGTAAGAAACTTTACTGTTAGGTTTGAGGTATATGACATTTTATAGCTGACAATATCCATTGTCTGAGGGTGAAGCACAGCTTCTGCAAAGTCTTTATGTCTTGATATACTGTATCTCTTGAATATCAGCTTTTTCAAGGTAGACTGTTGGGGTTTTGTGCTCCTTTCAATGTTTCTTTGCTTTTAACTTGCTTTTCAGCGTAGGAATTGAAGCTTTGACTTTCTAAGAAAGGTGGGGTGCCCTGAGACACTTGAGCTACTGTATCTTTCTATCCTTGCTTACCACTACAGAAGCAACTGTTTAGCTCATATGATTTACAGGGGAACATCTTTCACAATGAAACCTGAAGTTTCATTAGCATATTGTTGCTTCTTCTAAATCATTCTTAAAGATAAAAAATATCACTGTATCTAACACAGAGTCTTGCCATATCCTCACAGCAAATACCTTCTGATTGATTACCAAGCATCGTTACTTTTTGCTTTTATATCTTCCCAAGCTATGCAGCTCATTCTCATGTCAGTTACACAGATTTCTCTGGAATTGTCAGAAGAAACAAAAAGGAACAAAGAGACCAAACTGGCTCAGGTTTTTGCCATGCACAGGCAGTCTTTCAGCCATGCCTACGAGGGGCTTGTACATCTTCTGGACAGTGTCTGAAGAGAACGGTTAGGAGCAGGAACAGGCAACTGTGTTGGATTAGCCATGATTGCCAGTCTCCAGAAGCAATTTCTCACAAGGACTATCCTCAAGAATCACCAGGGTGAAATTTCCAAGAGCTACTCAGGTATTTAGCAATGCAAGTCTTATTAAAGCCTACAGAACCTTTACTGTTGATAAACAGGGAACACTTGTAAAATCTTTGTCATTTGAATGCTGAGCAGATTGAACACTGTCACAATATTTTCCTCCCTGAGACATACTTTTTACTACTGATAAATGCCAAAATGGCAATAGTCTTTCTTTGTAAAGCAATTGTAAAGTCGACTTCCTCAGGAAACCTCCTTCTGCTGTGGTCACAGAGCTTTGAAGAACTGTCTGCAAAGCATCTCTAAGGTACTCAGCTACTGCAACTTGCAAACCTATTCTGCCTGAAGTAAAAAAAACCATCCTGGTCTAGAAAATACAGGTACTAAAAAATGTAAAACTTGCCTTCAGAACTAACCAAAACCTTCTTATAATTTTTCTACCCAGCAGTAAGAAGGGCTAAGCTGCTCCTAACCTGAGAGTGGGGAAGGGATATAGGGAAAGGGCTATATTAAGTGAGGTCCCAGGCACAGTTAATAAATCCTTCAGTCAGGTTTATTGTTCTGGTTGAAGTGGTGACCGTAGTGCAGTGGTGACCGTAGACTTTCAACCCTGGGATTCAGCGGCACTGTGGCTTGCTAATGGTATCCACCACCTGCTACACTTTGACTTTCGGCTCAGTGGTAGCTGCAGAAGCCAACCCAGTCAAAAAAAGTGAGGGAAAGCACACTTTTGTGCTGGTTGAAAGGTAGCTAAAAAGCAGCCAGAAGCATCCACCAGTATTAAAGAGAAAAAACTGTCATTATATCATGAAGCAGTATAACGATAGAGTTCTGACCGATACAAACTCCTGCTCTTGGGCTCCCACTGCACCCTGCAAACGTGCTTGAGCAGTCACAGTTTGACCCTAAACTCTTAATACTGCTACAGATACTCATCCAACAGAACAAGAAACCTGTCTGGGCAATGCCCATTTAGGGATTTTAGAATAAGAGTTAGTTTTTGGTTGATAGGCACCTGTACCTAAGCTCCCTGTACAATTAGTGAGATGTGCTATGTTTCTAAAAGGAGAGCTCAGCTAGTCCACTGAAGAAATGCTGAGAAAAACGTTGATGTCTGGGCCCCACCTCACTAGGATTAGGTGATGGCTAAGTGGGGTTATGATGGTTAAGAAAGGTTTTGCAGTTCTAAAGTTTGAACTCAGGAGGGAAAAGTAATGGTTAGTTAAATCTCTTTGTTCTTCTAGCTCTTTTTTTAAAGTCTTCAGACTGACTCCTGTAGTCTGTCTGTGTTTTGTCATGTAAGTATTTGCACTGTAAAATAAATGGGGACTGTTTAACATTCCCTTCTAAAAATGTGTGTGTGCATGTTCAGCTCCATTAACAATAGGGGTGTATGCTGGGCAGGAGAGACCCTGACCCCAGGAAATTATTGCCTAGCTGCTGTAATGGCAATTGCTTATCTCTTATTTAAATAATCAAGTTAAACACCAAACAAATCTTCTAAACTCTGTTTTTTGTTAAGCTCAAAGAAATCATGGGGAGAATGAAACACAAATCCTGCACAGGAAAGATTACAAAAAAAACCTCCAAACCCTCCTTCAATATCCTGCTGGCAAGCTATATAGTCTTTCCAAAAAAGATTAATATTTTAAAAAACAGCAAACCAATTATAAACATGAGATGTCCCTATCCTCCAAATGCCAACTGAAAGGCTAGATTGCTATCTATGTAAGATTGGCAGGAAATTTAAATTATTGTTTATTGTGGGCAAGAAATTAGTTTAGGATAAAAGCACTTCCATTTTGAAACAGCAGAGTGAAATCAGAATTTTTCTGTCAATTAAGCCACCAGAGTTTCATAGCAAAGATTTTACTGTCTTCTTAGTTTTGACCTTCTAGTAACTACACTGGTTTTATCTACATCCCGGTGACTGTGCAATATGCCACAGCACTGGTGTACCACTAGATCTCATTCACTAGTGAATGCAGCACATTCCCTATCATATAATAGCCTAAAATCCCACAAATTATATAACTAAAATATTTCATGTTATTGGGCTTCTAAGACCAATAAAACAGTTAAGCAGCACTAACAGTATCAATAAAGTCAGCTGTTAGTACAGGTTTCATTTTTATTAAAATAGCCATAGGATAAAATCAGTATATACAGTAACCATGTGCTGTGATCAGTATCTCAAACGACTATAAAGTTCTTACAGCAGGGTAATTAGGGCTTTGAATGTGATCTGAATAGGGTAAGTTGACACCAACTTACATTCTGATGGTCAAAGAGATGTGATGGTATCTCCTTTACAAAGAATTAAGTAACACTCCAATGTTTATGTGCCCATCTGAAAGAAGCCCCATAAAGGGGAATAAATACCTTTAAATTCTTGACACACTTGAGACTCTTTTTTCACTCAATGAAATAAAACCTAATTGTCCCCTTAGTATTGTTATTTTATAATGATATTGTTAATACATTTTGAAAATACAAAATCAATTTTGCAATCAGAACTGGAGAAACAGAATACCTAAGTGGAGGGCTTTTTAGTGGCTGCCATACCATCTTTGATATCAAAAGTTCCTGGACCATTTCTTAATCTGTTATAAATGTCATCTGGTGTACAGCCAAAATCAGAAAATTTTTTAGCTGTCTAATTGCTATTTGTCTAGTGCTGAGGAGAATCAGTGGGAAAAAGAAGCCTATAGGATCCTGGCTTTAGTGTTTGACTTTAGGGTTAAGACATCCACCTGCAGAACAGGAATGCTACTGTAATTTTTCCTAATGGTCAGGATCTGAGACATAACATTACTGCAGCAGGCAGCTGACTTAGAAGAGGAAAAACAAATGGAGACTCAGAGGTAAGGTGAGTATTTAAACAAAGCAGTGAAAGGATGAAAGACCCACATGGGTGAATCTACTGTCCGTAATGCTCACTTACAGTGGGACTGAAACAACTCACCAAAGTCCCAGGCAATAATCCATGCAGCCTGGTGTCCACAGCTACTCAATACTGTACAGCTGTAAACTTGCTGAGTACCTCGTAGTGTTGCCTACATTCTCCTACGTGCCATCCTTATGCATTCACGCCTGTGTGGCAACCCTGCACAGACAGACATCCACCACACCCTCAGAACTCTGCGGTGGCCCAGATTTCACCTTTTGTGATTGAGACTATGGCTGACATCACCAACTGCCTGCAGGAAAATTTCCTGCATCACAACCTATCTCACTGATACAGAAAGCGGACAACCCTGATTCTGTGCTCTTTTCAGCCTGGAGAAGTGGAAATTTAGGTGAGATTTACATGAAAACAATACTAACCAATAAGTGATATTGCAAATAGGAGCGCTCTCTAGCTATCCATGATTGCAAGAATCAAAGAGTGAAAATGAGAGTAGATAGGACAGAGGCCGAAACTACATCTGATGAATGGAGGAAGAAGATTTGGAGCTCTTGATGTGACCTATGCATATATTACAAGACCTGGAATCTTTCTGTACAAGACCTGGAATCCCTCTATACAAGCTAAAATCCTTTTCATCTAATCTTCCTCTGTTTCCATTACTCATACTTCTAGTTGCAGATGTCTTCTAACCATGGGCTATTTTGCAAGAGGATGATACTTCTAATATCTCCCTTTCTCCTTAGACTCTCAGTGGAGAGAGTCAGATACCTAAACTCCATGGCTCAGTTTACTTCTGCCGATCTAATAGGCATAACTACATGTGGTCTAAAACTAATAAAGAATTGGAAAAGAGCATTCAAAGAGGAAGAGGAGAGAAGGGGGTTTTCATATGTTGTATTAATAGCAAGTATATGAATTTTGGTGGAATCTGTGTGAATGGGGCAGAAGGAAAGAGACAGGTGAGAGGCATTCTGAAATTATGAATTTTTCAACAAAAGTTGCCAGTAAAGCAGGAAAAGGGGTGGAAGAAGATGAAAATAAGATGTTCAGGTTTTGTCATGCATACTCTAATTTCAGCAAAAGGTGAGATAGTTGTGAGAAAATACTGAGGAGCCAGGAAGAGTTTGCGGAAGCTAAGCAATATAGGAGAACCATTAGCATAAATGTCATGAGTAAGACCTCACTGTCTGTAAGGAACCAGTATAAACAAAAGGGTAAGCCAGTATCACCTGAGGAGTAGTGGGGATGAAGAGAAGAGAGCGAAGAAGATTTGATATATGTTATATTAAGTAGGAAAAAATTGAAAACTTACTTACTCCACAAAGAGCTAGTTAAGAGGAGCTGGGGAGTGAACTCAGGAGAGAGATTGAAGATAATCATAATGGAAAAGACTGTTTTACAGGTAGATAATAAGGATTTTTTTACTTTTATAAAGGCAAATTCAATATAGTGCATAGATTAGAATCAAGGCTAGAGGGGAATGAGGAAGGAGTCTGAGAGCATCATGTCATGTCCTTGGCCAGAGAGAGCCCATTCACAGCCAGGACAGAGAGAGAGATGGGGACAAGGAGAGGTGGGTGAGATGTGGCAATGACAAAGAGCCCAACGAGGTACAGATAGGGGAGGAAGAATGAATAAATAAAGGAAGTGGTTGATAATGTGTCAGGATCAAGGAAAAAAGAAGGAAGTTTGACCTGAGAAACAAGGAGGTGAGCCTGAGCTGAGGCATTTGGGAATGGCACTGGGAACTGAATAGGATGTAGTAAAGAGAAGTAAATAATAAAAGCACAGATAGGCTGTGCATGATCCTGTCAGTTTTACTTTTTGAGATGTCAGCAGGATCTTAGACTAAGGAAAGGAAAACTGAAAGTTGTAAAGAGCTTTAGAAAACAAGAGTTAGGAGAGGACAGAAATGAAACCTGAAGACCTACTCTGGATGACAGAAGAGATGAAATTATAAAAGTTGTATTCATAAAGAGTATTAGAGTTCAGGAATTTTCTCCAGAGCATTTAGCAGATCAAGAGTAGGAATAGGTGGTGCCCGCAGAGCTAAGAAAGAGAGCAGGGCAAGGAATAGCAAGGTGGATCAAAAGGCCCATATGGTCAGATGAAGTCTGGGGAAGAGCCCTGGGCAGTTGCACCTCAGGAGCTGGAGTATTGGGTGGGCAGGAGTTAAGTTTAGAACAGGTTAAAGTCAGAATGATTGACAGACTGAAAAACAAGTTTGTCAAGTGAATAGAGAGGCAGAGCATGAGACCACCAGGATTAGGACTGGGCAAGGGAAACTCTACGATGTAAAAACCAGAGTACATCAGAGACAAGGTCTTCATATGGAGTAGGAGGTGGGCAAGCTAAAAAACATGTACTTGCAGGGAGAAAAATTTTGTAAAATATGGTTTAAATTTGAGAATTCCATTTAAACTGAGCAGTTCTGCAGCACATGAATTTCCTCACCTGCCTTCATGCTTCTCAGACTTCCCAGGAATCTTTTCTCCTTTTTGGTCAGCTATTATGACTGCCTCGCCAGTTACCTTTAATGTATGTAATCACCCTGTAGTGCCTTTCATCTAACTTGGCATAAAGTACATTTGAAAACCTGTCACAAATGGGCCAGTTTGAAATGATGCTGTAGTGCACAAAAATTAGTTCTCCTGCCCTTTGGCTGCTGAACAAGAAAATTGATTTTTGTGCATTATGCAATGAATTTAAATGGTATATTTGAGACAGCTTTGTAAACATAGGACTTTGTAAACAGAGAGACTGGAGAGAACCAAACATAACGAAAAGCAATAGAAACTATTCTGCTAACCTATTAAATCATTTTTTACTGACTGTTGCCCATCATGCCGTTGGACTAATGTGCAGGCTTGTCTTTGTGTTTTATGTGTTCATTAGAAACTCTGGTTCAAACTGCAGCTGGTCACTGCTACAGCTTCCATTCCCCGTGATGGCTTTTAAAGGTGCTTCTGGTTACAGTACTTAGGTCGTGTATATATATAGTGAGTCCTTTTGAAAAGGCAAATTCCTGTGCTGTCATCCAAGCAATCAAAACAGTCTTTGTTTGCAGAGCGGTGGAGGATGGAGACGAGGGGAGAGGAGAGGGGGAGATGTTTGGAGAACCAGCGGTTGCCACTCATTGGCATGGCTGCTGCCTTCCCGTCTCTTCCCAGCTGCCCCTCAAGCTGTGTGTAAAAATCCAGTGTTCAAGGTAAGGCAACAAATTCAAAGAATGTGGACCCAGCCCTGGCGCTAATGTGTTTCCTGGCCGGCACATCTCCTCCTCACTCCACTGCCTGCACAAAGACCCCAGAGCGCTCGCAGGGAGTGGTGGGAGACCAAACACCGGTGCCACACCATTGGGGATGACAAATTAAACACTAATGTGTTTGCTAGAGGCTTAGTTGCTGGGCTGGGGTGGCAGATAGGGTAACCCCTCTGCTCTGTGACCTTTGCTTCTTTCACTGGGGATGGGTGAAGAGAGGTTAAAGAACAAATACCCTGCTTTTGATCAGCAGTGCGACACTCTGCTCCGGCCCAGCCACCTGAGGGGGAAAGAAAACTGTTCAAGCTTTTTACCCTCTCCATGGCAATACACTGAATGCTTCTGCAGCACAGGCATTATTTTTTAAATGGGATTAAGATCCTCTGCCACCAGGAGCAGCCTTTTTGCACTGCGTGGTTCTATGTCTTGCAAAGACCAGTCTGTCTATCTGAAGTCAGAGTAGATTCTTTTTCTCTGAAAATAAGCAAGAAATTATGTATTTATTAGCCATTTCTCTGACTGAAATATTCTACAAGCACCAGCTTCTCTCTCACTAAGCAAAGCAAATAAGCTATTAATTCTCTGTTTTTCCTCAGGGTATGTGCATGAACTGCAGTTGTAGAAGCTCATCAAGCTGCTGTTTGTTCCTGATGGAACCAGAATCTCTGATGAATGTTTCATTATTATTTTCATCCAAAAAGGAAAAAAAAAAAAAAAAGCCGTTTCCAGGAGAGTTTACACTCCTTTAAATGACACTGTTAGAACCCTCCTGTTGCAGGTTTGTCTAGGTCTCAGTTCCTCTCTTGTCCAGTATAACTTTTCTGAAGTCTGGTACCAAAAGTTGTGGAGAAGAAGACCAGGTGACTGGCATGGAGCCTAAAGTCCCCACTTTAGGTACTGTTTTAGAGCACTACAGTGAAGTATGCCAAAGGCCTCAGCTAGAACAACAAATCACTTCCCACATGAAGACAGGTCTCCATTACCCAGAACAGATCAATTGCTCTCAGTGTGACTGATGAAGCTGAGGTGAAAGTACAAAAAACAGAATGATGCTAGCTCAATATTTTATTTTTGGTAATGAAAATGATCTATTGCTGTTTAACTAGTAATTCCAAGAACATCAACACAGAAGACAGGGTAAAAAATGTTGGTTACAACATTGTTTATGTAGCCAGATTTCAAGATGAAACTGACTGCATGTAGTTCACAAAACATTGGCATTTCATCATCTTTTATTTATGGAATTCATTAAAATGTGAGACGCTAATATACCACACACTAAAAAGAAATCCTATAAACTATTCTCCTTCATATCATCAAACCCATCAACCATACGGTAGTAGATGGCTTGGAGGAACACCTCATATTCCAGTGATGAGCCCCTTCATCCCTTGCGGACAGCGCATGTGCCTTGGCAACTATTTTTCAGAGAAGGCCCATTTGTTTCAGTGGCACATCAGGACAAGCCAAGTAGAGCTGCAAGTAAGAGGCAGGGAGAGAATTCACCACCTGCATTTTGGCTGTTACATTTTAGATGCAGTATTTATTTTTATAAGCCCCTGGGGGAACAACTCTCCCAGATGCACAGTATCTGCATAATCATCCAATTTTAGAGAGATTAAATATTCATATCAGGCTTCTTGAGTTGTGGTAATGTCCCTCTGGGGTTCTGAGGATCCAGGAAGAGTTTTGCCACAGCATAATGATCGGTGTCTGTTGTTCAGACTGTCAAGGTTAGTCTCTCCCCATCACAACCTGTTTAAAGGCAAGTTCTTCTTGTGAACTCTTGAGAATGGTGGGTTCCCCCCCGCCCCCTATAATGAGGTAAAATATTATGTATTCCATAATACAAGGTACTTGGAGGATGACCAGACCTGCATGAAGGCTTTTGGTACACCTGTACACTGAGATTTATTATCTGTCTGTTTAGTTTAGAACCATCCAGCAACATAACTATCTCAGATGAGGCTGAGGTGAATAACAGGTCAAGATCATGGATATAATTAAATTAAATAGAAATATTTGTGGAAGGAGTGGGACGAATTTACTAAGAGGTATGGATGGGCTTGGTAACCTCTTTCCAAAATTTCTTCTAAGGCTTTTTTATTCCTTTTTTTTGTTTGTTCGTTTGTTATAACATTAGAATACTGAATGTAATTTAATTTTTGGCAATTAAATTGATGATTAATAACTTTAATGAAAAGGAAAAAAAAATCATGCTCTATCCCAATTTTAAGTCCTGAAAGTTCTTTGGGTCAGTTAATTAATTACATTATGTAATATGTCTAAACATTGTCCTTGCTCTCCTATGGTTGACAGCTTTAAAGTTCTCAGGGCCCAGACAGTGACATGCTTTTATGAAACTGAAGGCAAAGCTTGCTGAAAAACTACCACCATCTTTCTTAGCAATTGTGACTACAACCCATTTACTGTTCTGGCTTCTCAAAATCCAAACATTTTAAAGGGCGTGCATGGCTGTTTTTCCATTTGTCATCACTATTGGCAATAACAGAAAATTTAACAGGCATAACATTGTTTACATGCAAAGGATGGGATGTGCCTCTCCAAATTCAGATGCTTGAAAGATAGGTGTGTACATCAGAGCTAGTTGTCTACAATCTCTCTACAGATAATAAAGAGGAGGTGGCATCATTCAGAAAAATTCCTTTTGCCTTAAAACAAGTATCTAAAATACTTAAGATTAATTCTTCTCCAAAAGTGTTTTCCTCCCGTTACATGTAAAGAAACGTAAGGTTACTATCTCAGATGTAGACGTCTGCATTACAAACATTTATAGTTAGGTCAAATGAATTGCATCTTATATGTTAAAGGCTATTTTTCAAAAAATGAGGATGATTTAGAATCTGCTTTTATTCTTTATGAAATTAATGCAGAAAGGGAGGGGGAGAGAGGCATCCCAGAGTGGCCAATTTATAGGGTAACTAATCTTGGCTGTATATGGATAAGCATCACATCCAATTGATATTCAGACATTCAAGTTTTATAAGCTTCATCTAAAGAGAATACCTCCATCACTCAAATGTCTGCATACTGAGGATATTGCATAGTCTCAAAAGAGTGGCTTTTTTAGCAATAAAGAATAAGTTTGCAATCTTCTAAAAAATAACATTTGAAATTGGTTAATCATATACATTGCAATGCAAAAGAAAATGATTCACATGGAAATGGTCCTGGACAGTCAACAAATTATTTAAATAAATAGTGGGATTTCACTGAAATGTTTGTATGTTTGCACATTCTGTAAAATACTTTTTGCAATTGTTAGAAAATGCTGCAATATCTCAGACTTGGATGCCTAAAGCTAATCAACTAATTCATGTCTTAAATTAAAATAGTTTTTTTTAAAAAATGCTGACTATACTCAAATACTAGAAAAGCTTTTAAGTACACTTTTGAAAACCAAGCCAATTCATTAGGTTCCTGTGTAGGGGTCCTTAACTAACAAATTTGGGGAAACTGTGAAAAAAATGCCATGTTAAATTTTAGTAAACTTACATTCTAGACATTCTAGACATTCTAACAGCTTAAAATGTTAAGTAATTGTCTTTGCATTTTGCTATATATTAACTGCGTAGAGTGACAAAATACAGCAGGTTATGATGCAAAACAGGCAACTGCTGTTTTCTTGTTAGATAGACTTTCACCAATTCCACATGATGAGATGCTGCTTGTCTTGCCAGTTCAACACAAGAGGAAACCACCAGATGGAAGCAATGAAAAGCAGAATCTTTTCAGCGCTCATTGGCAGCTAGTGCAATTTACCGACTTTCCAAATGTATAATATACGTTACCACATCTTCCATTCCTTCCGTGCCGATGGATGTTGGATGGAGTGTCCTTCACTTCAGGACAAGGAGGAAAGAAGTAAAAAACCGAAGTGGACAACTGAAAATAGGACATGCTGATTCTATTTCTACAAGTCAAAATCAGATGTTTCAGCTCCCATACTTTATATGTAATTAAACTTAGTATAATTACAAACTACTAAGATAGCTACTTTGCTCTGACTACGCAGAGGCAAAACCTCCTTTGGAAGGAACTAGCTTAATTCCACTGAAGTGAAAGAGGTTGAGTTCCTGTCCCACTCTTAAAAACCAAGCTGGCATGGCAGGCCCTTTTCTGCTTAACAGTTCCTATTGTTTGATCCTCACATGTTTATTTAAATTTTTATTTACATGAGTCAGTAAGACAGCCAAATGTTGTGTATAAGTCTATGAAAATAGATTTAGTGAATTCTGTTTTTCAAAGAAATCTACTTAGAGATTTCTGAAATAAAAATGAAGGAGTTTTTATAACATATAGAAGTTAAGTCTTTAAGCTCTGAGACATATCATCAGATATAAATCAGCCTGGTTTCAATGACCACTGTGAAACTGTAGATTTTAATAGTAAATTAAGTGAGAAATAGAGAAAGAAGAGAAACAGAAAGTTTACTCTGAAATTTTTAAGGGCAGCAGGCTATTGGAACAGAAGACAGACTATTTCAATATTATACTCTATTTTCAGTCTAAGTGTAATTAAAGTCTTCAGTGTGAGTGCTCAGTTATGGCATCTATATTTTACTGGTAGCAACTAAAACTGTTCAGGAGGATTTTAACAAATGTTTGAAATTTATTTGAAATTCATTACCACATTTCCACCAGCTGGGACGTAGCCATGTCTGCTTTCAGTCTCACACCAAAAGCATGTTACATTGCTCTGACTTTTATATGGGAAGCTGAATTTATAATAATTTGGAACATATCAAAGACTGAAAAGTATTCAAGCCACAGTGGCAGTGAGATGAGACTTCATGCACTGGTTGCATTTAGAGGGCAATGGGAGAAACTGAGCAATAGGTTTATTATGCTCTGGATCTCTTCTTTCTAACATGCTCTGGTGTACCTCATTTCCACAAAAGCCTTGTGATCACTCTCCCTAACCACTATCCTGTCTTCCTTCACCCCAAGCTAAAACAAGCTGTATATTACAGCCCTGTTTATTTTCAGAAAGACTCAGAGTCCTGTCTACTCTGTTTTTGTTTTCTTTTTACTTTCACACTCCAATAAACCTAACCCACTTTCAACACACTAAGACAATTTAACTTCTCCATACAAGGATAGTGTATTTTAATATAAGGTACTCTTGTACTCATTTTTTCAAATGACCTGTATGTAGTCAAATCTTGAGAAAAGTAAACCAACTTTGTCTTCTTGGTCTATACCAAATTCCACAAACACAACAGAACCTAGAACAACAGCAAAACCTCAAACAATTTTTTTTTTTCTGAAGATAGATTTTAATGTCCAATATAATTTTTTAATGTACAGAATGTGTGGAGACTTTTTCGATAGTATTCTCAAGAGTAACACATTTCAAAAGTCTTCTGAAGAAGTCTACATCCTCATAATTTCCTTGAGGGAAGCTTTGGTTTGTTGTTGTTGTTGTCATTGTAACCAGGTTGCTATACCTTTTAGGGAAAAAAAAATCTTTCTTAAGTAGAGCTTACAAAAGGCTACTGAAACAGAACTGCCCTCTTAGCAAATCCAAAGGATTGGGCATAGATACAGCGTTATGTTTGCATGGAATGGAAAGACAGTGGATGTGGGAATAGATTTGGCAGTAGGAGGGAAGTGTCATCATGAAAAACATTCTGTGCTTCACAGAAGGAAAACGTTCATGGTGATCCAGACTCATCTTTCCCAAGTCCTTCTATGTCTCTTTCAATACCTGTGTCTTCCCACCACCTCTACGTGATCTCAACTTATATCCTTCCCAGACACCTCTCATCAAGGTCACTCAAGTCCCCTGTGTTCCCTCACTATCTCAGTCCTATTTCCACCTCACTGTCCCTGTCCTGTTCAACCATGGCTTCTAACACTGTAAGACACTCGCAGCTGCTTCTTCAGCATTGCCCAATTTTGGGAATGAGAAAATGGCCCCTCTATCTATATTTCAACAATACTTTTTTATCTTCCTGCCTCTTTCCCCAACAGTTCTTTAGGGAATTTTTTTAATGTCAAGTAGCCCACTAAAAACGTTTCTCAGCAAATTAATCAAATCATTGATAATTTGTACTTGCAAAGAGTTAAAAAAAGATATTTTCCCAGAATTTAATTACAAGGAATTTGTGAAACCTTTAAAAATCCTTTCCCAATCTGGAACAAAATTTTCCTAGAAAATTGATTTGCAGTAATTAGTAGTGACATAACATAAATAATTCATGGGGAATCTGTTTTGTTCTGGGGCAGCTGGCAAGTACGGCAGGCATGAGTGGCTGAAAACTTTCTAACAGTCTCAAACACTGTCCCAGACATTCTCTATCATTGTATTGACATGATGTATTGACATTGAAATGTACATGGTCAGGGTACTTAAAAAAGGAAAGTAAATGAAAATAAACCCATAGAGAAAAGTATCTTATGCACCAACAAGAACAAGGTGGTATGACCACATGGTATATCCCAGAGGTGGCTGTCGGAGAACTATGACTGACTTTACAAGCACTGGGCCTATAACAAAACAATGGTAGTGGTTTATTTTAATTATGGGTATGAATGTGTTTCATTTATTCTTTCAGTGGCTTCAGTCTCATGCTGGTCACTAGGGCCATAAGATATGTAGTATGGCTTATAATACACAGTGTTCTTTGTTGCTTTTGGAGTTGCTCAGAAGCAACCTCAGAAGGTTGCTCATACAGTGTATTGTTCAAATAGGTATGGTAATCCTACTGTTACATTACCAAAAACTGTGGTGAGTGTTGTTTAAAATACATCGTGTTTTGTACTGCTGTGTTACTATGACTCCTTAAGCAGACAAGATTAAATTCCAAACCAAATGCTTCAACAGGAGCAGTATGCAATGTGTGCTCTCTGTCATCTCAGCTGATATGCTGCTGTACCTCTTGGCACCAAGACAGCGTAACATGCAGAAAATGATCCAGACCATTTACTTTAGAGACCTAAGTCAGATGCAGCAACACTTGAAACGTCATTCCTTCACCTCAGCAGGGCTGCTGAAATTGTCTAAATTTTATGACTAGGTTCCAAACCCAAAAAACTTTCTAGTAGTAGTTGTAAAGGCAATTTGGTCTGTTCCTGAAGGGGTTATTAAAAATCAGCTCCAGGAAACTGTATTGTTGCTATTCTCTTGGAATCAAGCAATTCTCCATTGGAAAGGCTTTCCTCTAGAACTGCTTGTTACTGGTTTTACAGTACATCCCTAACACGGATTTCACAATATGGCACTCTGGGATATGTTTCTGGTTATGAGTCCTTGGAGTATTCATACATTTTCCCTGCAAAGAAAACAGAAGCACCAAAGTGAAACCAAGGCATGCCTTGTGCTGGCTGAAGACCTAACCACCGGGCACCAGACCCGTGGTCCTTCTTGCTTATTCATAGAATCATTTAGGTTGGAAAAAACCTTTATCATCAAGTCCAAGTGGCTTTCTGCTGCTGTGTGCTGCAGACAGTGTGATAGTCACTAGCTATCTTTAACTGACAGCAAGGTTACATTTCATCTAAAACAAGAGGTTAAGAGTAACTATTTCCCGACAGTAATTTTGCCACCCTTAAGGAACTGAACTTAAAGGAGAACACAAATGTCCAGGGGAAAGTTGCCTTCTCAAAAAGTTTGAGAAACACTGAACTGGACCACCACACAAAAGGAGAACTGTTGTTCCTGCTGATCTCCTAAAACAATGAGTGGATGGTGGTGCTTAACATGGAGACTGAATCCTGCTTAGGTCCTCCTTGAAGTCCCTGTTGGTTGGCTCCTGAATGGGCTGAATCATCCCACAGGGTTTCTCATAATTCTAGAATGGCCAAGGGAAAGAAGCTGATCTTCCAAAGCCATGCTTTTGTGCATGAAAGTTGTGCAAGAAAATTTAGTGCTTTCCATAGCTGTTCTGCATCACTGCTGTTTCCTTGCTGTGGCTTTGCAGGTCTGTCCTCAAGCCTGTAGAGCGGATGGTCTAAATGCTGGAAAAATAATACCTTTGTTTATACATGTAAGGGATTTGCTAAATATCTTTTTCTTTAATTTGAAGAAACAATTACTGTTGGATATATTGAGAAGGTTTTGCTGCTTGTTGTTGTTGAAGAGTCCTATCTAAAGTCACAAAGGTCAAGAAAATTACACCTCAGAGTGACATATACATGAAAAAGTTAGTAAATCTTGGTAGTCTGCTCAGTATTCTATAGTGATTCAAATTCTGTGTCTGCTCCTGTATATTACCATTTTAATTGCTGTACATGAGACTATATAATATATTCAGTAAGGCATGATGCAGAATAATGAAACATTTCATTACAGAAGCATAGGCCTCTTCATTATATTGTCATGGGAATAGATTTGTTCTATTATAATTGTTTTTATATTTACAAAAAAAATCTCAAATATATTAAGCTTTAGTACACTAATTAGATTGTACTTTACAGTACCTGTATGTGTGATTTTCTTTCTGTTCACAGCTGGCAGATGGTGTGGAGCATATAGTTCAGCTATTAAGAGCTGAGGAATTTTAAAGAAGTAAGCACAATGTGTATTGCTCTTTGTTGCCTTTTCATTATGTCTGCAACATTGGCCTGTCTTCTTTCTTTTTTTCTTCTTCTTCTTTTTTGACTTTGTTTAACTTTACCTTTTTTATTTTGCACTTTACGTCTGCTGCACTACTTCCAGTAAGTCAGCAACAACTTCCTTAACCATTGCATTAAGTTTTGTGTGCTTGAACACAGTGAATCTCCATCCATATTTGATTTCATTAACTTCACTGGATTGTAGGCACTTATAAAGTTAATAATGCTGTTAAATGTTCCTTCGAATAAGCCTACGGACACATAAAAAGCCACAACAGGGCAGACTACATTATGCATTCATAGTCTGTCAGTCAGTTACTCAATAGTGTCTGATCATATGCATATTCTCTTTATATAATAAACTTATAGTCTCAGTATTCAACCATTTAATAAAGAGCAACTGATTCACTGGTAATTTTTACTCTAGGATACCACAAAGTAACTTGTATCCCAAAAGTAACTCTCAAACTTATATGAAAGTGGTGGTTTTGGTGAGTCTTAAATTTGAATAAAATATAAGGGATATATGTTCCAAGACATGATTTTCTGTGTGAGAGATAATTATCAGATAATTGGAATATACTGCTTTTCCACAAATGAAGTAAAATAATAATGTAACATAAAATATAAGACCTTTGAAATTTCATAGATACTTATTACGAAATGTGTACCAATGTGTGTAATTACAATACTCCCAGTATTTCCTGGGAATTAATTCTAAGTTGAAAAATATTATCATATTCATAATCAAAATTATGATCTATTATTAATTATTACTGGTAAACATGTTACCCAACAAAATCCCTTACAACTATTAACAAAACTGAATACATATATAGTATCTCATACTTTGAAAAGCAGGGATAATAAAAGGCAGATTTTACATTTTTATCCTGAAGAGTTTTGTGTATGTCTTGATTAGATTATTATCATGAAAGATTACCTCCTGAGGCTGATAGCTCTGCCTACTGATGGTCTTAATGAAGACCAGAATGAAGAAAAACAACATGATTGTAGTCTAGTACTAGGTCCTAAATTCTTTAGGAATAATCCAATTCCAAGATAAAGTGTCTGAGACTAGGAGAATCAAGGCCATATTTTTAATGGTAGGAGCTTAAGTTAAAGACCCCAAAGAATGAGTAATCTAACAAAGCATATAAGGGCACCTATTTTAGATACTCAGGCATTCAGTTAATGTAGAGCAAAAGATATCTCCAGAAATGGGTCTGAAGACCTTTACCTCATCTTCCTCCCTCAGCCATGCAGAGAGCTCAAGTACCTCTGTGGGGTGAGAGCTGCAGTGGGTGAGCTTGTGCACTTTAGGCACCTTGGAAATGTTGAAGTTTAAAATGGAAACCCCACCTTGACTCAGGTGCCTGCCATTTCTGAGTATTGTGCCCTGTCTAGTACGAATGAGTGAATGATCTTTATCCACCTAAGCATTCATTGCCATGGGTAACTGTGTTCCTGATGCAATGTTAAGTGATCTGATGCACAAGGCTTAAATACAAAAACGTCAGATCCAGCTGGCCACCTTCCCTGGAGAACAGACAGAAGACCCCCATAATACAGGCTGCAAACTACCTGAGATTTGCAAAAGGCTGTGGTCATTCACAGGAAACACCTCTGTCTCCAGCAGGTGCTGGAAATCCCATCAAGTTCAAGGAAAAATGATACTATCGGCCATTTTAAGGGGGACACTGAGGGGAGGAAGGATGCATAGGAAAATAGCTGCCTGTATTTTTTCTGGTGAGGTTGGGTAGATGATGAATGTTCAACGCCTCTTCCCCATTCATTTTTCTCTTAACTAGCCATAAATTCTTATGCCCAGAAGGAACTGTCAGCCATAACCTACTACTGCAGTCCTTGCAATGCACTTAAAAGATCTTCAGTGCTTGAAAGGACAGAAAAGAAATTAATTCAGGGTGCTGTTTACTTGATTTCTTTGAATATTTTCATAATAATTGGCTAGTGGATAAAACATTCCCCGTGTTGTTTGCTCTTCTGCTCTGTGCCTCCCTCAGCTTCAAATTCATAAAACCCTGTCATAAGCTTAGTATTTTCCCAGGCAAAAATGAAATATTTTTTTTCAAAAGTCCCAAATAAAGGAATACAGCATTTCCAGATAGCAGGAAATATAACAAAAAGAGAAAACAAAAAGAGACATAGAACAGTTTTCACATAACAACAAAATCTCTTACTTTACAAAACTACAAAATCAACCTCCATTCAAAATATCGCAAATAACAACATGAAGAACAACAAACATTTTCTGTAAAGAATTCTGATTAGAGTACATATTATTCCCTCTGTTGATTAATTGAACTGGCATTTTGATTACATTTAATTGTACACAATAAATAAGTTAATGCTGTGCAATACGTATAGAGGGCTTTTTTTAATTTAATGTAAACAATTATATCTTAAATCACACAGAGCATTGAAGCATTCACCTTTTTTTTTAACTCAGTAAACATTATTTCCCTTCATATATTTTGAGAATCATGGTGCTGACTGAGGTTATAGAAGCACTCTTGCAAAATAACTTTCAAAGCTTTTGATTGCATTGCAGGACAGGCATCTCAGAGCTCCAGCTGCAGACTCTGACTTTGCCAGAGAACAACCTTCCTCCTCAAACAGAGGAGATTAAACCTCTTGCCAATGCTTATCTGCTCCAACGGGTTTTACAGTCAGGAATGAGTAAAGGAGGAGGTTGCAACAGTAAAAATAATGATAATGAAGAGTCTTGCAGGTCTATTTTGAAACTTTCAGTTTTACACGTGTTTGAGATAAGATCAGTCACTTACCTGGGAAAGTGGGAAAGAGTTTAAACATGAGGGGTATTGTACAATAAACAATATGTTTTTAAATCTATTAGTTATTTTTATTAATATCTAGATTTGATCAACCAGCATAAACACACATGCTAAGTTTAAAAAGTGCAAGCAGATCCAGCTTTGAAAACCACATTTTGCTTCGGTTTTCTCAGATTAGGGCCTTACTTTGCAGTCTGTTACGAATATTCTAGTTTCGACTATAATGCTACTCAAGGTAAAAATACATGTCTCAGCTAGACCACAAAAGCATTTTGTAAATATGTATTTATCTGAAGCAAATGAAAAGTTAAAGACTAGGAGAGAGGGATAATATACAAATATAATTGCAACATGAGAAAGATATGGAAGTTTAAGGCCTCAAGTAAACTGGAAAGTGCCTTTTTTAAAGTCTGGAGGTGAATCAGTAATATTCTGCAATATTCTGAAAGCCCCTCCAGTATACATATAAACAGAGCTGATTCTACAGTACATTTAAAACTCAAGGAAGGAAAACGTCTCAAATGTTATGAGTGACTCAGAAATAAATGTTGATTTGTAATTAGTAAATAGATAAATAAATAAATAAGTCATTTTTAAAAAAGTTTATATGCTGTCTTAAGCAGAATTGGAACAAAGAAAAAAACATCACGAACCAAAATCTGCTTATTAAAAAGTAACTCAGGTTTTTTTACAAGATGAAAAAAGAGATAAAGGAATACAGAACAGCAGTCACAGCAGGTACATATGCACAAGTGCAAGAATGAACACGTAATCGTAAGAAAATATAATAAAAATTAACATATTTCTGTGGCCAACTTTTTTTACAAACCTGATAGAAATCAATTAATCACTACTAAGGTAACTGATTATTGAAAAAACAAACAAACAACAAGAAGGGTAATTTTCAAAAGACTCTTTAATGAGCAGACACGCAGCACTTTGCTAAAATTAACCTTGACAGACTAGCTTGGTGTCCCTTCCTAGACCTGATAAAAAGGTTTTGCCTATACCTACAGTGAGCTGCAATGCAAAAAGGCAAGAGGTGGAGGGAAGGACACAGGGCATAGGAGGAATTCAGAAACATTGCCTGGAGATGTAGGGAGGTGTCAGGAAAGCCAACGCTCAGCTGGACTTGAGACTTGGTAGGTACACAAGAAGAGCTTGTACAGTAGTAGTAAAAGGCTGAACAAGGGAAATGTGGATCTGTTGCTGAATGGGAAGGTAGATTCACTGCCAGGGGAGACAGATAAAACCAAGGAACTCAGTGTCCCCTTTGCCTCAGTCTTCTCCAACTATTAAACAGGACTTCCTTTCCCTTATATACTTCACTACAATTCTTTTACTCCAAATTCCTGTCTGAATAATTATTTATATTTGTGATGCACACAGTTAATAGCTGCTTGGCAAAGTTAATAAGGAGAGTTGGGTTCCCTGTTACTTCATCTTTTCTGAAACTGGAAATTAGTGAATTCATCCTCATATTTTTGATGGGCAAATATCATTCCTATCTGAAGCTGTCAGCCTTCAACCAGGGATGTCAGAACAAGAGGTCATGAGCACAGCGAGGGCTGATTTTGACAGCGCCTTGTCCCAGGAGCCGACGAAGAACCCCAGTGAGGAAACCACAGGGCTGATGAAAGTCGGTGAGGAAGCACTTTCCCAGTGGATGGACATTTCATTAACACCTCTTTTTGGAGGGCAAAATGACATCCTGGCTACAGTATGCTGAGGTCTTGACCCTCCTCAGCAAACCATCTAATTACTATCCTCTGTCAAACCTCCCTTTCTGGAGAAGGTGATTAAGGAGGCAGTTGCTAAGCAACTTCAGGAGCACCTGGATAAAGTGGGATTTTTAGACTTCTTCCAATCTTCAAGTAATGGTTTCTAGACAAGTTTTTATAACAGTGTTAGCTTCGTATTTCATAATACTGCTCTCGGGACACCAATGAAATATTGCTTTATATCAACTCTGTTAATGTCTTTCACATATATTTCAGTTATTGATGATTCAAGTCATCTTATGCTGAGTAACAGAAGGATCATGTTATTACCAGAACTTTGTAAAGAACATATGCATATAAAATCAAACGTATTTTACTTATATTCATGAGAAGAAAAGCTCACCTTGAAGAACAGATAATGATTTTATTCATATTCATCTCCATGTTTCTCCCTAAATCCCAGATATCAAATATGCAAATCCCCTAGCTGCAGTCAAGAAAAAAGAAAAACTGAAACTGTATCACCATCAGGACTTCAAATAATGAAGCCATGAATATAAAGATCTATGATAAATGAGTTTCTAATAACAACGGGGTTTCTAATAACAGCAGGAATCAGATTGTGAGAACATAAAGTGGAAGTTTCATGTATGAATGGTTTGAAGAACTACAACCTTAAATTTTCTTTATTGCTTAAAATGAGGAATGATGCAGACTGTAGCTGTCACAAGTTCTTCTGTGGATCTGCCAAACCTCCTGCTTTCACAGAGCCTGGGGCTCAGCTGCAAAATTGTGGCTAAGAAATTAACCAAGTGCCACAAAAATCAAACAAGCAAACAAACAAACTGACAAAGAAGCTTCCCGCAGAAAACCTGTCCAAGTTGGAAACACTCCGATGATAGGAAATATCTAGGTTTGTTTACATAATATATGTAGAGATATTCTGCCTGATGTGGAAGTATTGGTCATTTTTCATTATATAATTAAATGAAGCAAAGATATAAAGAGCTTTTGTTGCAAAAGGATGGTGTTTCTAGAAAATTATTCTGTTTGGCTCCAGCAAGACATGGTCAATCTGGTGCTGCTACAATAGCAAGAAAATCCTCTCCCTAAATTCAGGCAACTTGTCTGCGAGAAGCAGCTGAGGTGAACTGCAAAAGGGTTAATAAAAGGTAGTGCCAGTGTGTAATTTCAGCTCTATTGCCCTCCTGTATTGACTTTCTGTGTTATCAAGTTTCTATTACATAACCAGATTTATGCCCCAGCTCCGAGCATCGCAAGCATAAATCAGCGAGTGGGAGCAGCCGGCAGAGGCAGACAGGGAAATTGTTTTTAAGTCCCACGGATGTTCAGGTCTGAGTCTGAAACTCTAGCAATGCTTGTGAACTTGTGACCATGGAAAGCGGTGTCAGTGGGGGAGCTCAGCCCCTTTTCTGAATCATGCCAAGCTCTCCACTGCTTAAGCTGCTGAGGAAGTCGCAGCGAACACACAGGAGGACGGAGCAGAGTGGAGGGAAACAGGAGGCAGCCAAGGCACAGAAGCACCAGGGAACAACTCTTTCTTCTATCACAGCTCCCAGAGTGGAAGGTGGAAGTATTTGAACATTCATTATCCCTTGAGGAGCCTGGCCAAGGGATCCTTTTTACTGTTTTCAGCCCTTTTTAGCAATGAGTTAGTTACAGACAAGGAAACTCAAGCTGCAGAAAAGCAATTTTTTTTTTCTGATTGAACATAGAAAATAAAGCTATTTAGACAGTTTCCTCAATACCAAGACTGGGATCAGTACAACAGCTCATGCTTCGACTTCTTTCTGCTTCTCTGTCTGTCTTCAAGAGGAGCTCGTTTCAGGGCACAGGACACCTGAAAAAAATCCAATGTTTTTTGGGGGAAGAGTTACAATGACAAAGAGCTATATGTTTTTCTGTGTTAAATGTGCAATTCCTGTTTGTTACTGGTACAGCATTATGCATTCCTGATTACCATACCATCAGTAACTGTCAGAGTAACTCACAGCCAGGAGGGTGTTTAGCAGATGGATGGTCCTTCCATTCTGAAGAGCTAAAGGCCATGGTCTGTTGTAGAGCATTAATGTCTAACAGGAAAGGTCCTCTCTCCAGCATGTCCTATGACCTGGTACCCCGGCTGTAGCAATACAGAGATCCACTAGAATGCAGCATGGCTGCATGTTGACACACAAATACGGATTTCTTTTGCGTCAGGCTCAGGATAGCCTAGGGTACAAGCACATACCTGAGTCTTTTCCTACCATGGACTCTAGCCTCAGCCATGGTAAGCAGTCTTGGCTTCCACAGCAAAAATGTAAGCACAAATGTAAACTTAGAAGGAATCTTCACTGTCTTGGAGGGAATGAGAGCAAGAGAGTGATACTAGCAGAAAGGTATTTTCACAGACTTTACTAAAGATAAAGAGACTTTCCTTGGATCTTTGCAATTCTGTCTGTTCTTAGGTGTTTTGAACTCTTCCTGGTGTTGTGCATGACCAATTTCCTAACACGCTGTACCTCTTATCCACCATTATCATGAGGATACTTTCTGGCTGTCTATGAATTAATTCCAGTTGACAGCACAGATTTCTTCTTGGGAAAGAAACACTACTTTGGGGATGTTGCCATTTGACATTTCTTTATCCAATCAGTTCAGTCGGATAAGTTGAAACTAACCCACATTTCCTTTGTGGGCTAACACACCTTCTGACAGTCCCCAAATGCACCTACAATGTGGGGGGGGTTGTTTATTTGTTTGTTTTTCCAGAGAGGATCTGTGGCATTTTCCACAAGCAGGCAGTTGCCTACTCAATATCTACAGCTAACCCTAGTGGTAGCTGATTAAAGAAGGCATAGAGGCAAGGTTACCTTCAGTTCCCCAGTGACTGTGGAGTTAGAAACAATTCCCTTTAAAGAGAATAGCTCTGGACAGTACCTGTGCCTGTGATCCACAGTACCTGTGATCCAGCTGCCTTTTGCCCACAGAAATCCAGGCAGGAAAACATGTTCAAGTTCAACTTCTTCTTATGCTCCTTTCCCACTTTCCAGGTAGATATTCCAGCTGGTCATTATTGTATAGTGCCATCACCTTTAAACAGTCTTTCCAAATAGTAAGACTATCAAAACCTGTCAAATTTCTAGAGGAAGTTTGTCTTCAATTAATTAACATTTTTCCACCCAAGGAATTTTTGCAAAGAGCACTTATCTCTTGTGCCTCTCTGATTTACTTAGGTAAGCATTTTAGTGTCCTTGTGCTTGTTTTCTTGAATGAAAAAGCAGCAATACAGCATCTTGTTTTCTGGGACCATTGCAGAATTTATGTAACATCTACACCCAAAAGATATAAAACTCTGTAAGTATTAAATATATGGCCTTACATTTGTAATACTTGTTCTGGAAGTGACATTTTCTTCTTATTGCCATCCAACATGAAGCCAAAAACAGTTCTTAAAAATTAATGGCCTATGCTAAATAGATACTGAAGGATCAGTGTCTAATTTTAGCTAGACTGTATTATAATAAGTAATTACTTTCTCTCATATCGTGTTTATATAGCATGACCAAGTTTAAATACCTGATTTAGTAAGGCCCTGAAATGAATAATATAGCTTCTTGAAGGAAGAGTAAAAAACCTTGCATTATTCATTGAAAACTTGCACAGAAGTTTCTCTCAGTTTATTCAGGCTCCATGTGGATGAACTGATATCTGCACTAATACACTGGGGAAGTACATAAAGAAAACTGTCTTTTGACAGCTTTTTGTACCGTAATGTTTTAAAGCAAATCACCCCTTTCCCTAGAACATTTCTCTGAATTTTCTGTATGGTCAGTAAGACAAGCAGGTTACAGTGTTTTCTAGCGTCTTGGTGAGGAATGGATATACACAATGGTACTGACAGTCCATCCAGCTCGGGACCCGGTTCTGCTCCCCTTTCTAGACAAGTTCTGTAGACACGTACACTGCCAGCAGTGAAATCTTGTTTCTAGCAGAAGAAATGAGATCAGATGTAAAATCCAGTACTGTGTAATGGGAGTGAAGGTTTCAGTATCTGTCCCTCAGACTTTTTTAAAGGTCTCTTGGCATCAGATTCTGCTTTCCTCTAAAGAGATGGTTCTTGAAAGCTGCTCTTGCTGTGGTAATTCCTAGATAAAATGTTAAAGAGCCAGTGCATGGCTGTCTGAACCTGTATCAATAACCATTCATTGCCAAGAAGTCTAGAGCATTCATAATGCCATTTTTGATCTTGTTAGCTTCAAAATGCCTTGTAATGATACTATTTTTATGTATCAGCACAGAGAGATCTTACCACAGAGCATAGCTCCAATATAAAATGCTCTTTTCAAGTATAGAGCAAAAAGATGGTTTCCATCCCCAGGAGATCACACCTGAATATGACAGATAAGTGACTTACAGACATAAATAGAGGTGAAATAAAATATTGGTCAGCCTAGAAGGTTATATTCTTACAGCAATAGTAGCTTGATCACTGTTTTGGGAGGAGGGAGGGGGTATAGTGAATACAAGTAGTGTTTACACATATTTTCTGCATTTTTCCTTGTGCGTGTAACCCCATTTATAAGAAATGCATATCTTGTACAATAAATTTTCTCACTTGCATGGTTACATTTTTATATTTCCCTTTGAGCCTTTAGCAGCAAAAAAAATAATGGATGGTAGCAGAACTGATGCAAAACTCAATAAAGGTGTTTACCTTTATACCTATATATCTCTGTACGCATGTATATATATATTCAGCATGTATGGTGCTTTATACAGACTGCCAGCGCAGTTTTCTCCTCCTGAACAGCTTCCACAAGTAGTTTCATTGGATTTCCACTACAGTACCAGCCAGTCCAGGCAAGTGACATTATCAGTCTCACAGTAATGTGAATGAGATTACATGTGATAATGTCAAACAGCAAATGTTGAGGTACCCAATTCAATCTGGTGTAACTTGATTTTGAGAAAAACTACACTTGAATCAAAACCTATGTCTAGACATTATAGCCAGAAGTCTTTTTTCTTTGACTTTTTTTTTACTCTTTTAAATTGATTCAGAATAGTTTAAATGTACAATAATCATAGTGTCTATGTGAAATCCAGATTTGAAACTGAGTGATATTGATGACTACATCTAGTTCTTAACATTCTGGCTGACACAAACACATTGACTGTATAACACTGTCATATGAATTCTGACAAAATATTGTTATATTAGAATTTTTTTGATTAATTGAAAAACTGGAATAATAGCAATGTTTTTGAAAAATTCTCATTTTCAGAGAAATTCTGAAGCTCTAATACTTTTGATACCTAAAACTCCAAGATGTTGGCAAAACTGATAATCAAAGTGAAAGAATATGAAGAAAAATGTTGATTAGAAGAAACAAAATCTCATCAAAATGCTTCAATGGGAAAATTGGTTTTTGTTATCTTGATCAATGTGAAAAAAAAATGTAGAGCTATTCATACAGTTCGCATTGGCAAGAGCTTTTAGGACTCATGTAAAGAATAACATATACTTCCTTTCCTGGGCTCATCCACAGTGACCAGTAACAAGGAATTCAAATGTGGGTATAAAATTTGTTTCAACCTATGATTCACAAAGAAAGTCTTTCTATATATGATATGATATTCATCCCAGAAGAAAGTTCAACATTTTTTTTCATGCTATTGGATGCTGGGACAAGTGGAAAGAACAATAAAAGCGGTGATATTTTGAAAGGAGACCTATAATACTGAAAGGTTACCACTTTTTTTTTTCCTCCAGAAAAGCCATATAAAATAATATGGGTGTAAAATTCTACCCAGACAAATAAGACAAAATGTAATTTGTAGTTGAAATTACATTATATTCATTTGCTGTTACCCCAAATAAAATATTATAAACCAAACAATTTGTGTTGAACGTAACAAAAAATTAAATTCCTGTTTCAGTACAAACTCTAGATTTAACTAGAATTATTAGTGGCACTCTCGTAACATAGGAGATGTTACTATACTATTCTTTTGCTGTCCTGTCTTGCCTTTTAGTAAGCTACTATCCACAGAACACATATCCTGCACATTCAGACATCAGACATAGGTAAATCAATCTAAGCAATTTTGATAAGAAAGTACCAGAAGGAAAAAAAAAAAAAAAAATATATATATATACTCCAGACTCCCCTCTGCACAGAGAATTTTGAAGAATTTCTTGAAGAAAACCAGCAGTGTACACCAAAATCTCTGTCCATCCATTGCCTCATCACCAGTTTTACTCTCAACTGTTAAATACCCTAAGTGAAAGGAAAAGCAGAAAAAGGACAGAAATGTCATAAACCCTGAATAAAATGAGAATTGCTATTAGCAGTGTTTTTCCCCCATTCCCAGAACAGGGAATATTTTTTAATTCTTTTTAAGGATGAACTCATGCAGATCTAATGATGTTGATTCACAGACACACTGAGGTAATGCACTTCAGATAAGAAGGACATTGCATCATTTCAACAGGTCTCACAATGTAAATATTAAAGGGAATTTCACCATGGCATCAGCTTTTACTGTAATCAAAGACTCCAAGGTATGATTACAGTTAAACAGGTCACAGAGTGAGATAGATTCACTGAGGCAGTAAGATAGTCCTGATCTAAAGAACATAAGGCAGGAGACACAAGCCAATTCTTTTACTGTATAATAGCACATAATGTTATATTATGTCTTTAAAAAAATCAATTTAAGTTGTGCTCCAGCCAACTGTTTCTGGTTAAGGGAAAAAAACCCTAACATGAGGACTACACATACTTATATCAAAGTTAAACACTGTGGAAAGAGGCTGTAAAATGATATTTTTCCTCACAGGACAGGATAAGTAGCAATTAACTGAAGTGTGCAAACAAAGTGCATTGTTTGAAGACCTGTGGCTTTTTATGTGCTACATTTCATATTTGGAAGGAAACAAGAAATCCCATGCTTCTGATGCTTATTTTTAAAAAATGAACTCGGGAGGAGAATACAGCATGTAAACATGTGCCTCTCTCCTTGGGAAAGCAAAGATAGTTCCTGGACCTATCGTCTGCTTATCTTTTATAGAGTCCTGACCTGAACCTGCCACGAGCTGCTTCCACTGAGGCCTGTGGTTCCTCCCCTCTCCCAGGGGACGACCGGGTGTGAAATGAAGAGTTTTATTTATGTAGGGTACACAGCTGTTGTGAAAAGGAGTCCAGGAAGGCTGGACATTCTTTAAGGAGGAAGTCCTAAAGGCACAAGAGCAGGCTGTCCCCAGGTGCCGAAAGACGAGCCGGCGGGGAAGAAGACCGGCCTGGCTGACTAGAGAGCTCTGGCTCGAACTCAGGAAAAAGAGGAGAGTCTATGACCTCTGGAAGAAGGGGCAGGCAACTCAGGAGGACTACAAAGGTGTAGCAAGGCTGTGCAGGGAGAAAATTAGAAGGGCCAAAGCTGAGCTAGAGCTCAATCTGGCTGCTGCTGTAAAAGACAACAAAAAATACTTCTTCAAATACATTAGCAGCAAAAGGAGAGCTAAGGAGAATCTCCAGCCCCTAGTAGACGGGGGAGGGAACACAGTGACCAAGGATGAGGAAAAGGCTGAGGTACTTCATGCCTTCTTTGCCTCAGTCTTTAATAGCAGGGCCAGTTGTTCTCTGGGTACCCAGCCCCCGGAGTTGGAAGATAGGGACGGGGACCAGAATGGAGCCCCCATCATCCAGGGGGAAATGGTTAGTGACCTGCTGCACCACTTAGACAATCACAAGTCTATGGGGCCTGATGAGATCCACCCGAGAGTACTGAAGGAACTGGCAGAAGTGCTCACCAAGCCCCTTTCCATCATTTACCAGCAGTCCTGGGTAACTGGGGAGGTCCCTGCTGACTGGAGATTAGCGAATGTGACGCCCATCTTCAAGAAGGGTCGGAAGGAGGACCCGGGGAATACAGGCCTGTCAGCCTGACCTCGGTACCGGGGAAGCTGATGGAGCAGATCATCCTGAGTGCTATCACACGGCATGTAGAGAATAACCAAGGGATCAGGCCCAGCCAGCATGGGTTCAGGAAAGGCAGGTCCTGCTTGACCAACTTGATCTCCTTCTACGATAAGGTGACCCGCCTAGTAGATGAGGGAAAGGCTGTAGATGTTGTCTACCTGGACTTTAGTAAAGCCTTTGACATGGTTTCCCACAGCATTCTCCTGGAGAAACTGGCTGCTCATGGCTTGGACAGGTGTACTCTTCGCTGGGTAAAGAACTGGCTGGATGGCCAGGCCCAAAGAGTGGTGGTGAATGGAGTTTACTCCAGTTGGCGGCCGGTCACAAGCGGTGTTCCCCAGGGCTCTGTGTTGGAGCCAGTTCTGTTTAATATCTTTATCAATGATCTGGATGAAGGGATCGAGTGCACCCTCAGGAATTTTGCAGATGTCACCAAGTTGTGCGGGAGTGTTGATCTGCTTGAGGGTAGGAAGGCTCTGCAGAGGGACCTGGACAGGCTGGATCGATGGGCTGAGGCCAATTGTATGAGGTTCAACAAGGCCAAGTGCCAGGTCCTGCACTTGGGTCACAGCAACCCCATGCAACGCTACAGGCTTGGGGAAGAGTGGTTGGAAAGCTGCCAGGCAGAAAAGGACCTGGGGGTGTTGGTTGACAGCTGCCTGAATATGAGCCAGCAGTGTGCCCAGGTGGCCAAGAAAGCCAATGGCATCCTGGCTTGTATCAAAAACAGCGTGGCCAGCAGGACTAGGGAAGTGATTGTGCCCCTGTACTCAGCACTGGTGAGGCCGCACCTCAACTACTGTGTTCAGTTTTGGGCCCCTCACTACAAGAGAGACATTGAGGTGCTGGAGCGTGTCCAGAGAAGGGCAACGAAGCTGGTGAAGGGTCTGGAGCACAAGTCCTGTGAGGAGTGGCTGAGGGAACTGGGGTTGTTTAGCCTGGAGAAAAGGAGGCTGAGGGGAGACCTTATTGCTCTCTACAACTACCTGAAAGGAGGTTGTAGAGAGGTGGGGGTCGGTCTCTTCTCCCAGGTAACAAGTGATAGGACAAGAGGAAATGGCCTCAAGTTGCACCAGGGGAGGTTTAGACTGGATATTAGGAAATTTTACTTCACTGAAAGGGTTGTCAAGCATTGGAACAGGCTGCCCAGGGAAGTGGTTGAGTCGCCATCCCTGGAGGTATTTAAAAGACGTTTGGATGAGGTGCTTAGGGACATGGTATAGTGGTGGTCTTGGTAGTGTTAGGTTTACGGTTGGACTCGATGATCTTAAAGGTCTTTTCCAACCTATATGATTCTGTGATTCTGTGATTCTGTGAAATATAAACACTACTGTACCTAGAATTTAGGAAAAGCAGCTTAAAACTTAACTCTCTTACCTAGAGAACATAAGATAGTGACGTCTGGGTCAGTCCTTCCTCCTTGTGGGCATCCCTCTAGGCCAGGCTTACACACCCTGTGCTCCAGCATCCCTGCACGCAAGCTATTGCTGTTGCCCGTTGGCACAGGCACCACTGGTGGGCCATGACACAGGCAACTTGTTTGCAAGAAAGGTAAGCATGATGCTTCTCAGACTTCACTCTTTCCTTTTATGGGTTCTTTATTTCATCACATCTATTATAGAAAAAAACATAAAAAGTTCAAACACTTGATGCTTTTCCATTTAAGGAAAACCCCATAAAACCCAACTGACTTACTGGCTAGAGAAGTAAGATTATTGCTTGACTGCTTGGGGGGAGGGGGTTTGGACAAATGCCTGTTTTCCCCCCCAGGAGATGTATGCTGGGTAAATCTTGAGGAACTACAGCCAGGATTTCCTCTCATGTAGTAATCTTATTCTTGTTGAAAAGTCCCAAAATTTCTGTGGATTTTCAATGTGATGGCTGTGCACATGCTCTTTACCATCCGCTTTACATCTGGTAGCCCACACACTCACGCTACTCATGTACTGTGGTCCTGCAGCAAATCTGAGGCATTTTCAGCAGTGTTGGGCTTGCCCTGTAGGTTTATACAATGCCAAGTTGCATTTCATAGCCCTGTTCAGGGGACTATATATTCCTATGGATTACCATGCCTTCAAAAACTGCACTTAAAGGGTTTAAGCAGGACATCGATGTACATTCCAACTAGTTCAAATATTTCTAATATGTGGGGCTGCTCTGGACAGACTTTCTGAGCATTATTCAACTAGAGGAGAGTAAAATCTGAATCCAAATTTTTAGCTTGCTGGTTCACTGCCATGATTGCTATATATGCAACACCATAATTTTGCTGGGCCAGGCCTTGCACTAGCTTGTACAGTGGAGTGAAGTCTGGGCTCTCCTTTTCTCTTGTGTTTTGTGAGTGGTTGGATCTTGTGTCTCCTCTTCACTAAGTATTCCACATAATTCATAGTGCTGCCCAACATATTGGGTAAGAGATTTTAGCTACACCCTCTTTTAGCACTCAGGAGCCCTTTCCCAGATGATCTAGAGCTGTATTCTATAGTGTAAGTAGCTGGAGTACAAGAAGGCATGACCCCTTATTCTCTTATTCTGCCACTGCCTGCAGGTAGAGGATTGCCCATTGTCCAGCTCTTCAGGGTGACTCCTGCCACGGTAAAGAGCTCAGCCGGTTTCTGAGCACCGCAACACCAGGAACGCCTCCTTCTCGCTACAAAGGCTCATCTCTACTAATTTTCTGAAACACTGAATTGTGTAAATAGGCCAGTGTTTGGGTTATTTATTTTTCCTGTTCCTAGAGGAAATCCACATTTAAGGAAAGAAGAGACATTTAATATGTTTGTATCTGACAGAAATTTTCATTTATTTTACTCAGAAAGTGAAAAATCGTCTCTCACAATTCTTCCCCAAAACCTTCTTTGTTTTATTTCCTTAAGAAAAGCTCTGTGTATCTGTTTCCAAACTTTGTCTTGGTGATAGCTGTCTATAAGAAAAAACTGGCCTGCTTATTTAAGCTCTGTCATTGTATACGAAATGAAAGCTTTTATTGTATCACATTACATATATGGTGAGGTAGGAGTGAGAGTGTATAAAAGAAGTCCAGTATCTACATTTGTTCATTCATTGCATCACCGTATTTAGTTGCCTATTCACATGAAACAATAATGCTTTTGTATAAATCTGATGTTTAAAATCTAGTCTACCATGTAATTCTTATTCTGCAGTCTACTTTATTTTCATTTTCTTAATGCTTGCTTTACACTTTGCAGAGATATGAAAGTATCTTACCATTTGACTTAACATCTGTTTGGGAGAGGCTTTGCCAGGGAAGAAGAGATAATAATGTGGTGTGAAAAGAAATGTGTATGGGTGTCACACGCTAAGCTCTGGTAGAAGTGACATGTTTAATGCCACTCAGCTTTATTTGTTATTAGTGTGCCAAGGGATCTCTTTTGTGCGCACTGAATCTTAGCATTGTCAATGTATTTATCTAAGTGCGCTTGCATACCAGTGAATACACAGTGGTATGTACTGGTGCTAAAATTGCCTAGACTCTATATCTGTGCCTAGTTAGAAATTATTTTGAAAGTTTCTCCTTTTTTCATTGGAAGAAAGTTTACCTAAGAATAAAAGTTTTGACGATAATTGAAATAGGTGTTTCCTATCAAATTACTCTGTAACATAAGGAGAGTTGCTAATTAAAGAACCACAGTCAAATAATTGTGTGTCTAATTTTCCTAATGATAAATGAGGAACTTAAAGTAAAAAGTAGATTTGCTTACATTGTTCTCCTGCCTTCGCTGTATCTTTCATTGTAAAGCATTTGCCTCAGTCTGTCCCCAGGCTTGTCCTGCCTGCCTTCCTCTTACAAGTTTTAAAGCAAAAGAATAACACTGCCTCGAGAGGGCTGCAGAGCCCAGGCGGTTAATCTGGCAGAGGCTGTCCTCAGGGACACGTCTTGCAGTTTTTAAAGCTATTTCCAGATTAAATGACTATCCCAAGCTGCCCCTTTTTCACAGCATCATCGCAGAATTTCAGCTACCCCAATTAGCATCATTAAATGTGCAGAGCCTGTCTGGATATACCGTCTGTTCAGTGCACATCCTGATATCTAGGTTGTCACATGTACTCCAGTATCAGAAAACTCGTGTGCCACAAATTTACTCCCAAAGAATTTTTTTTTCTTTTTGCTTTTTACAACGAGCAGCCTCTTGCCTCTGGAGGTTGCCTGCTAAGCTGCAAACATTCTAGCTCCTATTTGATACCTTTTCTCTGAAAATCAGCTTTTGGCCTTCTGGATCAAAAGCTGAGCGGGTGTAAATCGGTGGAGGTGGCTGGAGCTGAGCCAGCAGCATTAGCCAGGCCCCCCTCGTGGAGGCAGGCGTTCACCCACGATGCCAGCCCAGCACTCAGGCAGGGCTACGCTGTGGAACAGCACCTCCTTCATGTTTTTTTCCCTGTCTGCCTGCTTTTATTGGAGCATCTTACTCTGTATGTTGCTACATAGATATATTTGTACCTTAAGCACATGACTGCCTCAAAAGAAGAACAAAACTCCCAAATATTTATCTAAAACACAAGTTTGAGTATTCACAGAGGAAGAAAAGTGTCCAAAAGAGCACTCATGTGCATTGGTGAGATGTGCATACGCACAAACATTCATGCACAGGCTGCCCAAATCGGTAAATCATGTCTACGCACAATTTCATGTGTCTCAATTTGCCATACCTCCCTATAAACTAAAAGTGAGTAAATATGCGACACAGGACTTCATATAGATATTAAAGGATCCCATTAAGCTAAAAAAAAGTGTTACTTTTCTGTACTGCTGTGAATGCTGAGCCGTGGGAGAGTGGGTTGTGGGCTTTCGGAGAGCAGCAGGGCCAAGGACCAAGTGCTGGCAGCGCGGAGGTGAGCTGCCGGGGTGGCCTGGGGCCGTGGGCAGGGTGTGGGGCGGCTGGGCAGGACCAGTCAGGTCGCTTGGTGCCTTCAGGACCCTGAGCATACATGGCTTTCAGCAAATATCCAAGCAAAATGCAATAGGAGAGGCTCTTAGCAGCAGTTTGAATGATACCAGTAAATACTTAGTTTTTAAATTACCCTTCAAAAGGCATGGAGAGGGTGAGTTTTTCAGGTTACCATCCTAAATGCCTTGCACACATGCACGCACAAAGGAAGACAATTTAAATTATATTTTTGTGGGGGTCCTGCTGTCAGGGTAATCATAAACTCTGATGTTTCTCATCAGCTGAGCTCCAGTTAGAAATGAAACATCTCAGTGTGACAGCAAAAAGATTTCATGAGCACACCAGTCAGACGCTGGAAGTGAGCAAGTTGGTACAGTGGATTATAAAAATGTTCTCACTACACAGGCATTTGATTCTTGTGATTAAATGCATTTCACAGTGAAGGGAAACATATCATCTGGCTCCACTGGTTGTGACAAAATGGGTGAATTTAAGCAAAACGGGAGGGCTTACATACTAAGACTGAGGCAGTGTCTTTAAGCAAACTTGCAATTACTAGTACACTAACTGTCACGCCTCCCAGAAATGGAAATGGTATTTTGCTCAAAACCTGAAATTCTGAGACTACCTGTATCCTGTATTACCCTACACAGCTCTGCCTCTCTGACCTCCTTGTTCCAAAATAGCTAAAATGTAGTTTTCCCCTGTATTTCTTCAAAAAGCCTGTACATTTTTAAGAATTTAATGAGTTAGTTAGATTTTGAGCCCCTAAAATGCTATCAATCTGGTTGTCACTGCATTAAAATGGACAGGAGCCAGATGAGAAGTGCGTCCTTTCTTCTGCCTCCTTATCCTGAATGAAGACCCACAGCCAAGGAGATCAGGCAGCGCAGAGGTGAACTGCAACCACCACACTGACACACCAGTGAGATTTCCCAGCCTGCGGCCACGCAACTGCTGGTAGTCCATACAACAGCAGGAAGAAGACTGTAAAATTATTGCAAAATCCTCCCCAACGTACATTTATATGGACTTTCTTACACCTGCAAGAAAGTGCATGAATAATATGGGGAAAAACAATAAAAGTAGTAAGCTAAAATTTACAGTTCTGCCTCCTTTTTGTAAATTGCAAGAGAAAAATTACCCAGTCTGCAACCAGTCATTTTAAAGTTGTTTTATCAAGGAAATAGTTAATCCTTGATTACTGGAGGGGGGGAGGGAGGGGGGAGGCTGGATGATTCTTTGATTAAAAAGGTCAAGAGCCAGTCTTTTAAATCTGACAGAGTTAAAGTTTCCAAGGAAATACTTATAGCTTATTTCCAGCTACAGCTTTTGTCAATAATGCCTGCCACAAGTTAGCATAAAAATAAAATGACAATAACTCAGAACTGTCTTCTTCAGCTTTTCCTGCTAATGACAATGTTATGTTTCAGAAACTTTAAATACGTTTTGATATTCAGATTCTTCTCTGGGAGCATAAGCTATGCTAAGGAAAAATTTACTCCTGATAATAATTTTACTGAGATCAGCTGAAGTATTTCCTTGAAAAACTTCTACTTAGCCTAAATAAAGGTTGCCAAAATAGGCTCCAAATTTAGTTTTTCTTGCTGTTAATATTAGGAACAGTATTGCACATACTTCTTTATTCTTCGAGGTATACTATTTGACCATAAATCAAGTACTTGGCCCAAGTATTTATTCTTAGCCTAATGTCATTTTCCTTATCATCCTGTTACACTGTTTTTGAAGTTAGCTTACCCCATTAAAAATTGTTTCTTTAAAACAATGAAAAAAAGTTCTGAAAATCTTCCCTTATTTCTTGTGGAATGTTTTTAAAGAGAAGGTGGCATTTAGTTCCCTGTGCCCATGTTAGTACTCCTTTATTTCTTTTTTTTCTCCATATGTTAATTTAAAACATGCACTACTATTTTTCTTGGCTCACTCTGCTAGACCCAACTGTAACATCCTTTTCCAAAATGCCCACACAATAAAAGTTACTCAACCATAAAAAATTTAATTTAAGTAATGTAACATTGACATTAACATCAGATTTAAGGGTTTGGCTTAAATTTATAAACACAAGGAAATTCCAGGCACTGTAAATTAAAGTTGATAAAGGTTCATTCATTCTTTCATTGAGAAAGTTTACAATGATATCAGTCTATTTATTTAGCCCATCAATCCCTCACTCTGAATTTTCTTCCTTACTCTAAGTCAAACAGTCAGTGTTGTCAAAGACAGTTTTGTGTGAATGAATCATTTTTTGGGAAGTATTTAAAAAAAAAAAAAAAGAATTTTAATTTGAGAAATTCTGAAAGTCCCCTGATGTACTTTAGTAACCAAACAGGAACTGAAATCTGCTACACTGTCAAGATTGGAGTGTGCTTAAAAGGCAGATTTACTGAGATGACAGGATCTGTACCTGGGAGGATGAACCCCCAAGGGAGGGCATGAGCAACTTCCTTGGCTCCAGCTGGAAGAGGGCTTGCAGAATCAGGCCCCGAGTGGGTGCAGTCTCCCATGCCCAGGCTTTCCTGGGATGTTTCAGTTCGCAAATCGCTAGTGGATAGATTGCAAAGCCTTCTAGGGAGCTGCTGCAATCTAATGGGTCAATACAGGACAGCGGTGGCTCTTTTTGAAGTAAAAAGCTGCACAGAAGGTGAGGGATTGTTTTTATTTATACAAATAGATGAATAGATAATAGATAGATAGATAGAAAATAGATAGATAGATAGATAGATAGATAGATAGATAAAGGGTGATTACTCAAGGCTCCTGGATAACCTGTATATTGATTTGTTTTAAAAGCCTGCTGAAATATTCACTTGCTGCACACGCATTGAAAATTAAATCTCATTATAGCATATGCATGCTATACACTTTATACATCAAAACACAAACACAGACAGTTTGGTGGAAAGAAAAGTGGTGTTAATGAAGCAGTTAGATCTAGAAGTATTTCTTTGAAACGTTATTGCCATATATTTTATTCTGGGAGAACGTTACATGCTTTGAAATCACAGGTCGAGTGAATCTGTAATGGCAAGGCTGACAAACACATAGTGCTCCCAATGCAGAAACCATGGTGATGGTCACCTTATACATATGAATAAGTAAATAAACTATTTACAGTAACAACAGCTAGACTTCCAAAATATAAGGGTGACACAGAATAATTGGCTAATCAAGATTTTGGAAAAGTAAGGATTTTTTAATAGATGTATGTTTATGAGGAATCAGAAACTTTGAAGCTTTAAAGCTTTTAAAGCTTTCAGGGATGGAGAACTAAGTGGAGAAAAATAATGCTATTACGACTATAATAATTAAAAATAGCCATATGAACAAATGAGTAATACTACATAGGTAGGTTCCTTTTGCTGTAGAGCAAAATACTCAGGTACTTACACTAAACAGATTTAAGTTTCATAAATGTTTATTATGGCCCAATTCTTCTAGAAATTGCTACAGTTTTACTATTATTTTATTTAAAAAAGGATTTAATGAGTTCCCAGGAGTTCCTGTAGCTGCCTACAATATCTCAGACTAGAGAGAGAAATTTCAGTGATAAAGCAAAAAAGGAGTCTGGCAGGTAAGAAGTATATCATGGTTGTTGATTTGTCATATCCATTTGGTTCAGTTTTTGTTCTGGCATTGAACCTTCTTCACTCTGACCTTAGCGAAGCTGATGTTTTCTCTCAGACACAAACAAAATATAGCATGGCAACCTGAAACCTGGGTGCCTTTACTGATGCCTGAACTGCGTACGAATAGCATGTCGCACCATGATTTTAAGACTGTGGAGGAGACGCAAACTAGATTAAATCCCCAGGAACGATTCACCGCAACAATTTTGCCTGTCCCTGTCTGTGCCGGCAGAGCAGGAGAGGGCTGGAGAGTGCCCGAGCACCCTGCTTCAGCCTGCAGGAGCCGTCCCCCTCCGCCCTGCCGCCCTCCCAGCCCGGCCGCCTCAGGAGGAAAGCGGGGTGCCACGCCACGTAAATTTGGTCCGATTGCCAATGTACCCGTCCGCATTCTCAGTCTCGGTGCAATGCTCCATGACAACAAGGTGAGATGGCAGAGGTTACCCGAACAGCTGCTTCCTAAGCCAGAAATTCCAGGCATTGAAAACCATCTGTCTATACATTCACAAATGTATATAAGGGCAATCTATCAGGCTGCGGCACTGCAGCTGCCACTCCATCAGGCCTGCTTCCTTTCTCCAGGCTGAACAATAAGAGCTAGTTCTTCACTTTGTGTCACACAGAATGGCTGATTTGATTAAGTCCCCAACTCTCATTATGCTAGGTAGGGGTGTAGAATTTCAATGATAATCCATAATGCATGACCAGTTTGTCGCCATGGCAACATAAATTCAAGGTTACTAGCTCAGACGCATAATTGGGTGTGCATTGAGTGCTGAAGAAGGGCTGTTAAAATTCTTGTCATAGAAGAGTAGCATCCATCATACTGTCTGAAATTGCAAAGTACTCATAATCAGAAAGAAAAATCCTTGGAGAAAAATGTTAATAAAATAATGATTACATCTAATACAATTGTTTAAGTTTAAAAAACCGAAGTGGTTAAAGTATTTTAGTTAATAAGAATGGAAAAGGCAACTCATTAAACACAGAAGACTTTAGCTGAACATTCCCCACCCCCCAATATTTGCATTGTAAGATGGACCCAAAGCAGTTCAGCTCTGAATCTGACTGATTAGCTCGGGATCTAATCCATATGATACAGTAAAAGATGACGCTTCGCATACAGACAGCACAGTCTTATAGGCATCGTTTGTCCAGTTTGATCGTTTGTGGGTAAACATTATCTTCAAAATTAGCTGCACTAAGGATAAGAGGACTTTTGCATGCCGATTTTTAAATTTTTTAGATGTTGCCCTGAATTATTGCACTATACAGCAGCCATTTTAACTACCCAAGATGAAATAGGTAAGGTCAAATTGAACAGATGGAAACAAAACATTTAAAATCAGACTGAGAAAAGCTCTAGCATGTATATAGTAGGGAGTGATCTGACTCCAGCAGATGGATGGAATAGATGACCTAGAAAGGCTTCTCTTTCTTTTTTCCCTCTCTCATTTCTATGCATTTGTGACTGCAACATACCTGAAACCTGATATTCAGTATATTGTTTTAGTGAGGGGAGGGGATTGGTTTTTCCTTTTTCAAAAATATTCTGATATACGTCTCTTCTGTATTCCTCTAATACTAGCAAGACAGATGTGACGTTTGCATTACTTATTCCCAAACAAGTCTTGTTTTGATGACCATCTTTGCTAGCAAGGAAGAATAGGCAAATGAGATTTTACATGAGCACTTCCAAGATGTCAGGTACTTAAACCTAGCATGTCATTACATGAAGAAAGATCATTACTAAATGAATATTTTCCTCAGCTCCAACCCCATTTTCCTTGATATTGTCTGACTTGTATGCATCTGTTTTATAGCCTTGGCGAATTCTAGCTGAGATGCTTCAGCATATGGTTTTATTTATTATGATTTCTAGTAGAATTTGACATTATTTCAGTGTATGTTTCTGTAACAATATTAGGAGACTTTCTTCAAAGGAATGAAACCTCAGTTTATGCCTTTCGAGTCAAATCTGCCCCTTGCTTCTGGGACTGAGCTTTTATCTAATTCTGTTGGAGATGCTCGTGATTTGTTGGGAGAATTGCTTAAAAATAACAATAGCAAATTCCCATTACATTGAAGTGGAAAGGCTCAGTAAATAAAATGTTATTCCAGCATGAATTTTTTGTAAAGATTAAACTAATCTGTTTGGGCATTCCAGATTTCAGATTGCGCTGTCTTCTAATCTAGTCTGCGTTTACATTTTGTAAAGAGAAATTGTAGAGAACTTAGTGCAAACATAATTAAAACTGTAAAATTATAGTGAATTTAAAAAGAATATTTGAAAGTGCGTTTGGTGTTGACTATTTTTTAGACTTTTGCAGGTTTATTCCTGAGAGGATCATATTTTGAGAATTAACTGACAATTTTTATTACCAAAATTGTATTATTTTTATGAGGTTAGAAAATATGGGCATTAACCTGTAATTTTTAAAAATTAATTTTTGCGCTGAACCATACAGCTTCTTTTCTGAACAAGCGAGTCTAAGTCATGCTGTCTTGTCACCATTTTAAAATTGTTCCAATCTGCAACTAATTTCCAGTACAGAAAAAATGTGCTGGATCATAAGCCTGTATGTCCCTCATAGGCAGCAGGATTTTTCACATGAGTGAGAAACGGCAAGATCAGATCCTACAGTAGTGAAGGCTATGGCTGTATCATACTGAATTCATTTTTGTCTGTGTGTAAGACCTGGTTTTGTACATAAAAACATATATTACTGTTCAATATCAAGATAGGACTGTATGTTCAATGATGTGTTTTATTTCAACACAGCCTGGCTTAATATGAAGCTTGCAAATATCGCATCTGGAGGTGTATTCTCCTCTTGATGTGCACATGTAATTCCAATTAACATTAAGAATGTTAATGAGAATATGCCCCTCTAGGGGCTGGAGAGGGGGAGGTGAGGGAGCAGGTTTGTAGTTCTGATTTAAATAACAAGTGACTTTTGTGGAGAATACCAGCATGTGGTCTCATGCACTTATATTGTGGAAATGCAGTGGCTCTGAATGAGAGCGCAGGATTTATACATTGATGCTCAGTGATGCTTAGCCAAGTGAACCCGTTGTTGGGGGCAAATATTAAATCCCAATGTGCCTTCTCCAGGAAGGAGTATTTTTAAAAATGTTCAGTTCTGTATTTGTGCACAGGCATAAAAGACTCTATTGCGAGAGAGTGGGCTGTGGTTTTGTGATTTTTTTTTTTTTTAAGACTAGCTTAGTTTGAAGGAATGAACCATTTAATTATTTGTTGTTTCTCAAGTATGCAGAATGTATAGAATAGCTTTAAAGGCCTTAAGCAGCAATATGCTCCTATGCTTTGATTAATTTACTTGATGTTCTTTTAGTGTTCCAAGGAAGAAGTATATTTAATATCAGATTTCAAAACAACAGAAATATCCAGCTAAAAATGGCTATTAAATCATTATCTTTTTGTTGAAAGTGTGATGTCACTGGCGATATTTTGAGGAATCTTGTGTAAGCAGAGAGTAAGAATAACTATAGCACTTCCATTTCTGAAAATGGAAGGTAACAGATTGTGAAGTGGTTTTAAGGCAAGAAAGTATGCAATTTATACCTTAAAATTGCAAGCAAACATAGTTAATAAATTAAATGGAATTACCATTTCATTTTAACAGATGAAAACAGAGCCAGTGTTTACATGTGGAATATATTTTCCCATGTTATTTAGCCAGAGAATAAAACCATAATGCAGCAAACAAGGATAACATGCAAAATGGCTAAAAAAAAAAAAAACCCACCCAAAAACCCAAAAACCAAAAAACAAAACCAAAATTCTTTACTGACCTAAGAAATTATTTATCTTTTCTATTTTTTTTCCTGGTAATGGTTATTGCAAGATGTAAAAATGACCAAGAAATAAAAAAACATATTGCTCTTTGATGCCCCATCCAACTCTTTTGTTATCAGTGACAGAAAAAGATACCCCAAGCAATATAATTTATCTGTTTTGTCAATTCTTTCTGCATAAACTTTCTGCATGCCTTTTCAATTTACACATGGAGAAGTGCTGTTCATTTCATTGATCTGACACGTCACATTTCATTGTGTTGATTTCAATGCGTTATCGCAGGACGTACAACATGCAGCCAGCAGGATACATTAAAAATATAAAGTGAAAATGTATGTTTTGTAGATGTCTTTTACCATGAGATTTTTTAGGTCAAACAATAGAAAAGCTGTTATTTGTATAGCTATCTTGTACTTTATCTGGGTTTTTCTGTATTTGTAAAATGTATATTTTGCAAGTACACAGTGATAGATTTGAAATTATAAAATACCATGTACCCTGATGTTTTAGCTTATTCAGGGCCTGATCACATAATCTTGGTTACATGGGTAACTCGCAGCTTTTAATAAGACTATTATAAACAATAAGAAATGTCCCTGTGTTTAGGGAGTATAATCCAAGCCTTAGATTTGTCCTTCTCCTACCTCCACAAGCAGTTCTGTATGAAATCTGGGGGGGGGTTATGAAAAAATTATTTTGCACAGACTGGTGTCAATGCTCATTCAGTCCCATCTCTCAGCATGAAAAGCTTACATGTATACAAGATAAGAAGAGGTGGGAATAGTAAGAAGGCATGATGGGAAAACCAGGACTATTATTAGCAGATGCAGATGAGTGAATCTGTTTAGGAAAAGCAAGGCTAGAGCAATTTTTTAATCAGAGATTTTCACCCCATTAATCTATTTCTTCAGGTTTTGAAAAAGAGGAAAGTGTTCAGCTGCAATACCTCCATGCATTTATTTCATAGCAACTGGTGAAGAAGCTTTGAAGAAAAGATCAGTCATTAAATCAGATGAACAGAATAAAGAAAACAAAAGCAAATTAAATAGATTAAGGAGGGGAGATGGACATGACCAAAACACTAAGTCTAATAGTTGTTTAAATGCTAAAGCTTTGTCCACCCCATATTTAGAGGGCACACATTTGAGCAGCAAGAACCAGGAAACAGGCTGCTCCCAGTTCTCATAGTGCAAACCCAAGGAAATTTCATTAGAGTCTATAGAGTCATTACAGAAAAGACCAGAATTTGTCTGTCTGGTTCTATCATCAGCCACATTAACTTGATTTCTTTAGACATAAAAAATATTAATAAAGTATCTCCATAGAAAAACAGGAACAGAATCATCCTCAGAAAAGCAGCACTTGTGAAAAAAGCGTTTAAAAAAATCAAGACAATTGACAAGTTTTCCATTAAAATTGGAGCAGTTCTTTCTTCCAGTGCCAATTTCTGATAATAAACACATACACAAGTTAGTCTTTCACCACGTTTCAGAGGCTAAAACAAAAAATATAGCAAAATATTAAGGAAATAAATATGGAAACATACAAACTAGTACACCAGAATTTCCTTTAATTCAAAATCACAGCCATGAAGACAACAGGTTTTTATTGAACCAGCCACAGTCAAAATTTGCAAAAATAACAAGAGGAAGATGTTGTGGTACCTTTACAAACTACATGGCCTCTTGCACTGAATATAAGAAAACAGACCTGTAGATCTGCTGATGCTTCTGCTGTTGGCTTGCCTCAGACTTGCCTGTTAGTATAACGCTTTTCTGGAACTATTTCATTGTTTCACAATGCTCTCTAATGAAGAAGAAACTGCTGAATGAGAAAAAGGCATGACAAGGATGAAATTCTCTGACCTGTGGTCTGCAGAAGGTCATGTTGGCTGGTCATAATCTATTAAATCAGTAAATGTAATAGACATTCTTTAGGTGTTTCAAGGATCAGTGGCAATGTGATTTCCAAAAATTTACAGCAGTACCCTGTGTGCTGAGAAATGATCACAACTCCTCATAATATTGAACTTGTCTTGAAGTGACTGAAATGGGTCAGTAAGTTAAATACTATGTCCACAGAAGCTCTGAAAAAAATCTGAATAATTGTTTCAGCTGTTAAAGGCAGCACTAGTAGCCTATCTTTACTGTTCGGAGGGTCAGGAAGGGCGAGAAGTATCTTCTTGTTTTATTTAAACCTTTTGAAAGTGTTTTCTAAGTTTAAAATCAGTGGTATATTCACCAGAAGTACCAATGGTATTGCAATAGACCCATATTTGATCCCCTCCACAGTCCTTTGCTGCTGCTAATGGTGGTGTTCAGGGAAAGAAAGCTGAGCCTAAAATAGATTTCCTATCAAAACTGCTTTCCTATCAGTTCAGCTGCTTCAGTTAAGAATGTGGTTTATTTTTAAACATAATTCACAGACCATTTGAACCTTTGGTGTAGGTAGAATCATACCATTATGTGTATGATAATACCAGTATAGCTTGTTCATTTCCCTTTCTGCACTGGAATCAACTATCCTGATATAATCACTTTATATCATTATAGCTGGGTTTGGAAAGGGGAAGATGGGATGTGACCCACAGTTTTACTACTTTAAATGATCCTGCATATTTAAAGCAATACAAACTCTGTGTTGAGACAGGACTTCAGGCCTTGGAGAATTATGAATATGAATCATTTACTGGGTCTTTTGTGCAAATTGTTCCAAGAACATACCCCAGTCCTTACCCAAACCCCTAATTAATGAAAACCAGCTAACCCTGCTTATCATGTAGGGCACAGCAAGTGTGCTGAAGGGATTCTACTCAGATTTTAGCTGACACGATTGAGCAACTATAACCTTGTTTTCCCCTTGATGAGCTCAAGCAAAGGTGTTTCATCATAATGGGAATTATTCCCAAGTCAATTTTCACAAGTTTTTGCTCTGTTCCCTTTCAATCCATATGATCAGTTACCTTTAACAATGAGGAAAAAAAGATACTTTGGTTTACTGCAAGTATGTTTTATTATCTTCTGACTCAGAAGGGACTGAAAATATTTTGCTCTGCCTTTACAGAAATGAAGTGCTGTTCTGCAGAGAACAAGCAGAGAGATGTTAAAATGAGGAGATGGATGCTTTAAAAGTTTTGCACACGACAATGCAATTAAAATGAAATAAAAATAATAACAACACGGCATTTGAATAACAATACGTATCCCAAAGCACTTCACAAGTAGGTCAATACCATTATAAGCACTTGATTGTTGCTTCCTTTAGCCCCAATAGTTTAAGAATGAAAAATAGTTTACCACAGTCTCCCTCTCATTGTGGCAGTTCCACAAAAGTAACAGTTTCTATAGAGTATCCTGGTGCTGAATACCCAGACACACAAAGCCCAGCCAATGCTGAAATTCATCTCCAGCTGCACAGAAATATCAGTGTTATTTTCGGTGGGTTTTTTTAATAATGTAAACATTGGAAACCAGAATAACATGTAGAATGGTTACCAGCATTCGGCCTGTTTTTATCATTAAGTCACTTCCAGATCTAGATGCCGTATTTGAGTCTCCTTGAAGCTGTGAGGTGTGGGGGTGGGATGGGTGGGGGTGGGTAGGTATGCTCTGCAAGACTGAAGCAATAATGAACATAACATAAGAAATCATATAGGGAAAAGGAAGCCAGTTTTTCATACCAACATCAATATTCCTACCCTACCAAGAGCTTTCATTAGATGATATTTAACTCAGATAATTACCTTTCTAGCTGACATTATCCATAGGATATCACAATTTCACTATGCCAAAAAGAAGCTAAATGGCTAACTCTATTTCACTCCATACCCTTCAACTGATTTTTTTCAACTGGTAATTTAAGGCAGAATATTCTCTCCAGTCTCCATACAAGCGTGAATTTCTGTGTGGATGGAATCCTTCCTTTGTTTTTACTTGATTCTCCTGGAAACAGATAAAATTATATCCTTGAAGAAGCTGTTTAACAGCAAATCTTTTGCTTTTACGCATTCCTTGGGTCTCAAATTCATTAAATTCAAAGATCTTACCTCTCCTCTTGGAGTTACACACTATGAAATATTGGTTTCACTCATATCCCTCCAAAGAGAAAGGCCCCCAGCTGGGTCTGAGCCTCCCTACTCTGCTGGTGGACCAAAACACTTTGGGGGTGCAGGTGCTCTGCTCTGACGTACGTATCTGCTCTGTACGTATCTGCTCTGACGTACAGATACCGCGCTGCATTGCCCCGCTCCATGGGCACCACAGTCCCTCTCAGCTGCCAGCTGCCCTTCCCCAGGCTTTGGGCTTCACAGCCTCCACTTTGTCCGCATCCCTGTTTTGTTCCCAGTTCAGCTCTGGCTGTCCTCCCCTCCGGCATTTCAGCTCCAAGGTTCTCAAGCACAGAATATAACTCCTAGGCCTTCTCAGAATATAAATGTAAACACGCTTTGCCTTTAGAAAGACTTGGCATTAGCATGATGTGTGGCTGCTCTGTCATGTGTAAGCTCTTTGGGGCAGGAACTAAAACTTTTGCATTGCAGTTACCCAACGTGGAACCGTTATCCACTTCAGAACCTTAAAGCGTTATTAAAAAGTAAAAACATATTTATGACATTGTTTATACTTGTGTGCTCCTGTGACAAAGCTTAGAGCACTTTGCCATTGGATTTGCAAACAATTTTTTTTTCCAGCTCTGGCATTTGCTATCCCAAAAAGATCATCCCAAAAACTTCATGACTGCCTCTCTTCTTTTCTGGCTGCCACTATGCTACCTGAGGCTAGGACATGTTTTAATTTCACTAGCAAAGGACATTAAGCTTTATTCATATTTGAGTAGAAAGTCTCCAAGGGAAATGCTGGTCTGATATGTAATGAACGTATGTGGGTTAGTTTTGTGTATGTCTGATGTCCTTGTTACTAAAGCAGTGTTCACATTCACAGCAACTGGAATAATCCACGGTTAAGAGCTTGAGGTATAAACTTTCCTCAGTTTGTCCTTTTCCTTTCACATCATCAGTTGCCTACCTCAATTTTAAAAGCATCCTGTTCAACAGTATAAAGTACAGTATAAAGCATAAAACCTGATTTATATCTATTTTTAGACATAAAAAATGCACAAAGAATTTTTGAAACCATAAAAGCAATGAAGATGTGTCCCAACAAACCTAAAATTGGGTAATCACATATAATTGATTAAAGGACAGTATACCAGGTACTTGCCACATTAAAAACAGTATACCAGGTACTTTCAATTGCAAATTGTATTCTTTTTCTTTCTACAGCTCCTGAATATTTCTCAAGTGCAAATCTTTTCTGTCCATTCACACAGCTGAAATTATTATACAATATTGTGCATTATTTAACCTACCTTTTTCATCATGGTGCTCTTCTTTCTGAATTTCTCCACAAATTCTTGTTTATTGCATCAAGAATAAAGGAAGGTTAATTCCTTGCACATTTTCTGCTGCAGCCCTAACTAATCTTGAAGCTTATTCGCATTTAGGGCTCATTCCACTTGGCCTATGATACCAACCTCACCCTTTGCTATATTTTGAAAAATAACCTTTGTGCTTTTTCTGATGTTTTCTCTCATGTTTGGGATTTGTATTCTTAAACTTCATTTCTTGGTTTACTTTGTTCTAATGCCCTAAAAAATCAAACAAACTTGGGCAACTGACAGCTTGCCCTAAAAAAATCAAACTTGGGCAACTGACGGCTTGCCCTAAAAAGTCAAACAAACTTGGGCAACTGACTGCTTGTATGTTGAAATGACTGCTTAATATGACAGGTTTTTTATTTTTTTCCCTCCACACAGTTTTATTGTCTCTTGTATTACGCTTACCTTGTGAGCTTACCAGGAGAGGAACCTTCATTTACTTCATATCTGTACAGCAACTAGGACAACAAGGCAATGATTCAAGTCTGAGACTTTTCAGGTCTGCCATAACAACAGTAGCTAAACCAGAACCATTGTAGGTGTATGTCGCTCAAAGAAAATTTTTCTTATGAAAAGTCCAAATTTTTTGCCATACTGTGCACAGGGTTCTGACTGAAAGTATATACTCTCTCTGTGCACTGCAATTGCACCCTCTACCTTTCCTCCCCTCTTGAAATGATGAGTTCTTTCTCTTCATCATCTCTGCTCCTGGCCAATTTGTTTGTTTGTTTGTTTGTTTTTAATTCTTCCAATAGTACTGGTCACACTTGCATCCAGCCACTTCTGCCATAGACAGGCAGGATTGTGCCTTCCTCCTATCCATCCCTTTCCTACTTCTTATTTTCTAGATTGAAAGACTATTGTCTTCTTTGTAACTTCCTTCTTTGAAAGCAAGCTTGTACTGTGGTAGTCTGAACAGAATTAACAAAAATTTCCATAGGGAAGGGAAGGGAAGGGAAGGGAAGGGAAGGGAAGGGAAGGGAAGGGAAGGGAAGGGAAGGGAAGGGAAGGGAAGGGAAGGGAAGGAAGGGAAGGAAGGAAGGGAAGGAAGGAAGGGAAGGGAAGGGAAGGGAAGGGAAGGGAAGGGAAGGGAAGGGAAGGGAAGGGAAGGGAAGGGAAGGGAAGGGAAGGGAAGGGAAGGGAAGGGAAGGGAAGGGAAGGGAAGGGAATCCCTGTTTATACCTATGCTATCGCGTTTGTCTTAATTTGATAATTGGGCTAAAAATCATGAAGAGGTGGGTCTTGTTTTGGTATGAAATTCTGAGAGGTTGAAAATCATTGTTTTAGTCTCCAGGGGTGGGTTTTACCTCATTCAACTTAACATACTTAAGAATAGCTTCTGTGCCTATGCTGGTCATTCTTTTAGTCACTGGAGAGGAAGAAGCATCTCCAGAATGACTTCTTCTCCCCTGTCTTAGATGCCTAACATAAGCTGAAATGGGAACCTGTTTCTCTCCAGTAGTTCTCTTAGTAGTTCCATATGAGAACTGCATGCAACCAACTTTCTGATACTTGAGCTAAGAAAGATGAATCTCACCTTATTAGAATTACCTATTTTTCAGAAACATACACCCTTCAATGAGTTCTATTTTCCTGGTGATAACTTTTTACCTTCAAGCTGACTGCATCTTCACCCAAAATTTGAAAGGAACAAATCACACATTTGAATTGAGATGTAACAGAGACATTATACCAAGACATAAAACCTGGTATCAAAAATGACAACCCATATTCTTTTGTAATAACTTTTTTCACTGACAAAATTGGAGGGGGAAAAAAAAGAAGAAGAAAAAAAAAAAAGCTTGTTAGTAACAAGCTCTGAAACCTCTCTAAGGAAATGGAAATGTTATTTGAATGTTACAAGTCGACATTGCATTGTTGACAGAGCTCTCCCTGCCAAGCATCCACTTGCATTTATTATGTTTTTACAAATGTTGAACAAACTGTCCAAGATCATATTGGGAGTTAGAGCACAAGGTTGTCATTAATAGCAGGGAATTAACAATGTGATAAAACTTTACAAAACTGCTGAAACTAACTCATGACCTGAGTGTGCTCTGGGTTCAATGAGAACATTAAATCCTTCCCGTGGTCAGGCTTTTAATAGCCACATGCCATTAATACAACAAGAAACCATGTCTGAAGAAACTGTTTGATAAAAGAGGTTTATTTGGCAGTAAGATGCAGGGAAATGATCACTGAAGCCTTCTACATACACTGGCAGAGCACAGGATAGCTCTGACTCAGGTAATAGCTGTCTGTTCTATATTGGGAATATTATATATTACAAAGTCTGGCCCACCAACTACTTTCTTGCCCCAGTAACAGTCATATCAAAAATGCACTCAGTATTTTTACTTTTGTTATTTTAAACCACTGTAATTTTATTTTTTCTCTTCTCAAGCAGTGCTTGGGAATCACTGAATCATAGAAGACTTGGGATCGGAAGGGACCTCTGGAGATTGTCTAGCAGGGTCAGCTAGGGTTAGTTGCTTAGGACCATGTCCAATCTCATTTTGAGTATCTCCAGGGATGGAGACACCACAACACCTCTGGGCAACCTGCTTTTGTGTTCCGAAAGACTATAAACAAAAAGATGAAATGCTTATCTCTGCTTCAAAAAGAAAGGTGTACACTACAACTAGAGTTTCAGTTTGAATTACGAAGTGTAAGAGGCAACTAACATGTCCTCCCTGAAGCTGAAATTCACTTTGCAACTCATTTACCCATGCTAATCAGTCAATAGATTTGCAGAAACGATGTGCTGATTTTCCCTCTTTTTAATTTAGTCATTTCTGTTAGCTGCCAAAATTAATTAAATAAAGTGCGGCTCTGAGAGCTGACATGCTAATCAAAAATAGCAGGTGCTTTCTCTCAAAATGCTGTCAGGAGCCCAGTTTCTGGACCCCCCATGGTCCGGGAAAGTGACTGTGCAACTTTCGTTCCCAGAGGAGCCCCATCTTGCTTGGGAAATATCTAAGTTGCCTGGGAAGCTGGACAAGCCCAGTGGAAAAGAGTGAAGAAGCCCTCGCCATACCTAGCAAGTTGCATCAGGCCCCGACAGGCACCTGGCAGGTCAACAGGACCTTGAGCCAGCAGATACCTACCTCTATGTCATGGAATCATAGAATTATAGAATCGTTTAGGTTGGAAAAGTCCTTTAAGACCACCAAGTCCAACCGTTAACCTAGCACTGCCAAGTCCAATCATGGAGCAGTATCAGCTGCAAGCGCCTCCCTTTGGGCCACCCTGCAAGACAGAAGGCTGTGCCTCCCCTCCAATGTTACTATGAACTCTGAGGGTCCCCAAGCTTCTCGGCAATTAGATAAAAACACAGGGATTCACAAGGTTTGTGGATTACGTCCCTGTACTTTTTTACAGCTAAAGCTATTTAAATGAATTTAAATTAATTCAAATGACAGTTGAAGGAAGCCATTTCCAGCTGAAGTTTCAAAGAATTTGCTGTTTGCTATAAAAACAAACCAAACCAAAATGCAACAAGAAATGCCTGGCTCTAATTAAAGTTTTTAGTGGTAAGCAGAGTTCATTAAGATTTTTTAAATCTTTACTATTTTTTTTCCAAAGACTTCATTGAAACTCTCAAAATTTTTAAAATAAAAGAGTAGGTTTATTCAGAATACTGAAAAAAAAATTGAATTAACTTAAAAATTGTCTGCATTAGCAATAATATTTGGTCTCCATATGATATTCATATTATCTCAAAACTCATTGAGTTGTTTGTTTTTTCAGATTTGTTTTGGTTTTGTCAGAATCTACAGATCTATCTATGATGCATGTAATTTAATAATAATCAGTGAAGATGTACTAAAGCTGTAATTTAAGGATTGGCACGTGAATGTTAAACTGGCAAGTTGTTGAGTTTATTGTCGATGAATGATGCCAATATAAAGAAAAGGAAAGTGAATTTAGCTTGTACAACTCTTAGGGGTCTTTATATGTATTTTTTAAGGTAAACATCTTTCTTCCTGAAGGGAATCCTTTAAAAATAAAAGTAATGGGTCACTTAACAGACTAAAAAAGAAATTATAGGTGAAACAGTATGAAAGAAATAAAGGACTATCAAGACCAGTAATACTGGCTATTTAAAATCACAGAATCACACAGATTGGAAAAGACCTTTAAGATCATCAGGTCCAACCGTAAACCTAACACCACCAAGACCACCACTACACCATGTCCCTAAGCACCTCATCCAAACGTCTTTAAAATACCTCCAGGAATGGCGACTCAACCACTTCCCTGGGCAGCCTGTTCCAATGCTTGATAGCCCTTTCAGTGAAGTAAAATTTCCTAATATCCAGTCTAAACCTCCCCTGGCGCAACTTGAGGCCATTTCCTCTTGTCCTATCACTTGTTACCTGGGAGAAGAGACCGACCCCCCCTCTCTACAACCTCCTTTCAGGTAGTTGTAGAGAGCGATAAGGTCTCCCCTCAGCCTCCTTTTCTCCAGGCTAAACAACCCCAGTTCCCTCAGCCGCTCCTCATAAGACTTGTGCTCTAGACCCTTCACCAGCAAATGACATGAAGCATCACAGTAATACACATAGCATTCTTCACCCCACCACCCAATCAGTTTTATCAGTTTTTTAAAGGTGTTTGGTGCACAAATACCAGTTGTACAAGCAGACTTCCATGGAAGTTGCCTCCAATAATAATCTTGCCTCGTGACAAGATGTGTCCGGCAGGGAAAACACAAATCTTGGCATTTCAGAAGTGCCCATTCACAGCACTAACCCTGGAGGCTGCTAACTCCCTTAAGCTTTTCACATGCCTCACACAAAGAGCACCAATTATTGGGCAAATTCTGTTCTCCTCCTCAACCATCAAAGCAACAAATGGGGAAACTTTTCGCCCCACAAACTCAATGGCAAACTTCCCACTGATTTCAGTAAAATTACAATTTTACTGAAATTTACTCCTTACACTTCTATTCTTGTTCAAACAAGAGTTCCGTTTGTGGATCTGAAAGTGTTTCAGAGCAGTGACTGTTTCACAGTATTTTTGAGATGCAGGTAAATACTGTTTAGGTCTTTCAAAGCTTGTGAAAACTGTCTTGGGCCATGAGTCCACAGCAGAGCCAGAAAAGAGCTCTGAAAAACTGACTTCCAGATTCACTCATTAAAAGGGATTACAAACTATTACATGTCAACACTATTGCCTCTGAATTACTAAGGCCTAGCTGCTGACTCTTTTTTTTTTTTTTTCCCTACACGGATACTTTTATAGCCAGTTTTACAGAACTTTTCCCTACCAGGTACCACATTGTCGTAGGTTGGAACTGGTGAGATTAACAGTTGTCTCTGATTTGGGTTCCTCCTGAGAAGCCACAGTAATTTTTGAGACAAAAATACAAGTGTACATCGCCACCAGAATTTAAAGGCATACGTGAATATACTTAGAAATTTGACCTATTTGGAAAGACAGTTTCACTGAGTATGGTTGAGTAGGTGTACTTTCGTGTTAGACTGAGAAGTGCAGTAAAGATATGAGAAAGGAAGACTGAGGCAAAACCTGGACAAGGCTGGAAGATGACTGAAAGAAACAGAGAAGGAAAGAGAAGAAAGAGTTTCCTCATCAGATGGTAGAAGGAACATCCTGCCCTGCACGGAAGGCTCATGTCCTCCCAGGGAGACAGGATCCTGAAGTCCTTGTGAGCAGAAAATACTAGGACCTGACTCTATCAACCGACATATTTTCTTCTTACTTGCAGCAGCATAAAGGACCCTGGATTTTGGCTAGCAGTACAATACGACTCTGGAAGATTTAAAGCATATTACTGTCCTCAGAATCCAGACTGAAGTTCCCCTACACAAAAATAAATGAAAAAAATAACATTTATAAGCAACCTTTTCAATAGGAGTGTTTGAAGCACTCAAGTATACTATTTTTACAATCAAGCTCTAGTGAAAAACTTACTGGAAGTCAATTAGGTTTTGTTTAGTTTTTCAAGATGTAATCACTGCTGTATTCAAAATACCTTTAAAAATATTCATTTTAACCACCAGAACATCTGATAAATGCCCTAATAAAAAGGGCTTTACTGAACACGAAGCAAATCCTCATAGGTCTAAACTGATGTTTATTTTGTTCCTACAGCTGAGTTTCAAAATTGCATTTTTTCACATTTATCCACTGGAGTCGCAGATTGTGCTTCAAATCAGCAATAATTGCCACAGCCTTTGCTGTAGCTGGGGAAGGCAAGAGGATTCTTCGTATGTCGCTTTTATTACATTGTCAATATATTAATACAAGTTATATGAACAAACCTAAAGAGACAAAGAGCTATTTGTTATATTATTATCCAGGGGTGAAAGCACAAATCTTAGGAAAAAAAATCCAGTAGGGACTGCAGCCAAACAAAAGATCTAAGTAAGGCAGGCTTCGACACCTGATTATATGCAAACCCAGCAGTGTCGCTGTGCAGGGATTCCCTTCTTCTGTTTGCAGACAAGGATTGAATGAGAAGTGGTGAGATAACAAGGGAGCGTGTAAGCTTAATGATATGCCTATTTTTTTCTATCAGTTGCTAATCTGTAGCTCTGGTGATGATTACTATTTCATCTCCAGAGAGATGCTATTCAGAAACATCAAAATGACATACAATTGAATGCCTTGTGTTTCTTTAAGTGTAGGGCCAGATTGTCGGGGCTGTCAGCCAGAGAAGGGAGAAAGTCTTCCCATCTTATTCTGCTCTTTGCCCCTCCCTGGGTGATGCCAGGCAGCAAATGGCAAGAGGAGGCAGGATCCAGCCTGCTCACCTGATCCGCCGTAAGAAGAGGGCCCGTCAGCGGGAGGAGCTGGGCTGCCAAACCTCCATGCATCAACACCGAGTGTATGGCTCCGTACGCGGAAACAGTGAGCCGGTGTGTGAAGGGAGTACTGGCCACTCGGTTCAGAAGAGCAGAAAGGGAAGAGAAAAACTGCAAATTAGGCCGTGCCTTATCTTCTGGTTTGCTCTTGCGATAAAGCAGCCCAGAGATGCCACCCACCCACCTCACCCTACAGGCACGCGAGGACACTTCCCACCCGCGCTTGCTGCAAGCCAGACTGTTGCTGTCAGTAGCCCTGCTGAAATCAGTTCCCTGTCTGCTGTGCACAGGAGCTGCTGGCTGTATGAACTGCAGAATCCACTGATAGTCACAGCTTTACCGACATGGCTGCAACAGTCTTAAATGAGCAACTTCAAGAACTAGTCGCAGCGCAGCCTTCTCTCCAACCTACTAAACATGCCACCAGTGTCCTAGTGAAGCACAATGCTTTTTCTGCCATCACTACCCTATGACTGGTCCTGGATCTAGCTAGTTTAAATCCTGCTTGTGAATGTTTCCATGAGCAGCAATCACATGGCTGGACTGCAGTGCAAACAGCCCAGTGACCCTGCCAGTTGTCACGTCAGGCTTTCCAGGTGCTCAGATCTCTGACAGGTGCCAGTTACTGGAATTGCCAAAACTTCCAGAGAGAAAGTTCCCTAAAGATGTAAACGTCTGCTTTGAGGAAAATATAGAACCATTTAATTCTGGCATGGAACGATTCATATATATGATCCAATAATATCTGCAAGTTTAAAATCCCTTTCTTCAAGCAAAAGAGAGAAATGAACCCAATTCTGTACATCTTGGGTGGGTTCCTGATGTAAGCCATGGGTTATTCCTGCTGATGAATAAAGTTTTGTGCCAAAGACACTTTGGAAATCAAGTCTGGTATCAGATCCTTCTTTGTGAAGGTGCTCACAACTTGGGCATGTTAATACTTCTTGTCTAGCTGGTACTTCTTTCGGGCAGGAACTCCCCAGTTCTGAAGAGCAACTCCCACATCCCCTATCCAGGTGTACCTTCATGTAAGGTGCCCTAAATTCTTTCCAGTACCCATTCATTTTGTGACTCAGCATACACAGTTACTGCCAGAGTCAATCCAAAAGGTTTGCACTTACACAAGGACATTTTGCACAGTCACTGCACACGTAGGTAGCGTGTGCTGACAGACTTTAGCCATGAGGCTGAAACAGGATATGCCTTAATAGCATATACAGAAAAAATATTTATTCTTTGTATTAATACAGAGAAAAGGCATCAAGAGGTACAGATATCACCACTAATCTTCCCAGGCTGAAGCTCGGTAACCTGCATGAAGACCTCATGCCTCCCTCTGACACTGGACATTTCCTGGGGGTGCAGTGGTCTGTATCGCTCCTGCTGAGCAAACCAAAAGTCCCTTAAAGCTCAGTGGTGAATTAATTGTGCTTTAGTCACCTGCCAGTATAAAATGAGAACAGAGTGTGACTTCTGTGTGAATTGCACGTGAAGCATAGATGCTATTTGCATGTTAATAAACGTGTGCCCTTTTGCTGTTCTTATTTATGCCCTGTGCTTTGTCCACATGTGAGCAGGTAAAGTGACCCACATTCTCCTCTCTGACACATCACACATGGCATTGCCCAAGCACAAAGTGTGCAATCAATTTTTTTCCCCACTGCATACAAACACAAACACATAGACAACCTTAATCACACCAACTGGTGAAGGAGCAGCCTCCCCTCCTCCTGGACTGTCTGGCAGATGGCACACCAGCAGCACAGCTTCACAGCTCCAGGCGCAATCCAACAGATGTTGGATTACCGCACACTTTCTAAAGCTTTAATCTTCGAAGAAATTCTGGATCTTACCTGGCTTCCCCTTTCCTCTTGTCATTCACAGAGAAGGCAGAAGCCTCGGAAAACAAGATTATGCAGACCCTTAGCACAGCCTGAAACTGCAGTGTCAGCAGGGATAAAGATGGTGAGAAGAAGGTGTGGTTAATGGCTGAAATATGTATAAGGGTGCAATCCTTCAGAATGAGGATTTTTGAAGATAATTACAGGGGGTGGAAAATCAGTTTGAGAAAGATTTTAACAGGGAAAATATTTTAGCTTCTTAAAATGCTACCCTGAGAAATGTTACAGGATGAGTTGGTCATACCTTATGTGCAGTCTGAAAATGTGGGGAGTTGTTTGAAAGATTATTAGATAACTGTAGAGAAGGAAGAATGTTAAAACCAAACAATCATCTCTTCTCCTTCCTCCCTACAGGTGACTGCCACTTTTGGAGCTGATTTACCATTAGACTAAATGGTTGTGGACAAGGATAATCTTTTAACAAGCCCCAGATCCAGAAGGTATTTCCAGTGGGTAGGCACAATAGAGCAGCGTCTACGCTCAGATCTGCATCTCAGCCATGCCTTATTTTGTTTGTAACTCAATTTTTATTTATATCAAGGATTAGACTGTCATGAGTAGTGTAATCACAGCATTATGTTATCAATAGAATTTACATTATCAGTGGACTTTAATTATCATTACGGATCTTTGTCTCATTTGATCTGGAGGAAATTCATAGTAAACTCAAGGAGTTCAAATGAAATATTCCAGCATTGCGTTTTTACAGATGTATGCAGGGTCATGACCCAACTTTAAACTGGACTGGTTTAACCCAGGACAGATTAAATAGATAGGAAAGAAGGAAATAATTTGTTTGGAAGCTGGTAATGTTTTCCTCAGCGAGATCCAAACAAGACCTGGTTGCATAAATATTTCTAATTTTGTTATTAATTATGTAAGTCCTAAAAAAAAGCACTCCACTTCATTCGGTTTACATTTCATTTTTCTCTTACACACTTCTTAATTTGAAGGGCAATCTTAAGTTTTCCCTTCTGTTACAAACAATTTCAAACTATAATTGAGTTGTAGTTTAATTGAATTATTCAAAGTTTATTATCAAAGGTCTCATCCTAGTACCGAGAGATTGATTATTTATTTCTGAAATGTACAAGTATACTCCAAAAACATGCTGCTTTTGATCACTTGGTCTTACAGATTATTTCTGTAGTGGCTGAACTTCAGCAAATGCATCCTTTTCTTGTCTCTTTACAACTAGCAATAGAGACCCGAATATCAAAAAACTGCTAAAGCAGACAAAAAGAATATATTACAGGTCCAGCCACGCAGCCTGAATTATGGTTTCACCTGTCTACTAAAAGCCACATTTAACCACTCTCTCCAAGAAAGTACTTTTAACATATGAGAAGCCCTGAGAGTACGGCAGGCACATTCGGTGCCTGTCCCTGTTTCCCTGAATTGGAGGAGGCTGCTAACAGGAAAATTTAATTTCCTTTTCATTACACAGCTGCCGGCTGTCTGAGCTGGCTGATACAGGGAGGATATGGGCAGGGATGTCTTCGTGAGTCCTGGGAAAGTGCTAACAGGATTTATACATTATCAAAACATCACTGAAGTTCAAGAATAAGGGAGAGACACTTACATGTCTGCTAATATAGGTGTTATCATTGGCATCAAAGACAGCCAGGTCTGTAGTTAGTTTTCTTGTTATTTCACCTAGTTTTCTTGTTTTCTTATTTAAAAATAGATACATAAGGATTATTAGAGATAGTTGAAGACTGGAGACATTTTCATGAAAAGTATGCTCCCATTTAAAGTAACAACAACCTTGAACTTCTTCTAGGATGCTCTAATTTTGATGTGTATTTTCCCTCTTCTGGAAAGTTCAATATCTTGTTGTCATCTACATTCGTGATATTCTGTCACTTGGCTTTGTGTTCATTCTGGAGAAGGTGGCTACGCACTACATTTAAAGACTCCCCTACATTTGGTACTTGTTGAAAGGTTAACTGGAGATGCTTCACATTAGGATGCCTTGCTTCCCCAACCAATGTCTGCTGTGACCCGTGTGACACTCGAATCCTCTTTGGAATGAGGTTTCTGAGGTGCCGAATGTGTTCACCCATGGCGTAACTGATACATACAGATATGCATCCCTACCCCACGGGAACGAGAATGCATCTGTCAAGCCCTTCTGCTGGCACCTCACACTCCTTTGCCAGATAGCTGGATTGTCTGCCTGTGTTCCCGCTCCCGCTTCGGGGTCATCCTGACGGGGCGCAAGAGCCTCATGCAGGTGCTGGCATGCCGCTGCACGCTGTCCTGTGTGACTCTGGTGTACATGAAGTCCGTGCACCCCGCTGTACTCCTGGCTGTTGACTGATTGCCCATGCGTTGTGCATCAGCATGGGCTCACACGGAGGTCCCTGACATCCCGGCCCGCTGGGAAGAGCCATGCTCGCCAGTGTGGCTGGGCTCTGGCTGGCAGGATACGGACACATGTCTGTCAGCTCAGTGAAGGTGCAGAGGGAGAAATGAACAGAGAGGACCCTCTCTCTAGTGGAAAGAGTGGTAGCTGAGTGATACGGTGATGTTTGTGAGATCAACCGTGAAATTCTGAGATCCCACTACTGCGCTCAGTGAGTACCATGGTGCAGTGACATCCAGGACAACAGCGATACTCAGCTATGTGACTGCTTTGTCCTAGCAGACACAGAAGAAGACAAGCCCAAGGCAGATGATGAAACTTCATGCTCATCTACATTTGTTAAAAATATTGCATTTTGTTTTCAAAAAGATGATTTTGTGCAAAGTTTACGGAACAATGAAGGTTTTTCTCACATGTTTAGTATTGTCCATGGCTCCTTTCCTCTGTCAGAAGGGGGATTGCCCTTGCACATTAGCATTTTGGTTTTTTTAATGCATTTTTCAGCAGAATTCTTCCCTGTTTTAAACCATGGCTCAGAGATCTTCTCCAAAGGAAAAAAAGAGCAGTCGATAGAAACATAGATCTGGAGGGGACAGCTCAAACCATTGATCCAGCTGTTTGCAGACACAGAAATCCATGCAATAAATGTTTAATACAAAAAGCACGGTTCACTCACAACATCCGCAGAACACTTCCCAGCACTCCAGAAACAGATTAAAGGCTGTATAAAGTTCCAAAGTTAGAGGCAATGTTCAAATACCAGCCCACAACTTCTATTCCCCACTTTACCCCATCTTCTAAATGTCATTTCTACCACAAACGTGTGAAGCAAATGTTAGATAAGTAGTCTCTATTTCACCTTTCATTTACAAGGTCTTTCCCAAAGTTAAATTTCTGCCTTTCCTTTTCATTGTTCGTCAAGGATACATAGAGAGAAGAATAATATAAAATCATCTTGGTCTGGAGCTCAGTGAGAGGTCTCTGGGAACTATGGACATATTATTGTTGGCCTGATGCCAATGCTGTTGAAATACTGCTTGTCACAGTTCTTTTCCTTGTGGAAGCTGAGACCTTGCAGCATCCATGCAGTGGGTGCTTTCACTAAAGGAACTGTCTAACTCATCTCCATGGGAGGAAAAAGAGCTCAAAAGTTTTTATCTTCAAAGAACTTACCCAGAGAGAAGGAAGGAAATATAAAGATGAGGAAGGATGAGATTTAAACAGTTGTCAGAAAGAGACAAAAATGGCCTCACAGTTATACATCATAGCTATTGCATTAATACGTGTACAACCAATATGATGCCAATGTCTTTGGGTGACCACAAACCCAGAGCTGCAGTTAGAAGAGCAGAGGAGCAGGACACCACGAGATATCTGACCTCCTTTTTTCAAACATGTGGAAATACTTTGTGGGCTGCAAAGCTGTGAAGCAAGAATATTTTGACCACGGAAGGACAATGCAGTGAGCATGTACGCCTCATGCAACAGCTGTAAATGATTTGGTGTGACACACAGAGCCCATACAATATAGAGGAGCACTACCAGCCTTCCAGCTACAGTTACCCTCGAGCTACATTTAGGTCCTTACCTTCAGTATACTGTAAAATAGCACTGTAAGTATTTCTCTAAGTCCAAAGTGGTTTCTCAAAACGAGTTGCAGCCTCAAAATTACCTACCACCTTGACAAGGAATTCCAACTGCGCTGATTTAATTGAGTCTGCAAATGCCACACTTCCTTTTCCTGAAAACTTGACATTGTTGACTGGGGAGGGGAGACCCTGCGAGAGTTGATTTACTTTTTTTTCTTTTTCTTTTCCTTTAAACACACTGAGAACTACAATGCTTCAGTCCTCAGCAATTAAAGTTACCAATTTACAGTTATTTAATAGTGGCTGGATTCTGAGGGTGTGTGTATTGAGAGAAATTAGCACTCAGTAGTGCGGAGAGGGATCTGCGTTAAGTGCCAGATAAACATTCCTCCCATACAGGAGGAGGAAGAAAATGTGCTCACTACGAAAACAGCTTGCATGGCTTTGAAAGTGGAGTTAGTCATCTTTCCTCTGCTACATAGTACAAGCTCACCTAGGAGTTGGTGTGCAGTTTCTAGGATGCTGTAAACCCACAGACTTGTTTAGGCTGCTCTTTTGGGACACAGTGGCTTCCAGTAGCTCCAGCCCCTGGCCATTTATTCTTGACTCCAAACAACATTTTACCACAATCTTCCCTCTTCTGCTGAAGTAAGTTATGAGATGTTTTTCATCTGTAAAACAAATAAATAAAGTGATTAAACTCAAAAATGAATCTTCAAAAAGAAGGGATTAGTGCTTTCTTGAGTGGGCTTTGCTGAAAAACAGTTTTTTTTCCTGGAAACAGTGGTGTAAGCCCTGGAAAGGTACAATTCAGCATAAGGCAAGGGTAACACCATGGCCTTAATATGCCATACTCATTAACAAATAAATAAATTGAAAATATCATGAAAATTAGGTCTAATCCTAAGTAAATAAAATACTTAGCTACTTTTAACTGTCCTCAGTATATTCTGACTTTCTTACTTTGTTCTTTTCTTTTAATTGCCTAGAACCCCCCTACAATTACTTAGAAACCATAGGTGCAGTGAGGAGACTAGCCAGGCATCCACAGTAAAGATCAGATTAGTCCAACATATTTCAAGAATGGTTTAGAAATAATTGATTCTCCTTTGGGACCAGGGAATGGAAAAGAGGCCCTTTCAAGCTCTCTTTCATCTTATTATCTTGTTTATTGTATTATCTTGTAGTCAGTTCAGATGTAGCACAAAAGAAAGCAGACTCTGTCACATTGTACTTCCCCTTTGCTACTCTCTCAACTTACACTCAGATAAAAGCAGCTGAGACTACAATCCTTTGATTTTACTCTAGAAAAGAGATTCGTTAGGGATAAGTAAGCATCAGTTATTCTTCCTATTGAGTATTAAGCTTGGGGTTCATACCCCACATCTCACAGCCGTAGCTTGCTGGTGGCCAGAATGACTGGATGCCTCAATATGAAAGCTGGGTGTCTCCTGCCTGCAGCTGGGCTCAAACAGGCATAGCTCAATATGGGAATTTCTCTTCTTCCCATCCAGCGTTTTCCTACAGTTCAGCCCAACCCATAAGAGTTGGAAGGTCCTGAGTTATGCTATGTCCAAAGAGGATTCAGAAGAAGATGGCTGCTGGGTGAGAAAAATAGTTAAATGATGTGAACTAAGAGAGATATGAATGGATGTTGATGGATTTCTCTTCTTCCTCTAAAAATGAGCGAGGGGAAGAACAGCATGAAGGGCTGTAGCAGAAACTGTGCAGAGACCATCCTGTCGCTGACGAAATCTGGAGGGCTGAAGTGGGAGGGCTAGGTTGGATGTTCTGGAAGAAAAGATAAAAATACTATCATTATGCTTTTGGGGAGGTTTTATACTACTTTTGTTGCATTGTTCTCATTACTAATATATTGCTTATGGAAGCAAACATGAGTGAGTTTTCAGCCTGTCCTCCTGGGGATAGATATGGCAGTGGAAAAAGAGGGAAGTTCAAAAGATGCCTGTACATCTGTAGAGAAACCCAAACCCCAAAATTGCTTTCTGCTGCCATGGTAACTACATTTATAGTAGAATGAAAATATGAGATACTGATAACATTTCCTCTGCTTTTGACGTATTTGCTTTTCCTATAGCACCTCTCATCTCATCAAGGTCACACTTGCCTGTGAGCACCTCAGCCCAGATGATTTGCCCTCTCTGCAGGGTGTCTGCATCTTCTAGAGAGCCTGCCCTCCAGCCCAGATATCTCCAAAGGGGAGGTCCTCGGCTGTCCTGAAGCATTTCCACCTATGTACCTTTAATTCTGCTGCAATGAAATCACCATACTGTGACGTTCCCCTTCTTGGCATGACTATTTCTTGGCTATGCTTCTGTCAACACGTCCTTTCCTTTTGAACAGCCCAGGTTTGGGGTTTTCAAAAGCTGGAAAGAGGAAGGAAGGGGATTTTGCAGCGTTTTTTTCTGAACGTTTATGTATAGGTAGTTAGCTGAACACAAAGACACCAAAAAGAGTTCACTTTTGCTTAAGGATGTTGAGTTGAGGTACCTCTGTACCATCAGTCCTTGAAATGCTTCTGCCTATGTTAAGTCCAGAAATAGGTGGTTTTAGCCGAGAGAGTCAGGCAGAGAGAAGCAGCAGAACTGTGCAGAGGCCAGGGCGAGCATATGTCTATGTAGCCTTTTCTTTGCAGCTTAAAAATTGGGACCTTAATGGGAAATGGGGAGTCATCATATGACGCAGCGTGGGGATGTGACCCACAGTGAGGGAAGGAAGCAGCATCACTCCTTACCGTCAGGGCCGCATTGACTGTGTGCCAGCAACAGCAGCATGGCATCCCGGCAGCACTGACTTGTCCTGGCACAGCCAAAGGCCACCTGGAGTGAAGGACGAGCGGCAGGACAGACCTTCCTGTCTCTGAGCCTTGCCGTGGGGAGCTCTGGGGCTCCTCTCAAACCTGCCTGCCCTTCCTGCACTGTTCCCCAAGCTGCAACATCAGCTGTAATTAATCTCCTTTTACGCACCGGTCTGATCTAGCAATTGATCTTGCAGGCTACAGAAGACTTAGGCAACTGTTTTACAATGACAATATCGTTGAAAATCAGCCTGATTACTGTCTATGGGCTGGCCTCCCATCTCATTCCAACCTCACTTCTAAGTTTTTATCTTGCGAGGTATTTTCTTCTTCAGCTTTTTTTTTTCCTAGTATTATTTGTAAACTACATGTGGAGCTCACTTTCCATTTCCCAGCTGCTGCAAGGGGTTATTTGGGCATAGCAGGCAGGGCAGCCTTGTTTCCTTAATCCAGGTCTTTTCCTAGTTAGTCCAACAATTAAACCAGATCAAATAAAGGTAGCTAGTTATCTTGCATTATGATCAATTTTATTCCACAACATAAAGGTCTCAGAAAAAAATTGTCTTTCTATTTACCTACCTTATAACTTTAATATTGTCAGAAACATGTCTAAAAGATTATGAAAAAAACTATACCAACATGCAGTAAATGAAGAGTTTGTCAAAATTGGAGTAAAATTATTTTATTGCATAGTTTTAAGTAAAAGAAATTGAGAATAATTCCTAAAAAGTTGAAACTTCTTTTTGATATATTTTTAAATGAAATGTTTCACTTTGTTAAAGCTTCCTGATACCTATTCTTGGGGGGTAGGGGACGATTTTTTTCCTTTTTTTACTTTGAATGAGAAAATAATACAAGAATTAACAAGTTGACAAAGTTTTTTTGGTTGTTTTTACTTTAGCCTTTGAGATGAAAAACTTGTTTGACTCATAGCTATAAGTAAAAGTTGAAAGAATGGACAAAGTTCTCAAGCAAAATTTTAAACTAGGCTATGGTATCAGAGAAATCAAATACTTAGAAGTGCAAAATTTCAAGCTACGAATACAAAAAAAAAAGGCACGTGTTCATATTCCCAACATTAATGCACTGTTGTACTGTTATTTTAGGAAAATAATATAAACCCGTGGAGTGCAAATTCTGGGGGACAGAGTGACAGGTAGGAACAACTAGTACAGAGAAATAGAGCTCATGGTGCTGAGGCAGGACCCTGCCTCCTACTTCTGCGTGGAGAGGAGACGTGCTGCTGCGTTAGCATCTCTTCCTGCCGCGCTCGCACAGAGCTTGCTTGCGCGCCCTTTGCGGGGTGATACCAGGTGCTGTGGTGTTACGTATCCGCAAACACACAGCGTTTCGCTGGTTTGGGGCAGTCCCTGACCTGCACGAGTCCGATGGCAGTGCTTCTCCTCAGACTTCCCAGCTGCGGGTTGCCCCATCCCTGCTTTGGCGGGCTGTTTCTCACCAGTCTCCACCAGCTGCCGGGCTGGGACTGCAGCGCTTCCTGACACACGCCGCAGCCTCCACAGGGCTTCCCTTCCCTCTCGGGCTTCGGATGCTTCCCTCACAAACGCCACATCAGCCGTGTCTGTCTCTTCCAGATGTTGCGTCTCTTCGGACTGCTTTCCTGCAGTTTCTTGCACAAGAGAAGAGACTTCCCCACAACATTATTGGCATCTCTCAGGAGCAAACGGTGCTCTGCCGAAATCCCACCCTCGCCAAGCCTGCACGGCTGGGTGTGCGCAACCCAAACGCCTTTCCTCCAGCCCGTGGATCACCTGCCTTCTCTGCATGGACACTTCTGCTTCTCATTGATTTTGTACACTGTTACCAGGTTTCTTAATTTTGTTTTATTAACAACAAAGTTTAGCCTTTTTCCACCCTGTGGGAATAAGCTATTTCAGTAGCTATACAGAAATTTTTTTTTTTTATATGAGGATTTTTTCCTCCACAATGGGGGAGCATGCAGAAGACAGTGTTCAAGAGGCTTTACTGCCCATGAAACACACTGCAGTGAATCTCTGTGTCTGAGCTCTTAGCTTGAACAAATGAACATTAATGTAATTTAGCTTCTTTCTCTGAAGTTTAGATTAAGGACCATTACATCACAAATAAAACTGACTAAAACTGATACAGACATTTATGAGCAGTTATGGTTATCATCTACTAGCTGACAACTTGTTTTACCTCCTTAACTCAATTTTCTGTCCAAACTCTAACGGAGCGGGGAGTGTAACATTTTACTTGTAGCACTACAGATAGTTTAATGCAATTTCTGTCAGTAGAGTAGATCTGACAGACTATTTAGTTCACCTCAGCTGGGAATATACAAATTGTCAGGGGGTCCAAGACCGTCTGTATAAGTCATCTGCAGTTAAACATACATGTTTCCCATTGAAGCAGCTTTCTGGCTTTGCTGCTATTTGTGTGGTTATCTGGTTTTGGAAGATGTTCCATTCATTTTTTTGACTTTGGCAAACGTTAGCCTAATTGCTTGTTCATGTTCTGAGGTATTTCCATGAACCAGTCTTCCTATTTTATACTTTGAGCTGGATGCTCTCATTCAGAGGTACAGGATTTTAAAACATTTGCTGAATATTGATTATGATTTCCTATAGCCCACTCTGTTCTGTTTTGTTGTTGGAGGTTTTGATGTTGTTGAAAAACAGACAATCTAACACTAAAAAAGTAAAACGATCACACCACCAGTAGGAGAATTCATTTATTGCATTTATTTTAATTCCACGCAGTGTTTGGGATCATACTTAAATGACTGTCAGTCACTAAACTCTCTGCTCCAACCCAATTATACTAATGCAAACCTGAACAGGAGACTCGGACATTAGGTAACTTGGCAACCTGTTTCTTTTTCCTCTGTTCTCAAAGTCTCTTTTACAGATTCGTACTGATGAATACTGGTCTTAAAGCTCATCACTTCAGTCACTTTCCCTCTCCTTCATTTCAGGAGTGCATTTCTGAAGCAAATCACCTTCACTTACTGTACTTTGTCTTATATTGTGGGGAAGTCTCTGAGCACAAAACCAGCCCCCCTTTTAGATAAAATAAAACAAACCTGGAAGATGTGGTGAGAAGCACACCTCGGGTGCTGCAACAGCCGGGGAGTATTCATTCAACCTGATTAGAGCTAGTCCAAAGTAACCACCTCAAAATGTGTACGGGACAGATGCGGGGTCCTCAGCTCCATCTGTTTTGCTCTGCAAATACTGTCCTGCTTGGCTGCAACACTTGGTAATGACTGAAGAAGTCAATGTTGTATGCGTTTTGGTGTCCAACTGTAGATGCCAAAATTAGATATTAAAAAAAAAATCAGCCTGGCTTTGCAGATGTGGCTACTAAAGGCATGAAAAAAATAAAGTATGAAAAATATGCTTTGTCCACACACAAGTGAGTAAGCTCAACAAAGGAAATTTTATGGCAAGAACATTATGGCTTCTAATGCATAGGAAATCAGACCATATAACCTTATAATCCTTCTGGTCTTAAAAGTTATGAATTTATTTAAAATACCACTTCTCTTTATACTATTGTTGTTAACACACATGTGCCTGGGGTTCTACAAGTGGGCCAAAAGTATCCTAGCGTGAATAATAACCATTTCCAGAGAACAGTCAAAACTGTCCTGACATCAACAGAAATGTACTGGCAGGCGGTGCTTGCAGCATTGACTCCAGCTGGGTATTTAGAAAGCATTATGATATTACCTATTGCTGTCAAAGATGCTACTTATGGGGATACACAAATACCTTGGCCAGAGCCTTGTTATGGCAGAGACCCCCAAATGCACAGTCCCTGCTCTGAAGAGCTTCCAAATCAAGAAAGATGTGATGAGGCTGGACAAAGGCCATGGTAGATATTTCTGCAGCTGTCCAAAATGCCACAAGTCTTTGGAGAAAAACCTTCCAGGACTTTTTTTAGGCTGTGCTTCACGCCTCATCTGTAACCTGCTAATCCTTCCTTCTTGAAGGATTTGAGGGGAGCTGGGATATCAAGAAAAAAATGAAAATACATTGCATTTTTCTGCACACCAGTATCTTTAATTATGTAGCATTTGGTATTCATCCTTCCTTGCCATCTTGCTAAAAATAGTTCTAGTTACCCATCAAAACCCAGAAGCAGGGTCATGAAGCTTGGGGACCTAAGCACACAAAAAGATTAACCAATACGAACAAATTCTAATACACTACTCTCTAATTTGAGTAGTATTTTACCCAACAAATAATTATTTGATCTATAAGGTATTTTTTTGTAATGAATAATGAGCCAGTATGAAAAGTGAAAGAACTAAAGACCCCAGACTCTACCAGTGACACTATTTATGGAATAGATATTATTCATCAGGACTAACAGCAATGGAATGGATCTCGGAGTGAATACTTGAAATAATGACTCTGTTACTCAGGAAATTATTCTCCAAAGCGTAGGAAGGACAAAAGATATTGTTGATTTTTATTTTAAATTTTAATTATGTGTATTTTAGCCATGTCTTTTCTGCCAGGTGAATCTACGAAAGCTATGATATCGTGTAGCAGCTATTACACAGTAGTTGTTACTTTTCACAAGATCCCAGCTGTTTCATTGTAAGAATAAAAAGATATTGGGTACCTGCCAATTAAATAAATGGAATTGCCATTTTCATTTATTGCAATAGCCAGTTTGACTTGTATTCATAATGTTTTTTGTTAATGTAGATAAAATTACAGTACTGGCAAGCAAGAGTAAGTGTTTTTATGAGCAGAATATGTGTGTTAAAATATTCAGTCTTTTCAGTGGATTCGCAGCTATTTTAGTTTCAAAATGCAATTTTTGCATGATCGGTAATGTGCTGGTGTCTCCTACCTGTCCACAGACATAAGACCCCCCACCCCTCTGCTCTTCTTCTGGGTTTTGTTGTATAATGATCAATAAGAGGGAGGGTTCCATGGGCATATTTTCCCACCTACTTCCTATTCCTGCTTTCCAGTTAAAATGCTGAATACAATTATAAACCCATTAAGCAGTGTTAAAATGTGCTAATATCAGAGTGCTCTTTTTCAAAAGTGGATCACTTTACAGCAGAGCCACATCTTCCTTTAGTGTACATCAGGAAGGCTTACAGAAAGCAGATATAATCAGCTACAGCATTTTTTTAAAAATACTTCCTGCAGAGAATGAAATGCATCACAGTTTCTGTTACCTACACATATTCTACCATAAGAAAAAGAAAGATTAAAAATAGTTTTCAATTCATTGCGTTTAGTATCAAAATGTGACACCATCTCAAAGATGCCATAAAAGTTTTAATGCCAAGCTCGGAGACTCCACGCATGGAGGCCCATGTTTGGGACAGAGGCATAGGTTCATGACAGAGGACGTGTTTGGAGTGTAGGGCAAGGATGTTTCTCAAGGGGCCAGTGGGTCCTGAAACTGGAAGGAGGGTGCAAACATGGCCTTGTGCAGTGCTCAGTCATGTGCTTAATGTCCAGATTAAGGAAGGCTTTTAAGGAAATGGTAATATTCACTGGGAGAGGGTGCAGAGCCTTCCAAAACCAAAGGCCCTTTTAACAGAGCATCCCAAAACTGAGTCACACGGTATCTCCTGTTACCTTTGAATATATATGCCCTTGAGGAAAATAAGTATGAAGAGCAACAAGGAGTGGGGGAAAGAGACTGTTGTCTGAACATCCTCTCCCTAAACCGATGCTGATGCTGTGAGATAGTGTCCACGCACTGCTGTGTTACCTGGGCTCTGGCTGCTTTACATGGTACACACCAAGCCTTTCTCATGAAGAAATGACCAAAAGTAGTTAAGCCAAAATGAACTCTATTTGAACTGACTATTTAAAGTCTGAATTAGACTTTCCCCAAGGGGCTGTAGTGTGCTTCTTAACAACAATAGTAAGAGCAACAGCTAGGCTTAAAATGCTGAGCCACAACCAGAAAACTCAGCTTCTCATTAATTAGAAACATACCCCTTCAGCAAAATTACAGACAGAGGCAAGAAGCAAACACAAAAAAGTAAAACTATAAAGCAAAGCAGAGAGTAATCATTTAATTCTCTTTAACTTTGTACTGTTCTGTTTGCAACCCCCCGAAATGTTTATATAGATGTATTGCACTAATATCCAAACATTCTTGAATGCACACTTCCTCCGAGCACTCATGTCAGGTAGAGAAAAGATGGTTATCCCCATTTCACAGGTGGAGAACTGAGGCAGGAGAAGCCCATGATCAAAACAGAAGGAGTCCCCTGGAGAGGCAGTTTCCAAAAAGTGCCCTAAACACTGGCTGGCTTTCTTGTGCTTTATGACTACCACTGGTAGAGAGAAATCCTACTTGAGCAGCGAATTGGTTTAAGGTCACAGAATTTGGGTGACTTTTGTAAATAATATCTAACAGATTTTTTTTTGCCTTCCAAGTTTATAGCCTGTAAGATGTATTCGCTTTCCATTTTCAATGTTTTCTATGCAATTCTGAGAACTAGGAGATGTATCTATAATGCATATCATATGTATTATATATAATATGTATGATACATTTTTAATGAAATATATTGTTATGCAAGATTGTAATTCAAGCAACTGGAGATTAAAATAATTTAATTGTACATCTACAGATAAATAGTATAAGTAGGAATTAATTAATTTTTATCTGTTTCTCTGTGTGTTTATGTATGCATGAATATGTATATTCTGACCTTGTAAAAAAGAAATCTGTAAAAGTTGGCAGCAGTCTTTTGGATACAGGTGAATGAAATTACATTTGGGGTAATTACAGCAATAAATGCCAACTACTCAGCGACTCATCACGAAAATAAGTTCGCGCTAATGTAATGTAGAAAAAGGGAAGAAAAATAACGCCAACGTACAAAAAGAAAGGAAGGAAGTTGTTCCCAGCCGACAACACCCGCCCCCGCTCTGGCCTCCGCCTCCCTCTGCAAGTGCCGTGCCGCAGCCCCCGCCGTGCCCTCGGCCGGCCCCCGGCAGGCAGGCGGGGCAGCGGCGGGGCAGCGGCGGGGCAGCGGCGGGGCAGCGGCGGGGCAGCGGCGGGGCAGCGGCGGGGCAGCGGCGGGGCAGCGGCGGGGCAGCGGCGGGGCAGCGGCGGGGCAGCGGCGGGGCAGCGGCGGTCCCGCCCGGCCCCGCAGCGCCGCCCGGCCCCGCCGGCTCCCGCCCCCGCCGGCTCCCGCCCCGGCCGCTCTGCCGGGGCCGCGGGGCTCTGCGAGCCTTCCCCTGCGGGCTGAGGGAGGCCGGCGGCACTAGCAGGAGCAGAAGGGGCTTCGCGACTGCCTCCTCTGCTCTCCAGACCCTCTGGCCACTCCCGCTACAAGAGACCCTTACTTCAAACAGATTTAAATAGCTGCTTTCCAGGTGTCTCCCAGCTGGCTGGTAACCCAATATCCTAAGGGTTCATGTACCTATTTTTCTTAAATTTCCTCAACTTCCCTTTCCTCTGCATCAACATCTGGCATCGACCTAACCACAAGCCTGAATACCTCTTCAACTGTGTTTAGGCCGATTTTTCATTAGCAGTCAGGCTTTTTTTTTAAATCACAGTCATTGTAAGCATATTTTCATAGCATTCAAATCTCATAGGCCTTGCTGAAGGCAGGATTTTATTACTCTTTCTAGATGATTAAGATTGCTTATGTCATTCATGGATCACCAAAAAAAAAAGAAAATTGCATCTCCATTAATTTCAGTAGACTTAAACTGGGATAAACATAGCCTGTTATGCCACGACATCTCAGAGACGTGCACCAATTTCAAAGCACTGCAAGTAGTGAATAGATTAGGCACAAATGCCATCTGGAAGCAGTAACCTAACTGCAGTTTCTTTTCTTCCATTTCAGCATAACTTTGACAGTGCAAACTTTTGTAACTAACATAAACATTTCTGATGGCAGACGATAGCAAAATAACCTAACAAATCCTTAGCTCAATTTTTTTTTTTTAAGAGAAATTTGACAGGTTGCAGACTACAGACAGTTGGTTTAATAATGCTATTTAAAAGGCTGAGGTGATGCACACAGCTTTTGTGGGAGGAGGATATAAAGGAGAAAAATATCTTGGTAGTTGATGGTAACAAGTCTGGACTCAATTCTAATAGTAAGAGCTAGGGGCAAAGCATCTCTGTTAATGCTACCTCAGTTACCCAGATGTTAAAACATATTTGTCCTCTTCAGGGAGGTTAAGATACATTCATTTATGGATGGGAAGCGTACAGTGACTGTCTCAGAATTAAATAGAAGAATATTAACATAGCCACAGCATGACATCATTAGTGTAAATTGGTAAAACAAATGTTTTTGCCAAGATTTTTAGAAGTGATTAATGATCTTGGATGACTTCTAAGTGCTTTGCTTTAAATCTTTGTAAAAGGACTGATTTTCTAAAGGTGAGAGCTCAGTGTGAGAGTAACTCCTTTTTAACGTATCTGAAGCCAAGCACTGTGCTTGAGCTGAGTTTTCCAGAGCCACTGCCTGTGGAAATGCTGATCTTATTCTGGGTTGTTCCTGAAAGGTATTATATGAATGTTTGCTGTTATTTAGTTACACAGATTCAAACTTACTACATTCAAACAAGAAGTAACTTAAGTCTTCCAATTTATTTGAAGACCTTAAAAGCGATTAATATGAGGTTATCATCAATAAAATCTAGTGATGCTTTCAAGATATATTTTAGGGCTGCTGATCTTAGTTTTAAAGTCAGACATTTATTTCTTTCCTATGAATTGAAGAGCCTGTTTCTGCTCTTCTTTGAAGTCAATGGGAGTTTTATCACTGTCTTCAAGGACGGGCAAATTAGAGCCCAAATTTGCATCTGGAACTATGTACAGTAGGGTGTTCAAGTGGCATACAACTTGTCACCACAATTATAGTAATTTTAATCAACCTCATTTGCTGTTTGCTTCTCTGAGATTTCCAGGAGAATTTGCTCAACTGCACTTCAGTGTTAATATCTCTCTACTCTTTCTGTTTTACAAGTCATGCTTTTATTCTGTCATTCCTGCTGCAGCTGAACCGGAGCATTTTAATAAACCTCTTGTTACCCACATCTTCTATCCATATGTCATTGACTTAAGCAGAGCAGTTTGTCAGGTTAATATTTTATACATTTTGTATTTAGACTATTACTTAGTTGATCCATAACAGGGGATTATAGTCAGGGATAGGAATATTGAGTGGCTTTTTTTTTTCCCACGTGCCTGTCTCCAAGACAACTAGATGGCTGTATTTAAAAGAGCACAAAGACCAGAACGAGTAGCTCATCCAAGTCTTTTAGCAAGTGAATGCTCTGTGGTTTTGCATTTTCAGGCAGGCCTTTCACTCTATCCCCCTGACATCTTTTACCTCGGGCTCTGGTGGGTGGGAACTCCAACTGGTAGCCCAGCTGATAATTGCAGCTATTAAGCTGCTGCTAGCGTAACTCAAGTTCCCTTTTGTTTCTGGTTTTATCTAGTCTAGCTGGAGAGTTTCACTACTGATAGTCATATGTAAAAGCCACAATGATATATTTCCTTTTTCCCCTTTCAGTAAGGCTGGTGATTATTAGGTACATCCTCTCTCCAGTTCAGGCTGCTTGCAGTGATTTTGCAAAGCACACACTAGCTTGTGCTTTCCTCTTGGATTTTACAAAAAAATAAAATAAGGGTAAATAATAAATAAATAACATGTGGCCATAACAAAAGATCCCTGGCAACCATAAATTAGCAATAGAAAATGCCCGGCAGCCCTTCAGGCAGTCCTCATGCTGTAGCCTTAGACAGACCACTAGCAGCTAAGCAGAGGTTGCAGCTCACTTTTAACCAACCATGATCCAGCATTAATCTGAATCTGCTTCTGAAATTCAGCTCAGCACTCCCTGGATTTCCTCTCCCTCCTTGGCTCTGTCAGGAATAACACCGTGCACTGGAAATGCAGTGTTTGAGTGGTCAAGCTTCATTGCTCCCATGTATATTTTTTGGCCTGATAATTACATTAGGGATGTAAAATATGTAACGTAAGGTTCCTGTGAGAATTTGCCTCTGAGCAAAGTGCTGTCCCATGTCGTGGGGGTTTCAAAGTGCGTTCAATGTAAAACCCCAAACTTGTCCAAACAACATATTTAGACGGGCACTGTAAGAAAGATTGCGCTGTTCAGCTTTAGGTGAAGCTCCCTGCAGCTCCTGCAGTTAGCTGGTTGCGATGCCTGTGCGGTGCCAACTTTTATTAAGACTGTTTCATTCCTTTGAACATGAGAAGTACAAACTTTTATGATTCAGATAGATAACCTTTCAGGAGTTTCATATTACAGAAGGATAATATCTTTGTATGGATTCAAAAAACCCAGCAAGCCGTTTCCATCCTCTCCCTAAAATGATTTATCTTGATTCGTTTCAGACAACTCCTTCTCTACTTAACCCTCCTTGTGAGCTCCACATTACCAAATTCCTCAAAGGGGAGAGCAGAGCACTCAAGACAAAATTCAAACAAGATTTCATGTGCTGGCACTTCTGAAATTTCACATCCACTTCATATCAGTTAATCTATCTGTGAAGGTAAACTGCTGTTGGTTCCACATTGCAGACACCTTACGGTATGAATCTTGACTGTAAATATTCCTATAAAAGGAATTGTTGTCTTAATGTGATTTGCAGGGAGAGTGAAGTAGTGGCAATCCTCAGTCCAGAATTTTGGTGCAGTAAACTGAGAGCCTGAGTCCTGTGTAAGGCTCAGCTGATGTTCTTCAGAAAGTTTTAGAAAGCTAAAATACATTAATTAAATTGCCAATAAAATGAAATAATAAATGTAGATGTATGAAAAATGCCTCCTACTAGCCATTCTCCCAAGCTTTTCTTTCTTTTCACAGCTAACATTAGCAGATATAAATCAGCAGTGTTTAAGTACACCAGCAGCAATAAAACGTTTTTTGAGGGTTAAGATGAAACAATGAAATTGTCCCACCAAAATCTATTTTTGTGAGACCTGAGCATGACGTAAATGGTATGAAATAAGGGGTGGAGAATGTGCTGGGTTTGGCTGGGGTAGAGTTAATTTTCTTCACAGTAGCTACTATGGAGCCATGTTTTGGATTTGTGCTGGAAACAGTGTTGATAACACATGGATGCTTTAGTTACTGCTGAGCAGTGCTTACACAGAGTCGAGGCCTTTTCTGCTTCTCACCCCACCCCACCAGTGAGTAGGCTGGGGGTGCACAAGAAGTTGGGAGGGGACACAGCTGGGACAGCTGACCCCAACTGACCCAAGGGCTATTCCATACCATATGGCATCATGCTCAGCATATAAAGCTGGGGAAGGAGAAGGAGGGGGGGACGTTCGGAGTGATGGCGTTTGTCTTCCCAAGTCACCGTTACGCATGATGGAGCCCTGCTTTCCTGGAGATGGCTGAACACCTGCCTGCCATGGGAAGGAGTGAATGAATTCCTTGCTTTGCTTTGCTTGCATGCGCGGCTTTTGCTTTCCCTATTAAACTGTCTTTATCTCAACCCACGAGTTTTCTCACTTTTGCTCTTCTGATTCTCTCCCCCATCCCACTGGGGCAGAGTGAGCGAGCGGCTGTGTGGGGATTAGTTGCTGGCTGGGGTTAAACCACAACAATAGGTATCTTCCTTCCTGTTTCCACAGAAGGTATTGTTTTTTCTCACATATATCCAGTAAAATCTGCATATCAAAAAGGTGTTCCTTCAAACAAAATATTTCAATCTCCCTTCAAAGGGGAACAAAGATTTTAAGGAAATCCTGGGAATAATAAACAAACATTAAAAAAAAATACAAAATTCCTCCCATTTCCCTGACATCTTTCTGTTTGGAAATAAACATATCCGCTACCGTTAGGCTGAAACTTCTGTTAATTAAAAAATAAGCATATAAAAGCAGGCCAGTTCTTCCCATTTCCACTAACTCTTGTCCAAGGGAGTGAAGTTCTCTCCTGGTTCAGCTGGAAACAGGAAAGCTGAAACCAAACCAGAAAATAACCTGAGGCAGGGAAAAAGGAGATAAAACTGATGCAGAAAAGAAAAAAAAAGGACAGGAAAAGATTGTGTCTGCTTTTTCTGACTTCAATTAGGATAGTAAATAGAGAGAGTGAGTAAAATAAAGGAGACTAAGGGAAATAATGGGGGAGTCCTTAGTCAAGTTGTCTCAGTGACTCCAGTGCACATGATGGACAGGGCTGAGCTGAGCAGTTCAGGATCGGGTTGGGTCAGGAGATGGGCTGTTCTTCAGAGGGTCATGGTCCTTCGTGGATGTTCTTGTACATGGGCAGAAAACAAAAATATCAAGGTGCAGCCTCATCCAGCCTCATCCACTTGCTCATCCAGTGGAGGATGAGAAAGGCTGGGAGATCTCTTCACCACCGTTGCTCACATTTTGTCCCTGGTGATGACCTATGGAGCTGCCTGAAATTGCCACAGACCACAAGGATTACAAGCGTGACAGACTTCCAGATAAGTCTTGGATTAAAGGAGGTCTTCTCTGCACTGCTCATTGCTTTTTCAAAATCTAGGCATCTGTAGGGATGTGGCCTTCATCATCTACATTGAACATTTGAAGCCCTTTACCTCTTGTATGTGGAGCTCTGAACATATAAAATAATATCAGGGGATAATATCAGGCTTTCCTGTGACAAGCTGTGAGATGACATGCCAAGGTTAGAGGGACAGGGTGCTAGGGCCCTCAGTCTGTTGCTCTGAGACGTGCTGGCTACACTGCAGCACACTTTAAGTCTTACGGAGATCTTACCTCAGGGGCTCCTGAGGTAACAGGAGCCAACAGGGAAACACCAGTGAAATACCTCAAAGGAATTAAGGGATGTTCCTCTAAGAAGGTGACACGGCCAACAGCCCAGCTGAAGTTCCTCTACACCAATGCATGCAACATGGGCAACAAACAGGAAGAGCTGGAAGCCACCATGCTGCTAGAAAGCCACGACCTAGCTGGCATTACTGAAACTTGGTGGGATGAATCCCATGACTGGAGTGTGGCTATCAATGGCTACAGGCTGTTTAGAAGGGACAGGTGAGGAAGGAGGGGCAGAGGCATTGCCCTCTACATCAAGAAATTGAAAGAGTATGAAGAGCTGTCTCTGAAGAATAGCCATGAGCAGGTTGAAAGCTTATGGGTAAGAATTAGAGACCGAGGCAACAAAGGGAACCTTGTGGTTAGTGTCTACTACAGACCGCACGATCAAGGGAAGTCTATTGATGAAGGCTTCTTACTCCAGCTACAGGAGGATCACGCTTACAGGCTCTCATCCTGCTGGGGGACTTCAACCACCCCGACATCTACTGGAAAAGTAGCACGGTGAGCTGTAGCCAATCCAGAAGACTCCTGGAATGCATTAAGATAACTTCTTAAGCCAAGTAATAGACAGCCCTACTTGAGGGGATGCAATACTGGACCTGTTGGTCACCAAAGCAAGTGCTGATTGGTGATGTCAAGATTGGAGGCAGCCTGGGCTGCAGTGATCATACACTGGTGGAGTTCACAGTCCTGAGGGATGTGGGTCAGGCGAAGAGTAAAATCAGGACCCTAAATTTTAGGAAAGCAAAATTCCAGCTGTTCAAGGAATTAGTCAATAGGACCCCCTGGGAAACTGCCCTCAGGGACAAGGGAGCAGAACAGAGCTTTCCACAGAGCTTTAAGAACGCTTTCCATAGAGCGCAAGAGCTCTCGATCCCCAGGTGTAAGAAATCAGGCAAGGAAGGCAAGAGACCAGCATGGATGAGTCAAGATCTGCTGGTCAAACTAAACGGCAAGAAGGAAATGCACAGGCAGTGGAAGCAGGGACAGGTGTCCTGGGAAGAGTATAGGGACACTGCCCGCTTGTGTAGGGATGGGGTCAGGAAGGCCAAGGCACAGCTGGAGCTGAACTTGGCAAGGAATGCAAAGAATAACAAGAAGGGCTTCTACAGTATATCAGCCAGAAAAGAAAAGTTAAAGAAAGCATACCCCCCTGATGAGCAAGACTCACAAACTGGTAACAATGGACGAGGAGAAGGCTCAACAACTTTTTTGCCTCAGTCTTCAGTGGCAACCTCACTTCCCACATCTCTCATGTGGATGGACCACAAGACAGGGACTGGGGGAGCAAAGCCCCTGCCACTGTAAGAGAAGATCAGGTTCATGACCACCTGAGGAACCTGAACATGCGTAAGTCCATGGGACCTGATGAGATGCATCCCAGACTCCTGAGGGAATTGTCTGATGTAGCTGCCAAGCCACTCTTCATGATATTTGAAAAGTCATGGCAGTCAGGTGAAGTCCCTGGGGACTGGAAAAAGGGAAACATTGCACCCAATTTTTAAAAAGGGTAGAAAGAAGGACCCTGGGAACTACCGACCTGTCAATCTCACCTCTGTGCCTGGGAAGATCCTGGAACAGATCCTCCTAGAAGCTATGCTAGAGCATATGGAGGACAGGGAGGTGATTCAAGACAGCCAGCATGGCTTCATCAAGGGTGAGTCCTAACTGACCAACCTAGTGGCCTTCTGATGGAGTGGCTACATCAGTGGACAAGGGATGACCTAGGGATGTCGTGCATCTGGACTTCTGTAAGGCCTTTGACATGGTCCCCCACACATCCTTCTCTCTAAATTGGAGAGGTAGGGATTTGATGGGTGGACTGTTCAGTGGATGAGGAATTGGTTGGATGGTTGCATCCAGAGGGTAGTGGTGAATGGCTTAATGTCCAGATGGAGATCAGTGGTGTCCCTCAGGGGGACAGTACTGGGACCAGTACTGTTTAATATCTTCATCAATGACATAGACAGTGGAATTGAGTGCACCCTCAGCACGTTTGCAGACAACGCCAAGCTGAGTGGTGTGGTTGACATGCTTGAGGGACAGGATGCCATCCAGAGGGACCTGGACAAGCTGGAGAAGTGCGCCCGTGTGAACCTTATGAGGTTCAACAAAGCCAAGTGCAAGGTCCTGCACCTGGGTTGGAGCAACCCCCAGTATCAATACAGGCTGGGGGATGATGTGATTGAGAGCAGCCCTGCAGAGAAGGACTTGGGGGTACTGGTGGATGAAAAGCTGGACATGAGCCAACAATGTGTGCTCGCAGCCCAGAAGGCCAACCATATCCTGGGCTGCATCAAAAGAAGCATGGCCAGCAGGTCGAGGGAGGTGATTCTGCCCCTCTACTCCTCTCTGGTGAGACCCCACCTGGAGTACTGTGTCCAGGTCTGGAGCGCTCAGCACAAGAAGGACATGGACCTTTTGGAGCAGGTCCAGAGGAGGGCCACAAAAATGATCTTAGGGCTGGAGCACCTCTCCTGCGAGGACAGGCTGAGAGAGTTGGGGTTGTTCAGCCTGGAGAAGAGAAGGCTGCAGGGAGACCTTATTGCAGCCTTCCAGTACTTAAAGGGGGCCTATAGGAAAGATGGGGACAAACTTTTTAGCGGGACCCATTCCGATAGGACAAGGGGTAATGGTTTTAAACTAAGGGAGGGTAGATTTAGACTAGATATAAGGAAGAAATTTCTTACAGTGAGGGTGATGAAACATTGGAACAGGTTGCCCAGAGAGGTGGTAGATACTCCATCCCTGGAAACATTCAAGGTTGGGGCTCTGAGCAACCTGATCTAGTGGAAGATGTCCCTGCTCATTGCAGAGGGGGGTTGGACTAGATGACCTTTAACGGTCCCTTCCAACCCAAACTATTCTATGATTCTGTGATTCTATATATCTCATTAAATCTTATCCCAATTTAAGTCAATGGCCAAAAATCTCTTGGATTTCAGAATAGCTGGGATTACAACTATAAAAGGGTATATACCTACGCACACATTTTTTTCTTCCAGATCAGCAGTAAGAAAATATTTTTGTTATCAAGTGCTAGGATTTTTATTACCCTGTTCTCCTTTTCCTCACTTTTACAAAGAAGTGGAAGGATTGTTTTGTTTGTTACAAGGTTTTACAGCTGGGATCAAGCTGAGTAAGGAAAAATTCAGACTGAATACTACGTAAAACTTCCTGAAAGCAGAAGCTATTAGACTATGTAATAATATCCCAAGGGAAATGGAACAGCTCCATCAGTTGTGACATTTAAAGCTAGAGTGGACAATGCTCTAATAAATATTCTGTGGGGACATTTCTGCATTGTCATGAGTGTGGATGAGGGGATCTACAAGGTCTTTTCCACATCTAATTTCTCCAATTCTGTGAAGCAGAAAAATGTCATGCAGTTGAAGAAGCTCAGAACCAGAGCAGCACTGAGAAAGACAAAACATCAGTTTATTCTAGGATGAGTCTTCACTGGTGTGAGCTGTTTTATAGTTCTGGGGCCCTGACCTCCAAATTCATTGTGAACAAAAATAAGTTTTCTAGTGTCACAAACTTGCATCACTGATAATAGTAAATTCAGGCCAAAAAGGTCTTTAGTGACATTTGCACTGCTTCCTTTTTTCTAGCAAGAATCTGCCCACGTTGATCAATGGAGCCGAACTTCCGCTATTCATATACACAATGACTCACTGTATTATTTTAAATTAATTTATGTTTTATGTGTAGAATTTTCCAAGTGTGATATTAATTAATTGTTACAGGAAGGAACACTCTAAACCCCGGTGTTTTAACTGCTAAGAGTCCCTTAAATAAGGTAATTCTCATTGTTTGCTTATCATACAATGCATTTAATTGTTACAGTTTAACTTACTTCAGCCTGAAAAAGCTGTTTTGCTCCATGACCGCTTTATGTAACAGCTTCTGCAACGGTGACAGTTGTAAGCCTGGGAAGGATGTGACCAATGCACCACCTTCCTTAGAGCTACCAGCCCCAACTATTTGTCAGCAAATTCATTTTACCCCAGTGACCTGCTGGTCAGAGCGGTACCGAAGCACATCGCTCTGAATGACAAATGAGGAGAAACAACAAGGGTAGAGATGTAGCCAGTGGGTACACACAGAAAAAAAGCTGCTCATTTATCATGAGATCTGCTAGTCAACTTTTCTGCAAAATATTTGAAGAAATGTGGCTGTGAGCTTGTTTCAGTGATCAAAATTAAGTAGGATCTTGAAAAGGGAATGAAGTTTCCTCTGAAATGATAAATTATTCAAAATTATCTGCAATTCATGCATTCTGTGCATTCACACCTATTGATAACATGAATGCAAAGAAATGTCTGTTTCTGTAGAAAAAAATAAATATCTTAACTTTTGTTAGAAGACATGGAAATGGAAAAGATCCCAGTTGTTTCTCTGCAAATTAATTTGTCTTAAATACCCCAATTTTAAGATTTTCAAGTAGGCTGGTTTTAGTCATTCATTAGTACAGAAAAGTGTTTTATTCTAGTTCCTATTTAAGTTTAATAAATCTAAACTGTAAGGAAGAGAGATTGAGAGACTGACTGATTTTGCTGTATTTATCAAAACAGTCAATCTGGTACTGCAAGCACAGAGCATTAATCATATGAAGGGACATAACCACAGCCTTGACGGATCTGAACAGGCTGAAGCAGGGACAGCACTATTCCCAGTCCTTCCAGCGTAACAAATGTCACGCTGGAAAACTTGATTCTTACTAACTCTTTGCTAGGGGTATGTTCCTTCTGTGCCTTGGAACTAATTGCTCACCAGTTTTAAGAAGTGTCACAAAATACAGGATGACCTTACGAGCGTGACGGCAGAGCATCTTTCCTTTCTGAGACGTTTTGTAGAGAGGTCTACCTGGACTTGAAACGTGCTAAATCGCATATTAACTGCAACGGAGGCTGTTCAGGTCAAACTCCGATTTCTGGAAAGTCAAGTTCTCAAACAGCAGGTCCAAATATCTATGAAGGACCTGATCCCACTACCACGTAAGCTTCTCTTCCTCCTTTTGTCACAAAGACTATTCAACATTCTTCCTATGTTTCCCCATAAAAATATATAAAAGCTTCTGATCACCCAGAAAGTGCTCTATTAGGATGCAGCACAAAAAGCATCCCAGCCTTCAGGACCCTGACTGAACAATATTTCTCATTTAAACTAAGGGATGCAACTGCAGGTACACTGGTGACTGTACTAGCAATGGAAATATTGCATGGGAATAAATTAATCTTTGAGATAGTTAGGACTGCGTACAACAGAACAAAACTGTCGTCTTAAATTCTACCCCAAAATCATCTTGATGGCAGTACATGTCATGGAGCAGAGATAAAACATGTTGTCCCTGTACAACATCATATTATAAGAAAGGAGCCTTATCCAACAAAAAATGCCATTTTCAAATGTTCTTACACTAAGCACCAGGGCAGCATATTATAGTAATCCATATTTAAGGCAATAAAAACATGTCACAGGCTCCACATCTTATAGGAAAAGCTCCAGTTTTCATGAAATAACACATAATTAAAAGAAACAATCTTGTCAACATTTATTACCTGAATATCCATGAAGCTGGTAAAGGAGGTGGACAGACTGTATTTTTCCTTCAAGGAAACTTAACTGTAGTTGTGCTCTTACCTATTTGGAAAAAATATGTCACTTCATATTCAGGTTCAGCTGTTCAGTGTAACTGGTGGTTGTAGTAGTAATATAGTAGGAACTGAATAATAATAATGCACAGGAAAAAAGAAATTAATCTTATCCAGAAGTAGGGGGAGAGAGAGAAATGGAAATAGATGGAGAGCTTTTTGAAAGAATATGTAATTAATTATCCAATATTTTTTCTCACTATTTTACAGTACAAATAGCTGAAAAGGTTTATATAACCATACCATTAATGCTAATAAGCTTGTAAACTTGAGCATTGTAAAACATGGATTTGAATACATTAAATTCTACTTACATGTTTGACAGGATGCTGAAATCTGGCTGTACTACATCTTGTTATGAATTCACACATTACTGTTGGTCAGAAAACCCTGACACTAACCTCCTTTGCTAATTGTAATGGGTATGGGTGATTTTAATAATAAAATGTGCATGCTCGTTATTTTTCAGAGACAGTCTGTGGAAAACAATTCCAAATCTAAAAATATGGCAACAAATGAATACATTTGCATTAGGAAAATATAACATCCCTGAAGGTTGAAGGAAACAGTTTCAAAAGCATTTGAAAGAAATTATATGTATAACTTCCACAACTGTAAACGTGAACTGAAATACAAAAGATCAAAGATTTCAGTGCTGTGTATTATGCACAGCTACATTGAACTTTTCGCCTAGTAGCTGAATGACAATAAACCTGTTTTGAATTCAGGTGTTCTTCCCAAAGCTTTCAAGCCAAAAGTTGCACAGAGCCAAAGACTCACCTGAAAGCTGCAGTATCAAGTTAAGCTTTCGTCTCCTTTCCCAAAGAGGGAAGCGAAGCAGGGAATGTTGTTTTATCCCTGTTTGTTTACAAGATAGAGAAGTTAAAAGATCAGGACTTAAAAATAAAACCACACACTTTTCAGTTCTCATGATAAAAACATCCTGCAAGATGTTACACGTGTGCCTGAGGATTTTCCTTCTACAGGGCTTGTGGCTTATGCGTAAATGCTGCTGCACTAATGTTGTCACCTTCCTGGTGATTATACTTTGGACTGCAGCTAGTGCAAAAGGTATTAGCAGTTGACAGAGGAAATAGCAAACATTGATTACAGTGGGCTTAAGAAAAATAATAAAGGAAAGATACATAGACAGTAATTCTGCAAACAGTCTTGAGAAATCATCTAGACAATTCACCTGTCCCAAGGCAGGATGTCATTCTCATGGCACGCCTAGCCTACACTTGCCTAATACATTCTTAAAAACCTTTGCTGGGTGTGTATTCTTCAATCTTTCCTATTGCTTTTAATGCTGCACTGTTCCTAGAAAGTTCTTCCAAATGCTAAACCTTATATCCCTTTTACTGTGTTTGGCAAGGACACAAAGAAATTTATTTTTCTCTTTCTTTTTTCAGCAACCTATTACACGTTTGAAAATTGTTATCTGGTCTTTTTCAGATTAAGCAATCCCATTTCTTTCAGGGAACAGTTGTATATCATGCAACATAGTCATAACTCTAATAATTTCTGCTGCTCCCACCTGAGCTCTCTGTGATGGGTACCTGTCTTTCTTGTGGTCCTGCAGCCAAAACTGAATAGCTGCTTGGTTGAGGTCTGCAGTTCTGCAGAGAGTACCAAGAGGATTTCATCTGTCTTATACACTATGCATGCTTCTATTTATACATGCTGGTATAACCCTAGTTTTCTTCACAACATCATGACGTTAAAAGTTTCCTGGCTAATTGTCCTCATCTTTCCCTGGAATATAATAGCTGAAGTATCTGTTTCCCCATGTTTTAATTCAGATAAGAAAGATTTATTATGTTTTGCATGGTCTTCTGCTGGAAAGCTCTCCAAGTTGCCATGAGTTCAGAGACCAAATCACATTACTAACGTGTTAGCTGATCCCATCCATGTTATATTTGTTTACGCTTGTTCCCACACTGCAAAACTATGACCACTGTATATGCCTACAGACTGCTTTAATGATAAACTCAGCTGACTAGAGCAGCTGTTGTAGTAATATTCTTTAATAATATGGGTAATTTCTGGGTTGTGTGAATAACTTCTAAGAGTTCTGAATCTTTTAAAAAATATTTGCTATTAAGAAATATGTAGTGATGACTTTGAACAAACAATTTTCAAATTATGAATTATCTTCAAATTCTTTTTTTCACTGATTCACAACTCAGGTAAGTGGTTCATTTGCTTGCCAGTTGTCTCAAGGCAGCACTTAAACATTTTTCCTCATATCCCACTGATCTGAGAATGACCTGGCACATTCAGTGCAAACCTTGGAGGACGGGTGTGAGGGAACAACAGCCTGGGGAAGTCCCACCATCCCTATTCCCACTGCCTCCACCAGAGGATGGAGATCCCTTCAGTGGCCTCGAAAGTAGCTGGAAAATGTGGTCACACAGAACATCAGGTACACACCAGCCCTCACGGAGGAGAACGGGGCTATAGCCATGCTGTACTTACTTACACATTAGACTTGCCTGCAGCAGTGGCTCTTGCCTCCTGCCATGAGACAGAGGACCTGGAAGGGGACATAGCACTTTCCCAGCACACAGTCACAGCAAGCACGTGGCCTCAGCTATTGCAACCCCTGTCTCAGCCATCTCTCTGGAGAGTGGGATGACCAAGTATCTGGGCTACACAAAGGATCCTGCAGGAGAAGGAAGGATGGAGGAAAATCAGTAGCTCATGGCATGTGCTTAGGAAATCTGTCATCAGCCACTGTCACTCCCCTGAACTTGAGTGGGCACTGAAGTATTGTGGGGCTTGGTACTTGCATTTCCCTTCTTCTTCTTTATTTCTTTAATTTAATCCTTCAAAGGTGTACAGTTTCCAGTTTGGGTCACGTGCATTTGTTTATACTTCTTAAACGTATGGTGAAGCACTTAAAATAGAGGGATTGTAAATAAAGAGTAACAAGTACAGTCCGTGAACAACATGATTCCCCAAAAGCTTATAAAAAAACCTCATTTTGCCAATATAGTTCATTATAAATATAGGAAATCAGGCATTTCACAAAGGGATTTTCACACTGAGCATTTTCTACTAAGAAATGTGTGCTTTTACCCAAGATGATAGGTGAGCAGTTTAATTTAAACTGAAATAAAAAAAAACAAAGCCAAAAGTTTTCTATCGGAAGTTAGACAGAATCTGGATCTGATTTATCTCAGTGGATAACACTATCACTAGGAGAATGACCCTTTTTATTCATCTGACATACAGAAAAAAGTAAATGACACTGTGGGTTCTAAAAATCACATTAATTTTTTTTTTCCAAGATGTGAACTCTCTGCTACACTTCATGAATGAGCTTTGAAAGACTGACAGATTACGACTGATCAGATTTGCCAAACCTGGAGATTTTCAGTGCAGAGTAACTTTTAATACTCTAAGGTTTTATCTATACTTGTATGCATTTCAGCACAATAAAAGCAGATCAGTGGATCAAAGCCCTTGCTGCTGAGGCCCCTACATCTGCACCACATGTGGTCCAGGGGCTTTACTTTGGACTAAATTTAGTCTAGACTGAATATCACCACTACACATATGGTTTGAAGCTGTCCAAAGGCCCAGTCACTACTTTGGAGACTTATGACCCATCAGAGGTTGGAGCAGGCTTGGTGCATACCTCCAGCAAGGCTTCTTGTGTCCTTTCCTCCTAAAGGAATCTCATGGGCTTGCCCTGGAAACAGAACCAGTGTGCACTATGTGGAGCTGATCAGGGGTTTCACTTCAAAACCTCACTGCTCCATACCAGCTTGTTACTGGGGATGCAGCCCAGTCAGTTGAATCTGCAGTTAGGCAATTTCAATGTGTTTATTTCCAGCAATCTGAAAAAAACCCCACAGTAACAGCTACATTTCCAAAGTACCCATTTTTCTGAAGGAATGCATGCTGCTGAAATCTTGCTGCAAATTGCATTTCTAATTTTGCTGCTACTAAAGGCAAGGATCAGCTGGTCCGAGAGTCTGAAAACCCTATGATCCCCACAGAGGGGGAATCTTCCTGCCACATTTACCCTGGAACTGTAAACTTTGGAAGACTGACCCAAGATTTCCAAACGTGGGAAGAAGACTGAAAATCATGAAAAAAGCAGAGGTTACCAACTCCTGATCATGTATGTGAGACTATAAAATCCCAACAGCCCTAATTCAGCCTGAGGGTTCCTGGGGGTCTAACCTTGCTCAAGATCTAGGAGCTACAGTCAAGTCAGATCTGGGGCTCATAAATTATCGAGTTTGCATCACATGCTGCCTCAAGGTCCTGGGTGTAGAAAGCATTTACCAGTGACCCAGTTGCAAGTCCATGTCACAACACTGCAGATCTCAGAGCGAGGGAGTCCTTTGTGGGAAGGAAATGTGAAAAAGTCCTTTCTCTACAGGCTCTACAGCTTTGGAAAAATTGCGTTGAATGTAGGAGGTATCAATGAAGGAGTATCAGCTTGCCATTTTCTAACAAAACACACCTTTCTGATTTTTTTTTTATTTATTTGTGATTCTTTATGTGCTTCTAGAAGTATGGTAATAGTGAAAAAATTAATTAAATAAAAATCACAGCCAGACTCTGCATTTAAAACTGTTACTCTGGAATATTCCTAAAAGGACCCGAATTGTATATTCATACCATCCCTTTGCTACTTTAACTCCCCACCCGCATACAGTATGCCAAGCTGTTCCTGTGTAGTGATGTGTGCCTGCCTGTGCGCTGTATGTCTATATTAATACACAGGCACATGTATATAAGAAATAGCTGTGACGGTTGCAGCCAGGGAAGGGAAGTTTTGTGCCTCCACAGAGCTCTGCGGGGAGGGACTGCTGAGAAATGGTCCAGAAGGTTCCTCATGACAGTCAAGTTCAGGAACTGAAATTAGTAAACTGCCATTTATGTAGCAGCAAAATGAATTATTCAATCTGCTGTGTGGACTGAAAGTCTAATTTTAAAAGCCTAGCTTGCCTAAGAAGCCCTGTGCAAAATGTTTGTTAAATGTAAGGCAGCACTAAGTGTTATTGCATGGCTGGATGTCTTGGGAGGGGTTGTCTGATACTAACTGCAGTGGCTAATCTGTCCCATAAATTGTGGGTAACAGCTGAACAAGAATCAGTTTCCCTGTTTTATAAATATTTTGGAAAAGTTGAGGGTTTCCCCATTATGCCACATCCAGGCGTTTTTGCACGGGCACCGCCGGGCTCCCAGCGAGGTCAGCGCAGCCCTGCGGCCGCATCCAGCTGCCCTGCAAGGAGACAGGCCCTCGGCCGGACCCTGCGGACCGACAGAGGAGGTGGAGCCCTGGCCCACCCTGGGGCCCCGCTCCATCCCTCTTCCCAGTGGCCAGCGCAGGCACAGGGGCTCGCAGGGGCCAACCCGTGGCCCGAGGGCGAGGGAGGGTGAAGGGACAAAGGTTTGACTTTGACAAGACATTACAGAGTGCACCTGAGCATCCCTTCTCACCAAAACTTCTGTCTAGCTCAGCATTTCCCTGTAAGAGGCTCCACTTCGGTGCATCAGCATTTTTCTGACACAAAAATATTTCCCTGAAAAATTTCTGACTGGCCAGTTACAAGCATGAGCATCAGTAATGAACCTCTCCAAGCCAGCGGTCATTATCTTTGTGTTATTGGCTAGAGAAAGGGGTAATTTGTACATTGCATGGCAGTGTGTCCTCCAGACACTGAATATATGAAGCAGGACTTCAGTGGTTAGCAAAGCACCCTAGCTTGAAATTAAGGAAAGGTGACTTGTTTTAATGCTCCTCTGTGATGTAGGAGTCTTTTCTGCCACCTTCATGTCACGACTCTTGTCCTGTGGGAAACGCTGTGCAGGTCACCCACGAGCTCCTTCCCAGGCTAGCATCAGATGCTGCACTGTAAGAAAGAAATGAAAAAAAAGAATAAAATGCTATACAGTACTTTCTGTTTTGGTTGGCTCTTTTTTAATATGTAGTGCCACTCGGAAATAAATAAAACCAAAATACTGTAGTATGTCCACAGAATACAAATACATGTAGTCATTCCATCAGTCAATCAATTATTTTCTAGGTACATATATGTACATATAAATAAACATTTAGATTACCCAGATGAGTAATGAAAGAATTTTGAAAACCTTAACTAAGAAACGCCTGCTGCAGTAAAAGCCACCAGATACATGTGTGAGGAGCCCCAGTGAGATCAGGTCCAACCATCTTTAGTCTATTTGCTCATGAATAGCAAAAGAAGGAGATTTAAATCTTCATTGTTACTTCAGTGGAGTCTAATTAACTTCCCTGCTTCCTCTGAGAAAAACAACCACCCCCCAGACAAACACACATGGATAACATCACCCAATATCCTGAAGAGCTTTGGGGATTTTCAATGATTTCAAAAGTGGGGTCGTTTCTCTCTTTCTCTGCTCTCAACCCACATCATACATCTTAGGCAAACACCACAGGAAAAAAACAAGCAGGATGACATTCAGAGATGTTTGCATGGTTTGTGATTGTGAGGCACGGAAGATAACTGTCAGAGATACACAGTACTGCAGTGTCTGGTGAATCACATTAATTCTCTGATCCTTAAGGTGAATGCTTTTCTTCTGTGATGCGCTGCTGGCTCTGCTAACAAATTCCTGACTTCATTCCTGGCTACCACTTACTGCCTTGTGCCAGCATCTGCTGTGCCAATTGCAAGTGCATCTCCATTTGAAGCGAACCAAACTGGGAGCTGAGAATGCTTGCCTGAAAGCACCGTTTGGCATGTTTAACTGTGCAGCTCAACACACAGGCCATGCTCCTCAAATCTGTTTTCTAACCTACTTTTGTGCCGGTAAGTATTCACCTGGAAGTCAGTAGTGCATGAAAACATTCAAATCAGTCTGCTGCAAGGGATTTTTAGACCGTGTTTAGCGTAGGGACAGAGAACTTGACTTCAGGCATTGCCACTGCAACTCCTCTTTCCTGCTTTCCACTGCTTCTTGTGCCCCAATAAGATAAGCAATTTTTGTGTTTTCAGTAAGAAGGCCTCACACGTGGTCTTATATTTTACTGCTGTTATGATCCTTGGCTGCCATAGAAAGAGCAGAATTACATTAATGAGCCTAATTTTTAAAATATCATGAGTTTCTCATTCCAGACCTAAAAAATATCAATTCTGCTCATAGTGTTGTCTTAAACTTTACCATAGAAGCAGTTCTACAAGGAGAAAATAGCTGAGAAAGCAGTTTGTTCTACAATGATTCAGAGGTGAATCTTAGGGTGTTTTTTAAAAATTCCCCCCAGTTAAATTATCTTGACCCTAATATTCTAGCTTTTTCATTTTCAGTAGGGTTTGACTACCTAACGTTTCATTGTTACTCCCCTTTATACTGCACAGCCATTATTAAAAAACAAAAGCAATCAAATGTCTTCTGCTTTCCCCCTGACCCCTGGCTCTTACTAGGAAGGAGTCTGTTTTCAGTAAAGCCTCTCTTCAGCAAATTGGACATGCACTTGTTCATGGTTATTCTGGTATTCCCCAGAATATATGTCTTAAGTCCTCTCATGTTAGGCAAGGCCTAAAAGCCATACATGGATACATCTTGGCTGCAAAATCAATCCTCATGACTATTGCACAAAACATGGGCCTGGGTTGAAATGACCACAGCAGGAATTTGGCATGCTCAGAGCACAGCTGATGGGCTTTGTCCCTCAGGGAACCTGTGCTGCAATTCCCTCCCATGGCAAAGCCTATTCACCACGTTTGCATCCCTCCTGGCATCCCATTCCTGCTTTAGCATCACATATTTTTGCCTGCTCAGTATTGCTGATGTAATTGCGCATGGAGCAAAGCTGTAAGCCAGACCACTAGAATGAGCTGTATTGAAGCGCAGTTATTTTTGTAAAGTTTTTTCCAAAGAGGGGTCATTTTAAAAGTCCCATTTCCAGCAAAGCCCCGCAGACAGTTGCAAGAGCGCAATGGAGGAGAAAGCAAATTGTGATGTGGGGGTGGGAACCACAGATGGGGGAGGAATCTTGTCAGCCAGCTGCACCACCAAATTAAACAAAAAACTATACAAAGCTGCAGCCTCAGGCACTTCTCCACCTGAACTTTTCATCACAGTGGCCCTGAAGCAGGAGTCAGGGCCAACTCCCCAGCCAGGTGCTCCTACCAACATGTAGGAACACAAGCTGAGGCACCTTGGGAATTTTCAGGCTGATCGGGAAGGTCCCCATAAGTTTTAGGCATCTCCAGGGTTAGGTAATATAAAAGAGAAGCTTTTGGCTTTCTGTGACATTAACTGGAGATAGGTGCCTAAATTACATGGATGGAATGGGGGAGATCTGGACCTTGCTTTTTTACCAGACCACCACTGAAATCAATATCGAACCTGGAGCAGGATTACACCCTCATATTCATGGAAGGCCACAGACCAGATGCCATGTAACACACCCTTCTGATACGTCAAACACTCTCTTGACTGTTTCAAAGATTCCAGCTACAACCCTAAAATTTCCTGTCAGAATGATCTGTTTCTTCTTTCCGTTTAGTTTTTGATGTTTTTGTTTTGGTTTGGTTTTGGTATTTGTTTGTGGTTCTTTGTTTTGTTTTTTGTTGTTTTGGTTTTTTGTTTGTTTTGGGGTTTGGTTTTGTTTTTTTTTTTTCCCCCAAGAGAAGTCCTTCTATACTTTTCTAGCTGAAACAGAAGTTTTTGTGATGTGGACTGATATTAAAAAAAAATAAATCATATTAGTCTCATTTTTTCCTGAGTTGTCCAGGAGGCTCTTGGTGCAGGTATCTCTATTTGGCTTCAGATATTTTCTCATAAAATATCTTTTGGGAGAGGTTATTTCTATTGAAGTATGTATAATGTGAAATACTGTGAGCACTGACATCCTGCCTTCTGACTGAAATCTACCAAAACTTTGACAATGGCTTTAATGGAAACCATTGGTTTCCACTTCTGACTCTGTGAGTTGACCAGCCTTTCTCTGTAGCTTAGTTTTTCACCTGTAATAACAACGCCAAACGTGGCTTTGCTGTACTGGAAAACTTTAGAGGATGCCTCTGAAGTGCTGCTCACTTTCTTTCCATAAAAACAGGCCCCCAAACAAGCCTGCGTGCTCACAGCAGCCTCCACAAGGCTTCGTGGAGTGCTCTTGCTTGTGCAAGTGCTCTTGCTTGCGCAAGTGCTCTTGCTTGCTTGTATCTCCCAGTTTCTGCATTTCAGTCTGCTGGTGGGGTGGTCTCGCTACAGAACTTTCCTCCTCCCCTACCTTCAAAGAATCATCGTTTCTTGTTAGCAGCATTTCATCTGCATTTTGAATTCCTGTCTTTCTAATCCTTACCCTTGCTGGAGTCAAAGCACAGACGTGTCTATAAAGATAAGAATTTCAAAACATGAGTTACACAAAGAGAACATTTTTGAAAGTCTAACTCTTGTGTTTCATGATTAAATGAGCTCTGAACTCTTTTGAGGACATGGGTGATTACATTGGTGTGTAAACACGGAGTCCCTTTAAGAACTTGGAGAAAGACTGTCATAGAGGAAAAGAAACAAGAATTTCTACATGAAGAAATTTCTATTAGTTGATTCTAGTCTCTACTTAGCAGTAGCTATGATAAAAAAAAAGGATAAGAACTGAAAAAGAGAAGACAAGACAGTCAGAAAATTATCAATGAGTTCATGAATGTGAATCCTGTGCAACACATTGACTCACTTTTTTCTTGATATCCTCCATTTCTCAAAGATCATACCTTTATGAAGGAGTAACTTTGATAAGTATAGACTAGCAGCTGCGTATGTAATGAAAATCAGAGATAATTAATCATATCATTATTACGTACCATGTATAATGCCTGATGCATTATTTATGGAGGAAGAGATAGATTTTTAAGGCCAGAGGTGTCATTATAATTATGTAGTTTGACCTCCTGCTTGACTCAGTCAATACAATTTCACCCAGTAACTCCTTCTTTAGCACCAATGCCTACTTGAACTGCAGTCTTTCAGAGAAGTCTCCACTCTGGATGTGAAAGCACCATGTGATGTGCAGTCTACCACATCCCAGCAAAAATCTCTTCCAGTTTCAGAGAGTGGAAAAAATTTTTACGACAAATTAAAAGGAAATTTATGTTGAAAATATGCAATTGCAATTGATTTTTTTAAACAATGCTGAACACTAGAGTTTTACCTTGAAAAACTTTAAAAAATAGTTTCATCTCATTGGACTTTTTTAAGCAACCCTAAATTATTTCCTACATATCATTTAGGAAAACAAAAAATTCTTTTGACTTTTAGTCAGAGCTTTTTCCCTCACAAGACAGAAAATAATTTTTTGAGAACTCTAGTTCTAGTGATTATTAATAGAAACACAGAATAATTTAGTTAGGTAGGGACCTCAGGAAGTCCTCTACAACCCACTGCTTGAATATCTGTGATTAAAGAATAAAAGTAACAAACAAAACCCTTGTCCCCTTAGAATAAAAATGTATTTAATGACTGAAGAAGTATTTGTTTTCATATTTTTCTGCTAACATGCCTCCAAATTCAGAAGGTTGCAGTGGTTGTAGGATTACTTACAGAAATTTAGGTTTGGAATCATGACATTAAAATTTGGGCCATTCAGTGAAGTCCATTAAAATGGGAAATGGTCAGCTCGGTCTCTCTGTCTTGTACCTGAAGAAACAGGTTCTTTCAGAAGGGTCTGCAGAACCACAGCTGACCTATGGCTTCCAGAGAGCCAAGGTTGACTGTCATTGTAACACAGGTGTCTTTCTTAGCCTTTGGCCTAAATTTTGATGGGACGAGTCTAACCTACGTCCATAGCCTTTCTCCTGGAGCTGCAAGTACCTTGCTAGCTTGTGTCCCAAGTGGGAGCTCTAGGTACAAATGAACGAGACCATGAGAAATTTCCCCATGAGGGAAATTTTCCTGGTGGGTGAGTCCAGTTCTTAATTTTCCTTGAGATTTCTGACTAGGCATCAGCTGAAATTACTCTCGAACCATCTTAGATTCGAACAATCAGGTTAAAGGCAAAAGTTTCCCCAAAAGTGTTATGATTCTACACACATAGTATTTAAGTTGTTAACGTCAAAAATTAATGTTTTTCATGTGTGCAACACAAGAAAGCTATTGGAGACATCTATCTTCGATTCAGTAAAGTCATTACAAAGGATTATGTCATCAAATGCATGAACATTCATATGTCTTTCCAGCTGCATTGTGGGTACCTTCTTTGGGTTGGCAGTGGCTATTATAACATCACCTTGATTATTAAAAATGGTGTTAACTCTATACGCACAGAACTGTATGTACATGTAATACCTTCTATCCAAGTATTCCTTAAAAATAAATAGTTAAGCTTTGTTTTTCTCCTCGAGACAGATTAAATATCCCTACTTCAGCATGGGATAAATGAAGCATGTTAGGGTTAACTGCAAAAGGTTAGCACTGTCTCAAGAAGACAGAGGCATGAATCTTCTGTGATTCCATGATTCTATGATTCTATGATTCTGACCAAATCTCAGAGATACAGTCACCTCTGGGTCATGAGTCATCACCTCCCAATGCATGTCTGAATTGAAACAAATTAATCACAATCAAAAAATACCTATTTCTTTCCATTGCTAAGATAACAAACTCAGATACCTTCATTGTAGATATTGATGTTCAGTCACATATACCCCTCAGAGAAGACAGAATTTACGTTTTCTGGATTCCTTGAAAAATGCAATACCCACTGTGTCATTCTGCATTTTACAGTCAAACATTTCCTGATGGTTACTTACATGCTTTTAAAAATTCAGCCACATCACTTCCAATCCCCCTGGTACACCTCCCCTCTGTGCTTCCTATGCATGGCATGTAGAAGGCTTTAAGGTTTTCATCTGTTTTTTACATTTCAGCCAGCACTGCTTGAAATACTATGTTTGCATTTTTTTTTTCTTTCGTATTCCTTTAATGTGCTGTCTTCATGTATGAGCTACATGAGGAGCTGGGAGGCAGCACGCTTACTTTCCTCTTTGTGCGGCTCCACAATGAGATGCCAGTTGTGTGCAAGAGCACTGTAAACACCACACTTCTCCCCTTTTGCTGATGCTTCTGTCCCACTGCTGAGGTGACTCTGTTCAAGGAACAGAAATACCTGGCAAAAGCCTCAACCTCCAATATATGCCTGTGCATTAGTATAGAGAAAAAAAATCTCTAGAATGCTGCTTACACATTTCAAAACTGATTTTATTTACTATTGCCTTTTTCCATCCTTCAGTTTCTGATATACTGAATTTCAAGATAAGATTGAAGCTTGCCTTTCAGAAACAGTGTGTATATGTTATTTGCTGCATCTGAAAAGCAGGTGTTCTCAAGCCAATCTGAATATTTTGAGCAAATCCCTGCTTTGAAATGCAAATGAATTTGCAATGTCTGCATAGTTTGAGATAAAGCAGTTAACAATGAATTAATCCTTGTTTTATGCAGTTCATTATCAAGAGACTATGACCAGGCCAACAATGTATTTGGAACATAATAGGGTCTTGCCAAACAGGTAGAGACTCTTTATTCAAACTGAGCACTTACAGTTACATTGAGTCTGTTTTCTGAGGACTGCATAGAGTAGCACAATAAGCCAGATACAATTTTTTGTGTTTGCCCCAAAACCTGGTGCGTAGGTACAGTCTAGCCTTATTCTAGAACCAAAGTCTCCCAGAAGGTACTAAAATATTGTTATGTGGAGAGTTTCTAGTAAATTTAGTCTTAAATGGGAAAAGGCTGCATTTCAGGGGAAGGTGACATTTTAAAATGAAAAGGTGGTTCCAAAACCATGCTATTTTCATGAGAAATTCTCTTGCTCTGAAAATTTGAGTAATTGACAATAAATACATAAGAAATATTCTCTAAATCTGCTAAGGTTTGCTTCTTTCATTCCACCAGGCAATGTTTTTGGTTCAAGTTTAGCCTTCTGTGCTTAATGGGACCATGCTGATGTAGTAACTATACATGGATGATGGGAGAAACAGGCCTGGCGTGCAAAATTAGTAGTTCACCAGTATAACAATACTGTGCAGTCCTTCTTCTAAATGAAAATTGTGGCTAATGATCTTTTGTCATGCTGCTCTGTCTCTGCTGTGAAAGGAATATTGCTGGGCCCCTTTAGCATCCCTGTGTGCAGAAGACACTGCACGGCTATGGGGTGAAGCCTTATTCTGCAGGCGTGGGAATGACTTGCTAAGCTTGAGTCTGTGGGATGAGCTGTGATGTGGAAAAAGAGGAAGTGTGTATTCCTAGAAAACAGATTGCGGGAGACCCCTTTGCAGCCCCACTCCCACTGGGGCTCTAGAGTTGATCTCCCACCTAGCCCTAAGCCTAACCCAAAGCCTACGCCGGGCTGGGCTGAGCCTTAGCCAGGGACCCCCACCTTTAGCGTGACTGAAAAATATCTCAGGGGAGAAACCTGACTGTGGGCTATACCTTCTCTTGGCTGAAACTTAAATTAGAAATGCACCCATTCTCCCATCCAGATATATCACAGGTTAATTAAGAGAGAACCAAGTCTAGATAAATAGGTGAGGAGAAAACTTTCTGTGTAGTTTGCAGGACATGAAGCTTCTTTTTAACTTTTTTTTTTTTTTTTTAGCAATAGATTGCTGTTATACCTCCGTATAACTCTGCCATAACTCTGTATGGCACTGTCATAAGCGAAGGGTTTGTTCATTAGATTCTGTTTTAAATTCTGGAGCTGTTTAGTCTTAGCTACTCAGTGTTGAGATGCTATACAATTATTTACTTGAACATAGCAGTTTTCTTCCTATTAATGCAGGGTTTTTTGCTCAGTATGTTTTGATGACTTATATTCATGATGTCCAGACTGCTGAAAAGGAGGACTTCAGTTTTGCCTGTCTCTAATCACTGTAGTACATAATAACAGATGGCAGTATTCCTAAACTGCCTTATTCAACAAATGGTATGAGATCAGACATCTCAGTGATTTCATTATCCTGATTAATAATAATGATTGTTATCAGGAACTAAGAATGAATCTTCAACTTCATATGATATAAACATCTTGACTTACATTTTCAGGATTGCTAGCAATTCTGGTTGCCTCCATTTATGAGTCTACAGAGAACACACTGTAAAGACTCCTGAGTTTCAGACCAGACTTAGCAACATATATTTGAAGATTAGATTGCTTTAAGGGATATTATCTTAGACTAGCAAAGCTAGTTGCTTTTTAACATGTAGGCTCTCATCACTTAGCCTGGATTTTGTTCAGTTCAGGTATTGGTGGTTTTTTCTTATAGCTGCTAGACATAGAAATATAAAATGAAAAATTTGTATGATGTTTTGGAAGAGCAAACAATCATTTTGTTCATGTTTTTATCATGATGTATCTGAACTTGTTATGCTTAAAATGGAGGGGCTCATTTCCCTACTGTCTCAAGACACAACCGAGCAGAGCAGCAGTGACAGAAGGAAAGGGGACACTTCCTCTCTGTGCTGACTCTTTCATTCTGCTTCAGTAATATACTGTATTGCTGACCTGAAGAGACTCTGGGGGTCCAAAGTTTATTGGACTGCAATCAATATTGGATTTGAGGTCTCCTTTCCAGCCAAGAAACCAGGATTCAATAAAAGTTGAGCTGAGACCAGGTCCCTACTACAGCCTCTTGGGCTGGCAGACCAGTTATTCTAGTTTAAATTGCAAAGCAGTCTCCTATTCTAATATTGATACATTTTGTGAAAGACAGAGTTTGCACATTTTCTTTGTTCAGAATAACCTTTAAAATATGAAACAAAGGAATTACTTTAAAAAGATTCCCATTCATGAGCCACTTCTCAAATCATTATCTTGCTGCCTGACAGTACTAATGAGACCTACCATTCAATTTTTTTCAAGGTCTTGAAGACAGTGTCCTTATGTATCCCAGAAGGAAATAATCTCTTGTTTAAAAATTAATAAAGAAAAAATTAACTTAACTTCTACAGGTGCTGTGTCAAAGCCCTTATCTACCTTTCAAGAATTTCAAAGCCAATCTTTTTAAATTTTATTTTAACACATTTTCATCACTGATAGCAGAAGGATAATAATTACATAGATGTAGGAAAAAAGAGTGCTCAACAAAGCTTCAAAAACATTTAAAACCAAGGTTTCTATCAATATGTCTTAAAGATGTTGCATATCCACGTAGTAGGCTGAGACAAGAGCAGGTGAAAGGGTGGCATAACTGTCTGTAAACTGTCTGTAAAGCACTTTGTGATTAAAAAAACTTGAAGTCCATTGACCGTACTGAATGTGAAGATGGCTGTAAGGTGCTGGAAAAGCTTCAGGCTTAATTTACTTCCTGAAGATTTATAATTACGGCAGTCTACCAAACAAAAGGAAGTCATGGTGCTGCCATGAATGCTGCATTGCATGCTAGGAGTCATTCATGTTGGTCTTCATATATATACATATAAACAAAAGGAACAGGACTACCTAATTCATCAAATTTCAAATGAGTCATGCATCAGTAGTTTCAGATACTGTTAGTTTTGAGTAGTTTCTTTCTTCCTTCCTTTAAGGAAGTCCTGGGTGTCAGCTCTTTGCTGCATAGGTAGCAGACCCATGGCACTCCTCACTGAAGAGTGCTGTGGGTGCAAGTAGCTTACAGGATTTCAAGAGGAAACTGAACAAGTACTTGGAAGAAGGATCCATTGAGGGTAACTAAACAGGCAAACTACAATGGGCTCAAGATACTCCCCAAATTTAAGAGCAGTCAGAAGCCAGGGGAATATTAACAGGCAGATATATGTAGGCTCAGTCATTCTTATTCTTATTCTTATTCTTATTCTTATTCTTATTCTTATTCTTATTCTTCTTATTCTTATTCTTATTCTTATTCTTATTCTTATTCTTATTCTTATTCTTATTCTTTCTTATTCTTATTCTTATTCTTATTCTTATTCTTCTTTTTTTGTTCTTGTTCTTACCCTTTCTCAGGCATGTTTGTAGTCATTATTATTTGGTCATAATTATTCTAGTTTACAAGCTGTAACTGATCACTTTTGTTACATTGTCCACAAGCTTAGAAGTACAATACATGGGTACCAAGAAATAAAGACCATATTTTTTTGACCTTTGGATTAAGCTCTGGATTCTCTGAAAATCAGACACCCACTCTCTCCAGTGCAGTTGATGCTAAGGAAAGTATTAGTATAAGTAAGGATACCTGGTCTTGTAAAATCCAGCTAATGGGCAACTTCACAGCCTTAATTGTCCAGACATGAGATGGTTGGTGTGTCCTCTCTATGTCATGACAACTTCCTATGTAGCCCCATCTCTGGTCTGAGACAAGGAGGTTCATATCGACTCAGAGTGCCAAGACTAGAGTCTACTCTGCTTTCCAAGCAGCCATGCTCTGAGATGCTTTGAACACGTGGTACCAACCTGACACCTCAGAGGTTTCACATGCAAGATGATCTCTGGGGATAGCTGGGTACGGCTTCCAGCACTGCCTTCCTAGCAACAACCACTTTGGCCACACAACAACTAAGCCTTTGACACTTTCTGTGTGCTCTGCAGGGTGCCCTTGATGAACATTCCTCTGCCCCTGCATTTAACAGCCTCTTCAAGTACAGACAAGGTTCAAGTGCTACATCCTGGACTTGTTTACCCTGTATATTTTAGTGGCCAGGTCCTGGAGACACTCATGAAGCTCCCCGTGGCTCCCCCGACAACACAGCCACAGGAGCTCAGCTGCAGGAGCCTCAACACAGCCACAGGAGCTCTACAAAGAGGCTGCGTGCCCCAGGCATGGGGGTGCCTACAGTCAATGGCCAGGATGACACTGTTGTCTTCTGAGATTTGGACAGGACATGGGATTAAGTGAGCCCTTGGTCTGTAACAGTACAAACATCCTAATATTTTTGTGGTTTTAGCTTCTGGTAGGCTTTGGCAATGCTTGACTCTGTTTTACCTTTCTTCTCACTCAGATACAATTTAAGACCATCCATCAGGAATCATGCCACCCTACTAGTTCTCCAGATTTGCATCTCTTTTCTTGCAGAGCAGAGCCAGTTGTTTCTCTGGCTGTTTAAAAGTCCCTTATGCTCTTCTGCCCCCTACTATCAGCATATGTTGGCACAGGAATTTAGGAGGGAACCCTTGGAGATGATAGTTTTTCGCAGTGTATGTGCCAGGGAGGTTCCAACTGTAAACTGCTAGGGCCTCTACGACTATCAGGCTTTCCTAAAAGGCATGGAAAGACCAAAGATGAAGATTGCATTCTTCAGTGTTTTTATGAATACAATGACTTCTTTAAATGACAAAAGCTGTAATAGAGAATAAACATCCAGACAATAGATCTGTATTCCTTAATTGCCAGAGATCTTATGAAAATCAGAAACAACAGGGAAAATACAATTTAAAAGTAGAAGATATTGTGCAACATAGTCAATCTTTGAAAAACCCTGCAGGGTAGCTGCTTACTGGAATTTGGTGTTTTCCTGCTAAAAATTATAATTTTGGCATCTACTGCATTAACTGTGTTTCTAATGTCACAGTAAAGAATGGAGCTTTCTAATTTGATGCTCTCTAGAACAACGGAGTGTTCATCTTAGTCTTAATATGTATTATATTCCAATGCTCCATGAAAGTCTACAGGCATCTCATCAGGTTAACTTATTACTATGTTGTTATTTATTTGGATATTTTTACTAGGTCCCATTGTGGATCTTGATACTCTCTGAGATTTTAATGATGGAATTTATTATCGCTCTTAGATTTATGCAATTCTATCATTGTTGAAAGGCCTAGAAATGCTTAAAGTATGTGAAGTTAATCTCATGCATAAGTATTTGTAAACTGATGATATTTTTGAGTCAAAATATATCAGATTAGTTACATATTGCTTTGATTCCTTAGACAAGATTCTGATCTAAAGATCATAAACTCTTGTTGACCACCCTGAGCTGTGGCTCAGGTAAAGGAGCTCACAGACTTTTGCCAGTAAAAATCACCTGCATGAACAAGCACAGAGAAACATAATGTAAGTCCTATCTAGGACAGTAAAGAATGTCTGTGAACAGTTTTAGGCTATGTTTCCTTTCTTTTGGCAGAAGAGCAGACTAAAAGGGTTTTGGTCCATCCATCCCAGCTGTTCATTCTCATCTCCAAGTATGGCCACTTCTGTCCATGGAGAAGGTTGCTCAGGGAGAGGAAAATACGAACCCTTCAGACTTGATCTGCCATCTACACAGTGGAGTTTCAGAACACATCTGACATTTTTTAGATAGATACAAGTTTAGGTATGATTGATCAACCTTCTGAGATTTATTGTGTTTATGGAAACATTAGAACATTTTTTCTGATTTACTATACATTACAAGCTACTATGGATTACTTCTACACTAATCCAGGAAGATGTATTTGACTAACATACTTCTCTTGGCAATTTATTTCAGTGGTAATCAACCTGACTACTGAAAGTCTCTGCCTAATTTTTCTAATTTGAATTTGCTTGACTTAAAATGTTCTATCATTGATTTTTGTTTTGCCCTCCTTTCCCAGATTAAACTGTCTTTTAGGATCTATCATCTTCTTTCCATGAAGATTCATTTGCAATGAAATCAACCCACCTTGAGTCTTCCTTTCAATAAGCTAATCAGAACCATGGGTCTTGCAGAGCACATGTCTTTGTTTGAATGCCTTGTTCTCATTGTTATTTATTATTCCCCTAATCTTTGTGGAAAATTTTATCATTAGTAACTGTATATTTAGAATCACTGGCAAAATTGTTCTATAGAACAAGGTTTGACACTGATCATGGCAGAACTCTACCAGTAAACTCTCTCTTTGATGATGGTTTGCCATAGACAGCTACTTTTTCAAATGTCAACCAATTATGAATTCATTTACTGTGTGCCTTCTTGACATAATTCAATGCTATATTTCTTTTACCCCAGGAAGTAAAAAATCCTGGCATAACTCTAAGCACATTATGTCTACATAGGTTCTTTGTCAACCGAACTTGTAATCTCATCAAAGAATGAATTCAGGTTTTTGTGACAAGACCTATTTTCCATTAGATCATGTTGGCTGGCATTAAATATATTCTGATCCTTCAGGTTTTTATTAATTGAATTCCATACAACCCTTTCCATTATTCTGCTCTCACTGGTATCAGAGAACAGACTAGTAGTCACCTGAGCTATCCTGCTTGCTGTCTTTGACAAAATACTGGCTGCTTTTTGTACTTTTTATGAGAAACATTCTGATATTTCTTCACTGAGACTCTTGCCAATTTTTCCTTCAATTTCAAGCTACTTAAACTCACTTTCTCTCTCCTGAGCGCTTGGTTGAAATCTGTTCAGCAATGCAAAGCAAAATGTAGTAAAAACACATTATATCTGACATTGCATAAAAGCCACAAGAAATTGCAAACACTGCTTGACTTGCAAGGCAAAACACAAGGTGGTAAGGTTGACCCGTAATGCCAGCAAACACTACAAAAACTCTTGACAACACAGGCCTATTTTTTTGACTTCATAATGAAATCCCCAAAGAGGTCAATTTTGTGCTGTCTGGCTTCATTGCAAATGCTTCACACAACTCCATTGCTAATTCTCTACATGTCATTTCCATACTGCAAAGGATTTTCCAGGTTATGGACAGTGACCTCCATCAAATCTCCAATCCTAAAAGTAGGAAATCCATTTAGGTCTGGTCTACATGAAGAAATTGGCCATCACAGTGATTTTATTCCAGAACAATTATTCTGCTCACAATGCAGAGCAGAATAAAAATGATTTTTAGTCCAGAAGACAGTACTGTCCAAGAGCTGTAAGAGTGGGGCTTCCCTGCAAGAGCAGAGGCACCAGGAACCTGGGAGGACAGCGAGGCCAGTGGGGTAGGGTATTCACTGACTTGGGCCCCATCTCATAGCCCTCAAACAAGGTGAGCAGAACAGGACTACCACAGTAACCCTGGTCAGCTGAGAGCCCAGTGATGTCCAGGCAAATTGGTAGTGGGAGGACTGGTCCACGATCAAGCCAGGAAGCCAAGTGAGCAAGGCCAGGTCGAAATCAGCAAGGCACACAGCTGGGCACAACATACCTCCACCGTTCCTCAGGCAAGGACCAAGGTGAGAGCTGTGCAGCTCCTGAGCCAAGGCGGAGTGGCTCCAGACAAAGCTCCTCATAACATTTTTCCACTTAGCATTGTTCCCAGTGTTACACAGCTGCATGGTATCAGAGCTGACCATGCCAGAGGGGATGAGGACACATGGTGTCCTGGTGGGCTCAGCGCTCTGGCGAATACTTGTACACCAGGCTATGCTATAATAGCCGTTGTGGAATATCTTGTTCTATGACAGACATTTTCAATATCAAGACAAAGTCTTACTTAGTAACTAGCTGACATTCTTGTAATACTTCTGCCACTCTTGCAATGAAGATGTCTCAGTGGAGAAGGAGATTCTTCAGGTCAGTGCCTGTAGTTGTCTAATGCAAGAAGTATTTAACGTGCTATGTCTAACTCTTGCTTGTGTAACGTGTGGCTGTGTCAGTCGATTTCAGCCGGAGCAAGGAACTCTGTACCAGAGTCCTGAGCATCTCACCTAATTGTTTGCTGTAACATATGTTACGAAGGGAAGTTTTGATTGGGATTGTGAAATTTCACTAAAGTTTCTAAATCTGTTTTCTTAAGCATTCTTGGAAGCTCTGCTTTCATGTGAAACAGAAAAAGCAATACTTAGCATGCTTCCATCAACAGGTTAAAAATCCTTCTTTCTTTCTCACTGGAAGAAGATTACAATTTCAGGAAGTTAATTCTCTACTGAAAAAAAAAGATTTAAATATAATTTTGTAGCATAAAAGGATTTGTTAGAGACGTATCTGGGATGTGTTCAAGCCATTGTGAGTGATCCAGTTGTCAGAACTTAACAAGTTACCACTTGTCATCTGAGCTACAATAATGGCTCATCTGCATGCTTCTCGTCCTTGCAGAAACAGAGTGAAACCAAAGAGGAGGTTTATGCTAATAGATTTTATTTCACAAGTGCAGCAGGCACAAGGCAAGCAGTTCACATAGACTCATGTACTGTGGTTGTCTGATAAGCAATAATTTGCCAACTTGTGGTAACTGAATTACTTATAGTTGTAAGAACATATGCTATTATGTACATTTGATTTTATCAGTATATTGGAGTATTATACTTATTTCAGATTCAGTAAGGAGACTTTCAGACAACCTGTTTATTCAAAAGCTTCTGAACATGAGGGTTCAAAAGTGCTTTGACATATTGCACCTTCCAGATTCACATTTTACTGTGGTTAAAGTTCTCATAAGCAGATGGTTCACTAACTTAAGATTCAGGGATATGTAGTAAAGCTTAGTGATCCCAAACTCAGGTGACTGCTTGAAGAAGTAGTGTTCTCTTGTGTCAAGAGTAAATATTTTTAAGCAGATTGGCTTTAACTCCATCAGCTTTGGATTATCAACTGATTTTCTGGCAGTGACTTTCTAAATGCTCTTAGTAAGAAAATACACAAACATCTACTGAATTTCTTCAAAAGGCTCTAAATGCATATGTATTGTCCATTTGCCTTTCCTAAGGTCCGATGTTTTTGCTTAAGTGGATTAGATATAGGCTTGTTTGTTTACTTAGATATGTGCCAGGACCTTGAAATCTGAGTCTATCAAGGTGAGAGCTTCTAAACACCAAAGAATCAACATTGCAGCAGGCTGCTTTCATGGTTCATGTATCTCCATGCAAGAAGAGCAGGACACTTTAACAGCAGGCTATTCAGTAAAGACAAAAAATAGTTTCCAGAAAACATTTTACAGATGTTTGTACTGGGATGCTGAAGAGTCAATATCTTTGCCTCCTCATTCCATTGAGAATTCAGGTTCAGTCCGTCATGTTTAAAAACTGCAATACAATTTGTCATTCCTAAACAGTACCCACTTGCATCTGCCTTTTTTCCTTTTTTTTTGTTTCCTACTCAGAAACTCTAGAGCTAGTATAATACAATAGTAATGTTCCTAGTGATATTGTTCCTGGCTGTAATAGATAAGTAGTGAGCTAACCACTTTAAAACAGCTGTGCTGTATCACTGACACTGTCAAATCTGATTCTAACAGCTTAAATATACATGTCTCTTTCTTGCTGCATGTATATATATATATATATATATGCATATGTATACATACATATATATACTCACAAACATATATGAGTCAACGTATAGTAACTGAGATACCATACTCTGTACATCTTTATCTACATATACATTACATGGGCATGCAAAGTGAAAGATATGTGTGATGAACAGATATATACCTTCTACACACACACAACTTTGTTAATATTGAGACAATGTTGGTAAGATCATACCTCATCACCAACACAAACTCACAAGTAATCACTTAGAACATTCAACACCTCATCAGTTCTCTGCTTAACCTTTTTTTTTTAAATTTTCCCTTCCACTGCCAATAGCTCACATATCTGTATTTGGCTTGACCACACCTCAAAAGTTTTGCCTTCACAACTGTGAAAGACAGAAGGATCATATTTATTATTTTAATATTATTTATTTTTTACTAATATAAGCTGTAGGCAATTCTTATTTTTCAAAGATCTGTGCCTCTTTTCCAGTGATGAGGAGAGTAGGAGCTAAATGGTCTGACTTTGCCTGATGTGATTCTTCCACCACGTGGAAGAATCTATAGGAAGACTCTATTAACAGCACCATCTTCAACTGTATGACTAGGTGGGAAAGAGGACATCTCTCTGTAGCCGCAGTTACACCAGTAAAAACTGTAACAAAGGTGTGATTGTAACTGTGTAAGTCACATCACACTAGTTTTCTTGTTTGGGGTTTGTTTTTTGTTTGCTCTTTATTTTAACTGTATAAGAATTTATAGCTGCATAAATATGTCTATGTCAAAGGAATAAAGAAAAAAGAAGTGTCAGTAAAATATTAAGATTCCATACAGCTGCCTAATATGTTGTTCACATAATACCAATCGTAGTATCAGAATCTCCGGCTATTTTCTTTGGGAGGGGAACAACATATTTACATAAATATGGATTTTACACTTGTTTGAGACTTCCTGAAGTCTAACACAGCCTTGAAAGTGTCCTGATATCAGAAGACCTTGGGTTCTTTGGGAAAGAAAAGAATATAGCTTCTCCCTTTCTCTCAGTAACCAGCATATAGCACTAATTCAGCTAATAAACAAAGAGCACTGATGCCTAAGCTTTGATGAATCTCATTTCTATGATTTCTTCATAGAAGAAGAATGCTATTTTTAAATCCCTGACATAGATGATGTATTCACTTTTTTTCTTCTTCTATATCACATAAATACACTGATTTAGAGCAGTCTGCACTACTCCAAGCAGTAATTTGTGGAAGCAACTCCATCCTATATTATTATCAAGTCCCATGATTTCTAATCATTATGCATATGCAGTGATTGAGTGTGCCTGTTGGAAGGAAGGCATAACATAAGTTAGTATCCATGGAAAAGAAGGTTGATGGGTCTAAGTGGCATAGGCTTGGTGTGCAATAGGGTTCAGGATAAGCAGACAGACCTGTTTATTCCCTTGCTGTCTACATCTTGCTCTGATGAACAGAAACTATGAGTTAGCCGAGTTTTCTTATAAGTACTATGTTAGGTGGCACACGCACATATACAAGCTAATGGAAAGCAGACTAGACCTACTGGTCTAGTCATACTTCAAGGAAGATGAAGCAGTTACATCAGCCAACAGTTTTCATGTACAAAACGTTAAATACACACAGACATTGTAGGCTACTTGGAACTCTGGTAAAACATCCACTTGGGAGTCTGTACTATACCACACTGAAGGAATAAAGACCTTAAACAGGGATGTAAAACTTTTTTCTTTTTTTTTTATATATAAGCAAAACATTTCCTAAGCAAGTGACTTCTTGAGTTAATACTTTACCACTAATATTCTGTCTCTGAAATCTTCATTTTCCTCCTTGCATCAGCTCCCTCTCCCCTTCCCCCGCCCCGAAACAGAGACAGCAGCACTGGCTACAGCACATATCCAGCTGAACTTCTGCACTTCCTTTTAATAAGGATAGATATGCAGGGAACCAGAAACTGAGTAATCAGTTTACCCAGCTAGAGACAGGCACTCTTCTCGTCTAAGAAAAGCATGTTGTTTGCTGAGGTAGATATGGTATGTCATCATTACTAGCATTATTTTAGACATAAATTTTTTACTTCCCCGGTGTTTCCATTTCTCGTATATTTCACATAGCAAAGTCTCACATTTACAGTGGTAAGCATTGCACCCTACTTTGGAATACTTCTTACACACTGTGCTTATCGATATTTTAAAATTATGTAGTCTGACTTCAGTGTAAAGATCACCAATGATGAGTCACCTTGACTTGGAAGCAGCATTTTAAACAATTTTCCGAGCCCAATAATGGGATCAGCGGGATAAATATACAAATATTTCACCACTTCCAGTAAGCATTTCATAATGGCCTCCTCTATGAATAAGTGATTAAGTCAATTTAAATTCATTAGCTGTATTTACGCTGTCTTTTTCCTTAATACTGAAAGAAAAATGCGTGGTGTAGAAGTCTATCTTTACGCCGAGAGTCAAGCCCCAGGCATTCCTTACAGACTTTTTCTGCTATCTTGAGAAGACAGGACAGAAGGGTGTATTCGTGGCAGCAATTTGAAATTTGCACCCTCTGGCAGATCTCTTTCCCTCCACCCACACTGGAATCATCGTTTCCCAAAGTAGACATGCCATCGTACAAAGTATGATAAAGACACAGCAGCAAGACCAACAGCGGGGGTGGGGGAAGACGAGAGAGAGAAAAAACCCCACACAACATCCTCTGCCATTCACCGTCAGAAATGTTGTCTGGGAAATTAATTGCTCAAATGCCACAAATGTTCATTGCTTGGTATTTAGGTGTGGCCCGAGCTATTTCTTATAAAAAGAATAGCAGCATAGTCTGCTCTCAGATAAGCTTATGCATATTCCTTAGTGGGAGGAAATTTGGGCTTGGTTTTCTCTTGGTTTACATTGAGAAAGGCCAAGCTATAGAAGCAGGAAATTACACATAAGGGCACTATATTCCTGTTTCCACACCCTGCCAAAGACTGAAAAGTCAAACTTTGTCTGAGTTTCTGGAGCTTAGTTTCCCACCCCTTGAAATGATGACATTATTATCTTTCTACACCATAAAATGGACAAAGTTTGAGATGCCCAGATAGAGAATGCTGGAGAACTGAGAAGTTATTTTATGAATTTCCAGTAGCAGCTTACCTCTGTAAAAAGAAAAAGGGCTCAAATTTTTCAAACTGAAAGCTGTCTACCATTCTATCTTACCTTCCATTTAATTCCCTTTATCTACACTCTAAGTATGGTCAAAGATTGTGTCAAGTAATCTATTTTCTAGACATCACTCAAAAGTAGCAGTTTTCCCCCATGAGCTAAAAAAACTTATTTATGTGGCTAGAAACATATCCCCCAGAGCTGGTTATTGAGCAGGTATAGAAGAGTGATACGGATGTTTTATTTGCAAAACTGTAGCTACAGTATCTCCTCACATGCAAATGTCTGTGTTTGTGGCCTTGTTTCACCATGGTGTTACCCACCCAGCTGTGGAAGCAGCAATGTTTGTCAGTTTGGATGCTGGTTTGCTCTGGCATGAAGAGCAGAGCCTGTACTTCTCTAGCTAATTTTAAACCCACAAGGTCCACTGAGATTCTAGTATTGATTCTTGGGTGTTTAAATAGAGTAGGATTAGAAGATTTTTGTTTCTGTGGGAATCTGAAAAATAAAAATTTGAAATTACTTCTGTGCTGAATTCTCATTATCTACATCTATTTTCACTTGTTGCATTTAACACAATTTCTTTCCATCACATGTATGAAACAAATAATTTCTCTCTTAGGCATGCTTATGTGCTTATTCATGACTGAGGGATGACTTTATTCAGAATTTTTAGAATATTTTGCGTTGTTCTATCTAATCTCCTACTGAGCTCAGTCAGGGTTTTACACCACATCCTTAAAAAGAAGCACAGAAATAACCCCAGTTTAAAATGTCTGATAACTCATAACTGTGGTTGTCCATGCTTATAACTTCAGGGAAAGAAATAATGATTTGTCATGGGCATAGAGGCCACATTTCTTTTCAAGAGGCTTCCAGTGACTGAAACTTGCAACTATTGTTATAAATATAGCACACTAATTTAAGCAGTATGTATGCTCCTCTGTTGACCCGTACTCCAAGATAGCCTATTAATACCTTTTCCAGAGTTCCTGTCAGGCCCTTGCAATGGGGTGGGTGGACAGCAGGTGGGCAGGGGTCGGGCATGTGGGAATGCAGCCTCCTTCCCCAAAGCCCACATCAGCCCAGTCCAGAGCAGCCCAGCACAGCCCACTGGGGCAAAGCAAAGCAGGAGCGACCTGGGTGGCACCAGGCAGCAACACAGAGATGCTGTGGTCCTCTTCCCACGCTACTGCTACAGCTGCCCTCGTAGCTTCTAGGAAGCGGAGCTCATTTCTCTAGGTGCATCAAGGATTCTTTGGTACTAAATTAGTGAGACTATAGGAGCCGAGAAGCTATAGATTAATACTTAAATATAGGCTGAAAAATTTACTTCCTTAAACTTCCCTCTTCCTTCTTCTGTCCCAGAGAAAGATGGTTGTACGGATCAAATCCTACCTGTTTTTTTTGTGGTTATGGAGACTCCTTACTCAAGCTGAATAGTAGGGTTAAAATGTACCTCTGAAAAACTAAGGAACTGACTGTCCTTAAGGCTTGGGTGCCGAACAGGACAGTAGAGCAGAATGTTCACAGTTTAGGCTGAAGATGTTTTTCTGGGTCTCTAAAATGGGGTTTCTAAAAATAATGAGAGAAGAGACAGCGAGACAGTGTCATGTTGCTTGTTACTCTAGCCAGCTTACCAAGCTTTTATACTTAAAAGTAATATTTTCACAATACCTTGAGTTAGCGTGTTACCATGCCAAAGCAGAGGAGTTCAGAGTGGCTGACAGCATTTCTGATTCCAGCTCTCACTTTGGCTCAGCATAGGTGTGAAGATGAAATCTCACTTTTCCAGAGAGCTGTAGCCCATTACAGCACATTGGGAATGCCTGCCAGTCACTACCCTTGGCTAGGGGCATGTGTTACAAATGTTCTTGTATGTGACTTACAGTAGGGGTGTACAGAGGAGGGGTGTACAGTAGGGGTGTACAGAGGATCACTGAACACGTTCTCTCTGTTGGATTCTTGTTTTGTTGGTATTGCCTTTTTTTCAATGTTTTCACTAACCAGGGAGGGAGAAGGAAAAGGAGGTCCTGATCTGACATCTGGAGCCTTGCTTTATACTCCTACCTAATAAACAGGGTATATGCTTTAGACAACAGAACCAATTATTTACACTAAGAGCCAAACAAAAGATGCTGGAGAGAGGGAGGAGGGAGGCCAAAAATTTAATATGAACAAATACTATCAATTATTTCCCTGTATTTATGTCATCACCGTATCGTTACTGTGAATTAATAATGGTCAGGATATCTTCCCTGAGGCCTCTAATGATTGTTTTATGCAGGTATGGAAACTAGCTGATGCAAACAATGAAATTTTCTCCTTGACTACTTCTGTTTGCAAGAATCATAACTATAAATATATTTCAACTCAAGGGCTTGCACCAGAGATGCTGGAGGATGCATAGGCTCTGGACTAGCAGGGAGAGCTCCAGCTGGTCGGCCGAGCTCCCAGCTGGCCGGCTGTGGGATCTTGGGAAAGGCACTTCACATCTGTTTTCTTCCCCCATTTCCTTTGCTTATCTAAGCACTAGTCTCACTGTATGTAACAGGGTGCCTCCCGTTTGGCTTCCAGTTGTTACAGCAGAACAAACAGCTTCCTCTCTCCAACCCCTTGCGTTCATTTCTATCTTTGTTTTCATGTTTAGGAAAATGTGCCCCCCGATCCCCAAGGGTGCATGTTTCTGGCTGGGCACCCATGAGATGCCTGTCAGTGGACAGGGTAAAGAAGAATGGTAGGTTCTCCTAATTACATGTAAACCTGGTACAAACTTAAGCACCCCAGAATGCAGTTCTACCTGGAAGGTCCAGGTGACATCTGGCAACACCACCAGTGGTGGGCCTGCTGGAGCAGTGTACCATGCGGCTTGTGCAAAGACTCAGGCATAAAGGGATTCCCTGGAAAGCTGCTGCAGACCTCTCACCTCTGTTGTTTCACTGCGTGCAAGTCCGGAGGGATGCACTCTAACCTCATACTCTGAAGCCACTGAGTTTCATCTTCTTATCCCTATCTACTCAAGCCTGAGAACTTGAGTAAGATGAAAGCATTTCAGAGGAACAAGACAGACTACAGTTTCCATTAATGCCTTGTATCCTTGCAATAACAAGGAATCCATTAGAGAGCCTGGAGCAAATACATATGCCAGTCCTCTCTCTTCAACATTTCCCACAGGCTGCAAAATTTCTTTCAGAAGCTGGATTAATGTGTCCCTGTTTTACAACAGTATTTAAACTAATGGTGAATTCACCATCTTCATGCGAAGCAACAGCATGTTCTGATCTTTAATTACTTTCTCTGTTAAGAAATTGCTTCTTATTTCAAGATAGAATTTGTTTAACTTCAGCTTCCAATCACTGGAAAGCTTCTAACTTACAAAAGGAACAGCTTCCAGACACTGGCTGAAAGTTGAGGTTAGATAAATATACATTTGTCAGTAAGGCTGAAATGCCCTTGCCTAATTATTTTCAGTTTCCAAGCATAAGTACGTATACACTGTGATCAAGTTACTTTTCATCCTTCTCTCCATCTAGCCGAACAAGTTGAGTTTATTTACCCCCTTACTTTCCAGTCTCTAATTTATTTGCCCATCTGTTGCCGAATTCATTATAGTATTTCCAGTGGACATCGTATTTCAATACTGATGTGATGCAGCAGCTATAACTCTAAGTGTAATTACGTGTAATGACTTATTTACACAAAATAATGATACATTATTGTAGCCGCTGATACCTAGACAACATCAACTTTTAGGTCAGTGATTAGCTTTTAAATATTTGTAAATACCTAAATGTTTTCAAATATAGTCCCTATGCCGTATCTTCTGCTTCCCTGTTCTCTCAACAAGAGACAGGACTGAGTCTGAAGGAAGACTTTTAGTTCTTGAGCCTTGAAAGTCTTCTAGCAAGGGATCACTGTTATTTTACTTTCTGTTAAAGAAATTTTTTAAGGTTATATGCTGCTTATATTGAGACTGATTTGATGAAGAATCTTATTACTGAAGTGAATGTGTGCCACATAGTTTGGAAAATAAAATGGCCTTTTCATGGCTCTTGGAATCATGTGTCCAAATGCAACTCTGATAAACTGCTGAAAAGGTTCCTTTATGTGGTACACTCATAAACAACTTCAATTTCTCATTCTTCTTTTTTTCTAATGGATGATTAAGTCAATTACAGGTAGGCATCACCAAAAGATTCCTAGAAGTGACATTAGCTACACAGTGAGTTTGTGTACCAGCTTTTGGTTTCTAAAGTATTTGGCTTTTTTCTAATTTATAGTAGAAATGCTGTAAATGAAGAATTTTACCAGTTAAAGTATTAACATTGGTACCCTCAATTCATTAGAGGTGAAAGCAAATGCAGACATTAAAGGAAAAGGGGAAATACAGTCCCAAATGTATTATAAATTCTAAAAATTTGGCATAAGAGAGTAATTTGGCAAAGCTCAGTGAATATTTTCAATGAACACTGTGCATTTACTGCCTTTCTACACCTTATTCTAATTAGTTAGTGCATGCAACAGTTCTGCTAAAACAATGTAAGAGAAACAATACCAGTCACTCTATAGGAAAAAAAAAAAAATCCAGGTGGCCTTTGTTACCTTAATTCCACACTTTTGCTGCATCTCACACCATGGAATATTTAATTATATGATCCCACCCCTGGAAGATTTCAAAACGTTTAGGTGCACTGGACTAAAAGTAGAACTGAACCCCAGTTCAGAGCTCCACCTACAGAATTGGGCTACTTTTCTTATCTCCTGAGTAATTTACTATTTATTAGTAGCATAATTTTTTCATGAACTAAAGGCCCGGTTCTGCTCAGCAAAACCATACTGAGTGGAAATTAGGCAGAAGACTCACTTTATGGGTTTTTTTCTGTGAATTCTCTCTGCATTCTTTTTCCAGTGTAATTTCTCCTCTTTTAAATAAGCGACAGTCTTTTGGGTTGGATTCACTACACCTATCTTTAGCTATCTAAAAATTAGTTCCCTAGTCTAAGTTTGATGTCTAAACTTCTTACAACATTATTATTAGATGATTAAAATTAGTTTTCAGCTAAGTAAGCAAACACTCACCCTTCAAAGCCACCAGCAGAACCTTTTGGAATTGAGGAGTATCTTCAAGGGGGTCTTTTGTCTTCTCTTGCTCTCCATTGCTGAGATGATCCTATAAGAGGTGGCCGGATGCCTGCACAAAAAAAATCCAGTGACTTGAGAACTGGAAACACCAAAATCTGTTCAGAAATAACAAAGGAAAAATGCAGTAGCAGGGAGGCAAACTTGTAATGTAACCTAACAGTTCTGCATGGCACAAAATACCAAGTTTCTGATGCAATGTGAGAATGTCTATGAACAGCCAACTTTCCAGCATGTGCTCTGTAGACTATTTGTAGTATTTGCTGTGTGAAATGAAGACGAATCATGGCAGTGAGTGAATTTATGTATGTTGCTGCTTAAAGGGTAGGGCACCTTGAATGTGTTCCTACATACAAAGTTAGTCCATCAAGTAGTTAAATCATTTTCTTCCCCTTATTTAGTCCCTCTTACACACAAGAGAGCTCTTGCTCCTTCACCTTATCCCCATACAGAACTTATTATACACACATAGGCTCCTCATTCACTCCATATGCTCCATAGTGCTTTCCAAGAGAATTATAATAATGTGGTTCCAACTATCGTGCCAGTATAATTAACCCCTGGTCTTTTTACTGTGTTTTGATACACTTGAAATATTACCTACGCTTTAAAATCTCTGCGCATTAAACAGGCCCTTCCTACAAGCATTTTTCCTTTCACTTTCTCTAGTTCATTTCAAAATAATCACCAACTTATCAATATGCTCAATTTGCAGAGTTAATGGAATCTCCAAGGACTCTTGAGGATCATTCCTTTCATTATTTTTCATCAAATAAATAAATCAAGGCGAGACATCAGAATGTCCTAGCACCTGCCCAGCATGCCCATGCTGGGGAAGAGGGAGGGAATAAGCTGCTCCTAACACAGCTCTCTAGTTCAAGAGGCTTCTCACTGGGTTTCTGGACACTGCTGCTCATAAATCTCCCGAAGCTGAATTTCCTGCTGCTGCTTGCAGCCTGCTCTTCTCTCCGATAATGCACTTCCAGAGTGCCATGCTCCCTGCCCCCTTCCCAGGTGGATCTGGGGGTCCTTCCCACCTTTCAATGCCGAGGACTTTAGCAATGCAAAAGGTCAATGCTGATTTCTCTTTCCATTTTCACCTCATTCAGTCCTGTACTTTGGTAAATTGTGCATCTGCTGGAAGGGTAGTCAATGGTGCGTGCTGTTGGCATCTCTCCAAGTGACAGCTTGATGCCCACCGCCAAGCAGTGGTAAGAAAAACGATGGCTCTTTTAATTGCACTGAATAAAGGAGCTCTGCTAAGTGCGGATTTGCTGTGTTAGGACCTCATTTTTTGTTACCGCTTTTTCAGCTAGGCTTCTGTGTTGATAAAATTGTGTAGTGTAACACAAGGGTTCCCATATAGTCAATATGATTAGCAAAGATATAAAAATAAAATTAAAAAAAAAAAAAAAGAAATAAACATATTTCACTAGAGAAAAAAAAAATGTGAAAAATAAGGAAAAAACAGTTAAATAACTCCATTCAGTAATTAAAGTAATAAATATTTAATTTCTTTAAGTGAACAAAAATTATTCCAGGGTTCTTTATTCCAGTCAAGACAGCATTTAAAAGCACCAATGAAAATAAGGGTTTTAATAAACTGATGTACAAGTAACACACTTCCTGCCCTCAATTTCTCCTTTTAATTTGAAACATTACACAGCGGGTGTATGTGACAAACAGTGAGAGGGACGGGAAAGAGGAAATACATGCAACTTATTGAATAAGTTACGACTTGATGGCTCTACGCCATTAAATAATTTTCACTGGAATAAATGGCATTGATTATTGACTTAGAGTAATTCTGAGTAATTATGAAATATAGATAGAAAAGACAGCAAGTGTTTTGCTGTTGCTTTTCTAAGATTGGCTTTTGCATATTATCTCATTGCTTTTAGATGCCATCAAGGAAAATGAAAGCTTCCTTGTCCTTGGAGCTCTGGAAGAAGAATGAGGTTGCCCTTGTGGTCTGAAGACACTCTTAAAGAAGGAGATAAAACATTCCCCAATATAATCCATTATTTTGTTTTGTAAGGCTGGTTTGCTGTCTTCTTTATAACAACACATTGAAAACAACCTTTTGAATATAGAATCCTTTCTGGGAAAAGTTTAATTTTTTAATTATTTTATTTTTTTAGGCAAAACTGTAAAATAAAACACTTTGGTTTTGAAGGCTTTCATTTTTATAAGTTGCCTGCTTTTCTCCTTTCATGGTGCCATTTGTCTTCCACCCTTTATTTTTGAGGCCAAATGGAAAAGATTAAAAAGTAGAGAAAAAATTAATTAGAAAAAACGTTTCGAAAGGGAAATTTTGAAAGCCAAACATGTAAACAGAAGTGTGTTTACAGTTACTAGGTGGAAGGTCTTTCCATTGTTGCTCCCTGTACTGGGTGTTGGTACCCAGGAGGAGGAGAAGCTCCATGGCAGATATTTCCCTGCAGCCCATGGAGGACCATGGTGGAGCAGATATCTACACTATGGACCACAGAGGACCTCATACCACAGCAGGTGGATGTGCCCCAAAGGAAGCAGCCCATGGAGAGCCCACACAGGAGCAGGTTTTCCCTGAAGGACTGCAGCGCATGGGGATCGCCTGCACAGGAGCAGGGGAAAGGTGGGAAAGGGAAGGAGCAGCAGAGAGGAAGCGCTGTGTACTGACTGTAACGCCTCCACCTGCCTTGTGCCCTCGGGGAAGGGAGAGGAGTCTGGACTTGAACCTGAAAAAGGGGAGAGGAAAGGTGTTGGTTTAATGCTTGCCTTTGTTTCTCGCTACCTGAATCTATTTTAATTGGCAATAAATTATGTTATTTTTCCCCAAGCTGAGCCTGTTTTGCCCATGATGGCAATTGTTAAGTGATCCCCCTGTCTTTACCTTGACTGAAGGGCTTTCTCATCCTGTTTTCTCCTCCTGTCCTGTTGAGGAGGGGGAGTAAGAGAGTGGCTGAATGGGTGTCTGGCCCTTGGCCAAGGTTAAGCCACCACGCTCCATTTTTTTAAACAGTTTTGATACTGAGTTTATATGTAAGACCATCGTGAGTGACAGGGAGGTGCCTGGTGCATCAGTATGGATGCCTGTTTTTATGGCTCCCTTTTCATCCAGTCTTTTAATTTGCTCTAAGACTTCCTAGGCCCTGTTTGTTTGGTATTTAGAGATAAATCCACAAAAAGGCATAGATATCTCAGGGCTGAGAACTGCCACTAGATTCTCAGTCCTAAGTAAGATGCTGCTTTTCCTACAATGCAAGGAAAGACTTAGGTATTGGCAAACAGGAGTCACCGCAATGACGTGATGAATGAGGACACACCTAAGCTAGATAACAAATCATGCCAACAGGGATATGTTTTAAAATCTCAGAGTGGGATTGACCTGCCCAGACTTTAACTAAACAAACGCTAACAATATCTGCTCTGAGAAGGCCATTTATACTCTCTTCTATACTTAAAGGAGAGCAATTGGCATCTGTCAATGACAATTCATACCACCTACTCCAATCACGTCTTACTATCTCCACTAGCTATTGAGAAAGCCCAGATGACAAGCTTAGATTTGATGCCTAACTTTTAGACTGCAAAAATAAGGTGGGAAGAATCCCAGCCCCACAGCTGTGAATATGCAATATGCTTAAATATGCAATATGACTAAATATGCAAAAGGCTGCTTAGGCAAGACAGAGGGTCTTTGAAGATATGTCCAAAATCAGAAATATTGGCACTGGGGTGGGGACGTCTAAGTGTGAAGTACCCAGAAACTACTGACACAGATGGGCAAAGAAAGTAACCCGAGCGTACCCTGGATTCCTAAGTGCTGATGGTCAGGGCACAGTGGTAGCCAAATGTGAAGTTGTCTTTCCACCTATGCCTGGCCAAGAGACTTATCTTTCAAAGTCGTCTTTTGTCTCATGGACGTGTCTAAGTTTCATTATCCACAATGCAGTTTATTCAAGTCTACATCTGATGAAGGTCCAGACTTCAGCTGCCGCAAAATGCAGCTGCATCCCCATGCAGGGGAGCCCCTTTATGACATGGCTCCCTGCTCTTCTGCTCAACCTGTAGGTGCAGTTAAAAATGTTGGCTTTTAATTTGTAAATCCTCATAAAGTTTGAATCCTGACTTTTTGTCCTTTCAGCACTACAACTGAAAGCAAGTAAGGGACCATTGCCAAAATACTGTGATGCAATTGGATCCAGCTTTTAGCAAACGAGCTAATGGCCTCAAGTTTAGGCTTGTTTTTGGAACCTGCCAATGGTTCCTCTGAACAAGAAATCGTACTAAGTTCCTACTATATGGTAGTGTAAACAGGCCCTTAGAAACATCAGGCCAGCTCCTCAGCTGGCAACATGAGCAAAGCATGGCTGAGCTCTCCTTTCAATGCAGACGAGATCCTCTACTAATGTATCTCAAATTTAATTTTTTTTTCCTGCCTTGAAATTTCTGTCATGACTCCAATAGCAACACGTTCAGTGAAACTTACAGTTCTCCAGCATCTGATACCAGCTGTCAGGCTGTGTTTCATCAGACTGAACTCTTTGTCCAAGTGCTACCAGCTGGCGTTGCTTCAGCCATCTGGGATGGCAGTACTCTAACCTACGGACTAATGCAGCTCCAGCAGAGTCAGGGCTCCCCATCTTTTCCACAAACAGAATTTTTTAGGAAAGTGAAGCGAAGCAAAAGCCACTTCCCCTAATCAAAGCTTAAATCTTTCTAGTGGTCACAACCTTTGAATGTCCACTCCTGTCAGAGGGAATTCAGTGCTTTGCAGCTCTCAGATGTTGGCTGCTAACTGTTGGCATCATTTTGATTCCCAGACTCTGTTGTTGGGAAACACACTGTATAATGTACTCTGAGGGCAGTGCATCAAGGTTTCCTCTTTCTCCTGCCTCCTCATTTGTGGCTTCTTATGTAATTCAGTGTTATCTGTCACTTCCCAATCTGCACGCTTCCACCCTGCAAACTTTCACAAACTTTCTACTCCTTCCTCCCACTTCTCCCTCACTTCCATTAATTATATGTCACACTCCTTCTCAAGCTTTATTTTATGCAACCACTGATCTCACTAAAATTATGTTAGAAGGCTCCAAAAGTAGAAACTTTGAAAAGCTGTATTTAAAATTACCATGGGAAAAAAAAAAACACCTCCTTTGATTCAATATGTTTTGGACATCTGGCAATACGACGGACCTTCCCTTCCCCACCAAATTTTGATTCTTTATTTGATCTCATTAGTTAAATTCCTCTCGGTAATCTTATTATTGTTATTGACTGCCAGTAATATAATTGGCACTGTAGAAGAGCCTGGGAATTGCCATACTGGATCAAACCAGTGATCCATCTCTCCTAGTACCCTATCTCCAAGAGTGGTCAGTACCAGATGCTTCAGACAAAGAAACACTACAGCTGGCAGTTTGGAGATAATCTGCCTGGAAGCTAAGTTTCCCTTGTTTAGCATTACAGGCTGGCTTATGCCCTGAAGCCTGGAGATTTATATCCCTCCCAGAATACTTGCTTATGAAGTCAGGTACTGTCCTTGCCTTGTAAATTTACAGATTGGGATAAAAACTGAAAAGGCAAGAAAGGAATACAAACGCTTCGGTCAATGAGGCAACAGCTCAGTAATCATTATCCCCAGTGCTGTAAACTTTCCCAAGGCTACACAGTGGGCTGGTAGTGGGGGCTGGAATAAAACTCAGGAACTCCTGGCTTGTCTTTGTAGATGATGTTACGTCTCAAAGCATTTAAGATGTGGTAAATGTTAATTTTGTAGGACTGACCACTTACCCAACCTTTTTTTTTTTTCTTTCCAGAGTACTTTGCAGAGGTCAGTACATTCCTGAATAAGTACCTATGCTTTCATCCAAGAATACTAAACTTCTCAAAAATGATAGAAGATGTTAATTTTGGTAGTAATAAAGCCAAACTGTAGGACTTCTCGGTTAAAATCTATCTTAACTTTGGGCTAGGACAGTATGGGAGACCAGCTCTCCCAGTAGGAATTGCTTTGGATATATAGGGAAACTCCTGATTTCCACACAACTATCATAAGGCTATAAATAACAGACCTCCTATGTATCTTGTACAACCTGAGAAAAGATTTTTGTTACATGTTTTTTTACTTAAAAACTCAAACAAGACTTTTTTGGCTATAATTTTTGGCTGAAAAACTCCATTAAAACAGAGTTAGCAAAATTACCTTTCTCCTGCTAGCACAATGAAAATACATGTATTTGAACTTCAGCAGATGAATTTGAAAACTAGAGATCTTATTGTCAAAACAATTTCCAGTGTCATTGGTGTCTGATCATGGGAAGAACAGGGTCTTATTCTTATTCACCGTATACTTACAGCACATCCCTATTCGATACCTCCCCCCATACTAGTTTCCATTTACTTTTCAGAATTAAATGCTACTGTGTTTATGCTTCTGTTACATACATTTAATGGTATATACATTGCCTTTTGGTAAATAACACATATTAAATAACCATTCATTTCCAACATATAAAATACCTCATCATCATTATGGTATATAAATACAGGATGCATTTGTTGCCTTTCTCAGCCTTTTCTCTTCTGCACAAGCATGTCCTGTAAATTAAGGGCATGTTCAATTAAAAACATTTTCTAGCTTTCATGAGGTGGAAGATGTAGAAATCAATTCAGTAGCAAGCTGGCTGATTCAGCAAGAAATCAGCCAGCCTGCAGGAGTCCCTTTTTAAATGTTTTCCTCTCTAATGGTAACAAGCCAGAGAAAGGTACAAAACGGACAGGGAGGTAGGGAGAGCTTATGCAGATTAGCTGCTCCACTCCTGCAGGCTGCAGCCCCTGATTTGACGCAATTTTTATCCCGCATCCATGGTTGCCCAGTTAATTTGTCGTTAATATATTCTATGTGCTCAGTACTATTCATACGTTGCAGCAAGGCCTTTAAATTTTCTATGTTCCACAATGGAAAGTGCATTCAATTTTGTTCAATTCTTTTCAGTTTACAGTTCCATTTGCATGAGGCTTCATTCTCTACAGGTCATTCACCACTTTGAAAAATAGGAACTGCTAATTTTTAACAACTGATATAAAAAAAAAATTGCGGATATGAGAATGCAGAAAAATTATTTCTGGAGATCATTGTGACAGTTGAAGAATACAGTGTATTTTCTCTGTTTTCCTCTTTTCATCCTCCATGCATGTTATGTCCAGAAAAGGATTACGACAAACAACAAAAATTATGTAATATTAAAATACTTAGAGTGAAAGAGAATAAACACGGGACTATATCACTGAAATCATGACAACTGGAGGGTTTTATTTAGTATAGTTTTGTTTACACCAATATGTTTTCCTAGTTAAAAGGAATTATTTATTCCTTTTTTTGCAACATTTGTTTCCTTACTCAGTAAGGTGAGCTCCTAGCATCCATCTTGTTAGCATGCTTTTCATTAGAGTCTTCTCTTCTTATTTTATTTAATATAAAAATCCCACAACAGTTAAACATATAAGATAAAATTTAGTCAATTTTGTGTTTTCCTTTTGATTTAGTGAAGCAGGAGTGTCTGTATTACATCTAGCACTGCCATTAAAATTTAACAGAGCCTGAAATGAGAGAGATCCATTTTCTGACTTTTGATTCATTTCTCATTTGCCTAAAAAGTTACAAGCCTTTGTAGAAGCTGTAAATCTGGCTAAAAGTGGTACTACTTTTTTTTCTCTTTTAGTCCATGCAATAGCTGTGCCTCCTTTCACCTAAGTGTGTGCTTCAGCCATTGTGTTTTCCTGAATTTGGAGCCATTTGGTACAGTGCTAATTTATTGTACTGACTGAGCACATGAATCCCTGCTTCAGAGGAGCACGGATGGTGCTTTGGCTCAGAGGGGAGCTTGCATAGCAAGTGGAAAAGGGGTATCACTCTGAATGATTAATTGTAGTCCTCAGAAGGGTCTCAGAACATGATCATTCTTTATAGAAAATTGGATTAAAATTTGACACTTCTACAATTTTTTTTCTTTGTAGTGAAATTTTCATTTTTCATCTGTTGGCCAAATAATTCCATGTGCAGTCATCCCTAAATTAATCTTGAATTAATTTTTAAATCCACTGTCCTCTAATATATAATTCACCATAAGAAAACCCAGAGCAGTCAATCTTTCATTAGACATGGGGCGAGAAAGGGTCAGCAGACACTCCTGCAGTACTAAAAATAAAGGCACCACATCTGGTATGGAATGATGTCTGGAATTGTAATGCATATGCATCCACTTACTTGTTCTGCTGAAAACACAAACTACAGAGTGGCTGCATGTTGAAACATGAACCAGTGTAATAGGAGCTTAAACCCTGGAACAGACTGTTTGTATATGTAGTCAGTTTATTAGCAAATGTGCAGGCCTGTAGAGTACAAGAACCATCGTTTCAAGCCGATCTGTCACACATTTAACAAGCTGTTTGTAATACAGTCCATTTCATGTATAAGAGAAAAATCTTTCCCACAGGTATAAGAAATATATGATACTTTTAGCATATGGTGAGCTCTGGTTTTGCAGGTATCCTACATTAGAAACTGCTGTAACATGTTGGGTTAATTTTTTGTTTGTTTCCAAAAATCCTCCTTTCCTTTGTTGAATGCGCTACAATAAAGCATGTTATAGCAGATGTTAAAAATGAGATTCTGCACAAGATGTGTTTCTAATGTCAGGCACAACCATGCTCACCGAGAATAAATCTAGCCCTGGTGCAAACGGCTCATGCTAAGCCTACTTTATATACCACAGCAGGGCTGAATGGGTAGAAATCAATAGCAGAGGGGCCTCTGCGGCAGAGAGTTACTGCTCAAGCACAGCTGTGCCTCTGTGACTTTCCATCAAGGAGCAGCAAGATGCTGGGGTACCTCCCCAAAATGGTACCCGCCAACAGCAGCCAGCGGGGCGGTGGTGGGGAATAAACACCCTGCAGTGCCTGCGCTGTGCCTCAGCTTCTGGCAGGATTTGCAAATGCTGCGTGGGATTCAGGGATTTTGCTTAGAGAAAGCTGCCAAGGCACCAGTGCTTCCTGATCTTGCCTCCCTGTCGGAGGGTCCAGCCCGGCTCTGCCATGGCCCCAGGGCTGGGGGCCACGGCTGCTTGCCCCGCAGGTTGCTGCCACACTCTGCCAGCACCCGACCTGCCCCAAAGAGGAAAAGTACAGAGTCCCAACAGCGAGGAAGAGGAGGGGAGGCTGCTTCCCCATGCTGCCCAGCCATGCCACAGTGCCCAGCAGAGCCAGCCCCGAAGCCTCCCTCGTGGCAGGGTCTCTGTGCCGGGAGGGGAGGAGCGGCAGCACGCAGCCTCTGTGCTGCGGTTCTGTGCGTGCCCATGCGTGCCTTCTTCCCGTGGGCAGGATTTCATGTGCTGCCCCGTGGAAGGTAGGGTGGGAAGGACACTTCTGCCAGCCAAGTCTCCAGCTGACCGCTGCCTTGCTGCGTGGTTTTTTAAGGAGGAAGCAATAGCCAGGCTCTACGCTGTCCTTACTCCAGCATTTTCCCAGGCAGTTGCTGGGCTCGCTTCAATGCAGCAACTTTATTTAAGCCTTTCTAGCTGTCATGGACAAATGCCTAGCAAAGAGGATTGCAGTTTGCAGGCTGTACCCAAGCTGGGTTATAATTCGAACCAGATTCGGTAATTGCGTTGCATTTCACCTCCAAGTCAGAAATTAAATCTAGCGCATGTCAGGTGCTAGTGATTACGGGCTGGCTTCCCCAGCCGGTGCCAGCCGCTCGGCAGGGTGCGAGGGGACCACAGCTGCCACGCATCACCCGGAGGACTTTGCTCCCCCAGGAGCAAAGGGAAGCTCCTCATCCAAACCTGCAGGGCCCAAAGCTGTTTCCAGCACCAGCTGTACCCTGCTCCCTGCCTCTCTCCCCAGTGAAATCAATGAAATGATTTCAGCTTTAACCGCAGATCCCACAGTAACTACTGGCCCTTGTCAACAGTCTTAGAGGAGTAGCCAAAGGCTGTTCAGCGTGACTGCATTAGTGGGAATATTTCCATATATTTGAATGGGTATTGTCTCAGACCAGGAATGAACAAGACTGTTCTGCTCCAAGTCTGTACGAGGACAGCGGGGCAGTGCCGGAAAGCTCCCACTCCTGACACTGTGGAGCTGCTCCTCTTCTCCAGAGTCACTCAGTTTGTTGGCAGACATCCTCCTCCTCCCCAGTCGTGCAAGGGAAAGAGATTTCTTCGCCCTGGTACCTCCCAGTTTCTCTTCTCTTTCAGCCTGCCAGAGTTATTGCCCCCATAGTTTTGCTGGCAGAACAGTTGGTTTTAGTGTTCCTTAATCTGTTTCAGACAAAATCGAAGGGTTTAGCTCCCACACCTTCCACGGGTGATCTGAGCAAGCCCAGCTGATCTTACCTCACACAAAGGGTAATCTCTACCATTTGTGTGGCTGGATCCAGAAGAGGATGTCTGCTCCCGCTGCAGACTCCAGATGATGCAAGTTTTGCTCCTTTGCTACGGTAATTCCAACCAGGTGAAAATAGGCAGGTACCGCAGTGAAAATTGCCAAGTGGTGGAAATATTTAGGAAAACATGTTTGCACAATATCATGCTGAGTTATATCAACACAGATCATGTGAATTGACCCAGTAATCTGTTGCCATCCGCATGTCACAGAACTTGAAGGCTTCATACAGCTTTGATTACAAAAATGTGCATTTTCTCTCATCATGGTGATCGAATGCAGAGGGAATGGTTTTGTCTTTAGGTTTGTTTATTTTTCTTTTTCAGACATAATGGAGTTTTGAACAGTAAAATTGCTTTCGGCCTTTTCAGAGCTGTTTGGCTATTTGAGAGAAAAAAAGACACACCAGACAGTGTGGCACTGCTAAAGGGAGAGGTATAAACACAGTAAAAAGCAAGTTTAATGAGCATGTTTTAATATTTAAGGAAAAATGTGTTTTCATTTAAACTACCTGAAAATCCACAATGAATCCATTCAAGTTAGTGGCATTATTTACCATATGTTAAAGGTGGAGAACCTACTCCTGAAATATCATTCTAACTTTGCATTTTAAAAATAAGTAAATAACAGCATTGTCCTGTGCCTCTCTCGATTCTTCAGTACATCTGTCATTGCTTGAAGATGCCCAATTATGAAAATTACACTTTCCCTTAATACTGAAATCACACAATGAGTGAGATAGATAGACTTGAGGCACCCTCAGAGTGATTTTTGGTATTGATAAATATTTTTCCATATTTTTTATATCTGCTTTGGGTACACAACCTCAACAAAATGAACTGAAGCAATCATGAAAGGAGAGCAACCGAGGCAGAGGAGTTTATAAATAAAACTGTTTTTTAGGAGGGTTGCCAAGGCATGGGGACGAGTCTGTATTCTTCAATTTGTTTATTTATATTAGTAGCCACAATTTGACACTTCGGAATTTTTCTGTGCAAGTTGGCAGCTATGACAATAATGGACTGTCATTCATGGTGGGGTCTTACTGATGGCAAAGTAAAACCATCCATATGTTTCTGAGACCTAAATGCAGAAAAGGAAAAAAGTACTAGTGCTAGCAACTGAAAAGAGCAGCTCATCAGAGGTCCTAATCTTGCACTGAGAGCTCAATAAACTTCGAGGGCCCATGAGAGTGGATAGGCAGAAGGCTGGAGCCATAACAAAAACTAGAGTTTTTCACGGTGTCATCAGTAGGTCTCTCCTTTTTTTATTCATATAAGTAAACAATGGCTTTTTTTTTTTTTTTTCTTAATTGCAGAGCTGTTTGGGGATGATGAAGAGGAACACTCTGACAGGGCAATTCATCTTATCTGCCTGTATGTTTAACTTGCCCCTGCCATCTTTCATTTCAGCTCTAAGTGTCAAGCAATCATTATGTAGAAGTCATAAAAAGGTCCTAGAAGGCATAACACTGCCTATTGCTAGTCCTGCTTTTATGATTTGTGCTGAAAATGTTTAAAAATACATTAGGCTCCAAAAATACCTGCGAGTTCTGGCTCTTAAAACAATTGTGATTTCCATGGCATTTACCATTTTCAGTGAGGGTGCCATTGGCTATGTGACTTTCTCTCAAAACTGCCACGACAAAACTGAATCCCTTTACATCACAGTCAAGTCAATCAGGGATCTGAGAGTGAGGAAAAATAAAGCGGCAGCCAAATAACACGTTACTTCTTGCTTTTGCTAGTCTGACCAGAAAGCTAGAACAGGCAGCGGGGGATAAGCCTAAAGGCTCTAGGTCTGGTTGAAACAATGATCATCTTGTTTTGCTTTGCCATGGCCCCATAACTGCACGGCAAATAAACAACAATGTAAGTACAGCCAATTCATTTGCTGTCTAGTTTTGATTTATGAAGGCAATAACCGAGTGAACAAGGGGATTCAAACCTTTTGCTTGCTTTTTAATTTTAGTTCCTTTCAGTTCTATTTTAAGTTTGATTTGATATAGTTTTGAGGGGGAAAAGTGGCGGGGGGGGCCCTCTTACATCTTCATAAGGAGTGTAATACCTAGCTTTTAGTTTTTGCCTTGTGTGAGGAAGTATTTTTGCTTCTCCCTATTGCTTAATACATTCTCCTAAACTTTACATTAATAGTCTAATTTGGATCTTTACCTTTTAGATATTCAAAATATAGAAGTTGAGGGACTGACTTTTCAGACTAGGAACCCATGGCTCCAATTATAGCTTATAGGAGCTATCTGTCCTCAGTGCTTGTGTAAATCCGCTTTATGAATGATCTGTGGAGCTAATTGCAGTTCTAAAATTCAAAACTACTTTGCCATTTTTCAAAGGAGCTTTGGTAAACCCTGAATTCCTCAAGAAACTGCTTACGGTATTTTACTGTTAATGAAAGGGCTTACCAAAAGAGAAAGAAAAAGTATTAATATTGTCCAGTCAAACTTATATCTGTGAACATAGCAGGCGTGCATTGAAAGAGTACAGACTGGATTTGCCATTGCCCTCAATCTTGTGTGCTCATTTATATTACTGCAGAATTTTAAATGCTATTGAAAGATAAATAGGAGCATTCCTCGTCCACCCTGCACTGGTGTAAGCAAGCACACAAGATATAAAGCAGCAGAAAACCTGGCTCCTTATGTGTACATGTAGTGCTCCGAACAATGTGTTATGACGGAGATCTCAGCAAGAAGCAGGCTACTGAAGAGCTCAGAGGAACTGAGGAGGGAGGCATAGCTGCCCCCTCAGAAAAGGTCTAGTGTCTGTAGTTGGTACAAGGCTTTATTAACTCCCTGAGTAGCCACAATTTCCAGTTTTATGTCAGACTGAGCTATTGCAGTTCAGTATCTGCTGCCTTGCCAAGATGCCTCCAGTCAGCTGAGCAGCCTTATCTTCAGCTGTGGGGGATAACCAGTGGGACTCAGTTCCCTCCCAGTTCAGTAGTTAGAGCTAAATGGGGACCAAGTGACCCTGCCACTGGGGGACTGCCCCCCAGTACAAGGGGGTCTCACAGATCCTGCTGGTTCAGGTGCTCTGACTTTTATAGAAGCAAAATGCAACCAGACAGCTGTGTGTTTCCGCTCTGAGAAGCCACATGTAAGGCAGGCTTGCCTGCTCCCAAGAACTAGAGAAACCAGGCAGTAATTGCAGTGGGCTGGTAACGTGCCTGCCTTGTCAAAAAACATGCCCCCAAAACCATGTTCAGTTTTGGGCCCCTCACTACAAGAAAGACATTGAGGTGCTGGAGCGTGTCCAGAGAAGGGCAACGAAGCTGGTGAAGGGTCTGGAGAACAAGTCCTGTGAGGAGCGGCTGAGGGAACTGGGGTTGTTTAGCCTGGAGAAAAGGAGGCTGAAGGGAGACCTTATCGCTCTCTACAACTACCTGAAAGGAGGTTGTAGAGAGGTGGGGGTCGGTCTCTTCTCCCAGGTAACAAGTGATAGGACAAGAGGAAATGGCCTCAAGTTGCGCCAGGGGAGGTTTAGACGGGATATTAGGAAATTTTACTTCACTGAAAGGGTTGTCAAGCATTGGAACAGGCTGCCCAGGGAAGTGGTTGAGTCACCATCCCTGGAGGTATTTAAAAGATGTTTGGATGAGGTGCTTAGCAATATGGTTTAGTGGTGGACTTGGCACTGCTAGGTTAACGGTTGGACTTGATGATCTTAAAAGTCTTTTCCAACTTAAATAATTCTACGTCTTTTTGTGCTCTATCACGATAACAGATCCTGTCGTACTAGCTACAGCAGGCAATTTGCAAACAAGCCCATTGCAAATAATTGCTGGATAATTTGACTAGCTTTCAAATTGTTTTTCTCAAATTGCAACTATGGAATAGGGAAAAATATATGTGAGAAAGATCTGTTCTTTAGTTGCAAAGCAAAATATGCCAAACTGCAAGGACTGCAACAGTAAGTGAACCTAAAATCAATAGGGTTAAATAAAGGTAGAATGTGGTAAATCACTGCACACCAAATCCATTTCCATGGAGGCAACTGATACAAACCTCATTCTATAAGAAAGGATGTAAATGAGTTCTTTGTGGAGAGCTCTTTGTGGACTCCTAGCTCTTATGTGAAATTGAATGTACAGTTCAAACTCTTTATATATTTATTGTAGGTACAAATAAAAAATCAAAAGTTTAAAATATGTACACACCCAGCAGTTTTTTACTGATAACATTATGTATCAATGTTGTAATTTCAAACATTCAAAAATTATTAATTGGGTCTCCAAAATTTCTGAAACTGGTTTAAAACATTTTTCTTATCTTTCAAGTGTTATCACCTTGTAGCATTTGATCACTTCAAGCATACTTTTTGCAGTTTTTCTCTTTGACTTTGATAAACACAACTTTTTTTTTTATAAATATGCAGTGTGAGATTCTTATTTAGGTTCCAAGTGGAAGCCCCACCTCCAAACATCACAAGACAGAATAAAGTAATGAAATTTGGCAATATTATTCTATGTACAAGATACAGATACACAAATATACTTAAGGTGTACTCATTTATGGCTGTGGACAGTGTAATACAATCAGTTTTGTGCATGACCACAGGAGCCAGATTTTCGTGAGGCCCCTGCTGATGCCCCATCCAGTCAGGCTGCACAGATGATTTCTGAAAAGTGTCTCATTTAGGGCAGCCTGTGACTTAGCAGAGGCTCCCTCCTAATCTGTTTCAGGCACTCAATTCCTTGCTCAACACAGACCATTAATTTACAATCTAGCCTATCATTGCTATTAAAGTCAACATCTATCAACAGTTATTAATTGTATCACCCCATCGCAGTAACAGTTATTTTCTGTTCTCAGCTGAATGAAATATCAGGACACACAAAACACCTTAGTGTGAATGATTAAATGAAAATTGCGGTATCAATCAGTGAATTCAAGTTTCATGTATATAAGACTCAAACTAAGATCCAGATCAAAAAAGGATCTAAAGAGCCGTGGCATTCAGCTAATAAATAGCAACCCCAATGGCTGCATCTGCAGCCCTGAGTGAAAGCCTTGGCTCCTAGGCAATATCTGAGAAAAATCAGGCATCTCAAAGCCAAAAGTTAAGCATAGTTAAGCCAAACTTAAGTTTGGCTTCATAAAGCCAAAACTTAAGCACTAGAATTTGTCTTACCCCTCAGCTTTCAAGCAGAAAATATACCTTTCCTCTCAGGGTTCATCCCACCTTTAGTACAGGTGACCATTTATTTCAAATAAAGTATATATATATATAGTACTGAGCACACTCTCAAAATGTAGGAAACCTCCATTCAGTTCTGCCCTCGGCCTGAGGAGTGTTGAACCTCTCCCTTCTGAGTTAGGGCTAAACCCATCAAAATCTGGGATCTTCTGGTGAAGACAAAGGCTCTGCTCCTCACACTGAAACTGCCTACTTTGAATGGTGGATTTAACGACTAATACTGTCAGAGAAAATATGCACACAAGGGAAAGCCTGAGTATCACTAACCACAAAACTCATGGAAGCAGAGAAAGTGTGGGTCCCAGCCTATGCTTATGAAGCAATTTCTGTCTTTCAACTGATGATTGAGAAGCTCGACCAGATGGAGTCCCTGAGGGGAGTTAGGAAAAAGGACACCTAGCCGCTGGACCCAGAGGCGGCTTAGGCCTGGCAGAGGTGTCAAACCAGTCAGCCCTGTCAAAAACGAGCAGCTTTCAAGGACACTCAGAAAAAGCAGATGTCAATGGAACTTGGCTGCAAACAGCATAAAGCCCACTTCCACACCAATCCCCCAGCTGCTCCCAAAGACCACCCGGGCCATACCCACAGTGTGTGCTGCACAGGGCTCCTACGGCAATAACAGGCAGCCTGCAAGCCCTCGTGGTGGCACAGCAAGGCCCTGCCTGTCCCCCTTACCTATCCTGTGACCTGCCACCACAGCGCCTCTCAGCATCCACCTTGGTTTTTCTGCGGCATTTCTGCCAGGTTGTGAAATTAGTGGTCTGGAAAAGGCTAGACAGCAATAGCTCGCTCCACTGGTACCAACTGGTATCATCACCAGCCACCTCTGAGAACAAAAATGGGTTCCCACAGGCTGTCTCCATTCACCCTCAACCTGTTCTGTTTTGGCACATACTACAAACCACCATTGGTGAACTTAAATTGTCCTCAGCAGCAGGTTGCTAGTTTCAGAATGACGAAAGGTAACACTGTGACAGACTCGGGCATTGGTTCTCACGGGTAGCATACACGTCTTTAGAGGTGACCTGAGCTGTCCTCCTGCCAGCACTGACACTGGTGGTACGACAGTGCATGTACGCTGTCCGTGATGTCTGTACGTCTGCTGCCACAGCACACGTGGCCTCATGCAACCATGATGGCCTCCATGGAGAGTTCAGCCACATCCTCAGCTACACCCCAGTTCCTGCCAGGAGGCCCATCATCGCTGTCTGTAAGATCAGCTCAACGCTATATGAGAAATGTAATCCAGAGCACTTGTGGTGCATCTTGCTGCTAATGAGAGGAGAAGCAGCAGCCTGCCCAGTCCATTTGGCTGAGCACGCTGAGGACACAGCTCCCGAGGAGCAGGCCATGCCCAGTGCTGTCTGAGCAAAGCAGTCATCTCTCAACCACCAGGGCCATTTTGACTTCCCAATTTTCTACGCCATTCTCTTTTTGCACTCTTTGAACCCCTATTATGCTTCTTTGCCCTATGAATCAGAAATATTTTCATATTGGGGAAAATAAAAACCCTACATCATTAGGAAATGGGAGGCTGACCTCTCCCACTACACATTCTGCCTTATTTCAACATTAGTTTTAGTTGTAATATCTAAATATGGTAATTATTTGAGTATTTTGATGTAAATCACGAGAGATATTTCTTGTACTTCAGCAGCCAAACATAGGGAGCTAGTACTAATCTGGCAGAGCTCATTATCTGCAACATCATATTAATAAAGTCTAAGACAGATCTGAAAGCTGAATATCCTTTTTTTAATTTGCAGTTACAGCTACCATAGAACTAAAAGTATAAATTACAAATGCCAGGGCTTCATTTTTCAAAGTGGGAATCTGTGTTCGGCATAACGAAATCATGTTGTAAGATCATATTTTAGAGATAATTTTCCATACTATTTACAGTGAGCCTATGGTTCAAGGTTAAATATGACTCTGAAATCACCAATTTAGTAAGGATTCCTGAAACAGGCCCCTGGCTTACACCTCAGCTTGAGGGGCTGAGTGAATCAATCCTTCTGAAGTGTCTACTTTAGTATCTTGCATTATCAGTAGAAAGAGGTGGAGGCCCTAGAAGGCCCCTGGAAAAATAAAAATCTAAAAAATATCATACTTGTTTGACTTTGCTTAAACTTTGGCAGACTAGAAATCTTCAAAGACATGCAACAAGCCTCATTAAATACATAAGAATAATAGGCATTAATTTAAAAGGATTATTTTAATAGATGCTTAGGTTTAGGTGCCAGATAGGTGTCTCCAGCCTTACAATATAAAGAAAGGGCATCTTTCCTTGGTTATATACTATAAGATTATTCATGTTATGGTTGGGCCTGGGCTATAACCACTGGTGCTGAGGCTACATGATGGAAGAACTAGCTGTTCCCTTGTTTAGTGACAGCTGAAATAATGGAAAACTTTCCAAGGACTAAATGCAGGCAAGAACAGGCTATGCTATCCAAGTGATCTAACACTGAATGGACAAACGGTGGGACTGAGTTGAGTCCAGCTATGTATCTGTGTAGCAGAAGAATCAGAGGAAGTCAAAGAAGACCAGAGAGCATCTAGGAGATGCCTCTGTGATAGGATGCTGAAGAGCAGCTGTGTTGGGATACTGGCAAACTGCCAGTTAGAAGAGCTTTAGAAATTTGATTACAGAAAATGCGTTCTGCTGTTTGATTCTTGCCATGTCTGAGGGCAAAGAGTCATTCTCAACATTATTTATAAATAAAAAGGAGGCCTTTAAACAAAATAAATGAAGGATTATTCAACTCCATCACCAGCTTCTGATCTTGATTGATACAACTAGATCAAAATGGAATATTATCGTGAACTGTAAAATGACATATTTTCATTAAAAAGAAGAAACGGAAATGTTTCAAGGTGACCCCATCTTTCAGATGTCTTAGTTTTCTATAAATAAATCAGATTTTTTTTCTCCTTATAGAAATTTCTTCTATATCTAGAAGAAATATCTAGAATGTGGTTAGTTTTCATTTAACTTACTCCTTTCTCTGACAAAATGCATGTATTGCAAAACCACATGAAATCATGACCTGGTGAATTCCTTCCTGGCATTCTTTTTCCCTTCTCTCTTTGCTCCAAATCTTCTGAATATCTTTCTTTTATAGTTATATACATGAGCTATAATAAAAAGTATTAAAAGAACCAGAAAGAGAACATTATCTTTTTTTCCATGTTCACAATAATCTGTTCTTATTGCCAGTCTGATTGCCAGGCTTGTAGTGCTATTTCGTTCCTACTTATAGAGAGAAGTTGAGCAGATAAGGCAAAGAAAGATACATTAACATGAGCCTGGTACATAAATATTATAATAGAAATAATAATGTATTACACTTCTACTGTGTTTTTCATTCAAGGATCAATTGTGAAAAAAAGAGAAAACCTGGGTAGTGTATGCCTATGAAGTTTGCCTACGAAGACCCAATTTCTATGTCACAGATTCAGGAATTGCTTGCTAAATAGCACAAACTAATGCAGGATTGCACCAAATTCTGCACTGCTTCTGCTCCAGCCCTGGATCTGTGTCAGGGTCACTAACCTTGGGTGCTGTGTAAATAATTGATTTTTCACTATGGCTGTTGAATGAAAAAAAAAGATCCGATCAAACCAATTGTTAACTCCCCCTTCCCCCTAAAATTGCATTCAAGAAAAATGTTCCAGACTACCTAAACCAGAAAGGATCAAGTTTGCTTCAGAAGAGCGAAAGAAATAGTCTAAAATCATAAAACTAAACAGAAAACAGAGAACAGAGAACAGAAAACAGAGAGTACTTCCCTGTGTTAACTTCAGGATACAAAAGATTCAGGCTAAACTTTTCCGTTGGCTCCTAGAGAAATTTGAATATGCATCTCCCACCACTGAGACTGTGCTCTGTTCCCTGGGCTAGCAGGGGCTGTGCGGTAGCAGGACATTCTCGGCCTCCTTCCCTGATGCTGTTACACTGCGTGTAAGCTCACGAATGCATGGACTGGCACCCAAGCAGCCCAAGTGGAGGTGACAGGCTTTCATTTCCTATGGTTAGTACATTCTCATGGTATTTTTAATTTGTCTTGGAGACCCTTTCAGTGTTTTATAAGAAGCAGAAGAGTTCCAGGGGAAGAAATTATTGCTGTAGCATGCGATGGTTTAGAAGATGCTCCAAGCCACAGCCAGGGAAGGAGAGGACCCGAGCTCCCACCTCCTCCATGAGCTGACACTTCCACTTCTGCTAGTCTGCCAGCCGAGCTTCGGCCAGCTGGAGCCATGCTGAGAGCTTGACTCACATTCATAGGGGATAATCAGTTTTTGGCTGAATTTGCTATTTTCTAAAAACGTTACACGGTTCTATTAATATGCCAAAACCATACTTGTTTTTTCACCACACAGACTAATTCTTGCTTCATGCTCCACTGTGAGAGGTCTGGCTGCTACAGACTGAAAGCCATGTGGTACAGGACCCTCAGCAGGAGAATACTGTAGTGGCAAAACTTTGAAAGAGTCCAGCAGTCAGTTCTTAATGTAGATATTAAACCCGCAACCGTTCAGCTTATTAACATTAACTTTTTGCGGGAAAAATATGGCAATTCTCCCCATTTTCTAAATCTTTATTCAGTTTTGAAATGCACACAATAACTTCCAGTCATTGAAAATGATTAAACTAAATTAACTTCTGGCATAACTCTAATACAACCATAGTATTTACCCAAGTGATTAATTTGGTTCACTAAGAATCGACATTGGCTGACCTGTAAGCTTTATCTAAGAATTGTATTTAACAATATATATCTTCAAAGCTGCTTTGCTAATATTGAGAAAAACTTAAATATGATGGATATGCCACTGAGTCCTGAATGAATTGCATTGAATTTCATCAGCTTGGACCCATTTGCATGCAGCCTGGATCTAATTCCTTAATACCTATAATGCATGGATGTTCAGACCATGTGGATACAATCCACTGTATTATAAAAAACATTTATGAACAAAGAGGAGAAACAACCTGGTCACAGTTCCAGGGAAAGTCAGCACAAGAAAAAAAAGCCCTCAGGAATCAGTGACTCCTGATGCTGTACTCAGATAACTGAACCGTATCTTGGTTCAATTTCTCAGCAGGAAATCAGAGATTTTCTAAATGACTCTGTAGCTGAATGTGAAAAAAATAATTTGTTAATGATGTTCCTTTTTTAATACTAAAAATTTTCTTCCTGTTAAATATACTGTGCTGTTATTAGTTGATATCTAAAATTAAAATAAAACGGAGAAGAAAAATGTGGTTAAAAATGCATTTTCTTGGTATGAAGACAAATTATCGTACACAGTTTTGTAAACAGAGTAAGATGTGTGCAGGGCTTTCTGTATGTGTTGTGCATTAGCCTGGAGCCCTTAACTCTGCAGCCATTATGCTGACAAAGCTCCCCTCATCTATAACAGAAGTTTTACCTTTCCACATGTGTGCTTAGTGTGTGCACATCTGCATCCAGTGTGAATGACTCAATGTGCTTTGGGATTCATGTCGTAAGTAGCAAATTAGATTGCAATAAGAAGCTACCCAAAAAATAATTCAATGTGAGTGTGTATATTCACAATACGGAACAGCAGCTTTTCTTTTCAGTGCAAGGCTTATCTTCTATCTGCGACTAGTTACATTAAGGCATGGATATTCATTCACATGAGATGTCTGACACCATAAATCTCAAATTCTCTCCTTGCTTCCACTCTTGCCTCCATTGTGCTGGCTATGCTAATGAAAAGCAGGTTTTTGGTTTCATATGTACGTGCATGTGTGCAAAAGAAGGCGGGGTTTTGTCATATAGGCATTCGCACTGCTCAGCACAGAGATAGAAGCCCAATGAAGTAGAAAAAGTATAATATATGCAATAAATCTGGACAAAATCACCAGCATGTAGATGCTTTTTCTGGCCTCATAACTATTTTTATAAACACATAGAAACCAATATATCATTGAAAATAAAGCAGTGCTTTGTGTTGCATTTCATGGTGTTTACAAAGAAAAGCAAGCTTTTTAACCACCTGGCAAGTATTTCGGAAAAAAAAAAAAACATTTGAAAAAGCAAGGACAAGCATTAGAAAGAGAAGGGGAGGGGAAGCTGGGAACACCTCATTTGCACATGTAAAAATGCAAATTTGATCCATGTCTTTCTTATCTAGTGGTAACAGACTTGGCTCATGGAGCACAATAGCACCTACAGTTCTATGGCCAAAAATAATGAAGTTTAAAATGAATTGATTGGATTATGGAAACACTTCTATAAAACCATGTGTTCATTAGCAGTTGCCCACCACCTACCTAGGAACCGATGGCATGAAAAGCCTGAAAGTAGGATGTAACCCCATGATTCTGGGACACAGACGCATTTAGGGGCAATAAGACTCCTGGTTGTGTAACCTCTAGCTCACACAGAAAAGCGTGGGGACTTTGACAGTAGCTACCAATTTCCTGCTTCTCCTCCTATTATAATGTAGGTCCGCAGTCTCCTTTAAAGCAAAGCTCATTCCTTTGGCTTGTGCCAGATTAGTTTACCTCTGTGATAGCCAGGACCTAAATAATGGTGACATAGCTGCAGAGCTGGACCGGGTAGATTCATTTTCCCTGAATGTCCATAAAAAACAAGCACGGTATTAACAAATCAGACTAGGTTCCTCTGAATTATCTGAAGTGGGTTTGTCTCCAAATTAGAAGGGAGTTTGCCTTGCATAAAGATTTTAAGAATAAGACTATTGCAACCGAGGGCAACTGAATTAGAAGTGATAGTACATGGTCTCGGCAGCACAGATTCATCTGTCAAAACTTTTTCATTGCACAAAAAACACTGGAGCTTTTATAAAACTGGGAAAATGTGTTTGCCTTTCCTGTCTCACAAGCAAGTGTGCTGAGGAAAGTGAGGGTTGGAAGTGAGTATAAAATCAGAGTTGGGGGTGGAGATGACAGTGAGGAATATATGCAGCTGTAGTTTTCTAAAAAAAAAAAAAAAAGGCAAGATCTCTGCTTTTGCAGGGATAAATCTTCAGCTGGGTAGCAGAGCTGGGCAAAAAAAGCATTCACAGAGTCTACGAACCACTTGCAAGTAATTTGCTATCCCTCTAGCCTTCTATACGAGCTGAAATCAGATACAAACCAATTACCGCAAAGGCAAACATGAGCGCAGCCGCTGCAGCAGCAAGCTGCCAGGCGCAGCCTCAGGCTTTGCCAGATGGGCACAGTGTGACTTCGTACCTCAAAGAGGGGCTGGGAGCCTGGCCGGGCTGGGGGAGGCAATTTGTAAAGAGCACAGCATATGTCACCTGATATTCAGAGGGGTATGTATCTGTTGCATTTTACCTGTCATTTTTTGTCGGTCTTTCTACCACGTGGCCCAGTAACTCCATGCTGTGGGGATTCGGCAGTGGATCAGCTGCCGTGAAACCCTTGTGCATCAGACGCTTCCACATAACTATCATCCCATGTGCTCTTTTTTATACCCATTCAAGGAAACCACTCATTAGAAAAACACAGCCTGCTCCTCTGCCTGTGGCCAGCCCACTCCACCAAGAAAGTTGTGACCATGACTTCCGTTCTTCCCCCCACCCACCCTGGTGCTTCCCCAAGCTGCAGCCTCTGCATGCTCGGCTCTGCACGCTCGCCAGCGGAGGGGTTGCAGTTACATTTTGCCCTCGTGCAGAAGCGGGGATTCTTGCAGTCACTATGCACTGAATCATGATAAAAGATACTTTAGACCTTACAACTGCAGAAAACACGAGACGGGTCAGCTCACGGCTCTGTGGATGAGATCAAAATTCCCCTTGATGTCAGCAGAATTTCTCTTCGGGGATCACATCAGAAGTAGGTAATGGGGCCCACTATGCAGTTAACAATGGGGCAACAGGAGATGATTTTGTTCTGTGATTATAATTTTGCCTTTTAAAACTTGAATAAACCACATAGCTTTTAATGAACAATCTTTCTTTTTTTCCTTTTTCTCTTCTTTGGACATTTTGGACTAAAATATATATATTGCTAATCTCATCTTTTAAAAGGAGCTTTACCTGTTCCCCCAACCAAGCACTCTTCAACAAATCAAGTCTCCTACATACTTGAAGATGTCTGAGATATTGCAGTGCTGTGTTCACTTCTGAGTTTGTAGAACTGGACTGAAAGCTTAGTGTAATGGAAAAGACTGCTGAAAACTTTGCTAAACAGATGATCACATTCCTGAGTTTGTTTTACTTAGTTAGCATTTTTGCCTGCTGTGAGGTGTTTTCCTTGGATGGTTACCTACAAATACAGCACTGACCTCAGCGTGCATGAAGCAGGCCAGCACAGACAAACAGAGCCAATTGGACATGCTCTATAAATCATCACCCACATCCTTCCAACAGCAAAAATAAAAAGGAAAGGAGGAGGGGGTAAAACAACTGGTGAGTGTTCCACATGAGGAAATGGAGGCTATTTGGTGTCACCAGCTGGAAATACTCAGAGTGCTAAAGAGAAAGGTACCAGCATGAGCTAGCTCTGTGCTGGATAAAGCACTAACATTATAAATAAATGTTATCATCTTACAGACATCTTGTATGGGCAAAATAATAGGCCTAAAAACACTTTCTGCTTTAAAAGGCACCCATCTCAAAGGACAAGCACAGAAATGCAATACTATAACTTATGAAACAAGACTTAAGTCCAACATAAAAGGCTCTCTCTTAGCATACTCCACTCTAGTTCTTCAACTCCAAATGTGTCTCAGGTGATTTGTACTTCTATGCTGGACCAAACCCCAGGCAAGCACCTAAGTTATCTCCTCCTTTGCCCATTATCCGTGGAGGAAAACTCATCGTGGGATGAAGCAGGTGAAGGAGTCCTGCTGCCCTTCCACCACATCTTCAGTCTGGATGAGCCACAGAGCAGGATCTTAGCACACTCCACTACACTGATCAGCTTACATTTAGGCTAAGACACTTTGCATTATCTGATTTAGGTAGGATTTTTTTCTCAGGAAAAAAGAGCTTGAGGAAAACCAAGATTTTTCCAGTGTGACAGTTCTCTTGACCCTTTGCATCAGTGCATTTGAGGAGGGACTGAAACTTGACTTTCCTGTGTACCTAGTGATTTTTCTAACTGTCAAGTTACAGCATCAAACTTGGACTGACTTTAGTTCAGTCCAAACTTCTGCATTCTGTATAAATTAGTATTAATTAAGGACTGAGAGACTAATCTGAATTCTCAGTCTTCTTCCTGGTTCATCTGCTATTTTAAGTTAAAATGGTGCTTGAAAGTATTCAGCATGACCCTTTGTAGGAAAAGATCTATCCTAAGGGGCCTGTCTCAGCAAGAGGGATCATGGCTGAAAATCCCAAGTGAAAACATGCATCTAATTACTTTCGGAGATCTGGCCCAAGTCTTACTCTACTCCTTAGCATGTCCTGCTGTATAGCTCTAGGAGTTCTTTGATCATTCTCTTTGCTAACACTCCTTTTGCTTTGAAGAGAGGGCCTTGCTGTTTTCCACTTGGTGATAGAGCACATATAATTAAGGGTTGCAACACTTAAGTCCTTTTGGCTACATCTGCCTTAGCAAATACAGTGGGCCAGTGACTGTTCTGCAGCCCGGAGGCCAGCTGGCATGTCATCACTCACATCCATACAGTTAAACTGTCTTGTCTGTTCCCCACCACCACCACCTTCATCCAGAACAGGGAGACTGTGTTCAAACTGCCCATTGAAAGCAGTCCCTGGCTTGTGCTAACCCCTGAGCTGTGCCCAGGCACTGGCTGGGTCTGCTGGTTGGCCATGACCAAAACTATGTCAGGGACGATGCTAAAAGGGAAACTGTACGGACAGCCGGGTGCCAGGGCATGGACCCATATCCAGGTTCATTTTAGTTCACTAATGTAGGCACAGTCTTTGTGGATTTAGCCTTCACAAATGGTCTTGATATGTTAGATTCAGCTTCCCTGACTTTAGGCTCCCTAAGTTAAAAGTATAATTATGCTAGGCTCCCTGTGAAGTCAATGGAAAGATGTTTCCAGAGGAGAATTCAGATCTCCTTATATACACAACACACCCACTCATACACACCAAGATAAACAAGCAAACAAAACCCACCTAAACAAAAAACGTGTGATGTAATGATGGGAAGGGGCAGTAAAAATATCAAAAGACTTAAAGAATCTACCACACAAATACAGTGTTTCTGCTTCAAAAAGATGAAGGGTAATAATGATCTGCTTGTTTTTTGTAGTGCTGAAATGCCTTCAGTGGGTAAGCATTTCTGACTGTTCTGGGCAGATCACCACATCATAGTTGCCAGGTGGCTCTAACCTAGAGGAAAGATTACAGACTCATTTTCTTCATAAATCACTAGGTATAACATTCCAATGCATTCACCTCATCAGCTGGTACAAGCTGAATATAAAGCTGTCCAAAGAATTTTGGTGCAGGTCATTGACAAACTCCTCCTAGATACACATATGAGTTGACTGGGGGGAACTTGTAAACACTGAAAATAATTCTTGTCCATCAGCAAAATGGCTGATGTCCAGAAAGTCTCTCTTAGAGCCATTTGTGCCTGTGCCTGGTTTGCCAATGACTGTCTTTGGTTTCACAAATCCATGACTACTGTCAAACTGGAGTAATTTACAGAACGAGAACCCTAGTCTATGCCTGCTGGCAGGGTTGCAGGGAAGTGCTCTCACCAGAAGCCTCTAAGTTGGTATTCTGCTAGGTTCAGCATAACAAGAAGTATGCTAGAGGGGAAACTGTTTTGGCCAACAATGATACAGTAACTTATTTCATAATAGAAATTATGTCTTAAAATGTTTGGAAAATTTTAATTTCCAGCTTTGGAAGGAATGAGATTGCTTTGCCTTTTTAGTTTTTTCTTCCAAGAGAAGAAGTAACAAGCAGGGAACAAAACCTAAAAAAAAAAGTCTGTGAGCAAAATATATATTTGCTGCTTCCATTCTTTTTTTTCCTTACCCAAATTGTAAGTATCATTTTCTACATAGTACTAGTTTAGGCATTTTCTGAGTAACATACTAAAATCAGTTCCATTCATTATTTTGCTATTGCAACTTCAAAATAAAAACCTTGCCTCGAAACCTGACATTTGCTATTTCAAAATCTAGCTTTTCTGCATGAATCTCTCAGATTCACTTCTGTTTTTCTCTTGCTTGAATCATCATCTGTATATTGTTTGCACATCATGCTTGCATTAAATATTGGTACTGTGTATTCTGTTAATAATGATAATGATTTTCCTGCATAACTCCCAAAATGAAGAAAGCCGTAGTTGGTTTCACCAACCTAGCCGACAATTAAGAGTTAAAACTGTTAAATTTATTGTCACTTTTAGAACCAAAGTCTGGCCAACTGGAAATATTATCATGTTTATATATGTATAAGTTTGTATACATATTTTATATATATAACTCATACATAAGTATGGGTAAAATTGATGTATGGTTTCAAAACTGATTAAGCATTAAACAAAAATGACAAATTATTTCAAATAAAGAGGAAACTAAGAAGTCAAGCATAACTATTTTATGTAAAGCATAATAAACACAGAATAAGTTAGCAGGAAAGGTGACTGCACCAAAGCACAGAAATGAGTTGAAGAGACACCTCTGCAGATTTTTTCCTCTCTTTTCTCCTTTCTCTCTTTTATTTTCACAGAGGAGGAAAGGATTAAGAAGCACAGTGAAAAAGCAGGGAAGTAGGCTTAAGATACACTAAAAAAAAAGCATGCATGTGAGGCCAGATGGCTTTTTCATTTTCCTTAAAACATCTTATGTACTTGACATGGATCTCATTTTTAAACTGCACTACAGGCCAGCAAAAACAATTTTTACTAGGGAAATCATCCATGTCCTACTTGTAGACAGGTTGCCTTGTTCAGCTGAATCCCTGTCTTCAGGTAAGGCAGCCCCAGCTGGCAGCCTGGTCATGCTCCCACTTTCCCTTCCCCAGCACCTCCACTGGGCTCCTGGCATGGCTCACAACCTGCACCCAAAACCAGAGCTATATGTTGCATGGCAAAGTGCCTGGAAATGCTCGTTGCGTGGGTGCTGTGCTGATTCCCTAAACTCCCACACTCCACTGCTCATTTATATCTCCTCTCTGTGTTGGGATTTATCAGCTCCTTCACAGATCCTCCCTGAGATGTCCCTGCTTGTGGCACCTCCCTCCCCAACAGGGTTGATGTGGGGGACTTTCCCATTTTGGTGCATCACTCAGTAAACTTATTTATTGGATTCAGCATCGTGTGGAGCCAAAAGTTTCTGAAATGCATGAACAGAGCGCGTCCTTTCTCACAGGACTCTTCTCACTTATATTGGTTAAAAATCTTGTGGCAAATCTTGAAACTGTGTAGCCAGGGCAGGTTTGCATCGCTCAGAGGGACAGGTTCTGTTGGCTAAGCTGAGGTACCAGCTATTGTTTAACAGTCTTTTATGTCTGCTTACACGGGTATTCCTTTAGGGATATATAAATGAAACTGTGTCACTAACTGGTCTGCTGCTATTTTACTAGCTAACATGCTATGCATGTTCCAGCTGTCGACCATGGGATCAGCAATCTCCGTGGCAAGAGATGTTCCCCATACACATTGGATTCCCAGCTATGAACAAGTATGTTTGGTTAAATCACATAAAGGAGTTGCGGTCTGAGTCACATTTTTTAAATAGCTGAAAGATTTTATATTTACCACAGGAGAATTTTCACTTCTGGTAAATTATGAATAATGATATTAAAATACACATTGGTGTAATCCTCATCCCAGATAAGAATATCTTGCCCATCACATGGCTGCTTCATTCAAGTCAATCTTCATTCCTCAGGAAATCTTAATATAGACAACACTGAAAATCTTTTAAAAATATCGAAGTGATTACAGACATCTCCAAACAGATTTGCACAATAACATCATAAACAAAAATTGAAGGGGGCAAACTTTAAGCTGGGGTAAGCTAAGGTATTCAACATATACAGCAATTGAAAAGTATGTTTTAGGGACTACATATGCTCCAGAGAGGGTGGAACACACCAAACAGACATTTGTGTAAAATAGTTTCCATCCCAAAGAGCCTTTGAGATTTTCATTTAGACAGTCCTACTCAGGGTAAGAGCCACAAAGTAACAGATGAAATGTCCTGTTTATCTGTGCTAGGTAGGATAAAGATTTACAACTATAAAGTTTATAAGCATAAACAACAATGATGGCAATATTGGTTTTCTTTCATTGAGAAATTATAAGTAATTTTAGGAGGAAGGATATTCTGAATGAAATGTCTCCTTATTTCAGAAAGGTAGAGGTAGCACCTCAGTCCTTGCAACAGCAAATAAAAAAAGCATGACCACATAGCCACACATTTAACTCCCAGCATCACTTAGCCAGTGGCTATGAGAAAACTAAAAATGAAAACTATAGTAGTGCCAAGCAACTGTAAACCCAGTCTGAAGAATTAAATTAGCATTTATTCTGCTGAATACAAAGTGGAGAAAAAAATATAACCCTGATGTCCAATTCTCTGCAACATTTGCTAGTCTATCCCTCCTTTCCCTGATGCCTGTCACCCTTTTTGTCTTAAAAAGTTTAATAAAAAAATATTCATAAGCAGATTAACAAACAGCAGTTCCTAACCTGTACTTGAAGTTTGACTCATCTTTTTCAGATCTAAAGAAGAGCTTCTGTGTCCCAAAATTTGCCTGGTTTTCCAACCATATATCAGTCTAAAAATGATAAATTACTTCTCCCTACAAACCCTGCCTCAGGTGAACTTGTTTAATTCAGGGTCTGATATGATTCTGACTGAAGTGAATAGAAAACTTACCATTGCCTTCATTATAGCAGGACCTGTCCATTAAATTGCAAAGAGAGCTGTTCCTGGTGAACAAGATTATTGATTACTCAACAGCTTCATTTCTGAGTTGGGAATTAGGAAGTTGATAGAAAAATGTAAATGAAAAAATATTTGTGCATTCAAACCATGTTACCCTAATTTTAAGATTCATGGTGACTCTAAGAGCAAGCATGCAGCCCTAGAAAATAAACAGATGACCACAGAGAAGTAAAATGAGCTAAAATATTATTTACCTTTTGATGCAATTGCTCAGTGGAATTTCAGCAGATGAAATCATCCCATAAAAGGGGGAAGGGGAAGGTTTCCCTCCCTTCTCCCAGGACAGAAGACAGGAACCAGGCCTTGCATTTTTATATGACACCAGTGTATTCTCATGCAGGGACTAAAGACAAAGAAACAGTAAAAAAAACCCCACAAGTAAACCCCCAAAAATCAAGGCAAGGCTACCTGTAGCCCTCCAGAGAATTCAGTAGGTCAGCGGAGCGCTTCTTGAAGCTTTATTTCTCTCCTGGGGCTTATAACTATAAACTGTGGGACAGGATGAATTGGTGTTATGCATTCACTATCTGCCATATTTCCAAAGGCCTTATGACGCTTTCTCCACCCCATGAGGTGAACGTTGCAGGATGGAGGTGCTCTGCCAAATCAGTCTCATACCGACTGCTCCTCACAGCCATGCAAGGAAACATTATCCTGTTTGATATCTCAGTCTGGAAAACTGTGAAGTTACATCGGGGCTTACTCTACCGGCAGCATCATTTCACTTGTTTTACACACTGCGATCCCATTTGCACATTAGGTGTTACCTGTTGGGGTTTTGGTGTGTTTTGTTATGTTGTTTTCACAACTGTACGATATTGGTGGTGCCTGTCTTGTATTTGTGCAGTTGACTTTCATAAAGTATTTTGCACTAGTCTTCAATGACTTTTATCCATGTTTTCCAAGGCTTGCTCTCTAGTTTATAGGGATCAGTTTGAATTCTGACACCATCCTGCACTGTGTACGGAGCTATTTCTATTATAGACACCCTGACTATAGTAACCAGCCTCTCTAATTTCCATCATCCCCAATACTAATGAATTTATTTAGTAATGAATTGTTCAGTAACTCTAAACAATTGACCAGACATGGGACAGATCTTTACTGAAGTCCTCTTGATACATCCTTTCAGTTTAATAACAAGCAACTGATAACTACTATTAAAGGACAGCTTTTCAAGCAATTGTGCACCCACTTCAGAGTAGTTTTAGTCAAAAGTCAGTGGGGTCTAGGGCACAATTCGTAATATCTTTAAGTCAGTGTCTAAAACAGGCCATATGAATCTCATCATCAAGGTGCCAATTTCTTTCCACTGACTATTCAGGTATAGATATCCACTCTCTAGATGTCTAAAACTAGATAAGGTGAATTTCAGCTGTTTGCTCCTTTTCAGTTTTCTGTAACCTTGTCTGTGTTGTATAAAATGGTCTCAAGCAGCCCCTTATGATTTCATCAGACCCAAAGCAACCAGCTTATCTAGGTACTCTCTCATTTGTTTTTCTTTATTCTGGCTTGAATTCTTACCCTTTGAGTGCAAATGAGGATCATGTTATCCAACTGAAGCAAAACAGCATTAAATATTTTTGCCTCTGCAACTGTCATTCTTGTCCCCTTGAATAGCGGGCCCATTGATTTCTTCATTTTCCACTTGCTGCTAATGGGCTTATGAAATGTTTTATTGTTACATATTTTATTGCTTGTTAGTTTAACTCCATTTTGTGTCTGGCTTTTTTTGATTTTCTGATCTTTTCTAATATTTCAAGAAATAACAATTGCTGCAGTGGTTGGTCCTTGCAAAAAGGCTCTAGAGGCTGACCTAATACGCATCAGAAGCTAGACTTGAAAAAGTCTGTAGGATATAAAGGTGCCAGTTAGCTGCTACAGACTGGCTGGAAAAAAAATGATTTAGATAATAGAACATAATTTACTGTAGTTACAGACTGATGACACATCACAGTCCCAAGTGCCGAGAACCTCTGGCTCCTGTGGAGCACCATGGAGGACTGCTTCATGAGAACTACTTCCACCACCACTTGCCATTTGGTAATGGAGAATTTCTTGCAAGAATTGAAGAGCAAAGAATATTTCAGCTGCTGATATAAGCATTTTCTTAAACTCCTGGAACAAGCTGAAGTCTAAGCAACAGTGTAGCAGAAGTAGCTAACACCACTGATAACTCTCTCTAACGCTTGTAAAGTCTTCAGGAAAGAGTGTTGCTTTGGCAGGTAGAGACAAATACCAACCTGCATTGGATCACTGAGAAGCAAAAAGGCAGCTGTCTTTTGTAGATAATGATCCTCAAACTAGTAACAGACGAATAATAATGACCTAACTCATCTTTTGCTTATAATAAGACCTATAAAAGCTTTTGCATTTGTAAAAATCTTAGCTATAACCAACAAAGAGCAAAACATCTGTTGCTTCAGCCTGACATTATCTACAACAACTGTCAAGGTTCTTTCCTGGATAATGTAACAGTGCTCCTCCTAATTAATAACTGCAATTATTCAAAATCTGTCATAAAACTGTAGAGTTTAACTAGACTATAAGGTGACATGTTATAATATTTAAAATATATTTTATGTGATATTTCACCATAAATTATAACTGTGGGATTTTCATTGTTTCAGCTGTGTTTACAATCACACTAAGATCAATATTGCATTTAATTATATACCTGAAAATGCAAATAAACTGGAAGCAGCCAAAGGGACTTTAATTCAGATCAAATCAGAAGGACACTAAGGTCTAAAAGTCAAAACAATAAAGAGAAAGTAATAGACAAGCAAAGGGAACAATTAACAGCACTCATCATCATCATTTGGTTAATTGTAGGTTACAAGTGCCCTTCTTCTGGACAGTATTCAATGACCTTTTCAAGTCACAGATCCCATCTTCCTCCAGTCAGATTTACCCTAAATATAAAATTTAGTCACTTCTTTTTTTACAAGTTTAGATCAGTTAATAAGTGCATTTGTTTCTATCCACAGATTTCCATTAAGAGAAGTTTTCTAAAATGAGAATATTCCCTTGATTTGGGAACTCTCTGAATGCATCATTAGGTGCTAGAAAACAATGTTCCAGCTCTGGGACTATTTACCAATGCAGAACTGTTACAATGACAATAACGGTTGTTTTACTTTATACGAGAAACTACCTAAAACACATGGTGTGATCCGTTGACTTCAAACTGGATACATGTCAGAAAATGACCGCAAAAAAATCTTATGCTTCCTATCACAAAAGATAAGGCCAGACTTGAACTGGCATGGGTATAGAAGAGGTCTTGTCTTTTTTTAAAAGAAATCTATGCAGTTCAGGATTCTTGGGCAGAGTCATATAAAAAGATCTTGAGCTGCTCACACTAGCTAGTCCGTTCTCTGTTGTTCAATTAAGTCTTCTGTCTGTGATACAAATATGCAGTTTTATTAATGTTTACCTCTCTTGAATGCAAATAAAGCAAAAATAAATCAAAACACAAGTTCAGTATTCAATTTGTTTCTCCTGCCTTTCTCGGTAGGTTTTCTTATCCTCCTTTTGTTCTGCATGTGCTTACCATACTCTTGAGCCTTTTACTGGGAGAAGTTACCTTTAACTGGTATTTATAACATAACTTGGCTTTCTAACACTGAGAAATGGACAACTGCCTAAGGAAGCTACCATATCTGATCATCTGCTACTTGATGCCTACCACATGTATCCTATTGATACATGTTGGGGAGGTGAATGCGTGATGATTCACAGAGGTCTGACAACAGACAGGGGAACAAATCCCAGTCCTGAAGTGTTTCAAGGAAATGCTTCAAGAGTTGTGACAGAAGGAAGACTCCAAGATCGCTGGTGAGGTGCGTGCTGAAGTGAGCAGTCACAGTATTCTAGGTGTTATATTTTTGCATTGAAAATATACAGGGAAGAGCTGCACAGGTGGGGACTGTAGCTGTAGTTCTAGTAATGGAGTGAGTTCTGAAATGCTCTTCCTGGGAGTCAGCCAGCTGACTGTAAAAAGGTCAGCTCCTTCACATGTGAGTGCTACCTCTTGCAGGAAAGGATCACGGTATTTTTCCTCATGCATATCTCCAGGAGGCACTCAGAGGCTCTGCAATGTCCATTTCAGTGTGCTGTGACAGTGGGGACGCTCACCCACAGTCTCCATCTCTTCTAGCAAATGAAGGCATGCAAAGCCATTCCCTGACTCAGCTAGCACACCCTGGCCACGTCCACACTCTTAAATCCTACTGTCTTCCAAATCAGGGTGGCCATATGCAAACTTTCTTACCTGTACGGGCTCTGCTGCCACAGGCTGAAAGCATGCCAGAGACTCTTCTAACAATTTAGCGGTACAGGCAGTTGCTTTCCAGAGCCAGTACCAATGCACTGGTGCCAGTACAGACATTGCTACACTATCCAGCACCAAGTTCCCTATGAAGCCAACAGGAAAAGGTGATTGCCATCCTTTAATATAAGAGCCTCCCTCTCATGTATGATGTAAATGATGTCAAAAGTGAATGGGTAAGAATTGAGGCCTTCTTTTTACTGTTTTCTAGGAATAGCCATGTACAGTAGACCCAAATTCTCATTAAGTTCCAAAAGTTACTTTTGGTGAGCACAAAATATATAAACCGGATGATGATCAATTCTGATTAAATGGCAGCAGAGCTCATGCGTCTGACAAGGCAATGCCTAATAGAGATATGTGCTGTCTCCAGTTTATAGAGAAATCACCAAGGTTTTATTACAAAAAAGCAACATAAAAGGAATTGATCAGAGGGCAAGAAAATAGTCAGGACAAAGCAAAAGAAAAAAAGGAAACGTAGTATCCCGTAAAAAACAAAAAACCTTTCCAAGGAAAGAAGAGAAAGCACAAGGGGAAAGAGAATAAACAAAAAGGAGAGTAGATAGTATGAATTAACAGAAAACAATCAGGAAAGAGAAAACAAATGAGAATACACCTTGGGGAAAGAAAAAAAATATCATAAAGGAGTCTGCATTTAGACTCATGAAATTGATTTTACTTCCACACCTAATAGCTAAATATACAGTATTTCTCTGAAAAACTTTCATGAGTCAGTGTGGAATAAGAACAGAGTGGAAGATGATAACTTCAAATAATGAATGCTGATGTCATTTGAGAAAAATCTTTACTCATTTCTCTACACAAAATTCAGCCACTGGACTGTTGTGGTTAAAATAAAAATACTTTCCACTAGACTTTTTTTATAGAGAATTATAAACTCTACAAAAAGAAGAACCGAAGCCAGTGTCTCATATGCAAGACTGGATGATGTGTGGTGCTCTACAACTGCTGTTGTGTTTTTAATTTGCTTGAATTGATTTGTCTTTACTTGTTCATTTCCCCTTGTATATGATCTTTCAAAAATCTACTGACATCAGCCACGGGCTAACCAAGAACAGAGCCACTGTTATCAGTAGGGAAAATAGATGGTATAAAAAAGAGCCTTTTACAAACAGAGAAAATACCATTGCAAAATATATGACCCAAAAGAGCTTACGGCTATCTTACAACAGAGTAGGCTGATGACCTAAATCAACCATATTCAAATCCATATTGTGGCAGAATTAAGAGATGATCTTTATGAAGTGAGGACTGACAGGGGATCATAGGATTTAGCAAATAATCCAACTTCTGGACCACAGGAGATACTCACAGATTTGAAGAACTTGTAGAGGAAAAATCTCAAGAAGGGTGATAGAAGGTTTCAGCTCCTGCCTGTTTTTTGTGAACACTTGAACAGTGTCAAGGGCACTGTTCCCAACACAGTGAAACCTGCCATATGTTAGCACCCCCTAAATGTGTAAAGATATTCACCTCTGGCATGAAACATCTTGGGACAATGGGAAGTGTTATAATATCAACTTATCTTGAGTAAAGAAGATTTTTGTGTTACCATCTGCATTTGAAATGCAGTAGTGCTTAAGAGTTGCAATGAAGATGAAATAGTAACGACATGTACGGACCAGAAACAGCACAGGGCCCCACAGTGCCAGCTGTGTCTTCATACCGTTACAGTCTAGAACTAGTACGAGTGGTCGAAATCCCAGCAAAATGAGCTTTGTGCTGTATACAGGGAGGGTACTCCTGGAGTGTCTGGATGCAATGGGAAGGATATATGTATATTTAAGGACCAAAATTAATTCCAGGCCGTAGTTCACAATACCTCGAAATAAGTCTGATACAAGAGTTACTGCCCTCAGTGTTTAATGCCAGCGGTCACCAACTCCCTAGGAGAGACTACATACTGCATAGCATGTCCACTCTTGAAAAACATCCTAATAAATCAGAAAACACTGGCAATGGGGCAAATGTACAGATGTTAACCTCCTGAATCTGGCTGGATGTTAGTCAGTGCCCTCCAAATTGGGGTTAGCAAGGACTAGCTTCTAAGAAAGAACTGTACCTCACACACCAACCTGAGCAAGGCCCTCCCAGAGCCTGGCTTTGACTTCTTGTTCAGCATTGGAAGACCTCTGCAGCTTGCCTAAATGAAGGCTGACTTGGGACTTCAGCAGCCCTTGTCCTTGTAAAGTAAAACCCTTCAGGAGTATTTCATGTTAAGGGACAGATTGGCTGTTTCAAGGAAAGACACAGAAGCAGTAGGAGTGTTCCAAGAGCAAAGCTCCACCAGCCCACCTGAGCCCAGCTCACTGCCTCCCCCACGTAGCTCAGCAGTTTGACCCAGCACACTCTCAGCCCAAACACTTTCTGTTTAACTCAGCCTTCCTTTTCCTGCTTCCCTGTGGTGATGTTCTTGCAACATCTGGATCTGTTCTTAGTTAAGGACAGGAAAAGAGTGGAGTGAAGCTGCTGTTATTAGCCTTACACATCAGTGCCACGGAAGATCACAAAGAGTTTGCCTATATTTTTACTTTGTCAGTCTGGATTTTCACTGTTTTCTGTCTCTTCCAGTTCCTGCAGATCCCCCAGCTGCAAATAGGTTCACAATAAATTGAGCTTTTCCATCAGCCACAGAACTTTGAAACTTATACAACTTCTCAGACTCTCCATTTCCATATAAGCTACAATAATTCTCACTAAACTTTGTATTTAAAATAACTGTACTGTGTATGTATATTTCCCTGCATTACGTAATAGGAAGAGAGATCTGGTATCTAACACAGGGCTGAGTGTTTTTTTTTTCAGTGAGCTACAATAACTCCATATGCCAAAACATTAAAATAGCTCCAGTTTTTTGTAAGTGGGAATAAGGCATATGCAACTTTCTCCATATGAATTTTTAACCTGCTATCTCCCAAGTTCCTTATAAGCAATGTGAGGATGTAAAACTTACTCTTGTTCAAACAGAATTTAAGCTTAAAATGATCTCATGAATATTAATAAAAGATAGATGTTTAACTGGTAACGTATATCATACCACCTTACTATCAGATTTATAATAACAAGATACCTGATCAAATCTTGATACGGCCAAATGTTAAAAATGAGTGGGTTGATTTAGGTAATTGACAATACAGTTATGCGTTTTGAAGTTTTATTTTTCTAAGTCCATATATCCAGCAAGGTAAGGGTTTGCAACACTATTTTTCATAATGAAAGCAAATTAGCATACTCCTAGCTAGTATGTTTGGTTATTACATTTTTCCCCTTAACTTTGTGCTAAAATACACCACATGGAAAATGCTGCAACTCTTAGCCAGCAATTCTTAGTTTAGTTTACTTGAGGAAGCATGCCTGCTTACAGTTACAATTACTACACTTGTTTTGGCAATAAAACACAATGGAAACCCTGCTTATAATTTAGTAAGCATCTTCCTCACCCACACCATCCCAGACTTCAAATCTCTTCTCTGACTCTCTGTAGTCCTGCCTACTGAATTCAAAGTTCTTGGTTTTCCATTTAAGATTTTGTCCAGTTCCTTCCTCGGACAAATTTTGCTTCTCCCCTCACCCACATACACTCACTTAGTACGTGAAGCCAGCCAGGAAGCGTAAGGGTGACCAAACAGGTTATTAAGAAGAAGCTATGGGGCTGATACTTGGAAGAAGGGCCAAACCAGAGATTTATGGCCCCTAAGCCCAAACACAGGGAGGAGGTGGAAGACAAAAAGGAGCAGCAACCTGCTGGGAAAAGCACATGCAAACATTTCCTAGAGGAGAGGAAGCCAAATTTTCTGAAAGGCTTTTAGCAGTGGGCTTTACTGCCCTAGATGCACCTCTCTGTTAGTGTCCACATAGTTTCCTCCTCCTGCATACATGCTTTCTCCAAGCTGCGCTCCCACACCCCATTTTCCAAGTGGCCACTTTCACCTCGTTTTCAGCAAAAAGTAAGTTAGTTCGAAACAGCAAATGACCAAAAAAAATATTTATAAAATATCACAATGTGTCAGTAAAATATTCCCAGTCCCAAGCTGAGTCACCATGGCGAGATGCAGCCAGACTGGCTTCCCCCTCGGCTCCTGGGCTTAATTTCCCATTGGCCAGGTGCCTTTGCATCTCTGAGTCAGTTAACAAGAAAACACAGGGAGAAGAGATGCACACGGACAGAAGCCCAGCTGAATTTGGACAAGCTGTAGTTTTATTATGCTGTCTTCCTACTCCTCCACTCTTCTTGGCTTTTCCTTGCCATTTGGTTAGCTTTTTGTTGTGTCACCTCTGCATACACTTTGGCTCCTCTCCGCTGGCACAAAATGCTCTGCTGCCATAGCTGAAAATGCTGAGCCAGCCTCAGGGGTCTTGTGAAGAATGTTGCTCCATTGCTCCATACAATTTAGCTCAGTGTTATTGCTTGTAAAATAATCCTCTTTTAAATACAACCACCTTACAACCACTTTACAGCCTCCCGTGGCAATGAATTCCACATGCTCCTTAAGGACCCCGTACTTCGTTTTATTTACCACTCATCATATTCTTTGTATAGTTGTTCTGGAACAGCCGAACAGGCAGAGAGTCACACATTTATTTTAGTGTTTTACTGTATCTTCTACATTCTTAACCCCTTCAGTCAGCCACCTTTTACCAAAGATAAGGAAATTTGCTATTCCTATTACTACTTTTAACAGTCCTACAATCATTTAATTAACACAAAGGGTTTCCACAGCCTCCTTTATAGTGTTCATATGATATGTTATATATGTTATGTGTATGCAGTTATGATAACTGCATTCACTGATTAAATCAAGATTCTGCATTTCCCTTTACTGGCAGATTTAAATTACTGACTTACTTTAAATAATCCAAATTTTTATTTTGAGAAATACACATTTGAATTAGTAGGGTGTGAAACTAATAGATGGCCCACTGATCTCTAATAAATGTGCCATAGTCCCTTCCCCATTGTATTTCAGTTGTCTAATGTGAAAATGAAAGCACTGTAATTCATTTTCTGGGGGTTTTGTTCCACTAAAAATTCCAGAACAGTTTTTTCTACCAGAAAATCCACCTTGACCTACCTTGCCAAGACCCCTGTTGAGTCAATTTGAATAAATTACTTTAACAGCTTGAGTTTTAATGAAAAAGAGAATTGAAATAACTTCTAATTTGACAGTATGTATTTACACTTATTTATTTATTTAGACTCTCATCATGTCTGAGGTCTTCTTCATCTCCCTCACTTTAACACAACTCATTTTGAGCAGAAAAAAAAAGAGCGTAGAAGACCCACTAAGTATGAAATCTGCCAAAACGGAAAGTTCCAGTATTTTGGTCCTTGCCTTTAAGCAACTGGAGCTGTAATCTTCTGGTGAAAGTGTGCCAGAAGTCTCTGACTTGGCTTGTGGGCAGTCACTAGACCATGCAGCCATACTCATCAACAAGGTGGCCTGAGTACTGGAAGCAGAAGGTGATGGTTTAAGGCAGAGTCCTGTGGTAACAAGGATGTATGTGCGCTGGTCGGCACCCAGAGGAGGTCATGATGCTCCTAGACACGTCATTAAAAGTGTTAGAGAAGTGCTTTGCTAGGACTCCATCTAGGAACAGATTTTATGTGAGAAATAGGACTATGAAAAAAGGGATCATAATTATCATGTATGACAAGCAGACTGTGATTTCTTTCTTTACATATACCCGTATGCTGCACCTAAAATCTCAGACTCCTGACCATTGGCTTTATAATCTCTTACTCTTTCCACAGGTGAGTCTTTCATGTTTCTTCTACTTGAATTCTCAGTGCTGTTTGCTGTTGATCGTCCTTTTAAGATTGATTACCTCAGACTCAATAAAAAAACATAGTCCCTTCAGAGGAAGAAAATCATATATCTCTGTGCCATACTGTGCAACTTCAATTATAGCAACAACAACAAAAGTCAACAGACAGCTCACAGTCATCCAGAGTACATTTTTTTCCTATTAAAAAGACATTAAAATATTAATTCCCCACATTCTCAGTTTGGTTTCCAATGAAAAGTACAGTTGATTGAAATGTTAATGAGGGAAAAAGGAGCAAGGAAAAGATACTATGAATCCACAAAGATAGTTTTGCAAAGACATAGAAAGAGCTAATTATTAGAATGTCTGTCATCAGACATTATCATGTCTGTCATCTGGTGGTACCAGAAATGCTGTGTGGTGACCTCCTGGTGTATACTAGAAATTGCTCACTTGCCTGTACAGGAACTTGTCTTAATTTCATAAAGATGAGTAAATTGCTGTAAGGATTTTTTTTTTTAATTTACTCTTTTCTTCTTGAATTCTTCAATAGTAAAAAAATAGGGTTTAAAATATTTATTTATTTTAAATCATCACTGATTTTAGGCTGTGGGGACTCTCATGTAAAATGTAAACACAAGTCATACAGTCACCCTGACCCTCCTTATAATTTGAATCTTATACCTGGCTAGAGTCTTTTTGGTAGTAACATGGATTCAGCAGGGTTTTTCTTCATGACTGTATTTGCAGGGCTGGGGCCATGAAAATGTTACACCTCATTGTCCTAATGACAACCTAACCCAGCAGCAAACCCTGCCATTTCCTCTTAGCTCACCTCCTCCTTCTCCAGATACATGGAGATATGTTAAACAGCATTCATCTTTATGGGCAATGCAGCCATAAAAGAGCCAGCCTTTTCTGAGATTTTAGTGGGAAATTGCTGTGGTTTAACCCTGGCTGGCAACTAAGCCCCACACAGCTGCTCGCTCACTCCGCCCCAGTGGGATGGGGGAGAGAATCAGAAGAGCAAAAGTGAGAAAACTCGTGGGTTGAGATAAAGACAGTTTAATAGGGAAAGCAAAAGCTGCACATGCAAGCAAAGCAAAGCAAGGAATTCATTCACTCCTTCCCATGGCAGGCAGGTGTTCAGCCATCTCCAGGAAAGCAGGGCTCCATCACGCGTAACGGTGACTTGGGAAGACAAACGCCATCACTCCGAATGTCCCCCCCTCCTTCTCCTTCCCCAGCTTTATATGCTGAGCATGACGCCATATGGTATGGAATAGCCCTTTGGCCAGTTGGGGTCAGCTGTCCCGGCTGTGTCCCCTCCCAACTCCTTGTGCACCCCCAGCCTACTCACTGGTGGGGTGGGGTGAGAAGCAGAAAAGGCCTTGACTCTGTGTAAGCACTGCTCAGCAGTAACTAAAACATCCCTGTGTTATCAACACTGTTTCCAGCACAAATCCAAACCATAGCCCCAGACTAGCTACTATGAAGAAAATTAACTCTGTCCCGGACAAAACCAGCACAGGAACAGAGGCCTTAATTCTGTTTGTAAGGGTAATGGTCTATAGGCTAGCAGTATAATTTAGCAGAAAGCAAAGTTAAATGTAGTAAGTATGCAATTACTGAATCGCAGCTTTATTCAAATTCCTGAAAAGGACAGTTGGAAGTGTTATTATTTGAAAACAAAATGAGACACTAAATGCCTACCATTTGCCTTTGCTAAGATGGAATAAAGAGTTTAAACAGAAGTATAAGCAAATCAAATTGATCTAACATGCCTCTGGAAAAAAAAGTTATCTTTAATTTAACAAGTATGATATAATTTGGAAAAAAAATCCACCCCCATTAATAAATCTTAGATGTGAAATATTTCCTGTGTCGCAGCAAAGAATTAACATTTTTCTGGAAAGCTTAATCTTGCAAAGATATGTTTCTGTATGGCTCATGAGTTTTTGATCTAGACAGCAAACATCCATAAGAAGAAGAAAATCTTCACCCATGGACAAATCAGCCAAGAAACTCTTGTTGACTTCAAAAATGTTGGATCAAAACCTACAGTGGTTGTATACAACCATTTGATAGAATTGCATTCCAGTTTACATTAAGTAGTATGATTCATCTATCAAATTCAATAATGAGCAATGGCCAGTTTGGCAAACTCCTGGGATCCTATAGTATTGATTAAGGTAGCAGGGAACTGTGAAACTAATAATAGTAGAGGCTTCAAGTCTTAACTCTACACTGGACATAGACATACAGCTTCCCTGTAAAGGGTTCGTGCTGTTAATAGCCACCTCTGGGACAGAGCGTAACCGTAACTCCCCACCATGAGCCACTGCCACCACACTATGGTGGAAGACAAAGAGTGACATGGCTTTTTCTCCACCGCGTGCAACTTCAGAAAAGCTTTAAACAGCTTAGAGGTAATAAAACATGAAACTTCAAAAAACATGTAATCTAAAAACCAAGAAAATGTGCAAATGTGAGAAAAGGGCAAATGAAAGCCGATTTGCACATGGCCAGTGTTAAGTAATACTGATGCTTAGCCCAGTTTGAGGAACTTAATGTGTTTGTTTGCTTGCATTACATCTTTCACGCCAGCTAATCATATCCTCATGTCTGCAGAGGTGGAATTTCTCATAATTAGTGGAAAATATAATAGCTCTATATAAAGCAGGCTTGCAATAAAAAGCATTTTGACACTTCCACACAGGTTACAATCCTGATAACATTGTATGGAAACAATCCAAGCCTGGCAAAGAAAAATAAAATCCCACAAAAAAACTGATTGAATTTTTTTTTTTAAATTCAGATGTTTTTCTATGGCTTTTATGAGATGTGCTTTTATAGCCTTCTTCCAGCTGATTCTCCATACACTTTAAGTATTGGCAAATGCTGAACATATGTAGGTCAAAGTCACTCTTTTCAATCACATTTCATTTTTATATGCAATGGCTGTATATTAAAGTAACAGAAAAGAAGTAGCTTAGGCCCACAGAAACCAGGCTGCTTTTGGCCTGCAGGAGAACCCTGTGTCCATCAGCCTTACAGGAGAGCGCTATACCCTATACAAACTGTGAGCAACTGATTTGGGAGAGGCTTTTATTGAACACCCAGAGGTACACAGAGGTGTGGGGTTTAGACCTGTATTCTTCTATATGTCCTGTCCTGATTCTTAAAGGGCCTCAGTTTCCTACTTGCAAATGGGAAATACTGCAACTATTGCAAATCTTGCAAACATAATTGAACGTTAATTAACATCAACTCTGACAGAGAGTTGTAATGGGTGTGTAACTATCCATGCAGGCAGACCTGTAAATCAGAGGTATTCAATGCCTTATAAGAAGTGCTCATCACTTCCCAAGATCAGGGCTTTGATATCTTTTTCTTTCCCTGCTTTTCCCTTGCACAAATAGCCTCTGAAAGCTGCCAGACACTCCTCCCTTTTCCCTTCGGGCTGTTCAGATCCATCTAGGAGCAGTGTTCATGCATCTGGCTAAAAGTGGAAAATTATTTCCTCCAGCAGAAGCCTATCCCAATGAGAGGAAGACATGCCTTGTCATCACATGGGCAGGACAGAAACTAGAATCCCATTTGTACAGCAGAGATCCTGAATCAGTGACATATCACAGCCCCTGCCCCAAGTGGCACTGATGCAGAATTTACTCAAAATGACTAAGGTGGAGCATGTCTTACTCCATAACTCCAGACACTTTGCCTCAGCAAAATTATTGCTAATGGTCTCCTAGGGAGACAGAGTTTGACATGGTCTTCTAGCAATGCAGAGTTAGAGTTGATCGACAATTTATATACACCACTTTTCTCTTTCCTTTAGAAATGGCCTTTCAAAAGAAAATTAGCTGCTAGAGTTTCTACAACTCTTTTCTGCAACATTTGTTTTCAAAATAATTACAAAAAATGGGTTTAGCACAAGGAATGTTCAGGGCAAGCTACAAATTTTGCAGAGTAGTTATATAGAAATTTCAACTTTAAAATGTCACAAAGCAACACACACACATATCCCTTTTACCCACAACACGGAAGACCAGTAGGAAATCCTGTCGTTAAAAAAAATCCACCCTTTAAGATGGTGAATGTTTTTCACCTGGTAGATAAAGGTACTTACTACTTTTTGTAGTAAAGCCATTTCTCCTTTCCATCAGTGAAAATAGCACTAATTATATTTTCTTGCTTTTCACAGTAGCTAAACTCTATGAATAGGTGTATGAAAATAGACAACTATAACAGACAAATGTAGAAGTCACACTCAAAACCCCATTCACTTCACTAATTGCAGATGATTATTATAAAAATGTGTTGGTGCTTACTGTGACCTGCAAAGGGGAAAACAGTGAATCAATCAAGATTGCAATTATGCCCTGAATGGCCTTAATAACCAGGCTAAGATGGGCATTCAGCAGATAATTAACTTAAAACGTACAAGTTTGTGGTGTTGTTTTTAAACAGACCCCACAGCAGTTTTCCATCCTGCAGGTCATCACCCTTGTGAGCTTCCCCGAGCATTTCTCCAGTAACGCAATACCACCCCACAGAAGTATGAAGCCAGAGAAGAGAACACTGATTTTCCAGAACACTGGAAAATCTGATTTTCCAGACACCTCCCCAAAGCAAAGAAGTTAGTAGTACTTTGCTTGTTTGAGCATGTTCTCTTCAAATACGGCAGACAAGAAGTAACTACCTGTGAAGAGACACTCATCCTCTGCAATAGAGAACAGGCAGTTGTGCAAAATGGCCAGCAATGACCTAGAAAATGCCCGGAGGCTTTGTCCTCCTCATAATCTTTGTGAAGGCCCTAAAGCTAAATTTAAACCTGGCCTCATCAGTGAAACACTGAACTGAGTGGTGTTTTGCCACAGTCAGCAAAACTGTACTTGCATCAACATAATGGTCTCTTCTGCAAAATAGTGCTGAATAACTGACCTCTGTGGATCTGTACTTTCCCGATGAATTTGCTCCTTTTCACAAGTTGATTTTAAGTTCAGAGATTTAAATTGTCATACACTTTTTCCCTTTTTATTTTTCCTTTTCATTTATTACTCTCAGGTTGCCATCGAGGAACTGTATTCAACTCTGTTAAGCTGTGGCTAGGTTCTCCCACCTCACTTTTCATTTTTATTTTCTTTAACCACTCTCAGCTGTTCACATGCTTTCTTTGCTTACAAAAAGTTATGGAAAAGAAAGAAAACAAAAACAAAACACTGTAAATTGGCCAAACTACCTTTCCAAAAGTTAATGCAATTCTGAAAAGTTAAAGATTTTCAGTTACTGTTTTATTTCTTTCTTCATTTTATACCCCACTGCAAGTTAAGAAAATTTTGGATAGATGCTCAATAGTACAAAGAGAACATAAAAAATGGAAAAAAACCCAAACATAGAAAGGAGTCTCTCAAAAAATGTCAGGCATGTTTCATATGAAAAGATTCAATACAAAAAGAAAAAAAAATACTTTAAGAACATTTTCTGAAAAATATTTGACAAAATTATCAAGTGTTATGATTTTTTTCTTTCATAAAATTATTTACATGTCTGTTCATGGTTCAAATCACTGAAATTGACACATTGAATTATTCATGTCTTACGTCACTGGAAAGAGAATTCAAATTATCTAACAGTCTTGAGGCAAACACAGTGACTTTATTATGGGTAAATACAAGATGCAAAAAGATAGTAATGCACATGTAAATGATCTATTTTGTTTATTTTGCATTTCCTTTTTGTTATACATATAGCATACATGGAGATGTATTGTAAAAGTTTTTAAAAGTATCTTCTCTTTTGGGACAGCGTGAGGAAAAATTTCATCCTGAAACTCATCCATGCGTAGGTTGAACAAATCAACGGCTGCATTCCTTCTGCAGCATGCAGCATCTAAGAGCTCTGGTAGGTTCCCCAGACAAAGAGATGGGGCCATGTCTGTTCTTATTCAGATGGGCAAAGTTCCTACAATATCTGAATTCCAGTTGTGCCTGTCTCCTTTGCGGGTAACAGAGAACGGGTAGACTTTCCCACCTTTCATATACCTACAAAGTTGGTAGGCACAACAGGTGAGATTTGTCTTACTAAACTTCACTTATTAGAGTGAATTTTACTTTCTGCTGAACTTTAGTGATGATGCCCTCCCACTACCAATACCTTGCCACATAAACTCAATATAATGCTCAAGAGAGAGAGTCACTTATTGGACACAAATCATCCAACATATTTTAGATACTTACTTTAGCATGAAAACTTTAGTGTTTGATGAATAATATCCCAGAATCATCTACTTCTTTCTACTGACTATTACAAAACCCTCAGTAACTATTCAGATGGAGACATTTATACTGTAAATATCTAAAATAATTAAAAGATATTCTCAGAAGTCAAGCACTTTCTACTGAAACATTATTTTCTTGCCTCAACTAATTCATCCCTTTCCAATGAAGGACTATCCTTGATAGTATACTCCTAGATGCTTGGTGATCCTTAATTACAAATGAGATGATAGAAGTTTAATCAATTCCATTAAGAGACTATTTCACACTCAGATTGGTATCGTGTTACGATTTGCCTTGTAAGATCTGAGCTAAATATTCACCGCTTGTTTCCCACACTGCTGTGAACATTTTCTTTGTGTAGTTTGCACAGTTCCCTTCTTGAAGCTGCTGAGGGCTTTCAGGTCTTTATGGACCAAGAGACTTAGAGAACTAAAAGGGAAGTAGTCAGTCAGCTTTTCTGTTTTGCTGTAATTCTAAATTGCACTCAAATGACTATTTAAAACGTCTTCAGAATATGAGAACAAAGGGTCAGGACTTCAGGAAAACAAGGTTTTTTGAGTCAGTTTGGAGCACCATAGCAAGAGTCAATGTGCTGCTGGAGCTATCACCTCCATGAGACATAAAACTGAGATCCTGGTTTCTTGTGGCTATTGAAGACTCCAGAGCCTTTTTTCCAAAAGTGAAAATGCTAAAGGCAGTTTTCTATAATGCCCAAGTAAAGAAATAGCATTCTGGTACAGCACACGTCTAAAGCATCTACAGTGACTGTCAGGGTAAGCAAAATAAGGGATCGTGATTCTGTATTAAAAACAGGATGGCAGAGAATTTGTGTCTTAACAGCAGCAGGAAGAAGATTAAAGTAGGGTGTATGAATGCTGACAGTTACAAGTATATCTATCATTCCGCAGTCAATGCACACTCAGTGCTCACACAAGCTTCTGCCACGTTCTACTCTTGCATGTAGGACAGTCTGAGCTGCACACAAGGGGTGACATTCTTCAGTGGAGAGGCATGATTTTGCAGTAGACTTTTTTAAGGTATGTATGTATCCAAAACTGCTCACAGGCACCAAGTGAGAGGCTCCATAGAAAAAAATTCAATTAAGATTGATTTCAATTAGTTACCTTGGAGTTACACTTTTAGAAAGTGAGATCTTTGTCTAAGGCATGAAAAAATTGTTTTGTACCTAAATAGTTAAGACATTCATGAACCTCACTTCTTTTTATTTACTTCAGTCATCACTAACCTTTTGAGAAAAATATTTGCAGACTAGGAATTATTGCTCTTACAATGAATGATTATTCTGGATTACAGCATATTCTGAAGGACTGTCAGGCACATGACAATTTTCGTGGTGAGTTACATCTTTCTATGTTTAACCCTTTACTAGTAATTTGCTGTAGCTGTAATGGTGTAAGACTGGTGGCAATAAAAGGGTTGTATATAGATGTAATATCTTGTATTAGAACAGATAATACTAAAAAAGGCTTTCTGGCACACAACCTCTGGGAACAGAAGATGATGTGAACATTTAGTTAAATCCTGAGAGTCAATATAATTTATACAGCTACATTGGCTGCAGCATATGCATTGCCTGTTCTACAGCATATTTTTGGGACTTCTTTCCAATAATGGCACTGGCCAGAATAACTGTTGCACAATACTTTATGTTACAATATCTATTTGGAATAGTCTGTTGTAATTTCATCTGTGGACAATTTATTTTGGATTAGAGGCTCTTTTTTTTTTTTCTTTATCACTTGATGAATGTTGTGAATGTGACAATTATTCTGGAATAAAATAATTTCTATTCTAAAATGCCCATGAAAGGAGTGATTCCAAAGTAACTACTGCTGACTAATTTATTCCATTAGAGCTATCCCAGTCCATTTCCTTGCATAGACAAGTTCAGAGACAGCACAAATGAGTTCCCAATATTGTACCCAAGTAGGCTAAATATATTTTATAGCTTTAATAAAAGTCTCTTTTCTGTCTTTACATTTTCACTTTTTTTTTTTAATGAAACATAAGACTAGGCACTTGTCCTGGGATCGCTTCTCTTGGGCTAGCAACTTGTTATTAAGTATTTAATGACATTTCACAAGAGCTGGTGTTAACACCAATGTTTCAGCCAGTTTCCAATTCATGTAATTATATTCTACTTCTGTAAATTCCTCCTGAAGTTTCAATTTTATGTCCTCCATCTTTTTCATTACTTTAAAATACTGGGCTTTGTTTCTATGTACTGTTATACAGCTGAAGTTACCTGTCCTGGACTCTAGTAGTGGGTGAAGTGGTTTTAATAAATATAACCTGTCGCAAAAGAGCAATGTAGAGATTAACTATTAGACTGGCACTTTAAAGTCATCAGATGAAAGGTGCAATCATAGTACAAAGTATAATCTGTTGCTATGTTGTCCTCCATCATACCTTTTCTACTTAAGCATAGCCCATAAAAGTTTACCTCTTTCTTGAGAAAATGCTTTTCTGCCTAAAACATTCCCCAAAATGTTACAGGAATAAGGTATATAGAGAAAAGGGCCAATATCAATCAGAATTTAACAGCTTTTCTTGCAGAAACATTTTTAATGTAGAATCAGAGTTGCTATAAGTTATACTAATAATTGCAGATTGTATTGTAATTTACTCTCTTTGCTGTCTCCTAAGAATTTCTGGACAAATACCTACAAGAAAAGAGAATCTTCCCTATGAATTCTAGGAATATTCTCAACTGAAAAGTTAGATTTCTTTCATTATAAACTGAGACATATTTCTGTTTCACTGAGAAAGAAGAAATGAACTGGCTTGAGCCTTTGCAAATCACAATGGTTTTCTGCAGAGTTGGACCAGTGTTTTGTAAATAGATAATTTCAGTTTAGTCCTCTAAATTTGTTTCATCATCCTTTCCATGACAAATGTTTGTATTGATCAATGTAGTAGCTGCAAAAGAAATTTGGAACTGGGTTTCTGGGTTTAAAACTACATGTGAAAAAAACTAGCAGTGGTGCAATATGTCATCCCTGTTGGAATATAAGGGCCACAGGTGAAATTTGTCCCTCATAGAAGACTAGATATTTAAGTATCATTTAATTCTGGTCTTGGTGCACAGGCCCTCTTTGCACAACAGTGAATTTTACCTTTAACCAGAACAGAGACTAAATGACTCCTCAGAGAGCCTTCGCAGAGCGTAGCTTTAGCTTTAGCCAGAAAAGGAGGAAACAGGCACTCTGGTGATCAGCACTGTATCCTTTCTGGAAAGATGTCAGTCACCAAACCTGTCAAGATGACATCTTCCTGAAACACAAAAGCCATTAATGAAAATAAGTTCCAGTCAGCAAATAAAGTCTTCTGTGGGTGAAGGAGTCAAGGGAATTAGAATTGTAACTTGTGTTTTCTCTTATCTCATACCTGTGCCATCCAAGGGCAAGTAAACAGTCTCCTCGGAGAGTGATCAGCTGCTAGAGAGCCTTGCATTAGCAAGGTGGGACCGAGTGAATTACCTCTGTGGTGTTTTCCACTCCAACAACAGCAGGACAGAGATCCTGAATTAATTCCCACTCTTTAGTCTCTCCTTGGTTACTATGTGAGCAAAGCAGCGATGAGGAGAAGATTTTAATTCAAGATTAGGAATTTCATGCATTAACATAATGGTTCTTCAATTTGCTGTTCAAAACATGAGTAAATGGAGAACTGAGGGAAAAACAGGCCTTTAAATTAGGTCTCAAGAGGAAGAAAAATTTAATCCCTGCACATTGTAAATAAAGCAGTCTATTCCAGCCATTATATTTGCTAAACAAAGAAAATGATAACACACACTTCATACACAACTGACTGAGACATCACAACTGACTTCACAGCAAATGCTTTGGGTCTGTGCGCAGACATTTGATGAGTGACAAGGTTTTCTCCGTAGCTGTGGTACTGTTGAGTTTCATGAAATTGAATGAACCTGGCAATAGTATCCCTGAGGTTTGTTTAGGGCTGGAGGCAATTACAGCACCTCTCCTTATTAAAAAGAATTTTGTATTGACTGTGCAGTTAGCAACCAGGACGCCTGCACTGTCCCAGTTCATTTTCTAATTACTGTTCAAGAAGAGAGAATTTAAGAGAATTTGAACTGCACTCCAGAGAAGTGTGATATGAAAGCTGCTGATTTTACTCTGTAAATTTCCTCCAAGCAAAAGGATAAAAAGATTACAACAAGTCCAAGCAGTTTATTTGGTGTGGTTCAAATTACAATATCCATGCATATCTACATTACAATCCTTTTTGGGTTTTTTGCTGTTGGTGGCTTCCTGTTCATCTTTTTTTCCCCCTGATATTTTCGCCATTCCTTGTAATTTCCTGGCTTCATCATGACTCTTTCTGACAAACCTTCTGTTGCTGCAAGGTGCACAAACATTCATATGCAAGGATTGAGCAAGGAAGAGGCAAGTGGTTGTCAGAAGTATGCTAATTGCTCTACTTAATGTATGCACTATCTGCTTTCACATTAAAAGTATAGTGCCAATCATTTAAATTCAGGTAATCAGTAGGACTGTGAGAAAAAAATAAACACCTGGCAAGGTAGTCCATCTTTTTTTTTAATTGTTTTCCAAAACAAGAAGATGAAGGAGGGGAATCCCTTCAATGTCACAAGCTTAGGAAGAGCTTATAAAATTTGATGACAAAATCCACAAGAAGAAAAGATTAAACACTTAAATATACTAATTTTGTTCTGGGCTTGCAGCCTTTTCCTTTACTTGGCTGCTGGCTCGCTCAGCTAAAACAACTGTGTCAAACATATATCTCAGCGCTGGCAGTTCGGAGCCCGGGTTTCCCTCCCACAACTAAGTGAGCGAACGAACGGCAGCGAGTTTGTGACCCTTCCCTCGTGGGGAAAAAGAGATGCTGGCTTACCACATTGGGAATCGATGGCGAATTGCTTACTGCAGCTCTGTTAATCATTCTGCACACATTTATGGACTTCACAAATAAGAAAAGAATATAATTTTCTTGACAAACCTGAATGGGATCAGTTACTGATGCTCTCTCCCTCTCCCTCTTTCTTTCTCTCTCTCTCTGTATGTGTATATGTATGCAGGTTTATATAATTATATGCTCTGAAGAGGTCTTCTTAAATACACAGTTAAAAGCTTGAAAGACACCAATGAAAATCAGTCAAAACTTTTTCGCAGCAATTTTAACTTTGATAGGAAGCTTGGCAGCTACTTTCAAAAAGTGAAACTCAAAAAAGAATTATTTAAGCAAAAAGGTATCTTCCTTTTAGGGAAGGCAGCACAAACAGTTAAGTATTTCCTTCAAGGTTCTGTTATTGCACCTTTTAATTATAACCTGTTTCAATTTACTTCTACTGAAAAATGTATCAAACTCTGCAAAATACTGTTTCTTCTATGCAGATTTAATATACTTAGGTCTAGTAGGGCTACATTTCTCTAGAACTAGAGGGGGGCAGGAGGAATGGAGAGGAGATTTTGGGGAGGAAGAAATACTAAAATGAGATCTTTAAAATAAAATATTAAACATGACTGTATCTTGATACAGACTTGCCATCCTTAAATTTTATGCACATCCACCCTTCCAAGATAATCAAACAGTAAGATAATTTATTTTTGTCCCCACTGTAGAACAACTGACATAACAAACTATAGTGGGAAATGCTAAAAATAGATACTGACCAAAAATTTAACTTGGTGCTTTTTTTTTCTCTCGTCTTGCACGCACATGCCCTTTCCAATTGCTTGAATATTTTTGCTTGTTGCTTTTTGCTTGATTATTTTTGCATTGTTGTCCTTAAACAGCACCAATATAGAAATGTTTCCATGGCCTTCTTTTACATATATGCAGGTACAAACACACACACATGTATATATTGTAAATAAATCAGTGCTAGTATCTCATTATCCTCATCACAGCCCTACAATAATACATATTCATACAGAAGGAGAATAATGCATTGACAAAAACAAACCAAGAAGAACCTCTAGTATTCAATCTGAAGGGCTCAGTTGCTTATTATATAGAATGGCAAGATTAAAACAAATATTATCATTGTGGTAGCCTCTTTATTTCTGCAAATGCCAGCACTGGGCTTGGTATCCAAAGGATATTTCAGGATTGTAAAGGTTTTGCATAAACCTGATGTGGAATAGGGTGTGTGCAATGGCATTTAACAGAAAGAACATCCTAAATATGCATCTGCCTACAGAATCAGGGTGGGACTCGACTGTCAGTATATATGAGAAAAATGTCATACATGGGCAAAGCCATAAAGCTTTTTGGCCACAGAATGAAAATAAGTGGGATTTTATACTATGGCAAGGAAAAATCTGGTACCTTCTATCAGCCCTGAGGAGTAAGAGTTGCCTGCTCCATCGCAATCACACTAGCATTTTGGCAGCAGACAAAATACAACTTGTCTGGAAAGGGTGTAAAAGTCTAGAGAGCTTGTTTTCATCATAGATCCAATTGATGCCATTACAGAGACACGATTCTGGAATAGCTGATGGGACACCACCATCCATAATGGATTTGTTGTTTTCATACCCTGTAGAGAAACAGTCTAGCCTATCTGCCCACGGAAGCGACTCTGAGAAAACACAGGCTTGAACCCAGCCCAGCTCCGAGGTGTTGGACACCTCCGATGTGCCATGGCATTCACCCCATCATCTCCGGGCTCTGCCGGCTTCGGGCGCAGCCCATGGTGCCTGCAGACGGCTGCAGCGCACAGCCCAGGGACAGGCGGTGCTGACAGCAGCTGGGTGTCCCCCCGCCCCGTGCCCCGGGCAAGGAGCCACACCTGCACTAACCGAAGGACAGCAGAGCAAAGCCCATTTGCAGACCAAACCGACATAGCTGGTAATTGGGAAGGTGACTAACTGTGATGGCCAGTACAAGCACCAAAAAGCATCTGTCAGATTTTGGGATGTGCTGAAGTGGCTTTCCTCTGATTTATGTGGCATGCTTCTTTAGCTGCCCTTCCCCTGACAGATGAGTACTTTTAAAACTAAACAAACACACAGTGTGTCCAAGTATGTCATCGAATGACCTCCCGCTACCATTATTGATGAGTTACACCTGTTTGCCAACAAATACGCTCCTTATCACTGTCATGTGAGTAATCAGGTAAATGCTTGAGTAAACAAGTCTGCCCAGCGCGAGGCCCTGGCAGCTATCTCAGCCGGATGCCGATGAAGACCCTCTACAGCTAACGTGGAGGTAAGGCTCCCCAGAGACTTACAGTGGCAGAGAAGTTCATCACTGGTGGTTTTACCACGTTTGCAAAGGGCTACTGTAAGGACTAAGCTAAATTTAGAAACTAGACTTTACAGATCACAGTTATCTCTAATTCAGATGCTGGCATGGCACAAAAGAAGAGACATCCCTGCCCACTGATATTCACGGACACCCCAGCAGTGTGTGGTCCCTGACTAGCTGGGGCAGGCTGTGAGCAGCTCACCAGCAAGGTGGCTTCAGAGCAAGCTGGGGTGCCCCCAAGCCTGCTCTGTGACTACTCTGTGCCAGCATAGATGGTGTTAGGGCAATGACAAATTAGCCCTTCTGCCTCCATGGGGAAAAAGGCTCTCGCGACTGATATTCACCCACCTGTGAGGGTACCTGAGACATGGGGGCTTTACAGCTGTCAGGGAAACACACAGTGACCGGAGACTGCAGTATTTTTTAAAGGACTGTCTTAGGTAGTGTCAGAACTAGGGGGCTAAATAATGCCTGTATTTAGATGGTGTATGTTTGTCAAGGATGCACAGAATAAAGAAAGGACTTGAGAAGCCAACTGAGCAAAGAGAGGAGTCAGGGTTTTGCACCTCCAAGGAAACGCACTCAGAAAGAGGATGGGCAAGAAAAAGGGAGTAGTGGGGCTCCTTCCCCACCCATCCCAAAGCATGTCAAGAACACACAAAGGAACCATCTCTGTCATCACAGGCACTTTGTGCAGTCTTTTTCCAAATATTCCCAGAGGAAGTATGGCTCTGCCCTGCCCCTGCTTTAGCCCCTGTCTAAATAGCACCATTTAGCATAGTATAAGCAGAGTCAAGGTTGCTCTTTTTTTTTTTCTTTCTCTCTCTCTGCAAATTATTGCTGAGTTCACTACTGAAAATGATAGAGCAAAGTGTTTGTTTTACTTACCTGCTCAAAGAGCAGGTAAAATATTATCTGAAGTTCATGCCACAAATATATTTTGTTCTTATCTTTAGTAAACATTTAGTAACAGTGAAGCTCTCATTATCAACAAGGGCTGTGTACCTAAATCCCTTCCCTCCCACCCCTGATGTCTTTTACTCCAGAGCTGATAAAATGCTTTCAATTACAGAGCTCTACTCACAAGAAAAGACATATACACATGAAAAACTTGTGTGTCGATTGTGTGGCAGAGACACTGTACATTACATTGCATTAGAGGGCTCATAATAAAAACTGGTATGAATGATTGGAATACCAGAATGAGAACAGCTTACAGGCTAGTGTTCATTATTGCAGCATCTGCTAGTGCTGCTATAAATAAAGGTTTCTAAACAATTCCATATTATGAACCCCTAATTTCAGGAGTTTATAACCTAGATGTAAAAAAAAATCCCTCTCAGCTGACATTTAGAAAAATACTAGATTTGGAGATAAACGCCTTTACTGAGTAAATACTTAGATATATGTACAAAATCTCTATTTGTAAATCCATAGTTTTCTGTCTATCTATCTGTGAAAAATATATGTCGTACTGGCTTCAGAAACTCTTTTCAAAATCAGAAAGAAGACATTTGAATTGTTAACTGATGTTTTTAATAGGAAAATTCAGTATCGGAGATTTGTTTTGTTTACATATTAAGTCATGGTGTCATATTTTAAAAAACAAAACATCTTCTCACACCTGAAAACCTGGAACACCTTGGTACTTGCCTTGTTGCTCACAAGTGAAAATGAGCCTGTCCACTCTGTTTCTACATTAATGCTGGAAATGAGCTGCACAGCATGTAACTGGCTGTTATCCTCCTTGCAAGAGAGGCTCAGGAGTGTAATTATTCTCTATACTTAGAGATTTGGTGCTACAGAAAATGTACAAAAATTCAAACAAAACCACTGTTATTAAAAGGAAGGGACACATTTGAATCTCTGGATTTCTGTATCTTAATCTGTTCTTCTAAATTAGTCAGAACATCTACCGTAAGGCACATGGCCACGTTATCTCTCCACTGATTGTGCAGAAAGCCAAGGTCTGGCAGCCCGGACAGTGGCCAGGATGAACCCTTCATTATCACGGCCTCCGGCACAGTAGTAACACCACCTATGGCAGGTGGTGGAGGAACAGGGCATTCAACATCTGCTCCGATTTCAGACCAAGAAGTCCTTAGTCATTGTGTGGGTTGCAGTAAGATCTCATGAGAGCAGCAGAGATCTGCAGAGATGTCCGCAGAGATCTCAGGAGATGGTAGCTACCATGCTCATGTTTTCTCTTCTCCTGTTCCTGCTTCAGCTCCTGTTTGTGTAAATCAATCTTTGCCACTGATTTCACAGGGACTAGCATTTCATCCTCTCTTACTACTGCCCTCTCAGCCTACTATCTGCACCCTGCTTAGTAAATTCAATTTTAGAAAAATAGGAAAAAAGGACATATTAAAAGGTCATTTAATGGTATTTTGGTTTGCTAGGTGCAACAAAGGATGCAATGGATTATATAAGAAAACGGTGCAAAAGGCAAACAGATCTGCAATGTTCACTTCCCAAATGCAATGAGATTTTTCTCTGTTTATGATTTGTCTTGACACCAGAATCCAAAAAGTGCAGGATCTGTAGTCTGATTGACCTGACCTTCAAGAAGAGAGTATTAGCAACTGTAGCCAGGTATGAGAGTCATTTCTAAAATCAGCAGAGGAATTCACAGCAGACAAGTTACATCGAAACTGGATTGCTTCAGACAAACAATATGACATTTCTTTGCTTGGAATTTTGTGAGTATTTTAGGTGACATGTTTTTAACATATCAATTATTCAGAACTATTATTTAGTGTAAAATATATTTGTTTTCATGCAACCTTTTAATAAATAGTAAACAAAACTGAAAAACATTTGCAGTAAAAACTAAGAAAATAGGATAAGCTTAATAATTCTTTTTAGACTGTCAAATAGCAACAAAGTCATAGCAAAAAAAAAAAAAAGAGTAGATTGATTTCGGGAAAAAAAAATAAAAGAAAGCTATATCAATACAACTTCATTGTTTAAATCCACCAGGGAAAAAAATGTGGTTTAGCTACTAGAATTAGAAGTACCCTTCAGGTCCCATGTGGAAGGAAATACCTGTGACCCATCAGGATGTGGAGGGTCAGGCACGCTGATTGCAGATAAGGCCGAGCGAGCCAGCACACGGTGCATAAGGTCAAAAGAGAGAGGCGTACTTAGCTCTGCACACTGGTTTAAAGAGCTGCTTTAGAGGTGTTGATATAAATAGTCCCTTGCTTTTCACACACTGTCTCTATATCCTGCACCGGTGCTGGGAGTAGCAGAATGAATGATTTTCCTGGGAGGGGAAAAAAATGGGAAATGAAGCACATTCTATTAAAGTCCATTAAACAATGCAAAGTTGCTTCAAAAAAAAAAAAAAAAAAAAATCTGTGTATTTTACCCACAAATGTCCGACTGCAGTTTTAGTCACGCAGTCAAGGAGTATAAAAAATGCTCAGTTGACTATCCCAGAGACTCTGAATGGTATGCAATTCAGTCAGGAATGCCATATAAGCAAAAAAAGTTAGCAAATGATAAAAAATTGCAGATAAGGGGAATGTTTCCTGGCTGAATCACAAATTTCTCAAAAGCTAACATTTATCCAGTTTTTGGTTCAGAAAATAGTATTGCTTGACCAATTCTACTTTTCATGCTTAGCTTTCAGAGTTTTAAAAAGCTTTTCAAAAGACAGTTACTTTCCTATACCTCTAGCAGGGTCTATCCCTATTTTGAGCATATGCTTTCCTAGATAACACAGAAAAAAACCCAAAACACCCAAAGCATTGTATTTTCCTGAAAAAATGGTTTAAATTAGGAATTGTTCCACATAAATTAATACAGCTACACAGACAGAGCCACAGCTCACATCTTTGTATTCAGACTACATTACTTATTATGTTAAACAGTTCTGCCTTCTTCCTCTTCCTACTAGGGGAAGGCTCAAACTGGAGATATCTCTACAAACGTGTATCTGTTTTTAGGCAATAACAATGGAAAATTTAGGGGACCAGATAATGAACTGCAGCATTTTCTTCAGTGGGGGTTATGATGGCTTCTCAATTTCATAAGCAAAGAGGTACAGATCCCATCAAATATTCATTCCTGCCCCTTGTACATGAGAAACAATTTGTAAGAGAAGAGTGTTTGGTCCAATGATCATGAATTTTGTATCAAAGTTATCAGTTCATAGCTTTAATGCTCAAACAGTTGTTCTTAGTGCTCTCAGCTAATTGGAGAAATATTTTCCATTTAATTTAGAAAACCTGTGGTTTCTATGACAGCCTCAAAAATATTCTTTTAAGAAACAGGGCTGTTTTCCCAGCATCAGAGGTAAGGGAAACCCTATGGTCCAGCAGCTACAGAAGCAATTTTAGACTGGATAGCATTCCCACTAGTAGGCAGTTTTCTGTGTGGTTTGCAAAAGGGAATTCCCAAAAAACCCCAACCAAAAGTAGTGTATGCTCATATGTACTTCACACACGAATAGGAAATAAACTGGGGAAAAAAGGTAAGGAAATTCAGAGTAAGGGTTGAAACTCCCTCTCCGTCAAATGGAGTAAAGTTGTTACAACCCCAGGTGAGCATTATTGCAAGAGAGCTAATGAAAGCATCCCTGTGTCTGACATCTCTTTACTGCAGCATCCCTATTGTTGTGCAGGATGGGGCTATGCGACTCCTCCATACATGCGTGCTCCAGCCTACACAAATAACTCAGAGCATCCAATGCTATCATCTTGCACCATCTTTGTGACTCAAGCTGAACAGGGACGTGAATTACTAAGGCACGTGGCTTGAGATGGTGGTAATGGGAAGCTCAGTCTGAACCAGTCAGTCCGTCCTCCCACTTTGCTGGGGGTGCTGGTTGCTCTCTCTGGGTTCGGTGGAGGAGCCTGGGCCTGAGCGAGAACCAGAGCTCAGCAAGCAATTTGGCAGTCTGCACATACCCTGTGATAGTTTGAATTTGGCGTCTGGTTGTTTGGCTAGCAGAGTTAATGTTATTGCAAAATAGTGCAGCGTAAAAAAAAAGGGCTGTGAAAATATATGACTATTGATTTGGTAAAGGAAAATGAGCGTATTGGTTAAATACATACTCTGGTATGCATACTTTTGTGATAACAATCATTACTTATCCCTTAGACATTTATGGCTTCTTTAGAAATTTTATTGTTGTATAAATTCATACTTGGGCACCTTATAATAGTAGAGTTTTGACAGCGTAATAGTCCATAAGTCCATAAAGTCCACAGTTTCAAGAGCTGGACTACAGATTTTGTGGTTTGCCATCTTAATGCAGTGCCACTCAAAAAATACCAAAACCAGGTTTTGAGACCTCGAATGTCTTTTCATGATATGAAACCAGGCCTTCTTCCTTCCTAAAAGTACTCTTTGAAAGTGGCTCATTAATTTGATATCAGGTTAATCCAGCTGCTTCCTCTCCATATATACATTTGGTGAATTTGAAAGCCTTTCTAAAACACTACTAACAGAAAATGCACTGTGAAATTCAGAAGGTTTCCAGTACACAGAATTTCAGCTCTCCAATTTTCTCCCTCAAAGTGCCACAAGAGATAATGTATTAATCTGATAAAAATTAATTTGCCAAATTCCTATCTTCAAATCAAAGCTGTTTATTTTTTTTTAGTTATTTAGTTGCATGAGGACAGAGGATGTCTTTTATCACTTTCTAATAAATTTCATACCTGTTTAAGATAAAAAGCAGATCAGGCCAAATGTTCAGCAAATTAGAGGAAAAACATTCGCTTTCATGTTGTTTACAAGGTGAAGTTCAAACCTGCTAAAACATTATAAGGTAAAAATACTGTCATTCACTTATATCTAGTAAGTAGTCCAGGCAGACTACCGTAACAAGATGGTTGCATACAATTGTGAGTAATGTATTAATAAAGCCCGTTGTAAATTGTGATGGTGGCTGTGAAGGGTAATTGTGAATCTTAGGCCCTAACAAAATAATTAGTATTAAAAGGAGCTGTGGCTCAAAAAACTTACTACTGTACTTCTAATTTGTAGGTAGAGTCTCTAACAAAATAATAATAACCTGAACTGAAAATGCACAACAGTGTTCATACTTAATCAAATAATGCTGCACTAATTAGGTTTGTCACAAAAAGTTAATTCCTTGGAAAAGCTGTTTAATGTTTATAAAAAGGCATTATGAAGACAACTTCTTAACCTTATAGTATTTTAGTCACCACTAATTGTTGAGTTCTGCCTGAAACAAATATTGGATATTTATGGGAATTTCTTATACCTTTTCCACAGTGCTCTAACGTGAAATTGCTGCTTGTAAGATCCTATTAAGCTTATCTGGAATACAAGCGATGCCAGCAAAGAAATGTGTTTGTGCATTTTTAGGTACATGTAGTTGTTGTGTTAGGATCCTTCAAAGAAAATTTTTTTGGTTTTTTTTGCTTATGCTCCATTTACAAAGGGGCAAATGATTGAATTTGCTTCACTGAATTGAACTTATACAGCTTCCTGCTGGGTTCTGGGGAGCATTTATGGAACACCACCTGGAGGGCAGCTGCTCTTTTCTCCTAGCCCTGAATATCATTAAATTTCAGCAGCAACATGTCACACTGTAGAAAATTTTGTTTTAAGGCTGCACTCTTCTGTGCTGTTGTTGTCAAGGGTAGAGAGAAGTGGGAAGGCATTTCTGGAAAGAGAGCGCGATAGATTTCATTCCTTGTCAGCAAGTGCCCACAACCAGGAAAAACAGAAGGACTGGAAGTATAAAAGGGACCCTTCTGGGGGGCAAAAATAGAAAAAAAAAAGAAAAAAGCCACTAGGAAGATATGTATTTCAAAATAGTACATTATCTTTGTGTAAATATAAGTACTTATGGCCCGTGCTGAAGCATTCACAATTTAACTTCACATTTGAGCTGCAGAATGTCTTCACTTAAAAAGGAGAGCAGTTGCTAGCCTTATCTTGCACATGTGGGTGACATTGGAGCTGCCCTAAGAACTCATTTTCTTGTAACTATTTGCTTAAGCATTTCACTACCAGATTAAGCCTGAAGACAAGATTGCAGTGAAATGCTGTGAAACACTGCTTTATACCTGCGCCTTCCAAAAGGGGCAAGTAACTATGGCTCAGACCCTTTATGGGTTTTACACATTTTGAGCAGGTTATTTTTTCGTTGCAGTTAAGAAACCTTTCGTATTAAGAGCAGAGATCAGACGAGAAGAGTTAATGGCAGCTCACCTCTATTGTTGTGCTTCAGTTTTTTTCCCCCTCTAGTTTCTAGCATGTAAATGCCAAACCCAATATGAAGGGAGGACTGCATTCCCCTGGGAATTACAGTGTATGGCCCAGCTATTTGTGTGCTTCTTGTATTCCCTGAAGTCTACATCAGTCATCTTGCCGATGCTAACAGGAAGCTGGCACAATGATCAGAAACAACAATCTATATACAGTAAATGTTATCAAGGTGATTTATCTGCTCAGTGCCTTGTTATAAAAATGCAGTATTTTTCAGTGGAATATGACAATTCACTCCTAGTTCCGCACATTTTGACCTCTGCATTTCCCTCCTTCTTTCCATGTTGCACCTTTTCTCCTCACCCTCTTTGCCATTTGCATCAGCTCCTGATTCTCCTCTCTTTCCTCCTTAGCTCACCACTAAAATGCGTAATAGCAACACTAGTGTGGTCTCCAAAATGAGCCAGTGCTGTACAATCGGTCACCAATTAATATTGTTGTGTAAGACAAATGATTGGCATTTTCTTCTCAAAGCAAAATCCAGAAATATGTGATTTTGTCAAAATCGTAACGTTACTATAAAAGCATCACTTTCAACAGCATTGGGAGATTACTGTTACAAATGAGAAAATATCAATAAATAAAACCTGAATAAACTTAAAATTCACATTTCTTGTTGATTTAATTTAAAGGTCTGTTTCAAGTAGAACAGTTGACAGAAAGTTATATCACTTACATTCAAACTGAAATATCTATGCTCTCACACTGACATTTCTAAATCAGAAGCTTTCATAATATTCTTCATGAGCAGCATTTCAACTGGCAGTTCCAGTTTTGTCCGGGTACTCTTTCAAAATTCACAGTGACTACAAGTATTTGCACTCTGGGAACAACAAAGGACCCCGGACCTGGACCAAAGCATCACTGTGCTAGGCATTACCCAAACTCTGAACCAGACAAAGGCACCAGGTCGTAGATAAATATTTTGCGCTCCCTAGAGATACAGTGAAACAGTGACTTTACCTGACTTGGACTAGACAGCTTAACAGTATAATCAGGACTGGTTTTCCCCCATGACCACTGGAACTGACTAATGCTGAACTTTCTTGTAGGAAGAAAATATTGTATTTGAAACAACTTTAACTCTTGAGTATTAGCTGAAGGACCTGATGAGGATCAATGCTAGCAAAACAGCTCTCTTCACTGAGATTACACTAAGTAAGAGCTGCAGGACCAGCACTTACAGTTCATTCAGAATCCTAGATTTAAATACAAAATTATTTTGTTTCCTCAGGGGAACCAATATTAGCCATTCTGAAAGCCAGGAGGGTCCCAGGTAGGAGAGAGGAAGATTCCAAGCAGGAGGTGAGGATGCTAAACTGCTCTCTGAAAATAAACCATATTTTCCAGAATCGGGCCCACATTTTCCAAGCTCAGTGCTCAGGGAAACTAGAAGGGCTTTTTCTATATTACAAGAAAACTCATACTTAATGAAGCCATTGAGTTTGTCTATATTTCTTCTGCCACAGCAATCCTGCTGGAAATGAAAACCTGCATACGATGAACACCAAATAATGGATTTTCAAACTAGCACTGAAATGAAAAAGATCTTTCTGGGTAAGACTGGTGTCCAGATAAAATGTAAATTCAATCTCTCTGCGAAGCAATTCTGAATAATCAGAAATGTATACGGTCACTAAAATACATTACCAGAATAACACAGAAATGGAACAACATGACAATATATTTTTTTTTTCTGCTTGAGAATAGAAGTAGATGGTTCTCCCAAATAATTATCTGTTTCAAGAGAAAACTGTTCATGTGCAAAAAAAAGCATGCTTTCATTTCATATATCTCGATCCTTGGGTTGGCTCCAATTCTGATCTTTACCCTGGCCCCAAATGGGAGCAATTGCACTGTACAAGCTGTCTTTTCAAACGTGACTTCTCAGCATACTTATTCATTTAGTTTCAAGACTGTGTGGTGAAGAGTCCACAGGACGGTAATGGGAAGGATTTCAGAGCTATTCCTGTTCTGCCAGGCTCATTGTGTAGCCTTAGATAAATTATCTTAGCACTGGCTCAGATCTTCCTTTCCTGCTCTGGTTTGTTTATGCCTAAATTGCCAAATGAAGGGCTTGGAGAGCACTCCGAATTTGTGCGTAGCTGGACAGCTGAGCCCTTTCTTCTCTTGCAGTTCGGGAAGTGAAGAAGAAAGAAGATGCAAAGGTAGGCGGAAGGGGTTCAGCAGACCCCTGTTAATCTTACTCACGAGAGATGTGATTCTTTATAGTGAATTTGCCCTGCAAGGTGAGGAATATACTGGACTAAGTTTGTACCTGAATGAAGGTTTTGGGCATGCACTCAGGATTTGGGGCAAGTCTGTGCTTAAAAAATGGTTCCCTCCATACACTACATACACTTAACTGGCAGCGCAGATATGCCTTTAGGTAGCATAGTCAGATAAATCAGGCCCTTCCAGGTAAAGCAGAAAACAGAAGAGGTTTCTAGCTCCCTGTACCATCCTTTTCCGACCAGTACTGATGGCGCAGGGAGAACCCCCAAACTGCAGCTCCCTTCTATAAATTGCTGATAATAATTCCTTAGCTCAGACTTCGCCTTGTCATGAGATATCAACTGCTGTGCAAATTGCAAGTACAATTAATTATTAATTTCTGGTTTATTATTGATTGACCATTTTGCCAAACAAACTATATGATAAGCTGTAATGAACTCTTTCTATTTGCTGCTCTGACTTACAATTCCTAGTGCGGCAAAACTGAAAAAATAAGATCAAGTCTCAGCTGACTTGCAAAGATCATTAGTAACCATGTCTTGCATGCAAGAACTGGATTCGGGCCATGCTGACACAAGACAATCAGTTTTCTATACTTGCAGGATGCTGTAATGAAATGCCTGATTTGATGAAGTTAGAGGCGTTATGATATTTTCATCATTGTGTAATAAAGCATCAGGAAACCTTCAAGCCTCTAATGTTATTGAATAACTTGGTGGTGTTAATACTAACAGTGTACAGTTTGCAACGTAAGGGAAGGAGGAGGGAGAAGGACGGACAGTTTGGGCTTTTGGTTTAAGGTGAACAATCTTTTCCAAATGAATGTGTTCTCCATCATCATCAAATGACTGGTACAGTCAGGGTTTTGCATGCACCTGGAACCTCCTAGCATACTCATAAATAAGAAATAGTGGATGGAGTAAGTAAATGTTACTCATTTTTACTATAAAGCAAAGGTTATTAGAGGGAATGGTATGCTTTTTTTTTTGCAGTTACCTATTTTTGGTGAATATTTAGTAATACTGCTGGATATTCTTTTAGGAACGGAAAGAACACAAAGCAATTTTCATGGGAATTAGTAATGTACTTTTATATGCATATACATTTGCAGTTCTGTAGTAGCTTTTATTTTAAGGTTATTATCCAAATTTACAACAAATTAATAAAAATGGAAAATTAAAACTGGTATTAACTAAAGTGTTGCTTTCCCAGAGTCCGTCACATGCAGTATATTTAATTCAATACTGTGAATTCAGCAGGGCTTTGTGAAGGAATAAACCAAACAGCATTTCTATGTGCCTTCATTGTTTAGCTACTGTACAATTTCTTGTGACTGCTGATATTATTTATTACTAGGAGGTTTGTTTGTTTGTTTTCCATTTGGAAAAAAAATAGGCAATGAAACATTTGTTAAATTTATTTCTTTTTGAAACAATGGTAATAGAAAGATTTACATGGACATAACAAACTAAGGACATAAAGAGCTTTATAAAGATCTTCATATAACCTTTTTTCTCTAAATATATACAACCAATAGGAATATTATGTGGTTTGTTTCTTTGTTCAGTAATGAAGCTCTAATTTCCACTTCCACTGTACAGCTGTTGCACTTCTCTCACTTGGATTTTGCCAGCGCAAGCCCAAGCTCAGGATTGCCAGCAAGAAAAGTCTGCCTGGAGGGAGAAGTCAGGGCAGCCCAAGAAGCCCACATCCCCAGCTTTTCCAAGCCGAGCTCTGCCAAAAGTGGGCAGAAGTAGCTTGGATGGGAACACAGCCAGGGTACCTGGTGGATGCATTGGCTCGATGCACCAAGTAGTTCCTGCCTGGGCCATAAAGCTTCACAGCTATCTAGGAAGGAGACTCCCTTGCGCGAAGCCAGAACTCACACCACCGAGCTCATCGGCTTGGGTTCCACACATCACCCACAATGCTTTCACAGCTCACAGATGAGAAAGCACAACTAAAGCAAGCCTCTGAGTTGGTCCCTAGTGGGTGACTCCTGACTGATCTGATAGGACAGGTCACATTATGGCCACGCCGATGAGTATCTTCAATTTTGTTATTAGGAAATGACATGGGACTGGGTGGCATTTAGGGCAAGGCTCTTCTTAGCAAAACTCTCGCAGGATTTTGCAGAATCCTGCTCACTGTGTGAGTCCTGTAAATTAAAAATCTTCCAGGCATATGCTGCAGAGTGGCTTTTCACTTGCTCTATAACAGTATATACGAAGGGCAGCTGATCAGCAGATCCCAACCAGGCGAGCATGTGGGACATGAGACTTGGTAAGCGTCTTTCCTGCAGGTCATGCGGCTGCCTCCTTCAAAGCAGCGGAGCCAAAGACAACACCCTGTGCCCATTGTATAGGTTCAAATGTTATTTGTTTGTAAGTGAGGGTGAGGCCAGCCACAGCCCTCCACTGTTCTTCAGGAGGGAGGAAAAGGTAAATGATAAATCTGTGTGTCTGCGTCTATTCAACCATGAACATGCTTTATATCTCTAACGGGTATATTGGTGTGATGTCTAATGCTATACCATTCTTTTATGCATTTTTGGCATGTCCTTGCTAAATTTTCACATTCTAAGATGACTGCTGGACTACGTAGACTCCCCCCCCCCAAATAATAAGCAAATCCAATGCAATAACTATGATTCTCATTCTAGACTTGATAAAGAGAAGCTTTAAGCATATTGCATAATTTAAGTACATAATGTAACAAATCCTGTATGAGTCGTAAATAGTCTCCACCTAAGCAGATTAACTGGTGCACATATGAGTGTGAAATATTATACAGTGAAACCTGTGTGCCCTAAGAGACTACCCTAGGGTACTAACAAATACTTTACAACATCAAATTACCCATATTAAGCAAACTGGCTCTGCAATTTAACCAGAGATGGTCTATAATTGGTTCAAGGTACAACACTTTTTCCTAAGAGACCTGCTAAAACATTATGGATTTCAATGTCTATAGGCCAACAATATAAAAGCATAGTATTAGGAGTAAACTATGTCACTTTGAATTGTTTTGAATTTTGTGGAAGATTTCATATCAATCAAAATAAAAGCTGTTAAAAATAATTGTTTTCTTTGTAATTTCGTGTAGCTGGCTACTGAATATTTAATTAAAATTAAGCTAAAATTTAATTTTTTGTGTTAAATTCACACATTCAGTTTACATATTTGAATTACAAATTTACAATTTACAATTCATTTACAAGTTTTCAGTAGAAACAAGTAAACATTTCTATTTAAACAAGCTTAGTAACAGTAATTTCTGACATCATATAACTGCAATGTAATCTCTTATGGGATTCCCTTCACTTTTTTTCAAGTACGATTTTCAGACACTTTTAATAAGAGACACATCTCTTCTAAATTGTTCTCCTGCCCTAAAAAGTGATTTGGCAAAAATGGCACTGAGGGCTCTGGATTCATTATCACACTGATTTTCCTACCCAATGAGCTCAGTTTGCAAGTAAATTTCTAACTGCCAGCTGCACAAACTCAGCCTGAGTCCTGGATCCCTTCCATCTCATGCATCACCACCAGTAATAAATATCCTGTATGCCAGAATATGCCCTCCATGGCATCTGTGCAATCCCACTGCCATCCGTGAATTTGCACAGGTGTTGCTGGGGGCAGACGTTCAAATCAATAGGGTTACACACAAGTGGCTGAGGAAATTATCTGCCAAAAAGAACTACTAGTACTACAATGATCTGTGGGATGGAAGGGACCCCGTCTGACTTGCAGAGACAGGTTTTAGTCTCACAACTAGGAAGAAAAAAAGTATTTTGTCTTGCAAGCAAAAATTCTGAGAGGGTTGCAATGGATGTGGAACATCCCAATGCTAATTTTTATGCTGTTTCTTAGAGCATAAAATGGTTTTGCAGTGTACACGATGCCCAAAGAACACATCTGGAATTTCTTTTTAATAAGTTGCACCTTGCTATCAGGATGATATTATGAAAAACGGTGATACATCTTGGTATCTTAGAACATCTCCTTGTGTAAGATCAGTATGTTGGGGCTGAGAGGGAAGGGCCCATCCCTGTTGCCCCAGTGAGACAGCACTGTCATCCAACACTGTCTTAGCAGAGGATGGTGGAGCAACAACACGCTTCAGGATGCCAGGCTCAGACACCCTGAGTCAATCCCAGCCATACACCTTGTACACAACATACACTGCAAGAATAAGATTGCTCGATGCTAAATTTTTAACTCCTGGATTATTTCAGTTTACCGCCAATGCACGCAATCTCTTTGTCCCAAGATGTCTTTGCTGATCATGTTTCTACAAACAATGGTCAAACAATGTCCCTAGAGCTACCTACGGGCAGCAAGCAGTTCAAGGGCAGTTCTTTTGACAGATTTCTGTTACGTGACCAGGAGTAGAGTTGTGCATCGGCCAATGCGTAAGTTAGCACTGGCAGGAGGTGAGCTAGGAGGAGCTGCTCCTGCTCCCACGGACAGCTTCCCTGGGCTCCAGCTGGACCCCTCCCTCTAGCAGCAGAGGGCCGCACCGCCTGGGAAGATGCAACCCTCTGCGCTGCCCTCACTGTAGCTGATGCCCATAACTTTTGGCAAAATAAAGATTTCAGCACACAAAATCAAGGTTAAGTACGCCTGAATACCTTTGTCTACGTTTAGTTTCAAACTGGATGTAAATTGAGTTTTTCTGGATTTTGACTAAACTAGTTTATCATCTCAAATGATTACTCTATTTCAGTTAAATGAGTGCACCTCATCTCTCACTGAAATTCGGTTGTTATGCATGTCAGGTCCGGGCACCTACATATTTTTATTTTCAAAACAAAGGCTTTGTGGAAACTACAGTCTTATGCAATCTCAACTCCACAAGCATGCGTACAGTAGCTGAAAAGACTGAGAGGATGCCATCTTCCTAGCGATGACAAGGAAGCTGAATTTTTAATGTGAATTAGCAGCTTAAGATAAAAACTCTAGGGAAGGGAAGATTCACCAAATCTTAGAAAGCACAGCCAGTGTGCCTTTCCACTATTCTACCCTGCATTAGCTAACACCAGGTAAGACCACATCTTATTTTTTCCTCATGACTGCAAGTCTCAAGGAACTTATGTTTATTCCAGAAAAGATCCCTAGGAAATGTGTCTGTGATCTAACCTCGGGTGTGAGCCCTCCGTTCAGAATTCATCATGTTTCCCGTTAAGACAAAACTCTCTTGACACTGTAATTCTTTCTTCCTCCATTTTGAATCTACAGCTTGTGATTGAAACCACTTCCCACACCTTGCAGAAGGTGCGTAACTCCAGTTTTCCCACACGCTCCCCATGCAAAGTCATTTTGGGCTCTCCAGACAAAAATCTGCAGCACAATTCAGAACAAGCATGAAATAAATAACCAAGAGAACAGTGCACACATAGTACTATCTGTCTTCAGACTTAGCACAGTAAAAATCTTGGCTTTTCAGTTTATTTAAATCTAACACAGAGAGCAGGCGCTATAAGGAGAGGGAATATCCTCCGCTTTTTCTAAAACACTGTTTCTTCAACAACAAAATTTCTTTTGCCCATATTTAATTCTTGTTTGGTAGTCAAAATCTTACAAGAACAGCATGAGGTCAGTCTCTTAAAAAGCTGGATCACTTCATCTTTTTAAGCACCGATGAAGGCAGACGTAAGCACGTAGGCACACATTCAGAGGACCTATATTCCTGCATGAAGCATTTTCTGCTGGCTAGCTTCAGGCCTTTGGAGACATTCTAGACTCAGAGACCTCAGTGCTTTCACTGGCATTATATATTCATGCCGCACTGCACTCAGGATAACATGTCCCCCCCGAACCGGAGCACTAAAAAGCTCAGTGTAGACACAGACCCGCAAAACCAGCCTCCATCCAAGGGGGCAGGCATTAAGCTCTCTAGTGAATCCTGTTTTACCTGTTTTCTCCCACTTTCTGGGGTAGCCCAACCTTCTGTTTACCTAGATAATGGGAAGATGATTATGCATTTGAATTTCAAAAGAACGAGTAGTGGGCTGTTAGCTCTAACTGCTGCGCTCTAATAGGAATATACACGCACGCACACATACAATTATTGAACTGCTTTTAGAACAGTAAATTATTTCATTTTAACAGTAATATCTACTTATTCACGTACGTGTTCTAATCAGATTTCTAAAATCCTCAAGATAATTTTTTCTTGAGTGTGGCTATTATTTATCAGCCTGTTTTCAGCTTCATTATCTTCCTAGCACTACCCTTCAAAATAAAACAAAAAACAATCAGAACGTAACATTAACAAGCATGAGAAAACAGTAATGCTGTTTATATTTAAAAGATCACTGAGGAAAAATTGAAAAGCTGCCAAGACACTTCAGAAAATGAGATATACCAGAAAAATAGAAAAATAGGATTTACGAAAGTTATGTGATGCCCATAGTATTAATACGCTTCTTTACAGGGACGCACATGAAGGAGAAGAAACATCCCAGACAAAGTCTGTTGTAACAACAGTGGCTTCAATCTACACCAAAGCTTTATTAAAAATGATCTCTCCTGATCTTTATGTGTTATATGTCAGATTCTGTCATCCCGGTAGGAGGAGTTCTAGTCACCAAAATGTCTTATCAATATTGATGATATGGTTTCCATTGAAATTGACTGAAAATTTTCCAAAATAGTTCATGGCTTTAGGAAAATGCTGATTCGACAAAATAACAGTACTTTATGAAAATTCACTGTTTTGATTCGTTTCACAGGAAATTGAGGAAACATTCAATTTTCATTTCATCAGCTTGAGTTTTATTCAATTATATGACATAATGAAATCTCCCATAAAAGTTGAAACACCAACAAATTAGAACATTTTGATGTGTTTCATTTTGCAAAACTACACCATTATTTCTACCTGGATTCAAAATGCATGTAAAAACCTCAGAATTTCTCACAGGGAAATTTTTTTTTTTTTTTGTAATCTGAATACTGATATTTACAGAAAATTACTAAGAAAGAGGATTAACTGGGACGCTTAGTATCCTGGTACTGTTTTAGTAACAGAGTCCCAGCAGAGGTAAAGGTGCCTTCCCTGGAGGCAGCCAGCCAGCTACGTATCTCCCGAGACTCCTGTCCACGCCATCATTATGAGACTCTCGCCCTTCCTGCAACCCCTGCCACACAGACGGCTCTACAGTGTGCCCGATGTGAGCAAGTCCTCACCCGGACGGGCGAACTGCCAAATTCACGGCCCTCTTGGAAGGAAAGCCAAGCCCTGCCCTGCCAACAGCCCTCCTCAGAGACACCACAGCTGAGGCACGAACTTGGGCACTCCCGAAGGTACTGCACCCTCTCCTCATGTGGTTTCTCTAAATTGTAATGTTTTATGACAGATTGAGAACCCTGCCAGGCAAATTTTCCATTTACCTCCTATCTCCCAAAGGATAAGCATTATTATGGGGCTAGATTGTACCACCAGGTGCAATCACAAGGAGAGAGAGGTGGCAGAAAGCCTCAGAGGAAAAATCCCTCCTGGGGGCACTCACGGAGAGGCAGAGCGGTATTTTTCAAAATACATCTTTACAATGAAGTAACTGAACCTTCTTAAGTTATGCCCTTTCCTTTCCCTCTACTCTGTACACCCAACTGGGGTCAGGCAGGGGAAGCGACATGACACTATGTATCTGCCTCTTGTCTACTCCTTCAGACTCCTCCTGACTCCCGACAAGTGCAGCTGAGACCTGGTAGCCCTAACGTATCCATAAGCTAAAAGAGGTGAGTGACTCTTGGGTTTTTTTTGTTCCTGTGACAGCACTAGTCACTCTGCAGCCCTATGATATCATAGTCACATCATCCAAACACAGTAATTTTGCTGTGGTCTGGGGAAAATGAACCACTGTGCTAATTAGAGGATGATGTACCAGGGGACCTGCTGCCCCATTAGCACCAGTGCATATGATGCACTGACAGAGGAGGGGCCGTGCCAGGGCTCATCCCTCTCACTGCCATCATGTCTGCAGCCAGCCAGCAACCACCACAAAACTTATTAAAGTTTTGTCTTGCTAATAACTGTAAGTGGTAGCTCGAAAAACACAGAGGGACCCACAGAACAGTACGCGAATTCATTTTCAGCACACGTTTTGCAAAGCAAAATGACCACAGATGAGTACACCGTCGGCTTTGGATTTCATAGATTCTGCAATGAAAACAAACATGGTATTATCCAGAATAGCTGGATCCACTACCGGCATTCTGCAATAATCACAACATTGTTGAATAACTGGATGCTCTCTGGAAAACAAACAAACAAAAAATCAGCACTGTGAGATGCTTTCTGTAAGTTTTCACCCGCTACTTTAGAGAAACTGCCTTTACCCTCTGCCCGCACCACGCGGGAAATGCCTCCAGGTGGGTGCGACGACCTCCCTAATTCGGCTCATCTCCTGCGGGCAGCCTGGGCCTTCCCTGGGGGGCAGGGGGACCTCCCCCCCGCCCCGGGCAGGCCGCCCGTGCTGGCCCGGCCCAGAGGAGCAGCGGGCACCGCCGCCCAGCAGGCCGGGGCCGCCGAGGCACCGTCCGCGTCCGCAGGCAACCGGCCCCCCCCGCCCCAGGAGCGTGCCAGGCCCTGCCCTGCGGCCTCGCAGCCCCGTTCGCTGCCGACAAGCCGCCGAGGCAAGCCCTGGGGGGCCCACCAGGGCAGAGAACCGAAGGCGCCTAGCGCGTTCCTCCGGGGCTCCACGGCCCCGGCCCCGCTGCGGAGGGGGGAGACGGCCGCGGAAGGCACTCTCCGCCGGCGAGGGCCGTCCTACACATCTGCCGGCGAGGAGCAGGGGAAGGTGGCAGAGCCCGGTCCGGCGGGAAGGCGGCGGGGACGGCACCGGCGCCCGGCCCCACTCCCGCCAGAGGGGCCGTCGCTGGAGCGGCCGCGGAGCGCCAGCGCCCCCTGCCGCCCGCCGCCGCCCTGAGCCGCGCGGGGCTCCGCAGCCTCCTGAGGAGAGCGAGCCGCGGGGGAGCCGCCGCCGCCGCCCCCGCCCCCGCCACCCCCCTCCCCTCCTCCCCGCTCCGCTCCGTTCCGCGCCCGGCGGCCGCAGCCAGCGGGCGAAGCCCCCCCGCAGCGTCGTCGCCGCCGCCGCCCCCCGGGCACAGGGACGAGCCGGCGAGAGCGAGAGGCAGCGCCCCCTCCCCCGCCACCGCCCCCCGCGCCGGGGGTGTGGCAGCGCGGGGCGGGGGGCGGGCAGCGATAAAAGCGGTGGGCGTGCCCGTGGGCGCGGCCGAGCGCCGCCATTGGCCGGCGGCGGGAGTGATGTCACCCATATGAGGCGCTGATAACTAGTTGGGCGAGGAGCCGGGAGTTTCGCAGAAGGGGGAGCGCGCGCGGCGGGGCAGGGCGGCGGCGGCGCGAGGCCGGGGCACGGGCAGAGCGCGGCGCCGAGCGCACCAGCCCAGCCGCGCCCGAGCCCGGCCCGGCCGCAGCGGGCCGCCGGGGCTGCGGGCAGCAGCGAGCGCCCGCCGGTCGCCCCGCGGGCTCCGCCTTGCAGCGCGGAGGAGAGCTCGGCTCGGCTCGCAGCAGGGGCAAGGTGCGGCGGTGGGAGGGGGCGGCGGAGCGGCTTTGTTGGCTCGGAGGGGAGCGGCGCGGCGGGAAGAGCGGCGCTTCGGCAGGACCCGCACCATGGTGCAGCAAGCGGAAAGTACGGAGGCGGAGAGCAACCTGCCCCGGGAAGCGATGGACACCGAAGAGGGCGAGTTCATGGCTTGCAGCCCGGTCGCTTTGGACGAGAGCGATCCGGACTGGTGCAAAACGGCGTCGGGGCACATAAAGAGGCCGATGAACGCGTTCATGGTGTGGTCTAAGATCGAGAGGAGAAAAATCATGGAGCAGTCCCCGGACATGCACAACGCGGAGATCTCCAAGCGCCTGGGCAAGCGGTGGAAAATGCTGAAGGACAGCGAGAAGATCCCTTTCATCCGGGAGGCGGAGAGGCTGCGGCTCAAGCACATGGCCGATTACCCCGACTACAAATACCGGCCCAGGAAAAAGCCCAAAATGGACCCGTCGGCCAAGCCCAATGCCAGCCAAAGTCCGGAGAAAAACGCACCCACCAGCAGCGGCGGCAGCAAAAGCGCCAAGAGCTCCAGCAAGAAGTGTAGCAAGCTGAAAGCCTCCTCCGCCTCCTCGCCCCCCAAGCCGGGCGCCAAAGCCGCCCACCACGGGGACTACGCGGGAGACGAGTACGTCTTCGGCACCCTGAAAGTGAGCAGCAAGACGGTCAAGTGCGTCTTCATGGACGAGGAGGAGGATGAGGAGGAGGAGGAGGACGAGCTGCAGCTGCGGATCAAGCAGGAGGCGGAGGAGGAGGAGGAGGACGAGGAGCCGGGGCCGCAGCAGCTGCGGCGGTACAACGTGGCCAAAGTGCCGGCGAGTCCCACCTTGAGCTCCTCGGCGGAGTCCACCGAGGGGGCGAGCCTCTACGAGGAGGTGCGGGGCGGCGCCGCGGCGGCGGGCGGCGGCAGCAGACTCTACTACAGCTTCAAGAACATCACCAAGCAGGGCCCGCCGCCGCCGCAGCAGCCGCCCGGCCTCTCCCCGGCCTCCTCCCGGTCCATCTCCACCTCGTCGGCCGGCAGCGAGGAGGCGGACGACCTGCTCTTCGACCTCAGCCTCAACTTCTCCCAGCACGGCCACGCCGCCGCCGAGCTGGGGGCGGGCGCCGCCGCCGGCAACCTCTCCCTCTCGCTGGTGGACAAGGACCTGGACTCCTTCAGCGAGGGCAGCCTCGGCTCCCACTTCGAGTTCCCCGACTACTGCACCCCGGAGCTGAGCGAGATGATCGCGGGCGACTGGCTGGAGGCGAACTTCTCCGACCTGGTGTTCACGTACTGAGCGGGGGCGGCGGCGGCGAGGGCGGGCGGCGAGGCAGCGGCGGAGCTGGAGCGACGCGACGCCGGTGATGATGATGATGCTGATGATGATGATGATTAAACAAAAAGTCTTGTTTTCTTTTAAAAAAAAAATCTCGAAGTTAGTTCCGAGCCCGGGAGTTGTGATTTTATTTTTTTTATTTTTGTGTTTTTTAATTTTTATTGCATTTGGTGATCACAACAACAACAGCAAAGGCAAATGGGACTGGGGGAAAAAATGATACAGAAGGCGCTGTTTGAAGCTTGTCGGTCTCTGATTGAAGTCTGGAAGATGGTCTGCAAAGAAGTCTTTTGGCAGCACAACTGTTACTCAAGGGGGTTTGTGGATTTTTTTTTTTTTCCCGTGAGAGATCTTAAAGAACTGTTCTGATTTTTTAAATTTTTTTTTCCGAAAGGGACCATTGCAACTTTTTTTGGAGGGAGAAAACTGATGTCTTCTATGCATCCGATTCTTAACAAAGCTGCAGGGAGCTTGAAAAAATGCAGACTGTACAAACGCTTACAAATAACTGAACTGACTTAAGATCAGAGTTTACTTTTCAGATCAAATTGTTTATGGTTTTACAAATGTGATTTCTACTTGCCAACTTTTTTTTTTGTAACTTGTTCCCTTATACCTCCTTGATTGAATACCAGACAGCCTAGACCTCAGTACAAAAAGGTATTGAAACATTTTTGATACATAACAGACCTCAGTCTTTTTTAAAAATTAATATATTTTCAGGCGTATTTTTGTACAGTGAAAAGGGAACATTCTTGCTGTGTTTTTTCAGTAAGACTTTTCAGGCACTTCTTCCCTTTTATTTTCTTTTTTTTCTCTGTTTTTAGCATGCAAGTTTGTTGGTACGTTACGTCCTGGTTTTAAAAGGATTAAAATTTTAAAAAAATAATCCTTGCATCTAAAGGCCTTGTGGTTTTAAAAAAAAAAGGAACAAACACTTTTTTTGTACAGCTATAGTTCAGATTTGTTCAATATTTGTAGGTAAAGATTTATTGAAAATGGTGATATAGACCTCAGAGCTGTTATCTTAGTTTAAAAGATTGTATATGTACTGTACTATAGTAGGACTTTATGTATCTCATACGCTGTGATATGTGGATGGGGCCCCAGATGGAAGGTATGAAACTGGATTCTCGATTTTAGCAAAAAAAAAAAAGAAAAAAGGCACATAGTTAAAAAAGTTTCTCATGTTGTGCAATATAATCTAAAGTACAGACCATCTGCATATTTTGTAGCAAATGATGGCAAAAGCAGACTTGTGCACTGTCAACATCATAGCCTGTTTTTTTTTTTTTTAATGCTGAAAGTCTGTATCTTGACAATTTTAATAAATCAGCTGGAACTGATAGAAACTCGTATCGCTATTAGTGTCTGTAGAAGTAACGCTGGAGATGCCATGTTGTCACCCCTCGCCCGCGGAGGAGCGGTAGCTGTAGGCTGTTGTGCATGACCGTAGCTAGGGGGGAAGGAGACTAAGGACTGCTTCTTTTCTTTTACTTTTTTTCACACACCACCCACCTCCCCCCCCGATTTTGCTCCGCGGGGCCCCGGAGGGTGCCCGCCGGCGGCGGGGGTCACCGTCAGGCGGGGCCGGGGCTGGCTCGCCGCGGGCCGGGCGGCGGCAGGTTGTCTCGCCCCGGGTATTTTCGGCTCTCCCGCCTTCCCCCCCGCCGGCGGTGAACGAGCCCGGCTCCCCGGGGCCGCTCCGCCGGCCCCCCGCATCCCGTTTCCGGGGAGGGGGCTGCGGGCGGGGGCGCGGCGGGCTGGCCGGGCCCTCTCGGGGCGGACGGGGCCGGGTGCCCGCTCCCGCCGCCGCGGGGGACGCGCCTCGCCGCCCCCGCCGCGCGCCCCCGGTGCTCCCCCCGCTGCTCCCTTTTCCTCCCCGCGCTCCCCTTTTTTGCTGAGCAGCCTGGGCGAGAGCTGAGGCGGGGATGCTCCGAGCAGCGGTGCCGCATCTTCTCCGCCCTCGGGCAGCGCTCGGCCGGCGGGGCGGCTCCGGCCCCTCCGCGGAGAGCTGCCCGCCGCCCCGGGCCGGGGCGTGGGAAGGAAGGGGGGGTACGAGCTTCTGCTGTAGGTGAGCAGACTTTGTCAGTGTGCATTTTGAATTTTTTTTACCTTAGGAGCCGTCAGATTCCAGTTGCGCGCTCTGAAGTAACTGCTGATGGCAATAACCAGACTCACAAGGTGGAAGTTTTTCTCAATAAGTTTACTTTTTATCGGCTAGGCATTGGTAATATTTTTTTTTTTCCTCCACTAATTAATGATCCAGCTGTTTACAGGGACAATTCACTGTGCTGGTATTTTGGTGGCAACCACTGCTACAGGCTTTCAGACTTGCTGAAATGAAAATCCTGCATACACATTTGTAAGGCATAATAAAACATAACATTAAAACCTGCATGCATGTTATGTTTAATCAAAGACAACTCTTAGGCATTTAAGTGGTGAGATATCTTACTTTAGGTTAGTTAAACTGGTAGTAAAATGATTAATATAATCTGATCTCTTTCTAATAATAATAATAATAATAAAACACTCATGATTCTAAATAAAAGTTGTTTGGCCTAAATCTTTGCTATCAGAAAAGAGATATAGCATATCTGGGAACTCAAATTTATGTCTTGCATTGTGATAATTCTTTATGAGAAACTGTGTTTTAAAACAAACTTAATTACAATATACAAGATATCCTTGGCAATGGATAGTCCTCAATAAAACAGAGTTTCTTGAATTTTCAGTTTTTGGTCTCAAATGATTAGTGTGTTCTCCATGTAATAACTTAGAAATCAAATTGAAAACAAATGACATTTATCTCTTCTAAGGCAAAAGAGTGAAAGAAAATAGATACACTGAAGTGCTCTAGCCTAGCCATTCACTATCCTGCTATGGAAAATCCTTTTTTGGGCTAGGGTGATGGAGTAAGTTGATCAGGTTCTAAGTCTTAAAACTGAGCCAAAATTCTCTTAGTAATTCTTCAAGCTATCATGAGAGTATGGGGACTTGTTCTTCCAGTCCCTTTCTTCTGATATGCATCCTTGTTTATTAAAGTGATAATAGGCAGTGTCATTAAACATTTGTGCTTTACAGATGTTCAATGAGTTATGAACGATTATGGTCAAATATGGGCTGCATTTAGTTTGCATTGTAATAAGGTCTGTGTCTCAGCCTACAAAAGTTTTGACTTGCGTATATTTTTGGAAGATGTTTTTAAAATTACCATTTAAAATATTAGTCAAGGATAACTGATTTAAAGGATCCAAGTATAGAGCAGTCAGGCATATTTTAAATGAGCAACAGGTCTACTTTAGTCAAAGAATATAATACCCACTCAGAAGTATATCTTTTCTTTCTTCTAGATGGGAATTATACATTACTATATCAGAGGAATATTTTGAGTGAAGGTATATGGTGCAGGGAGACAATTTTTGTCCAGACAGTTGAGTTTCTTTTATTTCAGAGTTTATTGTTGCATATTGCTCAAGGAAAAAATAGGTGGTGTTCTGTTTAAGCCACTATATTGTTAGGGCTGAAGTTTGATGCTGTTGAATGCCTAAGCTCCTGCTGATCTCAGTGAGAATAGAAAACAATCTTCTAATCATGAAAAATAGCATCTGCTAGGCTACTCTCATATTTTTTGCTTTTGTCATATCCAATAATATTCATACCTCTGTTTCTCTTTTTATTTTTTAGTGTACATAGGAATCCTTGTTGACATGCTAGAGCAGTCCTGTTGCAGGCTTAGTATCTCCTGTGGCCTTTTTTTCCACATTCTTTGCATTTGTCTCTGTACAATACTACTCTAAGTGTAATAGGACTCAGTGACAGAAGGGAGAAAAATGAGCTTTTTTATGTGGAAATACAATTTACTTGGTAACACTGAGGATGTCAACTCAATGTAAAACCTAATCAAACATGATGATTCTTTTTAATTTTAAAGTGAACAGTTTTGTAAACTTACCATTTTTCCCCCTTCATTGTTTTTATTATGTTTTTCCTCTCTTCCTTTTAAAAGAACCACAACTAGGAACTGTTTTCTTCCTTTAAGTGCAGTCGTTTACAAATGTGGTAGAAAGACTCATTCCGAGCATCCTTTAAGTGCTACATGCTCTTTAGGCATTCACTGTCGTTCAGATGAAACTTCTTCAAGTCTATTGAATGTGATTTGCATGCGTGCAGTCTGATCCTTCACTCATGCCTGTTTGAGGAAAGTGCAACTCTGTTGTTACACGAGGGTAAAACTGGTGTGGGGTCACAGTCAGGGCCATATAATTTTTAGGTGTTTAATATTCAACGCGGTTCATGAAGTTCCTTTTTACATCTTCACAATTGTTGCCTGGTAAGGCCTTAAACCTGCACTGGTTAAAAAAAAAATTCTCATTGAGCTTAATGGGAGTTTTTGCCTCAAGGGCTGCTGGCAGGATAGGTGTCTTAGTTCCTCCTAACCTTCATTTGAAAGCATGGCCAGGAAAAAAACAAACAACAAAAACTTAATACAAAGAGTTGCCTTACATTTCCCCTACTATACAGTTGTATTCCTTTGATTTATTTCCTTTCCCCTCACCCACATCGAAGGCTGTGATTGTTTTTGTTTTTCTTAATTTTTTTGCACACTACCTATACCAATTAACTGCCTAATTAGTTTTATCTTCTCTACATGGATGCAGTGAATTTGTAAGAGAATTTCACAAGCAAGTAGTTTTTTAGTGAGTTTAAAGTAAATAGAGTTTTAAAGACCTATTTTTATATTCAATATAAAGCACAAATGTGCAGAAAGTGTAGAATGACTTACAAAAAGGGAAACAAAAGTTCGTAATATTTCATGTATAAAAGTAATACCTTCTTTGGGTTGAGATTCTCTTAGAAAACCCAATACTTATGCCAGTGCAAAGATAGGAATATTTTAAAAACTCTTAGAAAATTGTGATTGACAGCAATTTCAAAGGAATGACTTCTGTAGATACAAGGAAACCCCTAAAGCAATATGGATAAGAAGGGGTGAATGGTTTTCAATGATGAACAACAACCTGGAAGTGTGAGAATGGAGGTTTCAATCCTTATTAATTAATCAAATTTCTTCTTTTGTGGTTAGCTACAACATCTGGATTTTCTGTGAAGTGCAATCTTGCAGGATGAAAAAGCGCAAGGGCGCCAAACTTCTAAGACTTACAAATACTCAGAAGCAGGTTTGATTTAGAATTGTATGTTACTAATTAGGGCTTTAGATTTTGGTAATTCCCACTTCCAAGAAAATCAAGACACCGATTTACCGCTTGAAGAAATTTGATCAAATAATAATGATTAATCCAGGAACTCCCATTGTCACAATTTGTTTTTGTTTCCATCGTCCTGCTTATCTCCAAAACCAACTTGCCTCAACTCCTGGCGAAGCCAGGGAGAAGAGTTATATGCCATTGTTAGTTCATTTACAATTTGTATCTGTTTTTGCTCTTGTACATATGTTGGCGTTTTGGAGTCTTTACATAAATGCTGTGATACTTTTTTTCTTCTTTCCTTTTATTTTTTTGGTGGGCTGTTTTAAAATGGAGGCCTGTTTTCCAGTGTGGGACTTTTGATGGTTACAACATTTCAATGATGTTGCATGATGGCCACAGGTGGGGGAAATTGAATGTTTTAGAGCAGTTTTTCAAGCATGACACTTTTAAAATATGTAATTTCAAAGACTTTTCAAGGCCACATGAAATTAGTTTTCATAGCCACTCCAGGTCTTGGGGGGAAAAGCTGAAAAGTACTTTTGTTTAGAAGTCTGAGTGATGGTGGGGGGGAAACCTTTTCTTGAGGTTTTTGCATGCCAGTGCACGGCCTATTGCTGTGAGAGAAGGAAGATGGTAAGGCTGCTTGAGGCAATGCACTGGAGGACAAAGTGTTTTCTAGCACTAGAAAAAGAAAATGCATGGCAAAGTTTTGTCTTCTAGTAGACTATATAGCATGCAGAGTTTAGTATGTGTCAAAACAGTGTATGACATTGCTGTATCAAAGTTGTAAAATTAAGCATTATTTATTGAAAACTATGTATTTTTTTTGTAAAAACCTGATCACCTAGAGGATTAATATCAGTGACTTGTGCTAGTGCTACAAACTTAACCAGCTTCTTTACTACAGTACTTGATATGCAGTGTTAATGCTCAGGGTTGAAACCAGTCCACTCCAATGTCTTTTTTTGCAAGAGTTTTTAAATAAAGGAACAACATAATGCAATTGTTCAAAAGACTCTAATAAAATTGTGTGATCAATCTTCCTTTGTGTTTTTATGTGGATTTTTTTTTCCAGTGTTGCATTTGGTAAATGCAGTTCAGCTATTATAGTGAATCGACTCTTCGTTCTGTGGGCACCCAAAGCTTAAAGTCAATGGGAATGTTATGTCTTTCAAAAACACCCTCGACAGATAGTTATGGTCAACGTAACATCTACAGAGGGTAAGTGCTGTTCTGGGCACGCCTGAGAGACACTAAAACAGAGAATAAGCCAATTAACTTCCTTTTTTTTTTCTGGTTAAGACTCTGGATAAAACAATAAAGTATTTTATGATAAACATTTTAGATACTGCTTTAAATTTGACCATGAAAGAATGAAATAAGATGGATTATATGCCAGCAAACTCCATTTCTCTCTGTATCTTTTTCTACAAACAATTTACCATCTAAATGTATTTTGGCATAGAAAAAAAATCATTCTGTATTAAAATTCTAGTTATTAAAATGTTTTTATGAGAACCCTGTAATCAATTCTTGGAACTATAAAAAGGTGTTTTTAATGTGTTTATGTGGTGAAAGTTTGTTGTATATTAAATATTGTTTTATAGAAATGATGGAATTATATTGTTACAAATACAAAATTTGCAATTAACGTAAGCCATCTATTGCTGAAATTAACCTTCTAGAGCTCCTGCCTGTAGGCATATTCCCATATTCCAAAAAGTATACAAGGCACATCTCTCTCTTGCTCGTATTTATTGTCTATACTTTTGCAAGTTTACATAGGGATGAAAATATCAGCTGATAATACCTTCCTTCCCACCAGGGGGTTGTTGGTTACTCCTAATATCCAGGAAATAATAGAAAAATTTTAATCAACTTCAGCTGTAGCTGATACAAGCCTTTAAACCTGGGAAGAGTCAATTCACCAAATAAAAAGTTCCAGATAATTTTGTATGACCCTTGAGCACAGCTCTCCTGTTCTTCCCTTATCCCAACAGAGTTGGCTGAATAGCCTCTTTCTCCAAAAAACACTTATTGGGTGACAAGTAATGATTTCTGTTTAACTTATCAAACCTATTGAGAACACTGAAAGCAATCTATATAATTTCAAAAGTCTGTTGTAGTAGTATTTTTTTGTGTGAATGGAGATGTGTAACTGATGTGAAGTAAGGGTTTGAATGTGACATGTCATCGTAAAAATAGGAAGTTTAAGCTGGTCATTGTAAGTCAGTGAAATAAAATCTTTGTATACAGCCATCATACCACTATCCTTTCTATACATATCAAAAAAGTTTCAAAAAGCATTTTTAAGGTATTTTAGAAGGTTTTGAAACAATGCACTGGGAGTATTCCATGGTGTTTTGTTTTGTTTTTAATTCCCACAGAGTTTGTTTGTTCAATTCCCATTGTATATAACCAAAGACAAACTAGAAATCTTCTAGAACAGACTAAGGTCATCTCCATACTATCTCAAATGTCTCTAGCTGAAGTATTCTGTTTGGTTCCTCCTGAGTGAGAAGTGTCATTACTGCATTGGAAAGTTGAGTTTCAGTTCTGCTATATCAGGTCTTATTATTGCCAGAGGGAATTTCTGCATGACACATTGGGAACATTTCTTATCCAGTGTTTGAAAGTGTTTTGGGATTGGTAAACCACAAGTTATCTCATCTTAAAACTATCATTGTGGAGGTATTGTGCGGCCTGGGTGTTGGCTCAATTTTATATGAAAGAAAGGGTAGAAGCACGTGTTTGGGGGAAAGAAGAAAAACATTTACGTGGCATTTCAGTTTTGATTAATATGTTCTCAAGTTTGAATGTTAGGTCTAACCCTAGAAGAAATGCATGAAAACATGGAGTGTAGGTTACATAGACCCACGCAGATACCCAAACACATTTGCATCATTGCAGAGTTAACACAAGCACATACGTATGTAGTTGTGTTTTCATTAAAATGCTTGCTGGCTGGACCACTCTAAATGGCTGGAATGTAGTGTCCATTAAAATCTATACTTTAAGGTCCTGAGAACTTCAGAAGATTTTCATTTGTTGGACTTAAACTGTTATCCTTGGAGTTTCATAAGTTTTAAGATAATCTTTTCATAGCCTATTAAAATTTTGGTAGAATAGTAACACCCCCCCACCCCCGATATCTCCAGCTCTAGGAATGACAATTACCACCATGGTCAGAGTAAAAAGATCTTGGCCCTTTCCCTTGAAATCTGTCGTTTACATTTATTGGCATTACTCTGACATTTACATAAGCTAAAGTGTCTATGATAGATCACTTTTTCTACAACTCTGTAAATTCACTTAAAAGATGATTATTATCTTCAACCAAAATTGACTCATGTATATACTTTAAAATACAAGTCTTACTTTCTCAAATTATAATATTAACAAATACTGAAGGGTACATAGGGAATGAGGCAGGATTCATCTGCATGCAAGCACAACAGGCAGTCCAAGAAATGCATAGCAAAAAAGAAAATCTAGATCTTGGTTGTAATTGTTCCTTTAAGTTTTATATTAATGTGGCATTTTGGCATTTCACATGCATAAGTAGGTTTTTTTCTCCAAGACACCAAATATGCATTGAGTTAAAACTCTGCAATAAATTTATGTGTGTTCAGATTGCTTTTTTCAAGTCAGTACTATAACTAAGAACTTCTATTTTGTGTCTAATTATTTGTAAAGTAGCTTACACTTGCATCTAGCCTTTACTTCATGAGACTTCATTTGTCTGCATAATCTTATTGTAATAATATTCCCTAAATCTCTGTAAAGCCTGCCTTTCATTCACCTAATTTCATTCACCTTGTAATAATATTCCCTAAATCTCTGTAAAGCCTGCCTTTCATTCACCTAATTTCATTCACCTTGTTCATTGAGTTTTAGCGCTCATACTCTTTAGAGATCAGAACCAAACTGCTCCCCTGACAGTAGCACTGCTGTGCATTGCCTTTCATTCTCTTTTCAAGGGTAGAAAATCACTGAGAACTGCCCACCTTCCACCCATTTATGTCCTCAGAAACTTCTACTACTATCTCTTTTTCAGGCTATGGACAGCCATAGCCTAAAATCGGCTTTGCTTTCCTCAGCTGTATGTGTTCATTCATCAGCTGTGGGTTATCAAAGCCAATAGTTCTGCAGGCAGAAAGATTCATCTGAAGCCAACTACATTTATGAAAACCGCCTATTTAAACTGTTAAAACTATCCATCCTGATTTTGCCTGAAGTTGATGTGAATTGCTCCATAAACAGAATAGTGGGGTATTAGTGTCTGTAAAAGGGGAAATAACAACAGCAAAAATAATCCCCCCAGATAACTGCCTGTTTGAAATGTGAATCTTGACATAGCCATGATGACCCGAGTCTTCTCCAGCCCCAAAGAAGAGCTTTTGTGACTAGACATTTTTGCATCTTTTTACTATATTAGTCAGTCAGATGTGAAATATTGCATTTTTCCACAAATGTATTATGCATCTGGAAGACAAGCAAAGATATATACAAAGTAACATACAATTGGAAAGTATTTACTATAATACTAAAAACATTTGAGAAGGCTATGGTAATAGATTTTCAAAAATACTTATCTTTGCTTTCCTTATGGCAATCTCTTGCACACATGTTCTCCCTCCAGTCTTTTCCTGAGCGTGTATTTTATCTATAAATGGACAGATGTAAATATTGATACATACACAGTCTTTCATGCACAAATATAATTAAACAAACATTACTAAAGCTGCTGTATCAGTCATGCAAAGTTAAGGAACAATGTAGGAAAAAATGTATTTTCAACTTTATTCAAATCCTTTTGAATAAATATACTGACATGAGAGCATGTGTATCAGGTGATGCAGTACCTAGAAGTTAGGGACCTGGCTCCAGCTGGCCATCCATGGTAGATTTCTGAACTCAGCCCTCGTGCTGGGTGAGGAGCTGTCTACAGCTTGACTGTAAAAATGGGGTGTGTTTGGTGTCTCCAACACCTGACTCAGGATTTCACAGTAAACATCTCTGTCCACTCAAGACCTCAAGCGAGTTCATAGTTTTATTCTGACGACAGATTACAAACTCTTTCCACTGATGTGGTATCCTGTAGGTAGAGCGTTTGGTCAGGAAATAGAAAGCACAGGGAAGAGATAGAAAGCACATCAAGACTAAGAAATTAAAACAGAGTCAGCACACAGTCCAGGCAGTGGAACTCAGCTGTCTGTATTGTTAACTTGTTAGAAAAAAGTCCCTGACATGGTTTTGGCTGGTGAATGCTAGCACTCTTCCAAAAAATCACTGGAACAATTTGGAAATTAGCATGGGCCAAAGATCATTCCCAATAGGCAGTTTGGATTCAGCCACTCTGTTTTGGAAAGTAAGAGAGTTTAATAGCATAGATGTGGCCAGATCATGCCAGCTGGCCTCAGATCCGGGGAACAGACCCTGTTTTAATTTACTAGCATAGATGTAGCTACAGGTTATAAACCCTACTGCTGCAGGACTTTGACCATAAAGCCTCTATAATTTTGGAGAATACCTTAGCCTCTATCTATGGACTAGTCTTAGAGAGAAGCTGTCACCACTGTCTACAACTGGAATGCAAAAGTCATGAGGCCAAAGACAAAGCAAAAAGGAATTTGCCCTAAAACCCTTTCTGCTATATTACTGATCCATACTGCCTCTCGATATATACAGTGTCAGTTCTACAACTGTTGCAATCCTGTTTACATGGGGGCTCATCTTTAACAGGAGGACCACAGAATGAGACTATGGCTACACATCTTTTAAAACTGGGAAATTTCTTATGGAATTTGGGATGGGGAGAGTGCTCCAGCTAATAAAAATAGGAACAATTTACACTGCAGTGCCTTCACTCTCAGGAATCCAAAAGCACTTTACAAATACTCTTGGCTAATTTTGTTCTCCCCTTGTAGTCAAAACACCTACTGAAATCAATTGTAGAATCACTTCTATTGAATCTCTTCCAACTGCAGAACTGAGTGAGAATTTTACACGTTGAACAGCTGTAGAACTGGAGCCTTTAAATTGCTATTTAAATTATATATAAGAATCATACAGTGTATGTTCTTCTAGCACTCTCACAGTTAGTTTAGACAATATTTTCATAAACTGCACTCTTAGGAAAATAAATCAATCCATCTGGACTAGATAAGAGGGAGTAATTAAGTATTTTTCCTGCTTAAATATTAACATAATTTAGTAAAATTGATTTAGTGTCCTGAGAAGGGAATGCTCTCTTGATCTGTACAACAGTGTTATGGTCTAACCTCAGTGATTACCAAATCACAAAAGTCCCTGCTTCAAACATGGATGATTTTTTTCTTTTTAAATGCTAAAGCTAAGAGATGAAACTAAAGCTAGAAAAGCATAAAGGAGGATACAAGTTTCAGACTCATTTGGGTTATACTAGTATTGAAACAAAATGGTACACCTGCAGTGCACTAGATCTCAATGCCTTTTCTGATGTTCAATGGTTTCTTGCTCCATGCATGTTCCGCTGGTATAACAGTGTTATTCACAGAATAAATGCCATCTAAGTTTGAACTTAGACACAGACTCTGCTGTCGATAGCAGGAAAAACAGAGTAGAGTAGGCTTGGCTTGGAGGAAAAAGGAGAAAAAACAACAAAGTTAAAAGAGAATGGCAAGACAGACAGCTTGCCAACAAAGAGTTGCCCACTGAGCTCTACACTCTGTTTTTTAGCACCTGTATGACAGGACTGCCTCAACAGGATAATTTTGAAAGTACCCTGAATACTGGGGAGTTGCCTCTGCTGCTAGATCTGTCAGGATCAGTCCTAGTTAACTGGCATTTCTGAGAAATGAATGTGCCCAGGGCACCAGCCAGCAAGATGTGCTGTGGCTGCCTGGTGTCATCCCCAGCTTCATAGGGGACATACGGCAACCCCAGTCTCCACCAGTCCCTCGTGGTGAGAGTTGGCCCTAAAGGGAGGACATGATGCCTCTGGAAGTTAAAACTTGGTTCTACAAGGGACGAGGACAGGGATATGCAATCCCATATCCATGCTGGCATTCGCAGACAACTACTCTCCTAAACCACAGGAGGTGCTTGGAGGGCTGTGTCTCCACACCGCACTTTTGGAGAATGAGACCTTGAGCCAGAGGGATATTCCTCCCGCCTGACACCAGCATTTTCCTTATTCGCCATTTCAAGAGAAAACTTAGCTATGAAAAGTGACGAAAAATAAGTGTGACATATTTTTTTGTATGCAGCTTGATACAGCTGCTTGATTCCCTGTGATCAAAAAGAAGTTAGAGCAAAAAAGTTAGAGCAGCAGCAGATTTCTTCTATGGTATCCTAGAGTAAAGAATTCAGCTAATGTGAAAATACCTTTCTCCAGTCACACCCAGAAAGTCACTTTGTATGAAATTGGAGACAATATCTATTGAATAATGACCTGATATAGAATGAAGATTCCCACTAGTGTGGGATTAGTAGGCTTAACCATTAGCAAGTTTCACAAAATGCTAATAAAATATTTATTTGGCTATTACTTTTCTTGACCTATTAGTTGAGTTCACTAATGGACTCAGGCTTCCCAGACAGAAACTTATACATTTATCTGAAGCTTAGCTAGCTATTTTCCTCAATGATGATACGTGCATTTTTCTGTCACATATATTTTTACTTTATAAAATTAGAAATGTATGTGTATATATATATATAATGTTATGAATATTTAAAAAGTAAAACACTAATCCATTTTAACTCAGATATCTTCAGGTATAGAAGATTTAAAAGAGAGATTCACCAGTTGGTCCAGCAACTATTTGTTTAGAATATTGTACTAAAAATCAAAAACTACTTACTGTATACCTTATATGAGGATACCGTCTAGTCAGATCCATACTCACTGAATAATTCCATGATTTTTTTTTCTCTATCTTAAATTCTCCTTTAAGAACCTTTTAATGTATCTTGATTCTGAGAGTCTCCTCTCTGTACAAATCACTCTCATTCATATTAATGTCATTTTTGCATGTAAGAAAGAGAACTGGGATGTTGGACCTAATATATATCAAAAAGGATTTTTGAGAAAAGATTCCAGAATTCAGAATTCTTGTCCTTTGTGGGAAACATAAAGCAGCTACTTGAGGTGCCACGTGTAAATATATTATTATAAAAGTTATTTTCAATTTAATTTATATGAACTGTAGTTTAAAGCAGGCACTTAGTTCCAGCTATACGTGATGCCTTGTACTTTACAGCTGCAGAAAAAAAAATGAAAAATTTTGACCCCACCATAAGTTTTGATAAGCCTTGAAACAGAGGGAATATCTGGTAAGGACTGGCAGGGTGGCAATGAAATAAGAAATATTTTCTGCAAGGGAAACCGTAGTTTATCTGTTAAGGCCCAGGCACCAATTCCCAGCTCACAAAAGTTAGCGGGGACTGGGAATTCTCCTTGCCTCCCAAGAGGTGCTTGTAACCTGCTCAGTTGGGAGTTTAATGCGTGGGATGGATTTCCCAGCAGACCGTAGAGAAATAGAATGCCTCCAAAATACAGAAAGATATTCTAATTGTTCTTCATCTTCCTCCTTTCTGGTAACTTTGCAATGTGATTCAAAGATTTACATATCTCACGTATGTAATAAATAGAATCAAAAGTAAATATAGTAACATTAAAAATGTAACCATTGACCTCTTACTGAGAAAACCAGACAGATATTTAACAACCCTCCTTTCTTCCTCTTTTTCTTTTCCTTTGGGAAAGTGGCAGCAGGAGAAGCTATGGGGTTTTTTTTGATTGTTTGTCTTCTCCACTCTTTTTGCTACTAGCTTTATTTCATGCTATCACCATTTAGCCTTGGATTGATTAACCTCTCCAAAGGTAAGTGTTAGCCATCAGACATGTGAAGTACTATGGGAATATGTTGCAAACAAGGTTTAAGTAAGTGAATGACACAAACAGAATAGTTTGTCTGCTATCTGAAATGTCAGTAATAGAGAAAACAAACTTGAACAGGCATCTGTAATTTTCCTCTTTTTCTGTAAATGTATACTTTCTAATAGATGCCTCAGTGACAGCTGAAACAAATATGTATATAAATGATATGCGCTATCTAAGAGGAATGAGAAATAGTAGAAGGTGAGACACATTGCTCCCTTTTCCCTGGGGTGTAGCATGTGTAATACATGAGAAAGATGACATCATCCACAGAAGGGTCTGGATTCACAGACATACTATAAATAAATCATTCAACAAAATCAAGAACCAGCAAAAGGAACAGCCGGAGTCATATTCTTAAACATGCATTATTTACCCATTAATCTGGAGCATCTCCTACAGTCTTTCCAGTTTCACAGGTAAAGGCAATAAGCATTGTCACCTGAAAAAAACCAAACAAAAAACCCCCCTTATTTATATTTCTTCCTTTAGATTTACAGCTAACATGCACAATGAAGTTAAAGAAATCCAACCCTATACAGTCACTTTCATATATCATTTTTATAGAACCATACATGACTATGGTTTGGGGTTTTTTTCAAATACAGGATGGAAATACTCCCCCGGTCCCAGCGGGTATGGAATAACTTGTGGGCTGTAAGGACTCGGTGCACAGAGGCTGAGTGTGGCCGGGCTCCAGCAGTCCAAGAGGGAGGTTTCTGTATGAAGCCACCACCTCCAACCCCCCAGGCCACAGGGTGAGCCTCGGGAAACCAGCCTTCCCGCCTTGTGAACACTCTCTCCAGACTGGCCTCAAAAATCATTTTGGGATTTAGATGTCTGCATTTCTTGGACTTTCCAGATTTGGGGTGGGTTTCAGACTCTGTACACCACCCAGGTCCCTGTTGAGAAGGTTAATTGCTTTTGGGTCAGGCCATTCAGCCCCAATCACTGCAGGTGATTAAAATCCCATGCTGGGACAGGAGGTCCTCCAAACACCACTGCAGGGGCATGCAACGTGCTCAGCTTTGGTCGAGGGACCACCGTGGAAAGCAGGAGTCTGGGTTTTCTGGTAATTCAGAAAGGTTAAAAAAGAGCGGTCAACCGGGTCACTATGTTTAGCACAAAGTTACATCATTCATATAGTTCCTTCCTGGCAAGATCACTTTTCTGAGTGAGAGATCTATCTCCGGTGTCTTTCTCTGGCTGCAGCTCTTGAGCAGAGCCTCTGGAGATGCTCTGCACCCGGGGCTGGGGCAGATCCCTCTCCCTGCTGCCGGAGCTGGGCCATCAGCACTGAGCATAAGATTCATGGGGGCAGATGAAGCACAAATACGCACAGCAATATTTACTGTCCTACAGTTATTTGTATAAATCATGGCAGCATCAAAGAAATGTGTCTTCCTCTTGGGGTAGAGGGTGATGAGATTCCTGTTTAAATTTAGTGCCTGGGGAAGTGCGTTCACAGCCGAGGCCTCTGAGAATGCTCTGTCTCCTTCACAAACGAGCTTCACTGCTATTTACAGCCCCCGACCGAGTGCCAGAGACTGCAAGCTGGTAAATGTAAAGATAAATTTGGGTATGCACTTTTCTGAATTGGGACCTTGTAGACTGCTTTTGAGTTCGTCCGCAGATCCTGGTCATAGTGAAGATTGAAGTCATTAAAAAAATACATGAATAATGAAATAAGTGAAATTCTGTTTTCTTTTCTTTTTTTTTTTTTTTTTTTACTTTATAGTGCACAAAGTGATGCAATTTTCTTTACATAGCTTCAGATCTGACTTTTCATCCTTTCTTTGCCCTATCTTTTGGCCCCTCAGCTTTCCCTTTCTACAAGACATGCATTAAAAATGGTGACCTCTATTCTCCCTATTCCTTATTTTTTCATTTTGCTTTTTTTTCACCTCTGTAAATTTAAAAACCTCTTTAGCTCTAGAAAAGTGTAAAGCAACAGAAAACTGAAACTCTATAACTCTGTTTCTCTGTTACATTTTAAAAACTTTTGTCACCTTTTTGAAAAGTTATAGAGTGACAAAGTTACTGAGTTTCATTTTACTTATTTTCTCTTTACTTTTTCCAAAGTTGAGGAAGTTTTGCAAAGTTACAGAGTGTCAGAAGGAAAATGGAAAAAGTGAGAAAACATCCCAGACCCCTTTCGTTCATTCATTCACCCAGGACAAAAAAATGAAATAAATAAAGCAAAATTAAATAAAACAGGAAAAAGAGGAAAAACAAAAAAATATTTTAAAAGTATCTAGACAAATAAGGGCATAACAGTACAAAGGTTTTATTTTAAGAACAAGTAGTTTTTAAACTGCAAAATGTTTACATGAAAATATTTGTCAAGCTTTAACTGGTCTCTGTGGTCCTAGGCAATGCTCATAAGGAGATACAGATATGATCTCTCCTGCAAAGAAATACTCTTCTTTGAATTTGATTCCTCTCATCCAGCCCTTTCTAAGTGCCCCTAATTCCACTTATAATGTACCAGTCTTTTTTTTTTTTAGGAATGGCTAGAAAAACTAAGCAGAAGGATGTGCATGAGGCAGACTTGCATATAAACTTAAAAGTAATGAAAAGAAACATGAACTTGACATATAAGATGACTGGGAGGTAAAGAATTAAATTAAAAAAAAAAAAGTGAAAAAAAACAGGAGAATAACAACATTTTATTAAAGACACGATGAAATACAAGTATAACACAAGAGCAAGACTGCAAGAGTCAGCATGAGAGGAACAAAGCCACAGGCAAGGATTGTAGAGAGAGAGAGAGGAGAACAGGGTCTCAGAGCTGATGCACGCTCAGGACTCAGGACATTTGGAGAGAGTCTGGCAGCAGGAGAAGGATGAGGGAGAAGGAGTTTGTGTGCTTGCCCTATATGTGATCTCTCTGGAGAAATCCTGGTTATATGAACTCATGTATGGCTATGATAGCCCTATGAAAGGATAGGAGCTCAATGCTAAGGCAAAGAATCCTTCCTCTAGAAGATCCCCGCTAATTTTCAGAGAAAAGTAAAACAAATTAGGTTTTGATAGATTTCAGGGTTCACGTGAATCATAAATATAGAAAAATAAAAGGGAATGCACGTTACCATTCACTAGGGCAGGACTTAAAGAACCATTATACAGGCAAAAAATGAACATACTTAATTGACCCTGTTCCCCAAGGGATATAATGAAAAGTGATATAAGTGCCCTGCAGATTTTTTTCTATGTACGAAGAAACAGCTAGGACGAGGCACTCTGAGACTTGATGTCCCTCCTGTATGTCACACATACTTTTATCCTGTTGTCCCTTCTCTGAGTCCGACAGAGCAGAGACCAAAGTAAGTGGTTCCTACACAATCAGTATCGTGGCCTACAGTGAACAGGAAATGTCTGAGGAAAAGGGTTAGAAAGGAATGGATGAAGCCGTGTGAGAACTGGAAGAAGATTGATGTGACCCTCATGCTCTTTCTGTGCTCAGCAGGATGCTCCAAGTGCTGTAGCCACCAGGAAGGAGCTCGACCAGACTCTGAGCTGCCCTAACTCAGGCTGGGGTTTGGTGGGGAACAGAGAACCATGAGAAGCACTCCCTGTCCATGGCAGTGCTCCTTTGAGTTTTGGAAGGCATGGTATGTATGTTAGAGCAACGATTCCTAAGCTCTTTTTTTTTTTTTTTTTGGCACCCACCACCCTCCCCACTGCCTATCACATTTCTGTGGGGCTCATGAACCTGCTAATCCTAATTGCTCACAGCTGTGACCTATAGGTTGGGAATCACTGACTTGGACAGACATAAGCATTTTTCTTGTATCATACTCAAGAAAATGACTTTATCTACCTATTCTGGGATAAATTATTGAACTAGAATAAAATTTAATTCTTTTCCATGATCGTTTGTAGTATACACGTCTCCCTCATATATGTTACACACAAACAATTCTCATTCTACTTGACATATGAACAATTTGTGTATCTCTCTACTAAGTATGACATTAATAAAAACTGTGTAAACCCTTGGGCAAACTTAATACTAGAATCATAGTCATGAATTGTAAATAATTCAGAAAAATATAACTTAGAGGAAAAAGAAACTGGAAAAATTGCTGTGCAAGGAAAGAGGTGAAGAAATCTAGATATATTTAGATTGAGCAAATGAGACTTAAGATGGGTATGGTAACAGATCACAATTATTTGCAAATCGGAAATACCATGACTGAAAGGAATGGTTTATTTTGGCACAAGGATTATAAGTAAGCATGACAGGATGAAACTTAACACCAGACCTGTCAACCTACTAGATGAAGGGAGCTCCACAACCACTTCTATTAAAAGCTGGGTTTGACAGAGAACTATTCTAGGAGAACATTCTCTACTGGCATGAACCATGTCCAAATACATCTCTCTCTGCTTTAATTTCAACAGTTCAAGTTGAAAAAATGTTAGCATATTTGTGCAGTATTGTGTGTTAACATAGTACTGTACAGTAGTATGAAGGAGACTGAATGGTCTGCTTAAGAATTTTATATGACTACTTTTATTCTGAGTTTTAGCAAACTGAAGAGGGGTAATGAACCTGTCAAGGTTATCAGAAAGACAGGGAAACATTTGCTACCAATTTTTTTTAGAGCAGGGGAAGAGGTTCTGGGGGTCAGCAGGATTGCTAGTGGGATTCCCTGTGGTTTCCCGTGGTCTCACAGTAATGTGTAAGCAGTATTTAAATCCTAAATGGAATACTGGTGGATGTGAGTGGGAATGGGAAGTTCATGCTGTGCTCCAGCTTCCTCAGTTCTTTGCAGTGTGAGCTGATGAAACCACACTATTGCTGTCAAAGGCCAGGTTAACATTTAATAGCCCTGTAAAACTTTAAACTTACTTTGAGAAAGTCTTAAAACATTGTTATAGCCTGGATTAAAATTCAGTGGAACTATTGGGTTTAACCACTACCTTGCATTTAAGATAACTTTAAAAAGTCATTAACCTCTGTTATAGAAGAAGGAAGTTGAAGTAGTAGAAATCTCCGAGAGCAAAACATAGACAGAAAACTCTGTCCAAGCTGGAGGCAAACGCAAGGCAGCTCAGGAATCTTCTTTATCTGAATAGATGTGTTTGGATTTTGGAGAGCAAGGAGAAATGCACAGACAGGCAGGGAAGAGAGGTTGGCACAGCTTGAACGGCCACTGCTCTGTGGCCCTAGGGGCCACACTTGCATAGACAGGATGTAGGATAAGGGTTTTTAGTAGGAAGCTGGCTAAAACCCATAGTGACTATGAATGGTGAAATTTGTGTTCTGATTTGTCATGCTCAAGGAAACAGGATTATGCACATTTTTTTGTAAATAATATTGTCTTCATCACTAATTTCTTTCTACTTAAAACAAACTATAAGATACCAAATTTAATCTAATGACTAAAACCACTGATAGTGATGATAATGTGATAATCCTTCCTTCTCTTTTAATCTCTCTATCCTTCTGTTTTAGCTAAGAATTAATCTATTCCAAATTGGACATACTGTACCCAAATGAAAAATCATGACAATAAATTAAACAAATACCCATAAAACACATGTAACAATAATTATAGGTATGCTTCAGACCTCAGGTTAACTGAATAAGCAGCAATGCTTGCTCTTTCTTTCTTTGCTGGGACACAAAACTGCTGGTACAAAACTCCTGATGCAATTGTACGAGAGAGACAAATTTTAAATACTGACTTTCAGATTTTCACTAAAATGAATCTGATGTATGAATTTCCTCATAAGTAGGTATGGTTTCCCTGGCCATAAGAGCTAAACAGCTTTTTATCGGTGCTGAATGTTCCACAGTGCTCTGTGCAGAGCCACCACAACAAGGTCCTGCTCACATGACTTTTAATTCTTCTGTTCAAGGTTTCTCAGGAAAACAGGTCCTGAATGTGCAGTATTTCCACAACTTGATCATACCTCCTTCCACAACCACAGCTGGAAATCTCCTCTTTCAAGGCAAGGACAAAGTCTTTTTGTGGATCTACTCGCAACTGTTAAAAAGTTGACCTGGCTGCTCGTTACTGTCCCTCACCTGAAGATTACCACCTCTATTACAACAATATTGCCATAGATCATTTTAGTATTCCTTATATTATATAGTATTCCTTGTCAGCAAAAAATCAGCTGAATTCATTTAATTTGTCACTGAAAGAGATCTCCTTCCAGCAGAAGGAATAGGCAAGTACATCACAGTAGTCGGTATTTTTCAGCTTCTCAGCTTGCAGTATTGACCAATGTGAAAATAATTTTTTTTAATTGTGAAGCACACAAAACTGCTTTGGGACCTATCAAAAGAAAATGAAAATGTAATCCCAATATGCAGAGCATATTTATTTATGTATCTTTTCCTAAAACATTAGGAGTTCATGAGGCATCATTTGCATTCTTTTCACCCCGCCACAATTAAATTCCAAATCAAGTCCAGCGTGAAGCTTTATGTCATCTACTAACACCCACTATAGAAGCTTATGCTTTTCTCTCATTTTCTCCCAGTAATGCAGTGTTCAGTATGCTGTCTGTGTAGTTTTAATATCATGAATGTATCTTTGTTTACAAATGGAGGGCACGTGAAAGCTATTAGGCTCAGGGAGGTCTCAGTCCTTACCACTGCTAATTCCACCATGCAGCCCAACTTCCACTTCATTACATTACAAACTGTTGTAGCCAAAAAGAGACCAAAAATTTGATTCCAAGATAAAGTAATGGATTCAACAGTCACATTCCTCTTCATGTCTGATGCTGTTCAGGAAAGATGGAGAGTGTGTGATGGCCTTCTACAAGTGGTCATCCAATTGAGGAAATAACACATAGAAACCGCATTGATTTCATACAGATGCTTGGGGTGACCTCCTGTCTCCAGTGAGGATGGTAGTAAAACTCCCAACGGTTTGGAAGGTACCAGTATTTATTTCATCCTTATTCTTTAAACCACTTTAATGAGTTCTTTTTGTAGAGGTCACCTCATCTTCGCCTTCAAAGGATGAAGGGGTTGTCCCTATGGATAGCATTCGTCTCACTTTAGCCATTTAAAAGTTAGGGGTCTATCACAGTGCATCATTCACGTTGCTTCATGTGAGAAAATGATACCTAAAGTGGATAGCCTAAATTGTCCTCCAGAGAGTGATAATGAACTCTGAGGTGACACGAGTGGATGTCTAGATATGAGATCATTAAAGAAGGTGAGATTAATCCTATTTTATATATATCATGATTAGCTCATAATTAATATTAAAACCAAGCAAAAGATAGTGAGCAATGAGATCTGTATTGTGAAATATCAAACCCAAGGCTGATAAATAACTAACGATATATTAATCAAAGGAAGGGAAAGTATTAGAGCTTACCTTCTCAATTCAAACTCACTGATTAATCTAATCAGATAGAATTTTAATATGACTATCCCCTTTATTCTGTGGAAATCTTCTTACCATTACTCTGTACAATAACTTCTGTTTGTTAAAGACTGTCTGTCTCTGACACACCTTGCCATTGCTTGATAAGACAGCTGTCAATTATGCTTAAGTGTCTTATTGCTGGTGGCATGTGTCTAAATAATATGCACAATGTGTTTCTAAACCAATCTAATGGCTCAGCTGAATTAAAGCAAGCTTGCAAGGTAACACATGGGAATCTGACAGGCTGTCTTAATTTGTTGGACACGATATATTGCGGTAAGGATATTTTACATTTGCATATTTTCAAAACACAATGCCATACGGTGGATGAAAATCTGAAAATACCCATGTGTGGTAGGTACAACACACGAGTGTTATGGTCATCAGTAAACTTTTGGTAGCTACTACTTAAACAGGAAATGTACCTCTGGCATTTCTGCCTTTCAGTTATCTGTGAATGATTTGTACGACCTCTTCAAGTTTGGTGCTACAGAGCTTGGTTTATCTCTTCAACTCTAAAAAATATTCCTGGTTGTCACTAAAAAACTTTTCAGATGCTTCACAACCAAATAACATCACCTTAAAATCCACTACATGCCCAGTCTTTTTCTTTTTATAACCTAAGTATAATTTCACATATATATCTTCTTTGACTTTTGTGGCATTTTTTTTAACATCTCTGGATTTGTCTTCCAAGGACAGAATGAGTTTGGGATGTTATGGTGGCTCTGGTCTACAGGAACTTTTCAGTCAAACAGCTACAGAAAATGATATAAAGGTACAAGTGAGATATATATATATATATATATATATATATATGGCATATCCATCCAAATGATACTGTTTTCTGAACTTTCATTAAGTTATAGGCTGATTTTTCCACCTCTTGTATGGAAATTAATTTCCTTTATTGCTTCATGACATCTATTTTGCTTCATGAACCATATAGCTTTAGAAGCATGAAGTCTCATAACACATAGACTTTTTTCTTCCTGTTTCAGCTAGGGAAAATATACAGGGTAACTAATGGTATTGGAAAACTCATCTCACAATAGGGATGTAGAGGTAAACAACTACATTTGCAGTATATAATCTCCTCTGTAAGATTTCTAATTATTGTTATGCTTGTGTAGTCAGGAAATCATGGTCTATAAAGCAAGCCTAATTTCCTGTGGCTTGCACCTGAACACGATAAAAGCTCTTGATCTCCTTTCCTTCTCCAGAGGCAAATCACAAAACTGTGACATTGCTGTTTAATCCTACAGTGAGTACATACTTCCACCCATGTAATCCTGAAAGTGTTACCTTGATGAATGCTTGACCAGGGTCTCTCTGGACTTTCTGTTACTGCCTTAGTATTTCTTTGTAATAAAATGAAGATATGCTACATTGATTTTTTTGTAATCTCAGTAATTGCATGAGTTTGGCAAAGGATGCTGATTAGTTTAGGCAAAACTGTTTTTCCTCTTCTTCTTCAGACTTTTATGCCAGCTTGAGAATGTGCTTGTGTTAGACAGAAAGTTAATTACTACTTCTTCCTACAACAAAGAGAAGACTATATTGATTAGATGTAGCTGTGAAATCATTTAAGAAAAAACAAAGCTCCAGGTTTGTCCTATGTAATGTGAGCTTTAGTGCTTGTGACAGGTGCCAGATTTACAGCACTAGAGACTAAAATCCTCTCTACCCAAGGCAGGTATGGCTTTTCCCCGCCTGTCACTCAGCCATGCTCCAGTGGGAGAAGCACCAGATGTGCAAAAGCACTTCATTGCTGTTTAATCCTTTGGTGCTGACTTAGTGGGATTGAATCAAGGACATCAACTTACTTCACACAGGCCAACAAATAACAGTGACTTTCCAGCCTCAGTCCAACAGAGCTGTTAAGCACATACATAACTTTAAGACCAGCCATAGCCCCAACTCCATCAATTCCGGCGTTTTAGGTCCTTATTCACTTCTGTCCTGGAGAGGATTTGAACTAATGACTTAGGGCTAAAATGTTCCATATCCTTTTGCTAATCCCTCCCAGACACTTCCTAATAAACTGCTTTTCGAGGCCTATAAACCATACCTTACGCTGAATGCCTTGGCAGTACATTCATGTTTCACAGTGTCTGGCATCTAACATTACCCTGTATCAGAGGAATAACTTCTATTTTGCAGATGTTTGTCAGACTTCACATTATGACTGCAAGTCTAAAACCCTCACCTACTCTGAACAGTACTTCCTTATACCTTTAATCCCATGAAAACTCATGACTTACTCAAGTGAATTACATCTGCATACTCATACCCAACCTAGAATGAATTCTTATTATTTTGCAATAAATTAAATATCTTCAGCAACATGTCCAATCTTATATACTAATAACTTTCCAGCTGAGCTGCTTGTGGTAAAAGGAAAAAAAAAGTGTGTGTGTATATGTATACACACACATAGCAGTAAATGTGAAGAAGGAATGGAAACAGTGAAAGCAGCACTAAACTGTTGCTCTGAAAATATTGTGACCAGAGACCAGAATCACATTAATATACAATTATAATTGTTTTGATGCTATAAGTTACTTGAAAACTAAGTATATATGTAAAGTAGCCAGCAGAGCGGTCTGATTCACACCTTTGCAAGCACTTTGCAGAAGTGAACATTCCTTTTCAACTGTTGGGAGTCTTTCCATCCGCATCCCATGTGCAGAGGATCCCTCCAGTGTCAGGACCTTTCCCTCCCCGTTGCAGCAGGAGTCTGTACCTCTGTGGCACTGAGCCTTCTGGCACTGAGCTGCCACAGACGAGTCGTGGGTTTGTCCTGGGAGAGCGCTGGGCACGGAGCCCTGGAGGTCTGCATCATGTTACACCAACACTGCTTCTCAGTGTGCCCTGTCTCAGGAGCACGGGAAGGGAAGGCAGCTACTGCAGGTCTCATGAGAGCTGCAGAAAAAGAAATCCTTCTGAGCTGAAGGCTGGAAAAGGCTTGCTGGGCTATCAGGTCCTGGTTCCTCATATTACAAATGACCTTATATATACGTATTACATAAGTCTTTCCATTATTTGGTCAAATTCCATCTCAGCAGATCCTGCTACTGACAGAAATTGTTTGAGTGCTTCACTGCTCTACTGATATTAAGTATATTTGAATTTTAACCTAAAGTTATGTGTGCTACTGCTTTTTTGTATTGGCACTGTCTTTGAGCTGGAGCCAGTTCCCTACTGCATGAACCTGCTCACTGCTGCCCATTGCGCATAGCCACGAGCTCTCTCCTCCTACCACAGCCTCTTTGTGCCCAGGTTTTGGTTATAGTTCATCTCTTAGAGTTGATCAGACCTGTATGCAGTATTCCCAGCTCAGAACTGACCATATCTCCATTTGTTCCATGGCACTAATTTTTCCCTCTCCGTACTAGAAATGCTGCTTCTGTTAACATTGGCCTTTTTACAGCTGCATTACTTTGATAGTTAATAGTTATCCTGTGACTTGCTAATATACCCAGGTTTTTCTCTTCCTCAGTCATTTCTAACAAACGAGCTCTTAGCCTGTAGCAGAGGCTTTTGTTATTAGTCCGTAAGTGCATGACCTTGCATTTTGTAGTATTGAATTTCAATTACTCCAGCCTACAACGTCATGCAGTTCTTCCTGTGTGCTTCTTCCCAGCCATCCTTTAGAGTCATATTCCCTCCCAACACTATATCACTAGGAAATATCAGCATCACACTGACTCTTTTTTACCAAGGGCATTAAAAATGCACACAAAATCAGTGCCAAGAATCCATGCCTGAGAAGAGCAATAGGAACCTCCCTGCAGTAAAATACTTTCCAACCCATGCTTGGTTCTTACAGCAGCACTAAAACTTGGCTGGTTCCCTTTTATGCCCTTGTCCTGTTGCTGATCACAGTTTTCCCCAGTTTAACCAAAAATTTCTTAGGTAACATAGTATTGCTCAGTTAATTACAGTATCACATGGTTGACTGACATCAAGACAAAGTAGCTGTGCCACATACATTTTTCTGAGAAAGCTGCCTTTTCAAAGACAGGCTACACACATGAAATTAACAGATACATAGATCTAAATGTATGCATCTATCTATCTATCTATCTATCTATCTATCTATCTATCTATTTCCACATGGTTATATAGAGTTTATTTTTTTTCCCTTTTTCCTTAATGTTTGTTTTCTTAAACCCTGCATATAAGTTCAGTGACTAACAAGTCCTGTAGCCACATCACTTTTTCCTCTTTCTTAATACAGTACTGCTCATATGGCACCACTTCTGCTTTAGCTAGATAATTTACTGAAAAGATTGGAATATTTTTGTGCTTGTGCTCTCAGTGCAATCGTGTAGTCTTTCAGAATTACCTATTTCCTTCAATGGGGCAGTCCTGTTTTCTGCAGGGGCAGTGATTGTGTTCTTACAAACCATGCATTTCTCTTACTGGCTCCTTACATGCTTATCACTGCATGGTTAGTCCCAGCTACAAAGAATCCTTAAGATAAATTCACCTAAATATCCAGCAGACCAGGGGATACTTCCTCCTGATACACAAATTGGAACAGCCTCAATAGAGCAGAGTGAGAATTTTGCTTCCAGAATACGCTGTAGGCTGATGTCTGTACTTTGCTTATGTAATTGTCGGCAGTATTATATGAGAATTTCTAAGGGTCTGCACTTTTACTGGCAGATAAAGTGACAACTAGGTGTCTAAGTCTCTTTGGGAATCTAAAATTCCTTTATTTTTAAAACATAATTGGCACCTGAAATGTATTTATTACAGCTATGGATGCTGTATCTCTCCAGTCTTTTTTGTGTGTGTGGATCTAGCCCTTGCTGAAAAACTGTCTAGATGGTACACAAGGGAAAAAATCCAGTTCATCATTCCCTACCCAGCCTTGACTCCATGGGCTGTATTACAGCACCCTATCCAGTTTGGTTTATGCCACAAATGAAGTAACGCTTATTTTTCCTGCTTCTTTAGGGTAGACCTGTGTCACAGGACTGCTGCCTGGAGCCCCCTTTCATGCACATGCATACATTGCACACTGCTTCAGACACATACCTGGGAAATTAGGCTGAAAAGTGTAACCTGAAATCTAAGCTTTGAGCAGGTGGACAGAGGTTATCTATGCTGCCAGACTGGATGTACTTAAGAGGAATGAACAGGTGAAGGAGTCCCCACATTTCAAGGAGTGTTTGGGAAACAGTTCAATAGTTCAACAGAAACATTTTTTTTCTTTTTTTTGAAAGCAGATATTACAAAGTAAGAAAGCATAATTTGTGATTTTTTTTCTTTTTACATTTTATTCACAGCAAAATGACATTTTAAGATGCATAAGCCTGTTTTCTTACTCTTTATGCAAACTAGTCCTCGCTAAGGCTTTAATGGTTCAGATCAAGCCCTTATACAGACAGAAGAGATGACACATAGGCTATGGCATATATTGTTATAGATCTATGGTCCCAGCTTTGCATTTTCATTTACTCTACCTAATTAGATCGACTGGCAGTTTTATGACAAGGAAAAGGTTATAATTGACTTATTTGAGCAGGAAATGCTTATTTTGCCTACTTTCACTGATGCTTGCCAACACGCTTGCCAGCTCGGTTGTGATCTCCTAGCAGCAATCATCTTCTAAATATCACTGTGTCTGAACAGGGCTTGGATGAAACCTTTAACCCAAGTCTAACTTTAAATGATTCTCTAGACAATTCCTTCTCTCAGCCATAAGCGCACAGGCACTTGAGCATGGGTCACTTTGCTGTTTTCATTATTTTCTTTCCAAAATATGGCTGCATTCTTATGATGGCTGGCATCACCCCTGAAGGATACAAGTGCATGGAAGGTGTGCTTTGGGACCTAACCAGGACCAATGCTGTGTGAGCAGCAGGCATGAGTGTTTTCTGAGGCATCCCCGCAGCATGTGAACTTTTCTGTGGTGCAGAGCACATGCGATGGTTCAGGCAGGAGGATGGCAGCTGGGTGCGGTGTACAACGCAGAAGTCATGTAAAGAACCAAGCAGGCAGTGTTTAACTGAGGAAATAAGAGAGCTCATATTCAGCAAAGCTCTAAAAAAATGGAAAAAAAAATCTGTCAGGCTTAATATAGCTACTGTTTATATTTGCACTTTATGTCCCTTCCTTGTTGGTTTAATGGGACTCCAAAGCATTTTTGGGGTTTTAGGTTTCCTTATTTTTTCCTTATTTTTCATTGAAATAAAAATTGGCAAACTAGGAGAAAAGATTTAAGAGATAACTAAAATCTTTTAGAGTATGACTTCAAAAAGACTGTAAAAAATAGAAAGAGCCTTGTTTATATTAAAGTGCATTCATTTATATTAACAAATTTTACTAAGGGACTCCCAGAGAAATAAAGTATTTGTATTGAAGCATGTCCTAAGAGATGAGTGGGATAACCATAGCATGCCTATTCATTTCAAACAACACATGATAAATAACATGGCAAAATAGCATGTGTGAAAATTATACACAGTTTCCTTTATCCCTACAAAGATTTAGTTCTGTTGCAAAGGAAACATAAAATTCCTGTGAATATTTTTTTAATGTTCCAAATGTAAATTCAGGACTTTAAAATCAAATAATTAAACATACTTATCTTCAACCACAAAAATGTGTATGCAGATTCAGACTTACAGAGTGAAAAATATAATTCAGTGATGTCAGAAGAGGTGTAGAAGACAAAACCTCTGAGTTCTATCGCTGATGGGGAACTGTTTTGTTTCTCTCAATTCAGTCAAGTTACTTAACCTTGGTCAGGCTTGGTGACTATAAAAATGTGGATAAGATAATTAATCTTCTTTATAAGAATTTTATAGGAATTTAGTTAATATTTTCAAAACTGCTTGAAGGATGAGAATTGCTAAGTGTTGTGGTGCCCTATGGCAGGAGGGGACCACAGTGAGTATTAGCGTGCACTCCAGTACTGAGATGGAAGCAGTGACCGAATTATTAATCTGGAGAGGGAATACTATTGACCGATTCTCAAAGAAGCTTTAGACCTTTTTTTCTTGTTCAAGGAAAGATGATGGTTGAAGCCTTAATTTTGTGGGAATTTTAGTAAGAGTAATGATGGGCTCTTTGCTTCTTGAGGACTCCTTGGCTTAAAATACAACAGGGAAGACAAGGCCAAGCACTTATAAGCCACAAATGCATCCCAAACATGTATGTACCTCTGCATCACACCAAGCCTTCTAACTTTCAAGGCCTGCTTTTGTTTTTCAGTTTGATCTGGATTTTCATATTTCCTCTATCTACTTTGATTTCCTCAGCCTCTTTTATTTCTTTCTTCACAGAGGTAAGATTATCCATACCCTCTGCTCCTGCAAACTGGCACGCTTCCTTTGAAGTCTGTGAAACTGTGCCAATTTACACCACTTCAGACTTGTTCAATATTGTGTTAGAACTACAGATGGGTCCCAGCTGCAAATCTTGGTTTGGATCCAAGCTCACCCCAAACTAGGGAGTGTTTGGATTCATGGTTGTGGTTCAGACCCTTCTCTATGGGTATGTTGTACCAGAAAGAGAAAAATAACTTTCCGAGTAGGGTGGAGGGCCAGCACCTGTCAGGGAGGATTGTTCATTATAGTTAATCTGCAAGAGCCTGGAAAGCAATTTTTGTGGAAGTCTCCTGTATAGCAGTGCTGTCAAAGAGAAGAGCCAGTAAAAAAGAAGAAAATATACAATAAGCTAAAATTTGTGCCTGATCTAATGCAATCTCAAAAGAAATCTCAATAGTCTTGAATCATTGGTTTATTGAATGAGGTTATATGTTGCATATCACTGTCCAGTACAAGAGGCAAAGAAAGAAAATCCCTGTTAAAGTCCAGCAGAGCAATGAAAAATACATAAAAACTCAGAGAAATTAGCATATATTTCATTCTATCAAAGGAACACTGTTAAATCCCACATTATCCTAGCTTTTCCCCCTCCTGCTGAGACAGAAATGAGCATGTTTTTTTCCATTTCATTTAGCAGATCTACAGCTAATTTAAATAAAATCATAATATTCAATTCGTGCTTGTTGAAGCCTTGTTCTACTTCTGTTTTGACCTTGGAAGTTGATTAAAAGTACCTGGGATGTCATTGCCAGTAAAGCAGAAAATTACTGGAAAGCAACTTTGATTCAAGGGATGAACAGGGCAAAAGGGACTTCCTTAAAATGCTGAAACAATTTTGAGGTGTTTCAGATGTAAGTTTTCTTTTGACACTTAAAAAATCCCCACTCTATCTCGATTAGTGTTGTGTGTGACCATTATTGTCAGAGATCAGACAAAATATATCAAAGATCAAACGAAAATTTCAGATCAGACCTTCAGAAGGGTTGCCCAGTTGACATGGCTGATATGTCAAGGTCCTCTACAGATCAGAGAGAAGCATGGCAGACTTTGCCACGTTATCTTCCCAGCATATTTCTGTCCTGATGAAAGATGACCAGTAAGAGGGTTTGAGCAGTTCATGTCCACTCAACTCGCTGCTGCTCTGCCAAACGTCATACCTCCAGTTGTGAAGGAATGCCAGTTTCCTAGCATAGAGGACATGGAGTCAGAGCTCAGACTCCTAAATAAGTTACTGTCATCTAACGCACGCTAGTACTGTACCTTAAACCTTTTTTCTTTAAATAGCAAGTCTTCACTCCCAAACTTCACAGTCTGTTAACCACCAGTTTCAGCAGACAGCAGAGATACAGATTTAGTGAAGAAGGAGGCTTAGGTGAGCTTTGAAGTGGCACATTTACTGTATGGCATGTGACAGAGCATTGGTCAAGCAGTCCTGCCTTCCTCTCGTTCACATTAGAGCTGCATTTACCCCTGTGGCAAGGAAGCGTCACCACTGCATATCTGGATGGAGTCTGAAGCAATAACTTTTATACAGTAGACTCTATAAACACACAGATGCCTTTACCGTACATATGTATCTTTTGTACATTTACTACAGCACATTGAAGCTACTGAATAATTTGCAATCCTGAAAATGAAATATTCTGTATTCTGGTCCTCTTTTTGATCTTATTTATATATATATGCTATTTTTTACATCACTGTCATTAAAATTAAAATGTTATTAATAAATAAAAAATGAGATTATTGTGAGGTGTTATTTTTCTAAGCTCCAGAGCCGTCCAATGCACTTTGCTTTCATGATACTATTCTACTATAAAGAATAAGCATTATTATTTGTGCCAGATACACTAGCATTGTTAACTCTTCATGAGCAAGTGGAATAAACAGGGAATCCTATGAGTCCAAAGCACACTGAAGACATTTGACTTGAAACAAATACCTACATATTTTTAGGAAAATAACTTAATATACACTTTATGTTTTATAGGAAGATTACAGTAAATATTTGCATAAATTTATCTTCCTAAACTGTAAGAAATACCGCTGCCTTAGTTATATTGACCTTTTTCTAAAAATAAGTACTATTTCCATAAGGTATTGCAATGGCATTCCTGCCTCTTAATTAATGCATTATTAGTAAACCATCATTCCCTCAACTGAAAGAAAGTAGTTTAAATATTTTACACGATATTCAATTTTGACTAAAAGTTGAGCATACTAGGAGGGGGATATTCGGCAAGATGTTAATATTATTTTTCTTCAGTAATCATTCAAACCCCAAAGCCATTTCTTCTTCATTTTTCATGTCACATGGGCCTTCCCTCTAAGAGAGCACAATACTCATGCCTCAGGTGGAGACTAAGTTGGGCTCTTCTTCCACCAACAGAATGGATGTCTTGTACTACCCACTGCCTAGGATTTAGTACCAAAGGCTAACCCCCAAGCTTTCTCCATATAAAACAGCCTTAAGTTTGCAGATTGCATTAAAGAAACATACACATGAAAAAATATTTTGCCAGAAGCTCAAAGACCCTGTTCCACCGGGGCTAGGTCTGAAACTCGAGATTTAATTGTCCCTTCCATTTTTTATACAGATTTACACGGTGTTGCCCATAGATGCAATTCCCAAAATATACAGGGCTGGTGGCTGGGGATACCTGACATGACTAAATGTTTGGGCATGGCACTAAATCAGTCCACTGTATCCTGAATATCTCTTAGGAGCATGTGCAGATCAACTCCGTGGTATATCAGACTTGCTGGCAACTGTATACCATATGCACAAGGAGTCCAGTTCAGTCCGACTGCACATAGGGTGTGGAAGTGATCTGTGCTTGTTTGCTCAGAAGCTCAGATGAGGCTGCCAGACCTTCAAAAATAGTTAGAAAACATGAGGCAAAACCAGTAAGGATGTAGATAATTGATAAATTTGTAATTTCTTGCCAAAACAGACATGATAGGATAGTCTGAGTATAGGGATACGATTTTACCTGGTATTAGCCTAATGAATTTTGTTAGCCAGACAATTTTTAAATTCTTAAAGTACTTTTAGCACATTTTTTCTTCATTTTAATATCTCCATGTCTAGATTATTCCTCTAAGTGCTCAGATACATTTTCTTTTGCATCTGTGGGATATTTAGTGGTAACATAGACAGTTGTATTCACTTGGGGATAGATTCTTCAGTCTTACTGACCTTTGAATTCTGAAATAGTTGTAGGTCCTGTCACAACATTGTGCACAGGGAGAAGTCAAAGGTGCTCAGCACAGGAGAGCCTCTAGTCACCTGTGTCCTGAGTTGCATAGCTGTCAGTGTGCCGAAAGATGCAAGTCTGGTTCTGAAAATATGGCTCATGTGAGAAAAATGTATTCACAAGGGGCCTGACGTGGCAAGGACCCAAGCAACTCTGGCATCTATCCAAAAAAGCACTTATGCATATGCTTAGAGCTACAATACATCTGTAAGTATGTGAGCAGTAGTATTGCCTTTGATTGACACTGAATCAACAAGATGTGAGAGGTGATTAACAAATTTATCAAGTGAGGACAATATTTGGCCCAGGACTGGACTTCTGTTGTTTGGTTCCTGAATAAGGAAAAAGAAACTGTTTGTAGGAGCTGCACAGAATTCCCTTGACAGAGAGATTTTTCAGGCAGACACGGTGACAGTAGACACAAAAGTATCAGAGTTTTCCTAATGTTTGAACAAAACAGAAATGTGCTGAATAGGTATGTTAACACTAAAAAATAAATCTAGGAGCTCTGTTCGCTGACTGCTATAGGAGTCTTAATGAAGAAAACTGAATACGTTCTGTTTACTTGTGTGATACCATTCCCCTACATGGATAAATTTGGCAGAATCTGGTCTTTTCTTAAGCAACATCCACTTTATAATGTGCACTCTTTTATAACTGACAGGCCCAAAGACCAAGACAGAAGACTTTTTCCAACATTTAAATAAAACACAACCTCCCCAGTCTTTATTCAGATTCATAAGCAAGAAATGCCTCTACTAATTTAGGGTTGAAAGATGCTGAACTTGTTGGAAAATGGACCCATTTATTTAGAAGTTACATTTTCTGCTTTGGAGTATGTGGTTGGTGCATAATTTTGCTCACAGTTCTGGAAGCAGGAAAGTGTGTGAGGGTGGTAATAATCAGGAAGGAAGGTGTCAGAAGGGGAATTTATTTTGGAGAGGAGGCATGGAGCAAAGTTGTTTAGGACACATTAGACCACAAGGCAGGTTTTCAAAGGCAAAAAGAGAAGTTAGTGTAGTCTAAGAATTTGTACCTACCTCTTCTCATTTTCTGGTTTTCTGAGCTATCCTGTCCGATGGTACAGATTTCTACAAGTTCTTGCCAGCAATCTGGGGTTCAGCTGTCACTAAAAGCCAGTGGAACATAATTTTCAGCTGTGATTTTGACAATCTTTTCCTAAATTAGGATTTAGCAATTTCATTTTAGATTCCTAATTTTGGGGGAAAAAAATTGGCACGATGTAAACATATTTAAAAAGACTGTTTCTGCCCCAGATAGAAATGTATAACCCCCAAACTTCCAGATTCCATGGGCTATCAATAGCTTATACTATCATCAGCCTTTTTTTTTTACCCAGTTTGTTGTTTTTAGCTTTATAACTGATTATATTGAGCATGCATTTGAGGTTTCAAAGGAAATTTTTAGTCTATTGGGTAATCAGTTCCTTAGGTTTACATCCAAGCCACAAAATATGTATTTGTGTCAAATTTTGCCTTGCTATGAGAAGCTGTTGAAAAATCTGCTCGAGATGCAGTTGGCCAGGTTTGCAGCTAAATTATATACATTAAATCTCATCTCGTCATGAATAGTTTGTGTTCAGCATTTTCATTGTCTTGAGCATCAACTTGAACTTTATAGACAGCTATTTGCAGGAGAAAGAACATCTAATTCCACCACAGTTGACATAGATAGAGAGCATATTGTAGATACAGGTGTCAATAATAACCTTGTGTTTTATATTGTTTCTGTCCTAGTTTAACAGCACTGTTTATTGTTAACCAGTTTCCTCTTTATCCCTTCTAGCTGCAGATTTATTAGCAGAAACATGTCGTGCAAATGATGATTTATGATGGAATCATGTTGCCTGAGAAAATGTATTGATTTAGAATGAAGTTGCAGTCTTTACTACAAAGGCAGAATGAAGGAGATGAGAGGGATCTGCCTTGAGTTAAGTTAAATTTCTCTGACCACCCTAACATGCGTTTTCTTTCTTTTGTAAGACTTTACATGAAATAAAAGGTTACATTAGGTATTTTTTTGTATTCAGTTCTTGTGATCTGCATTCCTCAACATGCCACAATTACTATGATTCGTCTTTGTTCAATTCTTTCATCAGTTCAAAGCAGTATGGCATTTACCTTAGTAGCATTTAAAATGAACTAATCAATAGCTAGATGTTTGCTATTAAGAATGATGAAGAAAGGTTGAGTGGGAGGCAAACAAGGTTATCTACTTTTAATATATTACCTAATTCTTTTCTGTGTTGGAAAGAAGGCATGCCTTCATTTAATTGATTCTAATACACATACATGCAAGTTAATGTGAATGACCAAGGGTGGACATTACAAATGCTATTCATTTTTTACTGCTTTAATTTCTTTTTTAAATACCATGTCTTCTCTGAAGAAAATACATTGCTCTATTGTTGAAACTGAAGATTTAAAATAGATTTTAAAGACAGCCAGGTGGTTTTAGCATATAAAAAGGGGGGGGGGGGGGAAGTGTATGTTTATTGCTTAAGCCAAGGCTTAGGAAAATTATCCTATTGTTGAAAGAGCTAGCTTGATTTGATACAGAATTTTTTAGACATCTGTGAGTTTTTTAAGTTGTATTGCAGTTTCTGTGTAGAATTCATTTATTTTGATGCTTCTATTGCAACACAAATGTCAAACAGTGATTTTGTTAAGCTCCCTGAGATCCCAGAAAGCCCAAGTTTTTGCAGAAATATTTTGGGCCAACTTATTCTATTCATTATTTCATGAAAGGATTCCTCTGCTCCTACTACTTCTTCCTTTTTTACTAAGCAATTCCTTTGGTACAAAACCAGCACCACTATGCCTAAGTTTGCAACGGCATCAAAACTAGAGGCCTATCAATAGCCATGGCTCTGGGTTTTGTCAGAGCTCTTTATGAAGGACCATCTCCTGAGCTCCATCCAGCTTTTTTTCCATCCACAAAACCACATCCTTTGACTGCCTCCAGCTTGCCCAGAAACCACTCTCCCTGCCCTCAGGCTCTCTTCTGTTTGTGAACCTCCACAGCTTCCAGAGGCTCCTCCAGCTCCTTAGATGCCAGAATGAAGTCTGAGCATCTTTGAAATGACAGGCTGCATGCAACAGCAATAACATCCTGAAACAGCATCTGGGGAGCAAATTAACAGATGGGTGCCCTCAAATTACAAAGTGATAAGGAAACATTCAGTATACACATGATGGGAGCTACAAATGAAGGAGGAAATTTGGTGCTAATAACACCCTGCTATCCACCCTGGCCTGATCCAGTTTTCATTGGTTTGTGTTATGTTTAATAGAAGCTGAATCAAGATCAAAGAGGAAGAAAATAACACAGTACACAATGTGGGAGAGCGACCCAACAACAACATTTGAAACAATAAAGGGAGTTCATTTTCCTCTTGCTGTTGATACTGCCCTAATGTGGTTTTTTTACATTAAACTAAGCCCAATATGTACCTTGAATACTACACAGTGACACTTTCTTCCCCTTTGTCAATACTTGTGATCATGACAAGAAACATGTTCTACTTTTCTTTCTGAAGTCAAGTCTTGTTCTAGCTTCAATTGCAGTTGTAAAGCTTTTCTGACTTTTCTGAAAGAGCATTCCCTTTGCTTTGCTTCTGTATCCTCTAAATAATATTTTGGCCAGCATTATACAATTATTAGCATTGCATTTTCATTGCCAGCCATATCCGTGCTGACATATCAAAACTTCTGGCACAAATGTTACCCATCTGATTCAGAAGTAGTTAAAAAAACATTTTATACACAGACAGAAATATTTTTCTGTCCCAGAGATTGCACACTGATATTCTGGTCAGTCACTTAGCACATTTTCATTGTTCAATATCAAGGTCACACATGACAGAAAGAACAGACTTATTTTTAATATTCCTGCCAAGATGCAATGATTCTGTAGTAACTTTGTTCAATGTTCATATCACAACAGGAGTTTCTGGGAGTTTTCATAAGATTGGAGCTCTAATTCAATCTATAGCAATTATAGTAACAAGGGTGGTAAAGAAGGGCATATTTCAAATGTCCACTTCTCTTGGAATTAGATTCCTGAAAAGTAAATCTCACTAAATAAAATAATATGAATGAAATTTCAGCTCATTTATCTGGCAGAGTGGCATCAACTTAAACTGTGACTTTGGCTGTAATGTGTAAAGATAATGTTCCAAGATTTGGTATGTGACTTAAGATCGACTGAAGTATTTCATGGCCTCCAGTATTTATAAGTGGATGTATCCATTCCTTGCTGCTAAATTCCATAGTGATAACTGCACTTCAAATTTCTGCTGGTAGCTTGAACAGTAAAATGCCAGTTCTAACTATTATCCGTAATTGTAATATTCTTTATAATATACGGACAATCCTGACTTTAGTATGTGTATTGGGTTTGCGTGGCAAGGTTTTGGTAGAGGGGGAGCTACAGGGGTGGCTTCTGTGGGAAGCTGCTAGAAGCTTCCCCCATGTCAGACAGAACCAATGCCAGCCGGCTTCAAGATGGACCCGCCACTGGCCAAGGTTGAGCCCATCAGCGACAGTGGTGGCACCTCTGGGATATAACATACTTAAGAAGGGGAAAAAAAACCTGCGCAACTGAAGTCAGAAGAGAGAGGAGTGAGAACACATGAGAGAAACAACTCTGCAGACACCAAGGTCAGTGAAGAAGGAGGGGGAGGAGGTGCTCCAGGTGTCAGAGCAGAGATTCCCCTGCAGCCCCTGGTGAAGACCCTGGTGAGGCAGGCTGTCTCCCTGCAGCCTATGGAGGTCCATGGTGGAGCAGATATCCACCTGCAGCCCATGGAGGACCCCACGCTAGAGCAGGTGGATGCCCGAAGGAGGCTGTAACCCCGTGGGAAGCCCATGCTGGAGCAGGCTCCTGGCAGGACCTCTGGACCCATGGAGAGAGGAGCCCACTCTGGAGCAGGTTTTCTGGCAGGACTTGTGACCCCATGGGGGACCCACACTGGAGCAGTCTGTTCCTGAAGGACTGCACACCATGAAAGGGACCCACGCTGGAGCAGTTTGTGAAGAACTGCAGCCCGTGGGAAGGACCCATGTTGGAGAAGTTCATGGAGGACTGTCTCCCATGGGAGGGACCCCACGCTGGAGCAGGGAAAGAGTGTGAGGAGTCCTCCCCCTGAGGAGGAAGGAGCAGCAGAGACAATGTGTGATGAACTGACCACAACCTCCATTCCCCGTCCCCCTGTGCCACTCGTTGGGGGAGGAGGTAGAGAAAATCAGGAGTGAAGTTGAGTCTGGGAAGAAGGGAGGGGTGGGGGGAAGGTGTTTTAAGATTTAGCTTTTATTTCTCATTATCCTACTCTGATTTGATTGGTAATAAATTAAACTAATTTCCCTGAGTCGAGCCTGTTTTCCCTGTGACAGTAATTGGTGAGTGATCTCTCCCTGTCCTTATCTTTACCCACGAGCCTTTCATTATATTTTCTATCCCGTGTCTAGCTGAGGAGGGGGAGTGATAAAACGGCTTTGGTGGGCACCTCGTGTCCAGCCAGGGTCAATGCACCACAGTACAAAACAACTATATTTTATCAATAATAGACAATAAATGAAAGGAACGATCAACTCATTTTAGTCTCAGAGGTATATATTTCTAACCAGATTTGCTTCTGCTCAACACAACAGAGGATTAATCAAATGTGTTATTGATTTAATTACAAATACTAAGTAATGTACACATTATATAGGTATATATAATCTTAGCTCTCCTGAAAGGATGGGGAAACAGAGGTGTCACACCTTATCCAGGGTAACTTTGGGCAGAATCCGGAACAGAAATCTGACACTGTTGTTCTAGAGCTCTTTTTCACAGTCCTGATGAAGCTAAGCTCCTGCAGTCAACTTACTTAGCCACTAAGTGTCGTAGGCTTTATCACCAAGAATCAGTAGAGTTCTTGAACATATGCCTGCTTCTAAGCACTTGAATGCTTAGAACTAATGAGCTTAAAGTTGGGTGAAGACTTAAGCACTCTCCTAAATCTATCACTAAACTTCTGTCATGGTTTAACCCCAGCTGGCAACTAAGCACCACACAGCCGCTCGCTCACTCCCCCCCGGTGGGATGCGGGAGAGAATCAAAAGAGTAAAAGTGAGACAACTCGTGGGTTGAGATAAAGACAGTTTAATAGGGAAAGCAAAAGCCACGCACGCAAGCAAAGCAAAGCAAGGAATTCATTCACTCCTTCCCATGGGCAGGCAGGTGTTCAGCCATCTCCAGGAAAGCAGGGCTCCATCACACATAACGGTGACTTGGGAAGACAAAACACCATCACTCTGAACGTCCCCTACTTCCTTCTTCTTCCTCACCTTTATATGTTGAGCATGACATCATATGCTATGGAATAGCCCTTTGGGCAGTTGGGGTCAGCTGTCCCAGCCGTGTCCCCTCCCAACTTCTTGTGCACCCCCAGCCTACTCACTGGTTGAATGGTGTGAGGAGCAGAAAAGGCCTTGATGCAGTGTAAGCACTGCTCAGCAATAATGAAAACATCCCTGTATTATCAACACAGTTTTCAGCACAAATCCAAAACATAGCCCCATAGTAGCTACTGTGAAGAAAATTAACTCTACCCCAGCCAAAACCAGCACACTTCATAATTCCTATAGGATTGGATCCTAATGCCAATATATAACAGATAAAGACACAAGACTTACCATGAAAGAAAAAGCAAATCAGTCCTAGTAGATAACAACGAATCAGAAAGCACCAGGCAGTCTGAATGAGGAACTGGCTGTTAAACATTGGCCTGGGAAAGGGTAACAGTTTCCCAATTAAAAAATACGAAGGCAAGAATAAAAGGCACAACTACAAAAGCACCTAAGTAACATCATTTGTTGTGGATTACAAGATGGAAAATCAATGCAGAGTATTCAAAGGAGAAACTTTTGCTGTAGAAGGTCTCTTAATGTAAAATGCTAGTTTCAGAATTTTGTTGTCCAGATGACTCTGTCAGCCATTTTTGAAGAATTCACTGTTTAATATATTTAATAGTTCCTTGCTATGTTGCATACACACATTGTTTACATTGGCAGATGAATGACAGATGGTGTCCTTTTCCTATGTGTCTCCCTGTTTGAGCTGAAGCAAGTCATGGAAAGGATAATTACAAACATGAGGGACTTTGGAGTTGGTCGAGTATCTTAGGCTTTTGTTGGGATTAGTGAGTGCATTTGAAGAGTTACAAGGTGCTTGTTAAACTGTTTTGGAAATAAGACTATGTAAGAAAAGAAAGAACTATCACCACAAAAGTTTTGGTTTTATGCACCAGCCTCAAAAATGGCAAATGTGTTCCTCAGGCTTTTTCCTAGATGCTTTTGAAGAATCACTAAAGGCTGAGAAGAAACACTGGTTTGTTATTAACAGCAATCATGATCCCAGAAAGCAATATCCAAGCAGCACAAAAATATCATCCGGAAGCCAGTATCATCTTTTGGGACTTTATTCTCCTTTGGAAAACTGACTGTAATGGCATCTGAAACTGTAAGCACTGTCCTAAATCCCTAACTTGTTTACTCAGAGACAAAATGCTTACTGCAGCAAAACTCAAAGACATGCAAGGACATAGGTTAGTAAGTTTGTATATGGACATGTAGGGACTAACATTTCCCATATAGATAATAAAATTATAGAACACCTGTGGTTTACAGTGCATACAACACTAACTCTTTGGAAAATACTAGCTGAAATATTGCTGAAATATTGAAATTCAGGAAAATGAGTGTAGAATTGCTGGTATATTCAGCAATAAGGCAGTTGCATTATATATCAGCACTTCAGAATACTAAAAGACATCTATCAACAGAGTGGAAAACAGACTGTGCAACTGCAATGAGCTATCAATTTGCTGTCAAACTCTTCTCTCAGTCTGACAATGGTCCTCACTGTTAGAGCCCAAGTGGTGGCATCCCATAAAACTATGCAGAGGATTAAAGACTTTTATGAACCCTCTGCCCTGGTCTTGATGGTCACTTAATTAAATCTTATAAGACCACTGGAAATAGTTCCCCACTGACTAAAGTGCCTAGAAACATATTCAGCATATGAAAGCTACTACTAGGAATAAAACCTTTTTTATGTGGTTTTTTTTTTTGTTTTTGTTAATGGAAAATATTTCATAACAGGGCATCTCAAAGGCAGACTTTCAGTTGGAGCTAGATAAAAACCTGACATTTTCACCTTTGAAAATCTTCCTCTGGATCCACAAAATGAATTTCACTTCTGTGTTGCCATGGACAAAAGTGCTGCGTCCTGGAGTCCCCAGCCCAAGTTTGAAACTCTAATTCCTGATATGAGAAGAGTGTGTCCCCAGTGAGGAACTGGCAACCCAGATTTAATCCACCTGGGAGAACTGGCTGTGTCAGAAAGGTAAGAGAGAGCTCACGTGTGGAGCAAGGATTACTGGGAGTGAATACCTTGACATTAAGCTATGGTATTATGCACCAGGCAGCATTGCAGCACCATCACACCCAATACAGGGAGAAGATGCTTGAACTCAACATGCAGCAAATCCAGACAACTGCTTTAACAACTTGGCAGCAGATGCAAACTTTCTCCATTTTTCTGTCTTAGCCCTGACTCTCACATTTCAGGCTGCATAATGGATGGATAATAGAATCAATCATAGAATGTCTTGGGTTGGAAACAACCTTTGAAGATCACCTCATGCAGTCCTGCAGCATGGGCAGGAACATCTAGGATGTCATAGGATTCATAGGATGGAAGTTATCCCTGCCCCGCTCTGAACTGAAGGGGCACAATTACAGTAGTCCTGGAAAGTGAGCTTGAACACTGTGCATCTAGATCAGGCATAGAATGCACCTGCACACTGGGGGAACGTTCTCCAGCCAGATTATCAAAGGTAAGTAATGCTCCATCCTCTGATAAATAAATACATATATATGTGTGTATATATATATATATATATGTGTATTTATGTATGCATACATCTCTACATCTGTATCTATAAGCTACTTAATGTGAAATTCCTGATGTTGCTACAAGGCATCAGAACTAAGCCATCCACTTGCCCAGCTGGGACAGTCTGCAATATTCCAGAAGCAGGACAGACAGCTTTGGTCATCTCTGGGGATTTTTATGATTTTTAACCTTCTTGCCATTAAAACAAATCTAAGAAATACTTGGATAACTCTGAGCAACAGGGAAACAGTCTGGTGTCTGTTTGGTTTTAGAGCCTTTGGCAATAGGGAACTAAACCCCATTACTTATGCTCAGCGCTGAAAGAAGAAGGAGATGGGACTGGGTCCTCCAGCTACAGTGTTTAAAACACCCGCCTGGAGACTCACATTCAAGTCTTCTGTAAAGCAATGATTTTAAGCCACATTTTTTGTTTTCTAAGAGACTGCTGTATTTACTAGACTATGAGAGAAAGTTTGTTCAGTTCTACTTCGTGCCAAACAACAGTAAATGCAGAAAATGTGCAAATAACTGTAAGCTTCTCTAGTGCTTGCATTTATTAGGAAGCCTTGGATTATAATCCTTGTTGATAACAACATCACAATAATAACAACCATAACAATAATTGCAACCACCTTGCTAAAGGGCAGATTTGTATGGATGGTCTACTTGGATGATCTACCACCAGATACAGTAGTCACCAGGAAAGAAAATAAACACTGATCATTTAATCTTAAAAGTTTCTTTGCTTTTTGGGTTTTTTTTCATAAGGGTCCATATTCTGAACAATATCCTCCATGGTTAAAAACTAGAATAGCCCTCAAAGTCATGTTACATTGATTGCACTTCCTAAAGGTCCTTTGTTCAGAATGTAATAACGCTCCACCACTCAGAGCATCTGTAGGTAAATATAAAACAGCCAAATAATGAGAACATTTTCTAGAGAGCAGCCAGGCAGCCCAGGATATATATGAACATTACAAACATTTTTTGCAGCTAGGTATGCTAGCCAAATTTTTCACTTAAAAGTAGATTTCAAATTCTGCCCCTAAATTTGGCCACTGGAAAAGGAGTAGCTCCTGGAAATAATAAAATGAGATCACAGTGGTTTTATTAAAGGGTGAAACTTTTCTGATAATGATGAAAGCAAAATGAAATGAAATCCACTTGTCCACCTTGATGCAGTTAAAGTCACTGATCTGCTTCTTAGATATCAAAAAGGTATTTGACCAGGTCAAATAGACCTTCCTTTTCTATACATTGTGAAAGCCTGGATTTGACTTCCCCCCTCCACCAAGGGTATGTGTTTTGGTCAATGGTGGGTTATCATAACAATTTTTCCTTCAGAGGACCACTGGACAAGAAAATCAATATGTTATCTTGCTCTTTAATGTCATGCATTTTTGGGGTGTTTCAACTAATGGGAAAATGCTCATATTTGAGGAATCATTGGTGCTAACAGAAAACAAATCGGTCCTCTGCACGGGCACTTTTAACTTATTTTTAACCTCTGCTTTGTACTTCCTAATTTTACTTTTATGCCCAGGGAATTTCAATACAATCTCCATATACTATTAATAAAGCTATGTACAAATTCCAATGCTATTAAAACTAATTAAAACCATTCTTTCTCATTAGATGGGTTCCTCTGAAGTTAGGAAGGATTCAACAGCAAAAAGTTGGTATAATTTTAAGATATTAAATTTTAAATATAGCACTGCAAACTACAATTTTCTATTAATGTCCTGCCAGACAGTTTTTAAAAACACAATGCAGTCTCCTGTGATTAAGTAGGAAGACTACAGAATAAAGTTTTGTAGAATAAAATAAAATTCCAAAAGATAATTTTGTTTTTATTTACATGTTTGTTTATTTTTATTTATTTTTGTGATGCGTGTTTTATTAATAAGACCAAGATGGATTTTCTCTAGATTCAGGAGATAATCTTGGGATTTGATAGAAGCATCACAGGGCTGTAGATAAAGGTTCTTCTGCACCTTTAATTATCCTCCAGTTACTGGAAAGGCAGCCACCAAGGTATGGAAAGGTACAGAAGATGTTCATATTCTTTGTACCCTACACCTCTTAGAGACTACTAAAAATCTTATCACAAGGGACCTGGCTATATTCCTAGTAGTGTGGATTACTCCTTGCCATCTCCTGAGTGGGCAGAGAAGGAGCCACCACCCTCCTCAAGGTCTCTGCCCCAGGAACAGCTTAGTTAGACTTTTCAGTAGCTATTTCACACTCCTAGGACTGGAGAAAGCAATGATGTTTAGAAGAGGCTATGAAACAGTGCAACAACATCTGGTGTGATTTAGTGCCATGGCTCATGCCATCCCTATCCTTCTCACTCCCCTTGGCCTGTATCTTGTCTGCTCCAGGCAAGACATGTATAGGCACAATCGGAGTGCATGTGCCAAATCTTCGTTTTCTTACAGTAAAAACTGAGTGAATAATTGTATTTTAGCCTTTGAAAATTTCTCCTTTTGGCTTTTGCTCCATCCATTTCTCCCATCAAACAAATAGCTGCTGATTGAGGCAGGTGCTATTTTTAACTAGCAGCTGAAATGTTCCTTTATTGGCTTTTCATTTTCAATGTTCTTTCTTCCCCATCTTACTTAATGGGTGTTTGCAATTTTAGAATTCATTAGATGAATCCAGAGACATAGGTTAGGTAGATTTCTGTGGAAATGCCTACAGCGGGTCACGAGAATCAGTTTACTTTTCTTGTGTTCAATCTTCCCAGACTGCCTTAATTTAGGAAGAAACAAACCACCGCATTTAATAGACTCTGGCATGCATGACCCAACACTTAACACAATTCAGTTAGATACGGAATTAAACATGAGCTACTTTGCACAATTTAATGCATGTCAGGAGGCATGTAAAGAACAGGAAGGCTTGTTCAAATGAATTTTTGGCCCTGTTTCTATGTGAATACCTGTGGGAACTGAAAGAAAGAAAAGAAAGTAATTATAAAAATATTTAAATATCCTTGTCTGTTACAGTCCGTTATGAAAACTATAAGAAAAGAAAGGACAACAGTTTACTTTACATTTCAGACATTTCCTGACACCTATCAGGAAATTCATCTAACCAAAAGGAACAAGATTTCAGTTTCATTTTTCGTGTTCAGTAACTGTTCAGAGGCGAGGAGCCTGATGGAGATCGGCTTCCTGCACTGGCGGCTTTCCAGGCAGCCAGCCCTGGAGAACACGAGCCTCTGAGGAGCACAGCTGGTCCAGCTGCCTCATGCCGGACCCCTTCAAAGTTATAGCCCTTCACATCACCTGCTTTCAAGTAGAGAAAGGAAAAAATGAGCAACATTAAGACTGTGTGGCCTTTCTGATATCTATAATTTAAAGTGCAGTGGTGCTCATTTGGTGGGAGAGTTCTTGTGCACCGTCAGCCATTTAAAAGTCTGACCTTTTAGACTAAGCCTGTTATTGTAAGCCTGTCTGCAGGCACTAGAGGAAGATCACCATCTTCAGACTTATCTCCATCCAAAAATACCTGCTGTTTCTTCCTCTGCTGCCCCGTGCTGCTATGTGCACCCCAGTGTTTCTCTTGGTCTTCTGCAGAGCAACAGGTAAATCTGTTCTTTCTGGGGTTCATCTGTTGCAGACAGATGCTCTCACACCCCTCCTCTCTGGGCTCTGAAGAAAGAATTACTTTTCTGGTTTCCGTGATAACTTCTGAAGGAGCTAGATTGGGAATGTAAAGCAAGGTAGTAATTTTTAGCCCGTGATGTATGGCTTAGCTGCACTGGGCTTGTAACCATACCAGCAGTTTCATTCTTGGCCTCCTTCACCAATATTAACTGAAACATATTAAAAATACCAAGGGAATGACTCAGTGTGGAATGATCACTCTTGGATACCCTATAGTGTCTAAAATGGCACAAAGCACCTATGTGTAAGCATCTGAATTGCTCCCAAAGTTTTGTAGTACCGGCTGTTGTCAGAAACAGCATTACCTTCTGGGTACTTTTCTTTTGCACGTGCATCCAGATTGCACAATCAGGGTGTAAAGCTGTTTAAGTGTTTCGATATCCACATTCCTAGAAGTCTCAACCATTCAGGGCATCCTCCCGGTGTTTTTTTATTCCTGACAAAGCATGTTGTTCCACGACCACTGAGAACCAAGAAGTCTGATAGATGCTTTATTCAGCATCTGAATTTAGGTGTTGTGCATTGAGGAACACCAGCCTTTGCCTAACACAAAGACTCAGTTAGAACCTCTTAAAGATGTGGCTTCTCTTTGCCACATGCTGAAGGAGGCTGCCTTCATTAAACCTTTGCAATAAAAGCCTGTGTGCTCTATGTGCGTGGAAGTCGAGCATTCATAGGCTTCCACGGGTGAGTTGCACCGCCAGGCTCTGCCAAGGACTGCCCTCCGGGTGCCACGCACCTGCGGGATGCACACAGGGGTCCACCAGAGCAGAGGAGATGACTCCAGCCCTGAGCACATGTGGAGGAGCAGTGCCAGTCAGGCAGCAACTGGACTTTGCTCTTTATACAATGACTTATCTTTACCTTACCTGAGGGCGGGGAGGGCAGTGTGCCAGAGAGAAACACTTGAAGGGGAATCACCAAACTGAGAGGCTGGAGGAGGGAAGTAGGGTGGGGGGGAATAGCATTTCTGTCAAGTCCTCATCCGGTCTGGGGAGGGACCCAGGCCCTGCCTGCACAAAAGCAGGTTGACTCACTGCAGCCAGCTCCGCCAGTCTCTTTATGCGCTCTGTAAAAAGCAGAGCTCGTAGCTTATTGCTGTCCTTCTGAGCAAAGGAAGGCAGTTCATCTACCGGGCTCCTCAGACCCACCCAATGCAAGGAAGCTGCCCCCCTCTCCAACTCCTCTCGTCCCCTGCCAAAGCCCCAGGGGCTATCATTTCAACCTCCTCCATTTCAAACACGTTCTGAAGCCTGAAGCTTACCTCATCCCACAACGCTCTTAACTTCCATTGTTGTTATTATGCTGCTCATCCCTTAGTACAGCTATGAGACGTCTGACTCCTGTTAAACTCCACCTTCAGCCTGCAGCAGTTGCAACGACTGCTCACAGGCTGGCCAGGACATTTGAAAGAGAGAGTGCGGTTATACAGTAAATAAGAGGGTTAAATACAAGCTATCATTGAAGTAGCTTATTGCATTGGTTTAATTGTATTAATTCTATCTTTAATTGATATTTTTGTGTTTCTGATTACCACAGCAGGATTAGGAGGAACGAAGAGAAGGCAGACACAAGCACAGAGCCAGTAATGTACTGTTCTTTTTTACTAATGGTGCTGTATTTATGATCATGCAAAGCCCAAACTAACTTCCATTAAAATAAATAGAGACTTTCTTTTTACTTTGATATGTCAGAAACCAAGTGTAAGATCTACCTTTAATTAAAAAAAACCTCACTGAGCTCAAGGAGCTGAGCTGAATGCTGTCGGTATTCACCACACCGCTCCTTCCCCTCTTTCTCCCCTCACCCCCTGGGTTCTGCGGCTCCGTTAAAGCCTCTCCTGATTTGCAACAGGATGAGAGAAGAGTTTACATCCTACATATTTTTTCAAGCCACGCACAGGAACTGTAATGTAGCAGTGCAGAGGCACTCCAACTAATATACTAATTGGATGCAGATGTGTTCTGCCTCTTGGAAAAATAAGACCAACTGGATGATCAACAAGAGCCAAATGGGTAATTTCTTTTTAAACAAATTGGTTTTATTAACTTAAAACTGCCCATAATCCAACTAGTCTGGCAGAGTTTGGATACTATGAAACCACAAGCAGCGTGTGATACCTGTTATTATCTCATACTACTTTTGGCTGTGATCTTGCCATTCTGAATAAAGGACTAACATGTAATGCTGAAGTCTCTCTTAAATAAAGGGTAGCACGTGTGAGCACTGCCCCAGGAGCTGGCCAGGAAATGAACTGTGATTCAGGCTGAATTCTTTTCTTGCTCCCTACTTTCTTCAGCAGGAATGCATTTGTACACTCTGCCCATGGAAAGCCCAGCTTTCACCCACCCTCGGTGAGCAAAGAAGGGCACTGTCAGGGGGAAGGAAAACATGCTAGTCTTGCTCTTAGTGGAAAGGAAGGATTTTAGCAATAGCTTCCAATGCTACTTGCAATCCTATCAGCCACCAAGACACACAAGCTACCAAGACTGACATTTTAAAGGTTAACATGGGGCCCTTTCATCTAAGAGATGCTACTGTCAGACAACAAATTCTTGTATAGCTCACGCCTTTGGTAGTGACTGGAGGAGTGCAGTGTCCGTGCAAGTCAAGAGGCTACAAAGTCAAAAGGATCCCACTGAACGTGAATCCCTTGGTGCTGCTTAAAAACCTTGACTTTCCTGAGTGACAGATGACCAAGTGAAGGGCCAAGAGCTGAACACTTTGTTGAATATTTTTTTCCTTTGAAAACCAGCATATTTTTATTCCTCTTCTACCAGTTTTATTTCTGTGGAAAAGTAATCCATCCTGTAAAATGATTGTTATAACTTTAATAGAGACAGGAACAAAAATAATGGGTATTGTCAATACTTTTTGGAAACAAAATGGTTGGAAGAGCCAATAGTGTTAGTATCTATACAAGTAGGGCTACCAGTGTCCACAGCACTGCATCTCTCTTCTTGAACCCTCTCGCATAACTTGATTTCTGAGTCCCGCTCTTTGGGTGATGATTAGTGGTTTGGGAGGGCAGCCAGAGATTTTAATTTCAGAATGAGGGATTGCAGGCTACCAAATGACATCTAGGAATTACTCTCAGAGGTCTCTATTTTCCAGGTGAGTTAGACCATGTCTTTTTTTTTAAAGACATAAAACATAATTCAACAAATGAATACCTAGATATAGTATCAATGAAACCTAGATATAGTATCAATGAAACCTAGGTATGCATTTTAGCCTTGGAGAGCAATGAAAAATAGTAACAATGGCAGTATTCTTACCCCTGAAAACAATAAAAGTATAAGAAAGGAGAAAAAGGAACTAAGTTATCACAGAATAGAGAAACCATAGACATCAGCTGAAAGCAGCAGAAAAAAAAAATCAAAACTTTGGTGATTCCTATTACTGGTTTGAGAGAATACAATCTGAAGTGCCTGTTTTACAAGGATAGCCTTGTACCAGAACAGTGGGGTATGAACAGCAGATTTGAAAAATTACATTTGAGATGATTGCTGGTTCAGATTATTTGAGATTACAATCACTTCAGACATAGCTTCTTTTATTTTTAATTTTAGAAATGTGCTAACTGAGAACTACAAGAAGAGTAAATAACAATCTAGTGAGACCCGTGTGAAAGATGTTTATCTGAACCAATTGAAGAACAGGAGTTAAACATTAAAACAAAACAAAACAAAACAAAACAAAAAACGAAAGAAGGTTTGCAAAGTTACATATGTTCAAACATAGCAGACGAAACACTTCAGTTTTTAATGGAAGAACAAGTGGCAGCCAGGTTGGGATGTTCAAGTCACGAGTTGCAGGAGCAGACATTGCCCCCATGTAAGAAGAATAACAAGTCATAGGCTGCAGCCATGTCGTGGATCTGCATGCTCTGTGCCAGGAGCTACTAACAGGGACCTAGAGGCTTCTGGGCTTCAATCCTTACCCTTCAGGTAAACCCACTTGTGTTAAAAAATGCACTTTTCACGAATTTTCACTAGAAACTGACCAGGCCCTTAAGGCCACATAATTTATCTAATGGTTGATTGCAGCATCCAAATACAAATGTCTTGAGGTCATGCTTGAAAACATGACCTGCAAACAAAGATAACTCCAATACAGATCTGCAAGTTTGAGAATGACCATGAAGAAAAGCAAAAAGATTCCAGTTAATAAATGTTGAGAAATATATTCAAGTCAGTCCTTTTCAAACTTCCCAATTAATAAAAAAAAAATTTGCATAAATGATCTAGTTAGTCATTCACGCATTACGTTGGGTTCTCCAGGGAACCTTTTTTAGCCTCCTGGAACTGTGTGCAGATGCTGATGCTTTTTCTCTGTGGGGCATTCATTGGGGTCAGAGCAGGGTTCCTTCCTTGCCTCTCTTGTAGAGAATGGAAGTGACAGTGATCAGGCAAGAGCAGGAATGCTCTGGGTGCATATACATGGCTAGGTAAGTCTTATGCTTTTATTTTTTAATGGTAGGCATACCTTGGAAACAGCTGCAAGATTCATATTCTAAGTTTAATTTTCCAAAGCTGTGAAGCAGTTATTTTGGCATCAGTCGTGCTCTCGTGGCTCCACTGTGTTCGACAGACTATGTGGTAGAGCTCTTGCATTCACAGGATCATTCACAGGATCAAACCACAGAAAGACTGCATTTGGAAGGGACTTCTGGAGATCACCTCAACCAGCTTTCTTCCCTAAGCCAGGCTAACTTCAGGACTGAAAATCTAGTTAGAGTTAAACCATAATCTTTTAGAAAAAGTGATTTTTTCAGTCTTGGAGTTTTACACCCCAAACAGTGGTTCCCAAATTTTCTGTTCTCAGACAATGTTGTCTGCCTGCATCATCATTGTACTAAATATAGTTGTCTGTGTAAATGACATACTCTTTCAAATCACTGTGTGAATCATCTACAGTTCACCTATCATGGTTTTGCAGACCATCAATGATGTGGGGGTGACAATTTGGCAATTTTTGTTTTAAAATGTATAGAAATGACCATAGTTACATATATGGCTTTAGCCTAAAAAAACTTCTACTCTCAGCTGGCATAGTAATAATTCTGTTATATAGATTCCTTTTAAGGTCATTATGACAGATTCAAATTAGACCTAGATACAGTTACAGAATCCATATCAAACGAGATACTGATACACTAAGATCTTCAGGAGAAACATTTCAAAGTGGATAACTTCTAAGGCAGGATTTGTTTTTATAGCTTTTGTTCCACAGCACTATAATTAAGTCTGACATGATAAAAACCCAGTCTTATTGGAGGACTTTGCTTCTCAGCTGGTAATATCTTATGTATCTGATTTTCATTTCTGTGTTTAAAGGTTCATTTTGCCACTCTTTTTATTCACTACTCTATGTAATTTTTGTTTATCTTTCAGAAGCCTACTGGCAGTATTTCATAGACTGTTATACAGTTCTGACAGTCTGGGCTCTAGCTAGTCAAATGCTTCATTTCTGTCCTGGCTATATTTGTCTGTCCCTTAGAGGTATATTCGCTAACAAAGCTGTGGAATGACTTCAAATCACATAGATACTGTCCCAGATCTGGATGAACTTTTAGGAAATCTGCTCTGTAAAGGATCACAATGAGATACGTGAATAGCCTGTATCTTAATTTCGTATAAAATGGATAGCTTTCTGTAATAGGAAGACTTGTACTGCAGAACAACAAACTGATGTGTATAAACCCGTAAGCGGCTGCTCTGCTGGGCTCAGAGCAGCCAGCAGGTTTTATTAGTCTTGCGACTCACTGGAGAAGCCGCTGAATCTGCCAGTGTTCGGGTGATAGCTCTGCCCTGGGATCTGTCGGAGCTATTGCACATCCATCTGGCAAAAGGTTTAGCGACGCACGAGAGCTCCAGCCTCACAAACAAATACAGAGCAGAGTGTGCTGGTGCCAAAGACAGATACTGGCAGAACTGCCTTGCCTGGCAGTTGATGGGTGCACACATTACAGCGCTGACATAACCCGCCACCTAACACTGTGCATGTCCATTCGTCGTCTCTGGAGGTGAATGGCTGCTCATCCTGAAAACTGCTAAGACAGCAGTCTTAAATGTACATAAAAAGACTAAGCCCCTGAATGTAGAAACAGCAGCTGCCAATTTACTTCATTTGGAGGAGTGTTCACCTAGCGTATTTGAGTATGTGTAGCATTTATTAAAGTAGCCATCTAGAAATACAGGCAAATAAAACACAAGGCTAGCTTAAGAATTCTTGGGAAAGAAGAATCAGACTCACTTCTGAAAAGTTTCTAATGTTTATTAATTTATAGAGTCTATGGACTAGAATGTGTTGGCAGGAAGTTAAATATCTTAACAGTTAGCTGCAAAACAATGGGGGTTGGTGGAAGGAAGAGAATGACAAAATCAATGCACTTTTATAGATAGATAAAATATCTAAACCCATTTCCCTATAAATAATAATGGCATTTAAAACCTGTTACCACACTGTAGTAAAATGAAACAGTAACAGCTGTTCTAAAAATATTCAGTTTCTGAAACGTTAGAAGTTAGAAATTAGAGATTTCTAACTAGAGATAGAAATACGTAGAGATTAATTGCTGGGGGAAAGCACAAACAAAATGCAGTTTGGAATATGATTATGTATCTCTGAGGGGGACTCTCAGCAGTGTCATTGTGGCTGTAAGATTTCTGAGCTTTCTTAAAACATTCAAAAGCATCTGTACAGGGCCCAGCCTGAAGGACCTTGCCTGTAACAGAAATCTACGAGTATGTGGTTCAAAGAGAAATAGTAATGGATTCAGTAAGCAGGTCACCATGTGACCTTCTTTTTAATCTAGCCTATGCCATTTGACTGGTGCCAGAATATAACAGTTGGTTTTATCAACAGGTAATTTCACTATTTGTGTCATATGGTCGTCTTTTCAAAATCACTGGAGAACTGTAGAGATATAAATCAAGCTGCCTTGTGACAAATACAAAGCCACAACTCCATATCATTGTATGAAAGCACTTTATTAAAAAAAACAAACCCTGAGGTAATGCAACAAGCAAATCTGAATTAAAATAGGTGGCCTAGAAGCAATGCGGTTTTGCTTGAGAATGGCAAATGGGAAATATAGCCAGTTAGTACTCTCCTTTCTGCACAGTCATATTTGGTTCTGAAAATTTCTTAGGAATTTAAAAAGTATCAGGAAGCGTATCATGGGTGAAGCTAAATGATTTCCGCTCTCTTCTCCTTTTTCAACTTTATTTAAAAAATTAATTTTAAAAAAAAGAGCAGTCAAAGCCTGAATTTCCATATTGTACAATTATGTCTTGTTAAAGGAGAGGTTATGTTGAAACTGTCACTCTGGTTTCTTTTGGTGCTCAAAGTCATATAGAGTAATGAGATTGACACAACCAGAGGCAGTCTTTTGATGACTGACAGTCACTGTCTCCTCAACGTAGATACTTTCTGCTTTACCATTACTCTTCTACAAAGAAGTGAAAAAAGTGCATGCTAACAGCCAGAATTTTTGACAAATGTAAGCTTTCCTCCTTTATGTTCTTTTCAGAGGATGATGCACTTGGCTGCTCCTGGAAAATTCATGAATCATGGTTTCCAAGGTCTTTGTCATGGTTCCTATTGTAACAAAAGCTAGATGGACAATTGGTAATAATTTATGCAGAAGATTTAGCCACTTTTTCTATTTTAGAAGTCAGCTTCAAGACAACTGTGAGAATTTCAAATTTACTCACTCTTCATTACTGCTTAATTCCTGGGGTGAGTGAATAGTAGTCTGAAGGTTGTTTGCAATCTGTCTGGTGCAAATATTTGTTACTTGTTGTAGGCATTGTCCTCCGATTGCTCTATCTAAGCAGGGGTTGCCAACCTGAGAGGTGTGTACCACTGCATGTATGCAAGCTAGCTGTCCCAGCTGGTCACTTCACAACAATTTAAGTGAATGAATAAACTTTGTGGCTTTATGGGTGTTAATCTAAGCTTTAAAAGAACAGAAGTTCCTGGAGGGCCCTTGATTCTTCCAGGGAAAGAGTGAGTAAGCACAATGGGAAAGGAAAACTGCCAGAAATAAGGAGAGCATGTTGAAAAATTTAAGTCTCTCCTTTTCTTCCTTTGCACAAGGAATATCATTATATTCGGCCATATGCATATCCAGACTTAAAAATAGCTGGATTCCTTCCTGACTAAGAGGGAGAAGGGTATAAACCATATGTATTGGCTGTCCAACAGACTTACATCTACATGTGAATATACATGTGTGGTCCTGGCTGTGACTGATGTCATCGTGTGTCTGTACAAATGCCTGCCAGGTACACTGGAAACAAATCCATTCCCTGCTGTACTAATAACACTGTCCTTCCTGAGCAGAGCCCAAGCCAGCTTTGAGGAGCTTGGGAGGGGTTTTTAAGGGAAATCTATTGATGATTTCAGTGAATCAGTGATGTGCATGCTGCAAAGCTATTTATTTATGAATAATGTACATAATGTCCTTTTCACCCTTATAATAGGAACAGCATTTGAAAACTCTTGCTTTTCTTCTGAAACTTCTTTCCAGCTACTTCACCGCCCAAAAGCTTCCTCTGTTGGCTTTCTCTCAGGAACACAGCACAAGTGTTTTCTAGCTGGCTTTTTGGATTATTCCACCTACATGGTCACTGGATGCTTCCACACCTCCACGAACGTTATTCTGCCCTGTGCTTCTGGAGACAACCTACAGAAAGTTCATCCACTCAGAGAGCTGTGGCCAGCTCTTCTCCATGCTCCACAGCCATGTTTAAAGTATGGACTTCCATTTTTTCATCTGTTTTAGTTTCAAAAGCAAGCTTAATTACTGCCCCACCCCCAATGAAGGATAAATATTGTTCCCTTCAGTTTCAAGATTTCAACCAGTTTGTGCCATAACAAGAAAGAACAAGCAATAATAACGGCTGAAGGGCTTCCCTAGGCATGAATTTTCTCTCCATGAGGATGAAGGGGAAAGTCTTCATGGGGATATCACTAACATGTCTAAGCTGTACTAACATTGGGTTAGCAATGTTGGAAAACGATATCAAACTGCTAAACAGAAACACATTTGGCATTTTTAGGCAAGGTGAAAAAGAAACTAAGATAGCAGTGACTGAGAGAAGATAATGAAATACAAAGGATTTTGCAGGTCCAGAAAACTCAAGAGAAGGTCTGTACCTACAGGAGGAGAGCTTCAGTTTTGGTTCAATCAGTTGTTTTTGTCTGGTTTTAGGGTATGATATGAAGCTGTTGCTGATAGAACTGCTGCCAAAATGCCATTTTTTCTACCACCTGTTTCAGATTAAATAAGGGTTTTTTTCAGTAATGAAGATAGAAAGTAGTGGAAGTTTTGCACACCAGCTGAGCTACAATCCTACAGTTGGGTAATTCTGTTTTGGAATATTTTTTCAGACTAAAAGTTTCTCACACAAAGTTTTTTTTATTCATCTCAGAAGATGGCTATTTTGCCAATTCAGCTATGCATCCAATGGATTTGCCATCCTTGAGAAAATAATAATGTATTATCATCCTTGAGATAATAATAATGTAATAATTCATTAAAACTGGTGTTCATTTCTAGCTGTGGCTAAAAATTGGCACTTTTAAGGAAGTTTTCCTGTTCCCCGCACCAAAAGGATGTATGTAGCTACTGTCCATATATAATATCTTTCCCAAACATCTTCTATTTTATTTCCTTCAGAGTTCTTCCTGCACATATTTTTAATAAGTTCTGCCTCAATAATTTTGTGTTCTGCACTTGCTGTTCCCATCTTCTTATGAAGTTTCTAATACATATGAATATTTTGAACCCCACCCAGTAAAGCAGAACAATCAATTACAGAGCAATAAAAAAAATCCCTGGAAATGAACCAAAACGTATCTCCTCTGAAACTGAAGAGCCTCAGACAAGCTGAGGGTAAAGAGGTTTAACTTGGTCCCTTGCCAAATAGACCATACCTCTCTGAGAAATCAGATCAGACAGGAAATGAGCACAAATATATAAAACCCTGAAATTCTAGAAAAACCTGGAATCCTCCCACTATCCAGAAGACCTCTCTGATAGCATTTCCCTCCCACCTCTGCCCTTTTATTCTTCTGGAGTAGTTGCAATCCCTGGTAAAGCAACTCTGTCAGGATTGACAATGATTTTCCTGTGCTTACTCTGCTAATACTTGCTGCAACATGAAAGATGTATTTTGTCTCACTTAGCCCAAATCAGGAAATATAATGTTTTTGTTTATAAGTGAAGCAGTGGTTTTCCTCTCCTTTTTTTTTTTTTTCTTAGAACATATTAAGTGAGTAAAGGGTTGGCAGGTTAGATGATAGAGTGTACCTCAGCTTGGTGCACTGCACTTACTCATTCTATCTGTGTTAAAATAAAGACTTTGTGCTAATGTGGTCAGCCTTAGCAAACTGCTTTGATGCAGTTTAGGCCTCTGGCTTAGAGTAAAAAAAATAAATAAATTTAAAATAACATAAAGAAGTGAAAAAAGAAAATCTACTGAGACAGGGCAAAAAAGAAGAGGGAGGGCACACACGGCAACAAGCAACTTATGCTTTCCTTAGCTGGGCTATACCCAGAGCATTTCCTTGGATGGCCAGGGTAGCTGTGATACTTAGCGTTGTAAAATTAATATTTAGGGATGGAAGAAGTCCATATGGATTATCTAGATTCATTCATTTATCTGTCTAGCTTTGATACCTTGTAATATTTTTATCCTCTAAGTGCTTGTATATCTATTTTTTTCCCCTGTATGTTCCTGAATAAAGCATATACTGCTACTTTTGGTACTAAGAGATTACCCAGTGCAGAAAAAAGTGAACTCCCTTGGCATTTGCTTATTTCATTTGCCTAAGTTTGTGCATTCTATAAATTATTCAGAGAAGTGATATTAGTGGATCAACAACAGCTCTGGTTCATCAGGTCATATTAACAATCTTGGACCATTAGGTTGGTAAGCTGCCAAAGTATAACATAGAGAGTGAATTTAAAATGCAGATTTTCAGAATAATCCTCCTCTACACAGTGTCAAAGTCCGTTTGTGAGATATTCCTATAAAATATAATTGTCAGTGCAGCCCCATCCCTGGAGTCGAGGATGAAATCTGGGACCTTTGGGAACGCAATGTTTAAATGCGTGTTTTTCCTGTCATCCCTCTTCTTACTGCTCTGAAAATGATTGCAATCAGGAGCTCCACGTAGGCAGCCATTTTGTGTATCATCTGTTCACTTCCCCCATGCTTTCAAAGTGCTCCAGGAGGATTTTTGCTGAAGATTTTCCAATCACCTTTTTCTTCCTTTTACTGGTCTGCGTAGAAAATATCTATAATGGGGTGCAATTGAGAGATTCTGATTGTCCCTCCATTCAGTTGCCTAGGAAACAGACTTGTGGATATCCAGCTTTTTCCTTCATTACTGAAGATGCCATTTACAGTTGATTTCCTCCTATGTCTCCTTTGCTGTGTGCACTGCTGAAAAGGAAAGGACAGAATAAAGCTGTTCTATTGTTTGGTTTGCTGTTTTAAGGTGTTATTTGTTTGGAGAACATTCAGGTTATAATGTCTGAATACATTGTTCATGACTGATAGCCGTGCCATGGGCAATATAGATAGCTGAAGATACCACATAATTAATTCCTTTCCTTTTTTTTTCTTTCCTTGTCTTTCTTCTGCTTAACGGGAAAGAGTCAAATGTAAAGCTGGTTAGACTCCCTCAAATTCTGTAATCTAGTTATATCTGTGAAACATTACCATGGTATTAATTATTCTGAAATTCAAATTGAAAAATAGAGGTACAAATGAGAGCAGACTTGTTTCCTTCCACTCGCTTTAATGTCTGCTTATGTACACTGAAGTGGAGGAAAGTATTAATTTTGAGGCTGGGTCATAGCATGCCCTGTTGAGGATGGATCTTAATCAGTCTGAGGGCTTTAACTCTAAAAAGCTCCAATTTGACATCTTCCTCTGAAAAGGTGTAAATGGTGACTCACTGTACTATTTAAGTGCAGTATAAATTTATTGTTAGTAAAAGAAAAGATATTAATCATGAAGACCTCCAGGTATTCATTTGGATGTGTGTTTTTCTTCTCTGCTTCCTTTTCTTTATTCTTTTCCTTTGTTCTCACTCTTATTATTTCGGCTCCTTCTATTCCCTTTCTTCCTCTCATCCATCACTATTATCTTTTTCATCTTTTTCCCTTTATCTTTATCTGTCCCTCTTACTATTTACTTTCTTTCTCCTGTAACTGTTTTTCTTTTACAGAGTCTTCCTAGCCCCCCTCCCTTTTCTTCACCTCCCAGGAAGCATCCCTCTTTTGACAAATAGAGAAACCCTATTTAGTTTCAAAGTCATCTCCTGCCCATTCTGGTTTGAAAATTATTTATACCGGTAATAAAGAGTATTGAAGGGCTGGGTAGCAGTAGGGAAGGTTGTTTATAGGCTGGAAAGGAACAGAAAAGCATTAGGCATTTCCTTACTGTACCAGTTTCTCTTCAGGTGCATCCCCCACTTTGCATGCCCCAGGTTTGGGGAGATTGTCCTAGGACCACCAAGCTTTCGCCCCCCAGCAACCTCCCTCAGTCTCAGACCTCCTTCCCTGCCTAATTCTCTCTTTTGCCTCTCTCTGCAACCCTTCCTCCCCCTCACAGCCCTCTCAGTGCAGTTTTCTCTGCCTCTTTCTGCCTGGCCTCCATTTTCCTCAGATTGTTCCTTCCCCTAATTACAGCTCTGTCCTTCTGACCCCAGAATGACAGCAGAGTTTCCCTGGCCCTGTTTTTTTCCTATGGTGCTTTTGTCAGTGGTGGTTTTCCCTCTCTCCTTTCCTCGGTCTCTTTTTTCCCTATTCCTTATCCCTAAGCAACTTGGCCTGCCTTGTTTTAGCATAATCAGCTACCCCAAGCCGCAGCAAAGCAGGTAGAGTCAGACACAAGTTGAACATTTAAAAAAACCTGAACAGCAACAAGAAAAAACACCATTTACATTAACAGGACTAGCCCACAGTTCAGATAGAGAAAGCAAAGGAAGGGCAGTGTGTCTCTTCCCCGTGAATCAGTGCTGGCAGAGGAAGAACGACAGTGACAATGATCTTCGGTGTCTTCCTCTTCCTCCTCCAGCCTTGGGTCTGCACTTCCTGCTATAGTTCCCTCTTCCACAAATACCTCAGGTATCAGTGCATCCTCACAGCTCAGACAACAGGCTTGAAAGAGGGTGAGTCAAATGGTGCTCAGAAATTACAGCCACTTTCTTTCTTGACACCCTAATGGAAGTGGGAGAGGACATACTGCTGGGTGTATTTTGTATTCTTATGCTTGTTCTGCAGGCAGTGCTTTACTCTGCAGACGTGGAGGTGGTAGAGGGATGCTAGAAAGGAATGAACATTAATTTATTGATGTTAATTATCAGCTGAAACTGATGGTGTTTTTTGATTAAATGTTTTCCTGTTTTCATCAGAAGATGCTAATGGGTGGGATCAAAAGCAGAGGTTTTCATAGGAATATATTCATTTCTAACACATTTTTACTGGGAAAGATTTTCCAATCTAGGTTGGGATTCCTGTCCAACATCCTCAAAAAGTACATCCTGCCCCAGTATAATCATTATTTTGGTTAGAGCTTTCAGACGGAATTGCTTCAACTCCTTCTTTTTTCTAATTGACACATTGATTTGAACCCATGTATTTAATAACTCAGGTGGATGCCTCTATCACAACAGTACTGACTTATCTTTAGTGAGGTAACAGTTCTCATTTTCATAGTGGGCCTTGATTTTACGTCAGTGAGGACTTAAGATTTATTTTTTATCTTGATAAGTTTCAGGGGACGGGGAAAAACTTCATTATTACACAAATATGTCCTGAAAGGCATATTTTGGAAACCTGATGCATGTCTCTTTTCTCTTCCCCCTCCACCCACAACACTCTGAGTCATCTTTGGCTCTGAAACCTCTCGGGCTCCCCAGGACCTCCATAGATCTCTTGAGGGGGACAAAGAAAAGAAAGAGACACCAAATAAATACAGTGAGAGGCAGCCTGAATAATTAGTTTTTAAGAATGTCTCTGCTGAAATTTGCAAGGGCCAAGTCAAAAAGAAGTATTTTTAGTAATAAAATTAAATCTCTTGTTAGATTTGTGCTATAATGATAATAATTAGAGAAGTTCCCTGCTTTCCTCAGTGGAGCTTTTTGTCTTGAGTTGGGATGAATCAAAAAGCCAACTCAGAAGCGAGTTGTTTGACTTGTAGACTACGGCATCTTTCTGGTAGCTGGAGCAGCCATGAACAGAATATACGTAATATACCTGTGCCCTCTTGAATAATCCAGTGGGACTGACGTTTTAAGAGAAGACTGTTTTCTTCAACCAAACCAAAGTGCAGTCACCCACATGACTTACAGCCATTATCTGAATAGGACTCAGCTTGAAAGGGAATCTAACAGCATGTAAAAATGCTAACAATAACCAAACCTGTCTGGATTAAGACATATGAGGGCCATGCAAAAAGATTTGTGAGGGAGAAAAAAGGAAGAATCAGACATAATAGCAAGCCTATAGCTATGAGGGCTTGTAGTGATGCAGATCCTGCCTGCTTCTGCTCTGCCTCACCACTCCCCTGCCCATTCCTCCCTTTTCCCCTCCATTAGGGAGATTCCTGGAGAATGACCGGCTTGGTCGCAATGCTTGGTCAGTAGGGTAGGAGTTACAGCCAGACCTGCACACACGAGCATCTGTGTACATGGCTCACAGACTAGCAATACGTGTGCTCCTAGGTAGGCCTGCGCTAGCCTCCGGCACTGGCAACTGGAAGAAACTGGAAGGAAAGACTCCTTCCACTTCCTGAGAAGCTCATTACATGAGTCAGTTCAGGCTAGTCATAGTCAAGTGCTGCATTTTTTCACTGAATCAGGCTGTGGGGTTATTATTAACAAAATAGAAATAAATTGATAACAGGATGGAAAACGGCTTGCAGTAGGGAGATTTATGACTTACATGTCTTATGTGCACTCTGTCTGTAGTCATGACCTAATTTCTCACCAAACATAAAAAAAGGTAAGACAAAAAAATTCTAGTAAAGGAGATAAAGTGAAAGACTAATACAAACCACACTAGGTAACATTGCTGTTCTCTTTGATGAGTGCATTAGGGACTAATTTATCTTCTTTGAAAACTCTGGAGATCTGGGTCTGCTTATTGAATGAGCCTACTAGATTAATATTTTGTTTTTGTTGTTCTTGCACTTCATAGGTTTTATGTTAAACCTTTATCCTTCCTTGATAGAATTCAATAAACCAGTTATTTCAAAAAAGATTTGTACAGTTTCTCTGTCTTTCTGTGAAGAGTGAGAATGTTTTAGGTTTCCTCAAAAATGCCATACGTTGCCCTATAAAGCCTTGAATCAGGAAAGCCTCCATTCAAGAAAACATTTAACCATATGCTTAACTTTAACTTTAGGCATATGCTTAAAATCTAGCATGTGCTGAAATTCTTTCCTGAAAAGGAATGGATTTAAGTACTTGCTTATGCTCTTTCCTGGATTAAAGCCCTATATGTTATATATCAGATTCTGCTGCCCTCACCTACAGTTATTCAACTACTATTATTCTGGTCAGTATTTTCAAAGCAATTTCAATGATTAGGATGGTACTTCATCACTGGACACAAATCAGAATAGGAGACGCAAATTTTCTAGACAATACTGAAACTCTTACCTCTCAGGAGAGACTAACTAGCTCTTGTTACCTACAATGGTTCTGCACTGCTCCAGCATCTTTTTGAATAACCTTGTTAGTGACTTACATAGTAAAACCCAATTTTTGTCTTAGTTTACCTTTGGCTTTTGTGATCAATATGTAGGTATTTTAGTCATTGGTGGCCTAGTTTATGACCCTTGAAATTAGTTTAAATTAGTTTGGCAATTTTGGAAAAAGTAGATTGACTTCCCTTATTTCAGACAGAGGGGAGTGTGGATTGGTGAGAACTCTTCCACAAATGTAGATGCATTTCCCTATTTTCTTACTTCTTTTTTCTTTTTGGAAAGCGATAAAAACTTACAATGGCTAAGGAAAAAAACCCTTCTTTTTCCCAGTCCATTCTCATATCCATTAATAATGACACGGGTTGTCATTATTAATGCTGAGTGAAATCCTGTTTGAAACGATACATCACTTTTATCCTTGGGTAATTACCAGAGTTTAACAATTTCCTTTCATGTTTGCTAAACTTTAAAGAGCCCAGTCTGAAAAAGGGATATCTGCAGGGGAGGGGGGAGAGAAGCAGACGGGCACACAAATCCCTTTATTTATGAATGGGATTTGTTCGTGCACTTCCTGCACACAACCCAAGTAAGCATAAGGATGAGAAACTACTGAGCAAAACTCTTTCTTGGGAAGTCAAAACCCTGTTATTTCCTAGAGGTCTGACAGCCCTAGCACTGAATTTACACTTCATTATAATTAGAGCTGCTTGTACTCTATTAACAAAATACTTTGTAATTTGTATATACTTGTCTTTAGACAATTATGGTTATTTCACCCACCCCCTTTTCCTTGTTTCCTAGGAGATTATTAAAACACACAGTTGGGCACTAATAATAATGTAGTATGTATTCCAGACATTGAAACGCACATGCCAGACCCACCAGGGGAAATAAATCACATTTTAGTATTCGATCTCAGGCAGCCTACGGGTCTGTCACTGCAGGCGTATCTACAGACACCATAGCGCTCCGGTTAGAGCCCTCTCGGCAGAGAAACTCCAGCTGACAAACTCAGAAATACAGCTGACACTCTGCATATGCTAACTGTATACGTGAATGGGAAAACGAAGCCATTGTGCTCTGCGCAGAGGCAGTTATGGGGTGCTGGTGGTAGCTGACCTAAGGGACTCACTAGCCGGCTCTGAACCTGCCTCCTGGCCAGGGAGTCAACACCAGCCCCTTGCACAAATTCATAGCAGCTCCGCAGTGTTTTCACAGGAGCTCCTTGGCTGCTGAAAATTGCTGGGAACCTTTTCAGGCAACATATCTTAATTTGAAGATATATAAATATCTCATATAAAAAATATTTGTAAGAATAATCTTGTGTTTTCTCTAGGCGCATTTCAGTGCAGCGACGTGGACACTTTGTTCGTCTTTTTTATAAGAAAGTGGTATTACCTTCACAGAGGAAGTGAACTGAGTTTTCTCCAGATTCAGCTGGGCTCCGACTAGGACCTGTGACCTTCCTGCTTGGGAGCTTCCCACTGGGAGTATCTGGATAAGGGAAAAAGGGAATTTGTGCTTGGAGACTCCTCTGAACTCTCTGAACTAACCCTGAACCCCATCCTGAACTAACTCGGGATTATTTCAACTATCCATATCTGATTTACTTCAAATTTTTGGTGCATTTGAGTTTTCATATGAATCCAGCTTTAAAAGTAGAGGACTTTTTGGATCTATTTCCTCTTTAGTTATTATCTAAGCTCTCTAATCTTCTTTGTCTCCTTGCAGTTTGCATACACTATATATGACATGACCTGCATAGGGCACTTGCTATTTTCGGTCCTGAGTCAGTACTCCAGTCATTGGTTATTATTAATCTGCCTTTATCTTCTATTAGACATAACAATATAACATTGGAGAAAGTCAATGAGAGGTCAGTGAGAGACCCTTAAATCAGCAGATCCTTTGAGAAAGCATAGGTTTAAAGTAATATCATTTTGGTCTGTCCGAAAATATTACTAAAGTTTTTCATTTCCTGAAGAAAAAAAAATATAATAAAAATAACTGATGTGAAAGCAAAATTATTAATTAAACATTCATATTAATTACTCAGGTAAGTAACCTAATTCCCTTGAATCAGAGGAATTAGGTGAATATTTAGTTTTAGTCCGCAGTGCATTTCTTCACACTGCAGGTTGAGCCTGTGGTGGGGACACAGAACATCTCACACAAGTGACTTCAAAACTCCCCAAAATGGCCGAGGAAGGTAATGCCACAACTGCTGCTCATCTGCAGTTGAAGACTGTGAATGAAGTGTAGCAAATAAGATTTCCAGCACAAGTTAACAAAATGAAATATTTCACTTTCTTTTATGAAACAGTATAGAAATCACCGGAAATCTAGGTTGTATCTTATAATTGATGTATTCAAAGCTAATGCATGCCCATGAGTGTATGCATGCCCAAAACCGTATTTGTTCACACTTTGCTAAGTTATACACATGTGTAAATTAAATGGTGGCCTCTTCATCATATCTCAGCATGATACAGAGATTTACCAGCATAAAACTCTGTTAACGATGCCTGCTTCTAAGACTTCATCTTCTTGACAAAAATGCTAAAGCATTTTATTAGAAAGAATCTTAATAAAGACTGAAAGTAAATGAAGAATTGTCAGACAGATGGAGGAATTGTGCAGAGGAACAGACAGCCAGCGATGGGTAAGAACCTATTCAGGAGGGTGTAGAGCCGATTTTAATGGAGTTTATTCTATTTGCTTTGTGGTTTTTTGTTTTTTTCTTATGGTTTTTCAAAACCTTTTTGTGCTATCAAATGTGCAACTGGTAATTACACTCCCAGCTCCTACTAGAAATAGCCGGAATGGTTATTGTTGTTGATATTATTCACAAAACAGTAGGGCTTGGAGTCAGCCAGGGACTCCCACTGTGCAAGGGACTATACAGATGCAGAATAAAAAGATAGTTCTGTCTTAAAGTGCGGTCCTATTTCATTGTGTTGAGAGTGAATCTGTGTTCATACAATATCCCTCCCACCCTGTAACGCTGGGTTGGGAAATCTAAATCTGTGCTGATTTTTCCATAACAAGTAAGGATAAGAAAGAGACTGGAAGCTTTGCTGCAACAATAAGAGCCTTTGGCCTTGCCCTGCTCTATATGTGTCAGCACAGGCTCTTTTGGCTTCTGAATTGTTCTGAGGGTCATATTTTAGATTCTCCCAATTTAGTATTTGTTAAAAGTAGACATGCATGAATAAGTAGTGGACAGAGAGTTACCAGGAGCCAAAATTGCAAGGCAGTTGCCCCTCGATCTGTTGAATGAATCCAGGCTGGAGGAGAATTCCTGCAGGCTCAGCTGCTTCCTCTGACGTGCTCCAAAAAAGATACTCTCTTTACCTAAAGATGGGCAAGTGTTTTTACTGGATTTCATGTGAGAGGAAAACATATATTCAGTGACAATAAGCCTTTCCACAACCTCTTGTTAATTTTGTTAATTTGGGAGAGCAAAGGGGAAAGGGAAAAGAAGGACTGAGCATAATTTTAAACAGAAAATATTAACTGTTATTTTGAAATTATTTTTCTAATATTTGTTTGTCTTTTATTTTTTAGAATTTAAGAAATCTTAATATTTCTATTTTCTTTCTTTAAAAAGAAATACAGTTGCTCAAACTCTCATTAATATATTTCGATAGGGGTTAAACTATACATTTTCCAGAAAACTATTTCTTTTGACTCAAAGTGGCTATGTTTTTAAATATTTTGACATTAATACTAAGCCAAACCATCTATTGTTTGTTCATCTGAGTTTTCTATGTGTTGCTGATGACTGAATTTGTTTATAATAAAAATAGATTAATTAGACTGAGTCTTTACATACCAGGCATCTTCTTCAAGCTGATCTTTTAACTTTTTAAAATTACTGCATTGTTCCTCAGCCCCAAAAGTGTAACTTTTCTGAGAGGAAATCCAAAGGAAAAAATGCTTTTAGCTGATAGTAAAAATTCTGAACACAAAATTCTTCAAACAATATTAAGGCTTCCCAGCTTTGGACAAGAGAGCTGAATTAACCAAAAGGTGTAATTTTCTGTACAACTTGGCTTTTGCCTCCTTATAGAAACCCAACACAATGTGGTAAATCACGTCTTTGAAATAACATATTTTTTATCAGCTAAATATCCAGAAGGCTCACCCTCAGTAACAATGAATTATGGGTAGCTCATAATTCCTAATATTCCCCGAATCTCCATATTCAGCCCCTGCAAAGCAGCTGAGCTCTGCTCTTTCTGCATCTGTGCTCCCTTTATTTCCTAACCCGGCAGTGCCATACTCAGCAGTGTCTGGCATAGCCCTACCTATACTCCCAGCAACAACTCTGGATTACCAGAGTACCCTGCCTTCCCCAAAGCCTTTCTTGGTCATCCATAACTGTGTTTGGGAGCTATCAGACAATTCTCTAATGCTAAATAAAGGGACAGAGCTGGGACACAGCTGACAGAGCATGTCCTAACACTTACTTGGAGGAAGGGTGCAGCTGCATTCCCAGATTACGCTCTGGAGCTAGGAATGGCTGCCACCCCCGGCACAGCGGAGACTTGAGGCAGATAGCTTAACATCGCTTGGCTCTTTTATGCCTTATTAGAAATGTAAAAGAATCCAGCTAGCCTTCTTTTTTTTCAGGAGCCGAGCGTGACTGTGTCACACGGCATTATTTCAGCTGATGCAGCCGACTGGCGTGTGGGGCGAGGAGTGTGCTGTGGTCCTTGTCAGCCTGCCTGCACAGCAGTGAGTTTTGCATTGGGTAGCCCTGCCCTGGAGCGTGTACGGGGACTGCGTTTAGCCTGCTGCAGGGAAAGGGCTCACAGATCAAGGAGGAGGTCTTCTGCCCACAGGCTTCTTGTATCTTTTCTTCTACATGCTCCAGGAATGCAGAGGAACCCAAAGTGGCCTCGAATACTATTGGAAGTGCCAATCCTCCAGCCATGCATGCTTTTCATATTGCTGTTAAAAAGTAAATAATTACCACATAAGAAAACCACAACAGCATTTGGGTTTTTTCCCCCTCCCTTGCCTTGCTCCTATCCCTCCTCCCTCCCTTTCTTCTCCTGCTCAACTCCCAGTCCCACAGGCACACATGGTCTTGTGTGGCAAAAGTGCTTGAAACTCAGCAAAGAAAGCTTTCCCTAGCAAACATAACCCAGCAAGGTTGCAAAACTTCTCGTTATCGTGCTTTGCAGGTTGCTGTTTCGCAAGCGCCCCGAGCAGCGCCTGCACGGAGACAATGAGGAACCCCGCACGCCCCAAGCAGCTGGGCAGCACAGGCAGCCAAGCAAATGCTCTTCGCAGGCAGCAGCCAGGGCTGCTTCTTGAATCGCCTTCCCAGAGTGAGCTTCACAGCACACACACCAGTGTCCTTCAGACTGAAGAATGAGGAAAACTCTACACCACAGTGCAAGGTTTGTTGGGGTTTTTTTCCTGGGCTAGTTTTAGACTAGCAAGCTTGGGAGCCATTAGCAATTTAGCTGCACCAGCAGGATCAAAAGATGAGCTAATTTAGCCTGCTTCTCAATGGTGATGTTATGTAGTATAGGCATTCCTTAAAAATGTCATCTGACTATGTTAAATGAAAAAAATCCAGATGCTTGGCCATTCAGCCAAATTTCCAGCACCGCAGCGTGTTGGGAACCTCAGCTCCTACTGAGGCAAAGAACCACAACTGCAGTTTTGCCTTACAAGCTTCACAAACAATAAGCATCTATTTGACTAGTGACTAGGATACTTCTTTGTATTATTCTTAATCTGCCTAGTGCAAGTATCTTCTGGGAAGTACAGAGCATTCATTCCCTTGAGGTCAGCATCTCTCAGCAGGTACTCAGCAAGCTACCATAATCACCTATACTACTTATTATACTTGTTAATGGGATTTGACACCTTTGCTTTCTGGCTTCAGCTGCAGCCTACACTTATACTCTGAAAACACTGATTAAATTACTCACCTAGTAATTTTCAGAATCAGGCCGACATTTTGAAAAACACACATTGCAATTTGATCTTGTTGTATTATATAAACCCATTTGAAACCCTGGTTCAGCAAATCATTTAAGCCCTTGCTGAAGTACCATTGAGTGACTTCACAAAGAAATATTTTTTGCATATAATATTTGCTCTATGGCATTATCATGTAGCTTTCTGAAAGGAAAGTGGATTAGCTTCAAATGTTGTTACGATTTATTATTTGTTGAGTGCTGACAGTACACTTCAATGGAACTTGAGGAAGTGCTTAAAGTTAAGCACGTTTTCAAGTACATTGCTGATCTAGGGCCAAAAAGTTAATCTGAGACCTTCTTTGTTGGAAAGTGTAGACATGACACCAAGGAAGAGCATTCTTTAATTTTCCCTTAAGCAGGAAACACTGGTTAGCTATGTGGGTCTGTTTTACAAATAAAGGAGTTGACTGTCAACCATTTCTCATTTTGATATTCCAATGCCAAAGAAAAAGTGTATCAACTGTTCATATAATATGTCGAATGCAAATTTAGAAAAGTGGCCAACCAGACACACATATCTTCCCAGAGAGAGATGAAAGAGTAGAATGGATATATGCTGTCTGGGGCTTGCAACCCCCATCCCAACCTGATGAGATGTCATGTCTTTTTGGAGGGCTCTGCATGCGTTCAGAATTTTTGTTCTGGGCAGAGCCAAGGATATTGTCAGCTCTCAGTAAATACTACATCAAAGAATAACTTTAAAAAGTAGCAGACTTTCCTCTTCACAAAACTACCTGTTAGTAGTGTACACGTACGTGCTAGATACCATTAGCACAGGAGAACACTGGGTAACCCCAAATTGCTGTAGGTGGCATGTGTCTTTGCTATTGCTGTGTAAGGTGGTTCTTAATGCACCATCTAGCTAGCATGACTGCTCAGCACCTGCCAGGAGCAGTCCCTAAATTAATTAATCTGGGATTGTATACTTGTCTTTTTTATTACATGTGAATACAGAGTCTAACACAATAGGACCTTGTCCCTAACTGTAGCCAAGAGGCTCAATAAGAACAACAACAATAATTATACTTATATGTTGCCTAAACACAATTCTGAAACATCTGTGGCTTGTCACTATTGTAGTCCAGAAGCTATAGCCTAAGCGAGGCTTTTTTTGGAGGCAATACAAGGAAACTCACTATGGCTCCTGAAAACTCCCTTGGAATGTAGTAATATAAATGAGGAGGAAATATTCTATGGGGAAAAAAGTGCTTAAGGCAACAGTAATTATATTGCCAAATATAGCATATAGAATCTGCAGAGTGAGAGTTTCATATAACAAGGGAAATGTAAAATTGTACTTGGGGTGTAACTAAATTGTAATAGAGTGGCTGGGGGGAGCATTATTTGAGGGAGTTAATATTTAATCCCTGACTAGCAGTGGCAGCATGAGAGGCTGTTTTCAAAACTGTATTTTCTTTATTTGTGCAGGAAGCAACCAGTATGTGTTTGGGTGTTGGAAAAATCATAAATAATGATCTATTATAACCCCCACAGAAAATACTTGAACTAATGCAGCCCCTATCTCCATCTTCTCATTTTTCTGATATTTCTAAACTAGTAACATGGAATCAAAAGCTCTGGCTTTGGGGAGCTTCTCTGTGTAAAATTAAGCAGAGATTTCTATTTCTATTTATTTCTATTTCTATTTCATCTAAGAAGGTCAGTCCTGTCTCCACTACAGTGTGCTGTAACAGGAAGGTATTTGGAAGAGTCCCCTTCTCTCCTCTACCAGGCAGCTAAGCAGGGCTCTTCTCTCCCTGTTGATCTCATTCGATCTGAGTGTTGAACCACTGCAGCAAACAGAAACCTCCTCCACTCCATCAAGAAATTTGCATCTTTTTCATCTCCCTGACTGCTGCTACTGCCCTTGGTACCTCCCTCCTCCCTTTTGCATTTTCTTATTAAAAATGCATTTATTCTAACTCCATCTCTCATGGTCTTTTCTTCTCATGTATTTCTCTTTCTCCAAACATTATGTCTCCATGAACGTGGTTCAGACTCATCTCACACCTCAGCTACAATCCCCATAGTGTCTATAGTCCCTTTCCCATCCGAGGAATAGTCCCTTTCCCATCCGAGGTCAAAAATGGGACAAGTAGCATGAACGTGTGTTTACACAAGCAAGCCATGGCACTGAGCCAAAGCCCACTGAAGTCATGAGGGCTTCTCCAATGCCTCCAACATTTTTGAATCATAAAACATTCATAAAAGCTTTTAAACACAAATAAACATAAGCAATGTTTACTGTTTCTCTACATTTGGTAGGGGGTTTTTGTGTGTGTATTTCACAAAAACCTTATGGAAGAAAAAGATGGTTATGACTTTGCAAGCCAGGGAGGGGAAGTTTATCTATGCTTCAAGAAAATCCAATAACCTTTTTTGGCACAATCAGATGCTGACTGAAACACTGCCATAGGGAGACCTGGAGAATTTGTGACCAGGACCTTTTAGTAATTGAAACTATTTTAAGTTCCTGTTTCTTTCCTCAAAGTTTCATATTGAGAACTGTTGTGAAACTTGCACATATGAGATCAAAATTTTCAAGTTTTGAAGGACATATGGAGAAAGAAAACATTTGTTTCCTTTCTTTGACAAAATGTAGGTCTCACCTGGCAGAGGAGCAAATGTGCAACAGCAAACAAACATTCCTCTGCTGTTTTGATAATTAATTTTGATCTTTTAATTCCTGGGCTGTTTTGATGGGCAGTATGAAACAGGGAGGTGGCTGGAAATCTCCCTCTGCTGAAGGGCCCGGACAAGCTGGCACTTCTCCCCGCATCCATCAGTACGTAAGCGACGGCTCCTTGGTGTGGAGCCTAACGTTGCAGCCACCTGCTGCAGCAGCACTAAGTTTCTTTTAGCTACATCAGATGAATGGCAGAGGTTACCAAACCAAAGAGGTTACCACTGCCAAAAGAGAGATGTTTTATGCAGACGGTCAGTACAGTGACAGTGTGAATGGCAGGGGTAATTCAAACCCATTTCAAGTGATGCAATGAGCTAGTCTTTCTATGCCATTTTGCCTTTTAAGAGGTATCTTTTCCCTCTTTTGTGGAGTTAATTTAAAAGAAAACTTATTCCATATCTTTACAACATAGAATTTGAATAGGACCATCTACAAACTGAAACCAACTTTAAACTGAAAACAGAAGTTCCTCATTAAAGATCTATTTGGAATTCAAAATCAGATTTTAAATACTTGTTAGAGAAAACAACAATAACAAAGAAACAAAGATCCTGTTTGCCAAGAAATACTTGTTGAGTGGAAGTGACTTTAAAAGATATTACTGCAAATGCTGCTATTTAAGAGAAATGAAAGCTAAACTACATCTGAAACAGGTTGGTTGATTGGCTAAGAAATACTAATTCTTCTTAAGCCATGGAGCAGAAATGAATTGTGGGGATAAATCTGTCAATCCATCAGTTTGCAGTTTGTGCCTTTAGTGGAGATTTGGCAGAAAAAGTAAATTATGTTTCAGAGGGATTCAAGTTTATGTTTTTCTTTAGGATTTTGTAATGTTTTGCGGTCTTTCAAACTCAATGAAACCAAATACATCTTTAAGCAGTCAGTTCATTACTAATGAGGGTGAAGGCCCTGACAGCAGAGCTAGATAGCCCCTGCAGCCCCCGCTGCCAGCGTTTCTGTAGCCGGCTACAATAGAGACTCTCTGTGCTGGATCTAAATTCTCATCTGTCTCAGGTGCTGCTACGAAAATGCAGTGTGCAGGCACAGCACATGTGTGAACGTTGTCTTCTTTCGTTTGCAGCACAGCTTTCTAACATTTTGCCTACAGAAAGCAAAATTCAGGGTATTTTGTTATTTATAGCTTTGGGATCTTTTATGAACACTTTTAAGCTCAGGTCCAAGGTAATCCTTTCAGTCCAACTGGTTCTCCGGAGAAAGGTTTTTAAAATGCCTTATTGTCACTTCTCTGTGTTGTTCCAGGGTCAACATATTTTCTTAACAAAGCAGTACTCATTGAAAGCAGTAGACTGTATGGCATAAATCCTTAGAGCCATATAATTCCACCTTGTGTATGGTATTTACTATAGAATACTTTACAGAAAGCAAGGAGAGAGAAATGTATCATTTTAATCCTCCAGAACCTTCAGCTGTTTTCCTTCACTTTCCAATATTTCTTCTCCGAAATCTCCCCCAGAATAGTTTCTGGACCTCATTTCTTCATCTTTCCCTGTCTGTGTTGCTTCTCCTACATCAACCTTTTTTCTCTGTCTCTAACATTTGAAACTGCTTAGGTTTTGCAATATCTCTACTGTGTCTTTCAGGCTTTCCCCATAAAAGTAAATGAGAGGGACTGGGGAGCGCTGTGTCCAGACAAGGTATTGGGAGTGATTGCCAACCCCTGACAGCCCCTGAATGATCCCTTGTCATCGCTTGCGTATCTTGTGCCAAAACTGACAACTGAACAACAGCAATGATCTTGGTAATTACCTGAATGCTTTGAGTTTACTGTAATAGACCCGGCGTCATGCTCCTCACCGTAGCTGACTGCATCATCCTAATCAGAGTTTTGTCAGAGTTTTGCCATAGTTCAGATGACAAGAAGGAAATGCTTTGTCTTGGTTTTGTTTTGTTTTGTTTTCCCAGGAAATGCAAAGCATTTCCTTTCTAGCATCCTTTTACACCTGTAATTTAATCTATGATAAGGTCCAACCTAATACCTAGTTACGTGGTACCCATATGATCCAATTTCTTCTCAGCTCACAGTGACATGCAAGCTATTCTGCAAAAGACCTCTCTTAGTTAATCAACAAAATCATTACTATTTTTTCTCTGTGTTCTAAAAATGTCTTTCAGAAACGTGATGGTTTAATTCATACTTTATTATCCAAATGTTTATGGGAAGTATTATTTTTCTAAATTAACTCATGCCAAATAATTTATGTTGTTTCTCATCTCGGCAGAGACTTTCAAAGTAGTCATCGTTTTATTATGCTCATCATCCAAATTAACTTCACAGTTTTATTGAATCCAGTGATAGGCTCTGGGGCCTATGAAGCTTTTACAGTTCTAAACATTTTTTCCTAAAACTTTTTACTGTCCTGAATAGCATGTTAAAACAACTAAGCAAGTTGGAGAGGAAAATTAATATGCTTAACTTGGACAGTAATTATGAGTTTATATGTCACTGATCATTAGAAGAAGCTGTTTGCCTTACACACTTATTCATTGCTGCCAGAAACGTTTGCTAACTAAATCATTATTCTTGAACTGAGACGTGTTTATTTGCCTATAAAAAATGATCTCTCCTAAAATTCTCAGTCTTGTGCATTTTATTTTTTGAGTTAGGAAGACAAAAGGAAGGACTGAATCAGTAAATGAAAATTAAGTTGGTAACTACTATTATGTCAAGTTCTTGATGCTGGTGACAATTATCTAACAGAAATTCCAGTTTTCACAGAGCTGCCAGAGTACAGCCAGATTAACTGTATTAACTTTTTTAAGAACACAAATAAATGGTTGTAGCTTCAACCAGGTATCTACTAAACAGTTTTCACTTCTGCATAGAGAAGGCTGGTTCTGTGCAAACCTTGTGCGTTTTGCAAGCAAACCTAAAAATGTACCATTTCATCATATTTTAATTGATCTTACACTTTTTATTTCCTCTGCAGAAGACAAGGAAAGTCTTAACTGGTTTGCAACTCAGATGTAATATCAGTTCTTAATTCTAGCACAAAATTTCTAAATGATCTAGGTGAAATGATTTAACAATCCATTAGTTTTAGTTTACCAGTAAGGAAAGGGGACAGTGATGTTTGCTTTTTTCATCATTTTCTGCTTTCATAATTTACCACAGTTTTGGAATAAGGTGTGCCTGTACATCCAGCATCTAGCACAAAGGGCCATTGGTCTTAGCTGGGGTTAACAGTAACAGTAAGCAGTAGCAGCATTTGTGTCTGTGATTGTTGCCGGGCATGGAAATTGCATAATGACCCCATAATCCATGAGGAGGCATCTATGTCAATAAAACATTCAATGAGACAAAGTAAAAATTAATTAATTTGACATTCTTATTTCATTCTAATGATACCAACATGTGGAAATTAAATATTGTTCAGCTATTTTATAATTTTGATTAATTCCTTCAGAGTTGTAAAGTATGATATTTGCTGTAAATATTTGGGTGTATCACTTATATACTGTAAAATGTATGATATTTGAATATTCAAAACAAAATTAAGCAACAGTATCAAATCAATATCTTGTTATTGTACTGAAATGAACTGTTTCTACACTGAACCAGCGTTTTCAACAGTTGGGGTTTGTGCTGGGTTTTTTTAATGTGTTTTGGAATGAAAAGAAACTTGTTTTTCAGTATCTTTACAGTTAAGTAAGCAAATTTCAGACTGCTTTGGAAGTGCATGATGCTATTTTGTGTACATTTGAAAATCTTCTTACATATATCAGATAAAATAGTCTGTTTTGCCACTCCTCATTCTCTGTTTTCACCTCCAGTCTTGAGTTTTAAAAGTGTCGTTGGGTCCATTTTTCTCTAGGTTATGTTTTAACAAATATAATCAGATACAGTACCTTCCCAGAGCCTTGCAAACATTAGATAATGTGTCATTGCATTTTGTTTGTCTGGTGGGTAAATAAAATTTTAGTGCTATAATTTGGAAGATTATGACACAGGTAGAAGAAATATCTAGCTCATTTAAACAGAAAGTCAGAAGTGTCTCACATGAGCTATGACTTTTGTTTCCACCTCCACACCAACAGGCTATCTTGGCTTTCTTTTCTCTACTTTGTTAATTTTTTTTTTTCTTTTTCTTTATTAATAACCAGGCCAGAATTAGCTAACAAGATACCAGACACCTAAACATGATGCCATTTTGCAGCTGGTCGGAATTGGGGACTACCCTGTAAGGCAGAGTTTTTTGGTCGGATTAATGCAAAATCCAAGACTGAATGTGCAATATCTCATTTTGACACTTCACAGTCATTAATCAATGTCACATCGACAGCCACTCCGTGTTCCCCAACATGCTGAAGCACTCTTACATTTTACAATAGCATCTTTTGGCACTTCTCTCACACTGTTCAGAAACAAAAGCACTGACAAGCTGCTGCACTGTTGTAAAACATGAGAATGGTTCATATTCATTGGAGGCACTCCAAAGGGTACGATGAAATAGATTTGAAGCTCTACCAGCTATACTGACAAAAACACCAGGATCTCACCTGATAAACAGACAGAGGTTCAACTGCAACAGGCAACAATTTAGCTGAATAATCATCTTATTCACTTAGTACATGTAAACGCAAAATGGAAAAGTCTAAGGTGCCTCATGATGTTATCTTGTGTTGCATCTGTGTAATTTCCAGGGCCTTTTCTGTTGACACACCTGCTTATTTTCTATAGCAAATACATGTTAATATAGTATGCATTACTTGTAAAGGCATCATACAGTTTCTTTCATCCCTTTCTTGCCGAGTAGGGGCATTTCCATTCTGGAGGCGGCCCAGAGATGCAGTAAGGCAAATTCCCCTTGTACAGGCTGCAATCAGTGCTCAGCCTCTGCTGTGCCCAGCTGTGGCTTCACTAAGCTATGGCAGAGAACTGTTATCTTTCAAGGCAGATTTCCCCTTTTAAATGGGACTACTCTAGGTTTGTATATAGGTACATACAGGCAGAACTGAGAAAGATTTCTGGCATTACCATGTGTGCATGGCATCAACCACTCCCTCTGTAAAGTTGGGCAATGAACTGATGATATAAAGCTAGAATACAGTTAAAGTTGATTTTTCCTCTGCTGTAGTGATATACATATTATGTACTGCATGTGGCTTTTATTTTAGAGATGAAATAGCACTGAATGAATGGCAAGTAGACTTCTATACAGAGCTTTGTACTATCTAAGTCAACTCTTTATTTCAATAATTTAATTCAATCATTTGATTCTATACCATCTTCAGAAAGGGCTGTTTATGTCCAAGTTAGTAAAAATTGTAAGATTCATCTCTCTCTCTCTCTCTGTTTCTCAAACTTTTACAGGTCACAAACTTCCATTTGTGCAGTTATTCAGAACAAGTTTTCTCTTCAGTTGTTAGAGGCACCTGGAAAATGAGTCTATCAATTTAATATAATATTCCAAGGTCAACATCTTGAGAAAATGCCTTGTCCCTATCCATGAACACCTGAAATTGATATAGGTTATCATAAAATTCATGAAACTTATTATCATTTTTTGTACACCAGTAGTCACGGCATCATCTTCTAATTCAATTGCAAAGGTAGCCTTTGCCATCTCCCTTTATCCTAATGAAAGAAGACGTTAATCTTCCACTTTTACAACTCTGCACTCAGCATACGTGATCATTTCAGCTATGCAACTCTGTGGAAGCTCAGGCATATGTTTATGTTGAACTCATTTCACTGAAATATCAGAGAACGAGAAATCCTGCTGTTCACAACTACGAGTTTCTTGCAAGTGTTTGGGGGAAAGACTCAGCTGTTGCTGTGGTGACACTGGTGAAAACTTTGCTTGAGAGACAAAAGTGGTTAAAAACCATCACACCAGCAATGGTGTTCACCACAGGGTGAACGTTGTCCTGGGAGGTGAGGGTTTAGCAGGGCAGTCGCAGCCCTAAACTGCTTGAGGTGGAGAGGTGCAAGCCCGGAAGAGAGGTGGGACTGAGCGTCCGTGTGGCCACCACCGTATCACAAAATGCCAAAGTGTGGCTACTATCTTCTCTCCAAGTAATTATCTGAGGGAGTTTCCCAACAAAGCAGGGGAAAAGGGATCATGAATGGGATATACCTAAAGATTGGTGAAGAAATAATCAACAGACAGAAAGAACAAAACCCACAGAGAGGAAATGAATGATGTATGAAAAGAATATAATATGTAGTGGAGCCAATACTTCTATTTACCCGTATGAACATGAGGATGTTCAGGGAATCTGATGGCTAGCTCACATGAAAGGGAATAAAGGATTTTGTTTTTCTTGTATTGCATGTAAGTGCCTCCTGGTGACCTGCTGCCACAAGGCCTTTCTTTAAATGTCTCAGAATTTAGGAGAAGAAAAAAGGAGTTTAGAATCATATTAGATAACTATAAATATGGTGTAATTCTGCTTGTTATATTAGATGGCTTAGAATTTCACAAAAGAGGTAGGCCCGGCGCATACATTTATTTGATTTAAAAATACATTTGCTCTAAGTATGATTTTTTTTCCTATTTGTTGATTCTACCTATTGGTGTGCCTTTCCCTGAAGCACCTGGTGCTGGTCACCTTTGAGAAAGAATAGTAGACCAGATGGATCATTGGTCTGATCTACTGTGACAATTTCCGTGTTCCTAGTTCAAGTCCAAAATACACTTGCATTCCTCATTTTGTCATCACTGCGTGGTTAAAACCCAGCACATTCTTCTTACACAGAAATGCATATGATATCATTTCAAATGCCATATGTGTTTAAGTAGATTTCACACTTGAAGTGCAACAGAATCACGTTCAGAGATGAACAGGGATTTTTTTTTTAAGGATTTCATTTCCAGAGAGGTCTGTTTTTAAGACCCTAATCCAGAATAGCCTGGAAAGTAGTTTTGCATAGTTAATGTACCGCACATGAATACATCTGCTAAGTCTGAATGCCTATATAAATCCTACAAAGTAAGACTCTGAAATTGCCTAGGTGACAGAATAAATCCATCCTGTACAAAAAAAAAAGCTAAAATTTAACCTCCAGCTGCTTAACCTTAGTTACTGCATCTTGGTTACTGTGTACATTCCTGGGTTTATAACTTTTTTTTCTAGATAGGAAGACATCTTGAGTTTATTTTTACTGGCCATCAATTTTCTCACAGGATCAAAATATCGCAAGTTGATTAGGTATTAATGAGAGTTCATTAATATTAAGTTTCTGGCTCCAGAACCCTGAACATCTGTGATCTTGTAACTTAGTGCATTTTGAGCACCAATAAAATCTTTGTTTCCAATGAAGCTTATTAATAAATGATTGAGCAATGTAATTTATCACTGGCTGTATTATTATTTCTTAGAGCTAAGGTTGCATTATAAATTGACTCTTCAGAAAAAGGTAAACTGATTCGCTTACTTCGGGTCTTGCCTTGCATTCTAACATATGGTTCTGCTTAAACATGTCCATGTTTGCAACCTACAGTTGACATTTTTGGCACTCAGAATAGCGTCTTGTAATTATGCTAAGTCTAGAAAGGAGGATTAGCTTTTATAGCAGAATTCATAAAATAAAAAAAAAAAAAAGTTTTAGTCAAATTTATTGGCTGCAATGAGCCCTCCAGAATGCAGACGTCTGGTCTGGTGGAACTCAATAGATTTCTGTTCGCTGCATGTGCGCGCGTGCACACACACACACATACACGCACATGCACAAATTACTACTTTATGAAAGCATTTGTGTGCAATAAAATGTCAAATATTTTCACACTTAAAATCAGCTTCCCCACCTGCAGCGATTATTATCAAACAAGCTTCATTTGATATGTTTTGAAAGCCTTTTTCTCCCTCTTTTCTCCCCTGCCCCTTTCTTTCTCCCTTAAAATACACTGTATTGGTTGTATTGGTTGCTTGGCAAAGCCAGTTTTTTGAACATTGTCCAGGTTTTCCCATAATTCTCACCCCTGTGCAGTTTTGTGGAGCAATTTGCAAGTGCTTCATTATGGATTCGAAACCACAAGAGTTGAAAGAGGGCGAGCTAAGCTCTCCTGCAGTATGTTGCGTGTAGAAACCATCACTTATCAGTCGTGAAAGGCACATTCCTGATAGCTGAGTGTTGTTTGAAACTCTGACTTTTATCTCTGCACCAAAAGGGAAAGGTTTCCTTTGGGTTAGCAAACACCAGGCACCTATTTCCTTTGCAACAGCCTGCCTCAAAGTGCACTTTAATTCCTGATGATTCCACTGGAAGATCAAGCTCACGCACACATCTATCAAACAAATCTCCTCATCCTCGAGCATCCTCACCCCTTTTTGAACTCTCCTAGGAAAGAAATAGCCAATAGCAACCTAGCTGCCATGCCTTGTACATTTTAAATACAAACGTCTGCATTTTGTAGTGGAGGAGGGACAAGTTGTGTGCTGTGGTATTATTGATTTTTTCTTCTTTCATCAGTTTACACTTCCAAATGTCCCTATTAGACACTGTAGGGCAAAATCAGGATGATTACCTTGAGTTATCATAGTCAAGCATGAACTACCATGTCTCCCTTTGGGAAATAATTAATCCAGTATTTATAGACAGAGTTTAGAGGAAAGGTCTAACTCTTTCAAGGATTAAAAGCCTTCTTTCACTGCTTCCCTGCATTGGAGTAGACCTTTAGAGAAGGATGAATTCCAGTTGTTACAAGCAGCTGTCACTTAAACTTATATTTTCCTATTTAACCTCAAACAATTACCTGCAGCACCTGAGCTGCAGGGATCACTTTGGGATGCCCCCGTAGGCTGTAAAGCAAGCCTGGCACCTCCCAGCTGCCCTCTGCATGCGAGCGTCTGCCTCTTTCTTTTGATCATCTGCACAGGAAGCAAGGGCAACCAGGCTCCTAATTTAGATACCTCTCTTAAGTGTCTATAATGAGGTGGTATTAATCTAGGCCATGGTTTCTATCTGGAAATTAATGGAAAAAGTTGAAAAAGCAGAAGAAAAACACATCAAGAAGGGGAACACAAGCAACAGGAACCACTCCAGTGTCTCACTCCTGACAAGTGAATGCTTCTGTTCTCCTCTGCTTTAATTGTGCAATATCTGGCAATCATCCTGGACAGTGTTATAAAATTAGATGGGATTGTTTAGATTACACCTAAATTTAGTCATCTAAAAGGTGGGTGTTGAGTCCAATTTAAGGGCTTAGGCTCCGTCAGTAACCAAAGAGAAACAGACACCTCCCCAAGGTGATTTTTCCCATTTGAAGGTACGTGTTTCAGACAAGGCAGGCAAATAAACTCCTCGGAGACAACCCTGTCATCAGTGGATAAGAAAATTATCTCATGCAACTACTACGGACTACTCAGCTAAATTTTAGATCACTGAAGCTAAGAAAGTTAATTCCTTTCCAAGTCTGTGGATCCTGTTTCTCTAGAGGTTCAGGGAACTAAACGTAGGTCTTCTCAGCCCTAAGCTGTATCCTGTCACTATGACTATTTTTAACATTAGTTTTGCGTTAGAAGCTAATAAGTATTGCCAGTACTTTTTAAACTCTTAACTGTATACTACGTGTTGGGTTTTTTGTTGTTTTTTTCTCCCCTTGTAAAACTGCTAAACATATGCTTAACCATCTGGCAAGAAACAATCAAAACCAAACAAACAAGGTGTTTGAAAGTTCAAACACACAATCAGTCATACTTCTTTACAGTTTTTTATATACAGGCCTGAATAATAGCACAGTAATGCAGAATGAAATAACAATGTAAAAATTAATTAACATGACACACTAGGGAGTTTAATGCTCCCATTCAAAATAAAGAAACTTGTAAGGGGGAGAGTTTCTCTCCTCTTCCTGTCCTGCTCTGATTACATTCTGGCTGAACAGTATTTTTTCAGGCTATTAGTTTTACTAGTCATATATTACCTGTGTCTCCCCGTCCTTCCTTTCTCCTTGGTCTCTTGCTTTTCCACCACACTGTAGTATCTTAATTTTCAAGGCCCTGTGCTAACTATCACCTCCTTATCTTTCATCACTGCTGTTGAACCAGCTTCCCTGGTACTCTGTCCTGGACTTGCAAATATCCCTTGCTCACTTGTGAAGCTCTCAAACAAATACCTTGAAGTCCTTCCCCACTGTTTCTTAGACACAGAAGAATCCCTCCATAGATGGCTGGGAGGCATGAACTTGCCTTTGAGTCAGGGTTTTCTATTCCAAGCTTTTATTAAAAAAAAAAAAAGGACTTCTGGTGGAATCCTGCTGGGTTTCCCAGGCACTGTGGCTGTACAGACAGCTAACCAGCAAAAATAAGGGTAATAAAAGCAACATTAGTTGGTGTCTTCTGTTTCTCTACATATTCCATTAGGAACAGAAAAGATATTAGAGCAAGCAATTTCATCAAAGTTTTTTTGGCTCTGTTTCTCCTAGGCTAAGATCCTGGCAAACTTTGATAGGGTAGCATATTTCTATTCAAGTAGTTGCAATAAAATCAAGAGTGCTTTTATTTTTCTTTTGCGGAGTTAGGCCATGCAATGGGGGGGTGGGGTGGTCAGAACTTGGCCCTTTCTGGTTATGCAAAAGGAAAGAACAGGGAAACCAGTACAGGAAGGTGTGTGGCGTGGGACAGATGTTCGCTGCTAGTTCACAAGAACAGCAGATTTGGTTTAAGGGGCATGCTGTAAAAAAACATAGACTTTGTATGAAGAGCATTACAACTGAAACAGAGCCAGGCTTCTTAAAGTTATTAGAGTGCAATGTAGTTTTAGGAAAGCTTTATTCCTGTTGCTGAGGATGAAATGTACACCAATAATTTCACACCCTGCTCTGAATACTCCGAACCCAGATCATTTTCCTCCTACAGCAGTTCAGCTCTGTAGTGTTTGGCTCTCTGGATTTATTGATGTGAGCAAAGTAGATCTAAGTAAGGCCTTTACAGGATGAGATCCACACTCAGTTTCTGAAACTAAGAAATCAGAAAGGCAGAAGGAACAAAAGTAGATTTGGTTTGATTTGGTTTGATTTGGTTTGGTTTGATTTGGTTTGGTTTTAAGACTTTGGCCTTAAAGTTGGTACTCTACCTAAGCTTTATGGTTTGAATCACCATCTCTATCTGGGTGCCTGAAATTCATTGTCCTTTGCTGTTCCCTAGGCACGTGCTGCCTGCTCAGGAGCTGGCACTTCAGCTCTGTGTCTTCAATCAATGCTCTCCTTGCAGGGTCACTGCTAACCTTCCCCTTTTCCCTGCCTTTTCTGCCAGCAGGCTGGGGAGGACACAGCAATAGGGCAGCAACTGATGATACAGCTATCAAAATGACACATTAGGTAAAAGATAAGTGTTGATAGTCACAAACTCCCCTCCTATGCCATCAACCAGGGTGTTACAGTCTTTCTGGACTAAGGAAGTTTCCATCACGCTGTCTGCATTGATGGAGTTACAACCTGAGCAAATCTCTGGTGGAGACCTTCAGAAGGGGTGTAAAATAGAGTTTGTGTTGTTGTGATTTATCCTCCTGTTTGGCACTGGCTACTCATATCAGAGTGAATTTGTCTTACACAAGTGCTGCACATCTATCTGGGTAAGAAACGTGCACTACAAGATATGTTGGAGCTGATGGGGAGCTCATTCAATCTTCCACAAGCCGTGGCTCTGTCTCAGTTTACCCAGAATGGGCTCTACGTGTATGCAGGGCAGGGTGTTGGTTAGATATAGCCCAGCACAGCAGGCTAGGACTGGCAACTAGTCATTTTTTACAGTCCAAGACACAAAGTGTTGAAAATGCACTCTGATAAGCTATTTTTGTTCTCCACCACCACTTTACAAAGATATGTGGCTATGATAAAGCTGGGTACCATGATTTAAACCAATCATTTCCTAGTGTGTATCTAGAACTTTTCTTTGCTCTGCTTTTCACCTATGAAAATTATGTAAAAAAGATATTATTCACCTCCAAAGGTAATTTTCACATTAGAAAGCATTCTTTGGATTTTATTTTTTGAGATCGAAGATCAGCACTGATACACCTAGCAAGTTCTTTGCCCTCTTTAAGCAAACAAACAAAAACCCTGAAACACAGTAATCCAGCAGATGGCAAAATAGTAGCAACAAGATTTAAAGTCTGATCTTCCAACTAGCATGAGATTAAATGAAACATTATTTATGTATTGGCTTTTTTGGTCCACTTAACATAATTTGGATATAATCTAATATTATGGAAACTTTTTGAGACCCCAGTAGAGTTCTTCCTTTTGCTAGATGTTGTATGATCCCTCTCCCAAAGTGCTTATCTAAGAAGTAGACTCTGAATACCTTGCACACACTAAGGAATTTTTCTCCTCGCAACCTCCTTGCAAGAAAGGAGAGAGTTATTGCTCGATTTACCTGTGGGAAAATAAGATTAAATAATTGGCTCCAAGTCAAGAGGAAGCCTGTGGCTGAGCTGTGACTAGCACCCAGATATCCTGAGTCACAGTCCAGTGCCTTAACCACAAGCCAGTTCTGTTGCTGACAGACTTTTCTTGGTAGCAAGCCCACATTTCTGGAATGTATTCCCTGCAGAAATGCAATTAAATATGTACTTGGCTACTTTTAAAAGAGCTGCAAGCCACACCTCTCTGCCCAGGCCTTCCACTTGCTAAATCCCTGCTTCTTAGTTTACCAGTAAAGCTACAGGCGGCCGAGAGGCTAGTCTGGAGTTATTTTTATGGTGGTTATGTCTCACTGTAGCCCTGAAAACAAACTCATTTTACGAACAAATAAATTCAATGACAAGAAATGCATTTTGACAGCAGAGGATCCCGTCACTGCTGTGAGTTCTAACCTGCGGTGCATGTTGGTCAGACGCTCTCTCTGATGTCCAGGATAAAGAGCCCACCTGAACCCACCTAGGAGGTGTCAGCAGCTAATAGGCAGCTTCTATCAGGTTAAAAAACAAGGTATCCTTTTATTTCCATGAGTGTCAAGACAACTGTCATCATAGCTCTACTTAATTTTTAGAGGATTTGTTTCATGGAGGACCATTTCTGCCCCATTTTGATATTTGATGATAGGCTAATCCTCAGGAAATGGGAATATTCATAAGATTGAATTCCTGTGACAGATCATAGTCTGTTAGTTTTTTACAAGAGAATGGAATAATATGCTAAACTAAATGTGTATGTGTCCCTGTAAGAGCTAAAGTGTTAATTTTTACTTCTGTGCACAAGGAATTAGATACACTCCTGCAGTTGTTGTCCAGTCAAGCCTTCCTATCTGCACTGAAAATAATAGCATCTTGAAGAGAATATTTATTGTTACTAAGCCCCTTTAGACATGGAAGGTAATGTAATATCTTTTGAGTAACTGTTGTTCAAAATATCTGAGGCTAATCGTCACACTGATCAGAGAACATTAGGGTGCCAATCTAAGCAACATTTGGTTCTAATTAACCCTGTGCTTTATCTCTGCTATACTTTAAAAAAAATTCTCATGTACGTTTCACAAACTTAAATCTGGAGTCTGAACAGTTTTATTGTAAATGATCTTCACATAGATAAATAATTTTGGGGGTCTACTGGATCCTTCAGTCATCCTTGCCCCAAGTACTTTTCTCAAGTACCCAATTTTATAGACACAAGCAAAGATAAAACATCATTAAAAATGACAAGTGTATACATGCTTATTGCATGCCTCCTGTATGCACTGCTCTATCTGTAAGCAAACAGGCGCACGCATACAATTTACATGCAACACATCTGCCTTCTGCAAAGAAGATCACAAGGAGAAAATATATTTAGCAAGTAATGAGTAGCCTTCCTTCGCAGCTAGCATAGCAACTTTCATCTGTGGTGAATTAGAGGATATTCTAAGAAAAGATCCTGCATGAGTTTTGTCAGAAGAAATTAGTTTGGTGTGCTGTAAAATCAAAACCAGAATGACATGTGATTGTTGCTGAGTGGCTGGGTCATTCCTAATGTTGCCTTGATTCCTATAAACATAAAAAGGAACTTTGAAAAAAGAGACATCACAGCTTTGTGCAACTGTGCTCCTTTCACTGTCATAAAATGATATTAATCAGAGTTAGCCCAAGACAGCCTAACCCAGGTCAAGGGATGCTGGAACAGCACAGCCGAGTCTGCAAGCTGCACTCCTGTGGTGAACAGGCCCATTATTTGTATGACAGTGAAGTTCAGCAGCCAGAATATTGTTCAGTTTAGCAGTGTCAAAATACAATACATTTTGGGATGCTAAAGTTTTACGTGAAATGCTTATTTTTAAAATCTTCTATTAGACATTTCAGCCAGTAATATTAGTAGACCTTGAAACTGTATACAAACCATGTAACAGTATTTAGGTTAGATTCCTGTAATTCTGTATACATAATGCCATTTGCCCAATGCCCATTTGTCTTGCAGTCCAGAAACAAAGAGCTTTTAGATAACATAAAATAAGAATATTGTTAGTGTTACTCATATCCACAGCTGATGTAATATACAGTCATGGCATTTACTGTAGATTCCAGATTTAACTACTTTCAAAATATGTCATCTGCTTTTGCCAGGGTGGAATGATCTGCCTGAGCTTACAGACAGCTCAGGAAGACTTACCTGAGAAGTGTATCCTCTACTGTCTCTTCAGGCCTGAAATAACAATATTCTAATTTTGCTGCTGACCATTTAAGCAAAATTGTCTAGGCCCTGTGCTTACCCCACAATCCTAATGGTTTTCCTCTGTCTCTTTGTTCAAGAGTCTGCAAAGTCTCTTGACCAGAGCCCAGGAGTTCTCTTTTGATCCCTGCAAACCTGCATGGGACACCTGAAAACTCCAATGAGTGTGTGTGTGAATGTGAAAGGCTACAGAAAATACTTTGACTTCAATATTAAATTAAACAGTGCAAGAGAAACAGAGTTCACTATTAACATGAAGTGGATTGTTCATTTTCCTCTCAAATTCAAATGTATTTCCATGAACAGAGCAGCTGCAAGCTTAGGTCCACAGAGACTATCAAATTCAAATATTTTAAATGGAAGAGATGCATTACATAGCATGAAGGGAGTGATTGTCACAAGGGAAGGTGTATGGCCTTCTGCTTAAAACTGGACTTATTCTGGGAGCTGGGATGAACTTTGAGCCCTGCCACAGAAAATTGGTGTGACCTTGTCTGCGTCACTCCGTCTCCCTGTTCACCAGTTCATCATCTGCGACTCAAAGGCCTCCCTCACCCTTTTTAGCATATCAGCTTTTTAGAACAGAGCCATAGTCCTAGAAGTATTAGAGGTCTTTTTTTTTTTCCAAAATTAAACAAAAAAACCAATTAAAATATGACCATTTTAAATGGAAAAGCAATTTTGACTTTTGTTTTTAAAATAAAGATTTCTCCCTCACCCATCTTTTTTTTTCTTTTTTCTTTTGCATATAATTACAGGGTTAGCTGGATGGCTCCTCTTTAATGGGACTTTGTAAATCTGCATGTTTCACCCAATAAAAATTTGTGAGGGAAGGGAAGGGGAAGAAAGTGTAAAACTGTAGTTTAGATATTTTTGCTAACGCATTTATGCAACAGTTCAGCATGTTAAAATCATGGGGGTTTGCTAATAGCATATTTGCACTTGAGAGAAAGATTGTGTGGATTAGTTTGGATAGTGATTTGAAAATACAAAATACATTAGGAAATGCTTTTAGAATCTCAGATTGTTCATTTATGTATTATCTAAATTCTTGCAGGAGCGTTAACCTTCCTAAAGGTGAAGGGACCTGCAATATCACTTTGAATATGACACAAGGATGAAGGAAAATGTTGAAATCCTTCTTAGCGGTTGGTTCAGAAAGCTCTCTGCAGCTATGTCTCACAGTGCAGTCAAAAGTACAACTAAAGCAGGATAAATACACCTTGGATAACTTTCACGGGTTCGTCTGGCTGCAGACTACAGTGAAGACAAAATTTGGGCTTCTGAGGCATATGCAGGGTCCCAAGGGACCTTCAAACTCCCATAGAAAAATCCTGCTGCAACTGCAATATTAGTGACTGCAATAAATCTACTTCCAGTGTATTTATGTGCGATGAATTTACACCTTTGTCATGTAAATACACTGCATTCATTCGAAATTTCACCTGAGTGGATATACTAGTCCCAGATAAAGCATACCTCACTGTTGGTGAGTTGCCCAATCCCATCTATTAAAAAACAGAAAGAAAGAAAAAGAAAAAAAAATTAGTAAGACATTTCTCAGTGGCTTATTTAGAGACCCACATAAGCATGTGGTGAACTTTAGACATGAGCTTGAGTTTCAATGGCTTTGCCCAGCTGAAGCCGATGTGAGTCAGGAAGACGAAACTTGGCCTTAAGTAAGCAAGTCAGGTTATGTTCCAGCATGATGTCAGGAGGGATGGAGTTAAAATCTGCATGTGAAAGAAGCCAGCAACCAAGCACGAGCTACACCCTAATGGTGTCAGGTCAGCATTTTGGATTTCAAGTTAAGATGTGGTTTCCCACACCCAGCACTGCCAAGCACCACTGTTTTTATGGGAAAAACCTAGCCAGGCGTCTTTCCTAGACTATTATAGAACTTGAAAAATGTGTTTGCTAAATATATATATATGTATATATATATATAACTCTAAATATATAACCAAAGCCCTAACTATATATATCATTTGCAAACATATATATATAGATATATAACTCTATACAAGAAGTGGTAAACAACCTTCTGGTGCCCTGAGTCAGTGTCTAATTTATCAGCAAGAAAATATTCCTAAAGCAGGGAACCACCAGAAATGAACCTGAGGTTTCTGAAAGCGTATATTTCTAAAGACTGTTATCAGGTGGTAGAAAGCATCTAGAAATTACCTCATTCGGCATCTTTCATTTAACCATGAGTTCGGAAGTCTCTGTTCACAGCGGTCCAAGGCACTGGCCCTTCTTAGAAAACAAGTAACCACTTACGGTTGTGCAATCAAACACAACAAACAACTTAAAACATAATAATACTATTTAAGTCCAAATTCTACTGTGATTTGCACTCCACATAACCCTAAAATGATCTTGTGGTTGAAGCAGCAGAGCGTTGCTCTGGGGATGCCACATATTTCCTGCGTGACCTTGAGCAGCCAAGTATCCCCCTGCACCCTATGTCTAAATAACGGGGAGCCAGCGACCCTTTTGCAGGTAATCTGTTTGGACAGGGACTGTCTTCTCCTATTGTAGCAAGCAATATAATGAGGCCTTCATCGTAATGAGGGACTCTAAACCCTGTTGTAACATACTAAGACCCTCTGTTCTAAAAATGGATCTTCCCTCTTGCAGGAAGTTGTCTGACACTTTACAATTGCTTTCTGAATTCTGAGTGGGGACGAGAAGTCAAAGAGCATAGATTTCTCACTGAAGAAATATTCTTTAAGTTTCAGTTTAGAAATGTCAAATAATGTATTTGCAACCAAAACCATTGGACATTCTGAAATAATATTCCACACCTTCTTCTTGTCAGTCTTAATAGATGTGCTGAGGTACAGAAAGGTCATTCTGAGTCAAGGCTTAAAAAAAAACCAAAACAAACAAAAAGCTTCCTTATGAAATTTCGTTATGAAACATTTGAAAGATTTTATTTTGACTCTCCTCATCAGAAAATATGAACTTTTTGCCCACACATACATTTTTCTCCAAGGGAAAAAACATGGAAATGTTCTAATGGGAAAAATGTTCATGAGTTTATTCAGAGCAATTCTAATATAGCAAATCTATAGTTCCATAAAGTATAAGATGAGATAAAGCAAGACTTTTAAAGTATAATTATAGTTTGGCAGTTTTAGAAAACTGAATACTATTCTAGTGAGTACATGAAAATGTTTCTCTTTGTTCAAATTTGTCTAACCTTCTGGAGTGTGATTTATTTATAACCTGTAAGAATATTTTTATTAGCTGTCTTCTCCATTATTGCCTATTGATAGCCGAAGTGGTTGAATGCCCATAATGTGCACCCTCTTGGCTAGCACAGAAGAACTCCTAGAAATCTTGTTACTAATAGAAAGTTTGCACATGGAACTGGGTCTTGATCACTGAAGCCAGAGTCCCATCCATCTCACCTAGCTTTATCTTCTAAAAGTGATATGTCTAGTTTAAATTACTCATCGAGGCTCCCTCTATAATTAATGAGCAGACACAGGTACCTACAAAGGGGTATTTGTCCCATCCAAAGACATATGTCAAAGACAGCTGGGATAAACTATGCTCTAGTGATGCTGGTCTCCTTTGACCACAAAGCATGAAATTAGATGTCCAGTTTCCCCATGGTTAAAATTAGGGGAGATAAAAATCCTCTTTGGTCCCCAGTCTGTATAAACACAAAATGTAAACCTTGCGGGAAAGAAGGTAAGAAAAGGCTATGCACTGCAGAGCTCCTGTAGGACATTTTCCCTGTGATGAATTTGTACCAGTAATGTCTGCTTTTTCTGCAGTCATTACATCAGTACGTTTAGGATCTGTTGAAGGAATTGCGTATTGGGAGCCCTGGAAAGAGGTGCAAGTGGTTACTACCAGGAAGGCAAAAAATTATTTTCTGTGCATCACAAAATGGCTATACTATATGGCTTCTACCATTCAAAAACTCTGTCATTCAATGTATTTCTCCAACTCAGACAGCGGCTGACAACATTTTTGCTCCTTACCCAGTGGTTTGATGGATTCTTTGAAAATGAACCCATGGCAATTCACTGGCAGTTTTGCAAGATCCACATATTCTGTCTCCATTCATTATAAATGGCTGGAGCGAAACACTTCCAATAAACTTGGATTTTAATATAGCCGTGGTAAAGAATCACAGAAAAAGTGATTCGCTCTTAATGCTGAACAACTGATGATCTTCCTACTTAGGAAAATAATATTCTTTATAGCCACTAATTAAGGCTTTCCAAATTAACTTGGGAGTCAGCCACACAAATTCCATTGCTTTAACTACTTTTTAAAAAAGAGCGTTTCAGGAAAGATCTCATATTTGTTATTCTTTTATCCATTCCTGCTGATCTCCAGTGTAAGCAACGACTTGAGGGGTTCACTTCGTCAGATTCTGCTTCAATCATAAATGGAACTACTGGTAACTTCTTTCTGCTCATGCTCAGAATGAATCAAATTCTCCAGGCAGATCTTTAATGTGGTTTTTTCTTAATCTGTTTTCAGATTGATATAAAAAATCTCCCAAGGCCTTAGCCTTAACTGTATTTTGTGGTAACAAAAACTGAAAGTGAACAGTGCTTCTTGCCAAGAGGAGAAATGATTCTTTCACCAATTTTGGATATGTCACCTTTAAGTTTTAGTTCAATGTCCATTTGCTCCTGTAACAAGGGGAAGTAAAAAGGCTCTCTCCCTGTGTTTATTTCTATTTTTCTTTTTCATTTTTATAGCGCTGTTCAAAACAGTATCATCTGAGTGTTTTCCATGTCCAGCTTATTAAAAATAATGAAGTACCTAGAGGATTTCTGTAGTTTCTCTCTTTTCAGGGTGAAATCTGTATTTTGACTAAACTTTCAGAATTTTTATTTTCTTAAGTTTTCTTAAACTGTGGTAGAATTTGAATTTGGGTAAAAAAACACTTTACATTTTTTATTATATTACAGAATTAAATAAAAAATTAGAGAAAATTGTTATGACTTTTAGGTAAAACAAAGTTACAAGGGTTTAAAATCAGAACATTATGATTACTCTTCTTTATTTTTAACCAGATACCTCTCCTTTTCTGTATACCATTTCCTCAAGCCTTGACTGCCTGTTGTCATATCTAAAACTTTTTAACCTTGGAAAATGTGTTGTCCAGGTTTCTAAATACCATTATACCTGTTCCAACTACTTCAGTTCACATTTTTGATAATGTTTTATCTATTTGCTAGCACATGAAGCACCACAGGGAGTAGAAGGAACAGAGAGAAAGGAGGGTTTACTTCTCGTCCCACCCCATCTCTGTGCCTCAGCATCGTCCTCCGGTTTCTCTCTCCTGTTCCTTCCAATATAATGCTCAAGCTGTAAAATCTCCCAGGGACTTCCTCCATCCATACTCTTCTGTTCCCCTTAAAATATTCCATCCCTGATCTTTGATTAGGGCTTCTTTGTCCTCTGCTGAAATAATTACTACTGCTAAAATGGCTCCTGTAGGGTTTCTTTGCTATTTCTTTGGAATAAATAGAGTGGAAAGGAGTTTAGCCACTGGGTTCTTACCATCTTTCCTATGTGGCTGAGAACTTAGTGTAAAAGAGTTTAGATTTTCTTCAGCTACAGGATATTTGGGACAGGTTGAAGAGTGAAGGCAGATTATTTTTACTGATGGATTGAAGGGATAATGATAAATTAATGGAAAACAATTAATAAAACAGTGAATATATGAATGAAAGCTGACAAACTAAATAAAAGAGAATAATAATAAGACAGTGACATATACAGGACTGAAAGTGACTATGCTTGGTAGCCAAGAGAGAAGAAATAAACCTCAGGAAGCAGCTTAATGCTCCAGTGTAAGGAACTATACTGGTTTACTGGCTAAGGTCCTGGACCTCTGCATCCACAACAAAGGATGACTCAGGAATTTGGTTTGCACAAGGGGAAGGTTATGTGGAAGACAAGGAAAATGATTCAGTGAAGTGCCACACTATCTAATGAAAGAGCTAAACAAATAACTACTTGTCAGTGCGTAATTCCTGCAAACCTTCAAGGGCAGAATTTAGCCTCCTGGAATCCATTTCCTCCTGGAATTTGCACAACAGTGCATGGGGAGACTGCTCACATGAGTGCCTGATGGTATACTGGCATCTCAGATCACTTGCATTCTAATACGTTTGTTGTTTAATAGGCATCAATCCTTTCTTTGAGAGTAATTGAGCAGATGTAAGGATATATAGTTGACATTTTCCAGGGGAGCTGGCCAGTTGGCTACATTTAGATCATTCCAGTGTTCCCTCCTATAGTTTATTAGTTGACTTCATGAGAAATAGTATGTATGTAGATCAATTTTCTTCAAAAAACAAGCACAGCATCCATAACTTAACTTATCTCAGCGGCCACTCTCAGGCTAGCTTGTTTCTACAGTACCCCCAGTACCAGTCTGGCCAGATGTTGTAGCAGGAGCAGCAGAGGCAGCAATGGATTTAACTGGAAGGAAAGCTTTTCTCCTTCTGAACTCTCAGAGGAACATCTGCAATGTTTTAGAGGTAACATGTAGGTTGCCCTTGATGCTGGCTATTCTGACAGGACCCTGAAAATCTCTTTTGCAGCTGCAGTTAGTAAACAGTTTGTCCAGTCTTTGGCTCAAGCCTATTGCCATGCACTTCCCAGGCTCCTGCAAGACCCGCGAGCAGTACATGAGAGCACAGGAAAGGTGAAATGGGAAAGGCTGCTGCTGTCCTCACCTCCATCCACTGCCAGCTTGGACACCATCTCTTTCCTCTTGAAATGGGTATTCCACTGCCAGGAACAGGTAATATTGCCATCTTGCAGGTACCTACACCTTTGGCTTTTTAATATGTGAAATATTTGGTTTGGAGGTGGCTTTTTTTTACTGCTATTATTAACTGAAAGGCAGCTGCAGGAAAGAAAAACAACTGGTAGCAACTCAGAGGTATCCTCTATAACCTGTAGAAGCCTGTTCGAAAAGCACGTGTACGTTGGCTCTGATGTCCAACACAATCGCAAGGGCAGATTGGAAAAACCGACTTTGACTTTGCATTGACATGCTGCAGACTGCTGGAAGGCTGTTTTCATGAACAGAAGGCTTGAGGCAGTAGTGATATCCATCTTCTTTCTCCATTCCTCTTAATTTTTTCCCAGGTGTCTGGCCATCGAAGTACATCTCATGAAATGGAAGGTGTTTATATTCCTAAACATTCTGGAGTACCAGAGTCTAATCACAGAGTAGCAATTAAATTGGCATGCGTACTGCTTGCAACAGCAGCTGCCAATGCTTCCCAACTTCTTCTAATGGGAGGCAAATTTATTAAGTCAGAAGTAAAATTAAGACTCTCTCCATATTGCTAAGGATTAAAAAGTATCATGCTAAGATAAAATAAGTTTATAAATTGGTTGCTAGAAGGATGAAATCCATCATCCAAAAGTCAAAAATTCACAACTGGGGTTTTATTGCAAAACAGTCTGATTCATAGGAAAAAAAAAAAAGAAATTTCTATCAAGTTCACAAAAAACTATTGAATTTGTTATGCTTATTTACAGTACTATACTTCTATGTCCCTTTTGCTTATTTTGGCTATAGTGGCTCTCTAGAGTAAGACATTAAATCAAAATGCTCTAGTTGTATCAGCAAACATCTTCACAAAGTTGTAAAAGGTGATATGTTTGCTTAAGGGTTTTTTCCTTATGCTTTTTAAATTTTGGTAATGTTTTTCTGGAAAAAGTTGAAGCTTAAAAGCCCTTCTCATTCTAAAATAAGAATTTCCACGTGGAGTTTATCAGTGTAATTAAACTGGCATCATTTCCACTTACATGGAAAAGTTGTCAAGTGTGCTTACTTTTCCATGTAAGTGAGTCTTTAAGATCCAGGACTTGTTGGAAACCTTTTCAGAGGAAATGGTTCTATCTGAAATAAGAAATTCTGCAGATGTCTTTTACCATAGCCACCAACCCAGCTACCTGTGCGTGCAAAAATTCAGTCTGTAGCTATAACAAGGATTAAATGAATTAAGTTATGTGGAGTAAGATTCATCTCAATTGTCTGTTATAATTAAAAAGTTAGGTGTCCAGCCTAGCTAGTTGTTTAAGTGCTCTCTATAGTCAATGGAGAAAGATGGGCACTATTCCAGATGGTGACTCATCCTGCAGTTCTGGGACACCTGTTTTAGGAAGGGCTGAAACATCCATTGTTGGATGTGCATCTCTCCTCCGACTACAGACAGAACCTCTGTGCAGGGCTTGGATATACACCTGAGTTTAAAGTGACTAAACACAAGTAGGAAAACTGCGACCTTATATCTAAGTTTAGATAGCTGGGCAGTTGAATCCTCCTGACCACTACAAACTATATCTATAACATATAATGCACCCAAAAAAATTTGCAATAAATAATTACATAAGTATGCCCCCATGAATAGAGACAGTTGTCTCAAAGTTTGGGGTTTTTTTCCCAGAAAAGATTGAAGATACTCTGCATAGCCACATTTTCCCATATTTTAGGTATTTAGAACTTCAGAGCACTGTTTTATTTTCAGATTCTATAGGATTAAACTCTTAAAGGACAATGGACTTGCTGAAGTCTATCTTTGACTTTTCCATCTTTGAGCTACAACAGAGAAAAAAAACAACACAGAAGAGAGAAATTCTCCTTGGACACTTGCTTTACACTTTCAGAAATGTCATCTTTGCTCTGATCTATGCCATTCAACGTATTTGCAAATGGTATGGAAAAGAGAACGTATAGGGAGCTAATAAAACTGTAAATGATGTAAACTTACTTGGAATGGTCAAGCATAAAGCTGATTGTAAACAGTTGCAGTTAAATAAAAAAACAGTTAACAAAACAAAACAAAAAACAAAACAACAGTTGGTTAAATAACAAAATAGCAGATGAATACATGTATGTATGCAAGAGAAGGCAATAACCCTCCTTATAGAAATACAATGACTGCTGTAAATTAGCCTAGGACAGGGATGCACAAATCTCTGAAAGCATTGACTCAGTATTCAGCTGTAGCCAAAAAGGCAAACACAAACTTGGCCATTTAAAGAAAAAGAAAACAGAAAACATCATTATACTGCCTTATACACTCTTTTGCCTATGTCTCACACACTGTGTGTGTCTCTGGTCTTTCTCTTTCAGAAAGGATATTGGAGCAGTTGGAAAAGCAACAAAGATGATCAAAGGTATGCAGTGATTTCCATAAGAGAAAAGGCTAGAAGGTGCAGGAAAAAGGTGACTGGGAGGCATATTATAGCTAAATAAAATCCTGACGTTATGAAGAATGTGACTGGAGAGCAGTGGTACAAGAAACTAAGGGGCTCCCAGGTGGCAGGTTGAAAACAAAGGAAAGAAAAGCAATTGCACTGAGTTATGGAACTCACTGTGGCATGATGTTCCTGGATTCAAAAGTACAGAGGGGAAAAAGGCAAGAAAATGTCACAGAAGATAGATCTTCCACAGACTTCTTAAATTAAGGTCTAGATATAGCTTCTAGCTCAAAAATTCCTGGACATGCTGATTCTCAAAATCTGATTTACTAAGAATCAGTCTACAGCTCCTCTTTTTTTAATACTCTTTCTCTTATACTTCTGTATAGAGTATATTGGGCTAACTGGACCTATGTTGCAGTTCTTAGTGGCTCACACATTCTCACAGGTTGTATGAATACAAACCTCTCCTTCTGCAGTTCATTAGACATAGCTGATTTATATGATTACAAACCCATTGAAACAGCTAGCTTTAGATCATATTGAAAAGGAATACATGGAATTTTGAATGTCTTTCTGAATGTCGAAACCAAAGGTTTGCAAGCAAGATCTGAAGAGTTCAGAAAAGGTCTGCAGCAGTGATATTCTTTCCCTGGTGGCATTCCTCGCCATGCAAGGAGGACCCCAGAGAAGATCCAAGGCAAAGAAAGTGCCTGTTTTACAGATATGTCTTCCATAAAAAACATCAGCTCATCATACACCATTTCTTTCTCATACTGAAGAAGTCATTAACCTCATTTTTTAGTTTTTTAGCTTAAATGTCATGCACTATATCACATTTGTAACTTTTAGAAGCTTCATCTGGCATTCTTAGTCAAGGTCTGTAGACACTACATGGGGGAAAATAACTTTCAGCATTTATATTTTTTATGTCCTGTCAGAAGTGATTATTCTGAGTCAATAAAGCACAAACAAAAGTACACTCTCTCAGTGCCCCAAGAGCTGACACATTTTTAACTCAAGCCATTTCATCCTAAAGGGTAGCTATAGGGCATTGCTATTACCTGTTGTATCATGAATTCTTGAGCAGGAGCTATTTCAGTTCTAGGTCTGATGTGGGAGCTATATGAAGAATATCTTGTCATCCTTTAATGCAAATGACCTCATTGGTATTGATACTTATTGCTATTGTTATTGTTATAAGCAACAATTGCTATTGCTACTTATTGCTATTGCTATTTTTCAGGCATAGTCCTAACACTAGGACCTGCGCAGACCTAGAGGAAAGTCAGTCCATCCTTAAGGTAGAAAATATATTTTAATTTCAATGTTAACAAAAACAAATGAATTTTTATGGAAAGGTGAATTTTTATGGAAGAAGCATGTGACCTGTTGGGCAAGTCTGCCTCCAAACACGCAGTATGGATTTTTGTCAGGTTTATACTCAGTTAGTACTTTGGTATATTCAGCAAGAATATTATACAAAAACAGTGCTCTTCTAACGGGTTCAGAATCTTCAGGGAAAAGTTGCATTATGTCCAGAGCCACATTTTACGAGAGCTGCATCATACCAAAGAAGTCAAACAGAATTATATACTGGTATTTCATTTAAATGTTAAGAAATCCTTTAGGCTAACTATATAAACACAGGGCTCCATTCGTGTAGTTTTCATCTGTATGGACCGCTGAAATATAGATAGCTCCCTTCTAATATAGAGGCTGTATATGACAAATATGTTCTGTTTTTATGTCATCAAGTTACGGTCTTCTGAAAAAATCCCACATTAGCACATTGTATATCTAAGCATGTAATACAGGAATTACACACATACGTATATCAGTAATGGCATATATGTGCATAAAAATGTCTATATCTACCCCTATACAGTGATCCCAGGAATACACATGACTTCTTAGAGATTTTAAAGAAAGAAAGAAAGAGTAAAGTTTTCTGTAATGAGTTTGTTTTTCAAAGATTTATAAATTCTTCTAGCTCACAATAAATTAGGAATAACAATAAGGGATATAAATAAGGATTCAGTTCTGCAGCTTAGAAATAGCTGGATAAAACCTGAAAGATGAGATTTATACTACAGAGTCTAGAATGAGACAGAATAAAAACCTTCCTCCACCTTTAATTTTCAGAGGCAGATTTTCTGAAGGGGAAAAAAGGCACATGGTGAGAAAGGTTCCTCTCCCTCTGCTAGTGGAGGCCGATCTGGTGCCATATGGTGTGGCCATAGCTGAGGAAATGTACAGACTCTCCAACCAGGCTGAGGCCATGTCTGCGTGGAGTTCTCTACAGTTCACCCTCCCTAAGCTTTCAATGCTTCGAGGTACCCGCAGATTTTTGGCATGGTTCTTGTAAATGCCTAAGAAGTGCAGCCATATCTTTTACCACATCTGGTACATAAGCAGCCCTCCCTCCTTGATGGTGAGGCTGTAGCTTAGGACAATCTCATACGCTTGCACATGGTACCTTTGCTTCCATTGGCAGTCAGTTTACTCCACTTCCTCTATGCACTTCCCTTTTGAGCTAGATTAATTATCCCAATAAGGATATAATCCTTCTGTATCACATATATATCTCCTCTGATAATAAATAATTTATATTTCTATTTAATAGGGTCAAAATCCCACAAGAACTGTTGTGAGTGTATCGATTTATATATCCACATCTGTTTCTATGTCTACTTATCTCCACATACAATAGTGCATGTGCACATGTATATATAATGTGTATATATAAGCGTACATATGTGTGAGTGCATACAAATAAGTGTGTTTATGTTGAGTTCCAGATATCTGGTGTGATTGCAGTGTATAAGTACAATATATGATTTTGCAAACTCTCATAATGTAGTCATATCAAAATGTAATTTCCTTCCCACCTTAAAAGAAGACTGTTTTATTATGATCAAGGCTATTTATTATAAGCTCAAGACATGCTTATTCAGGAAAAGGTTGAAAAGATAGTAAACACATTCATTTTCAAGTCATCAAAATGGAGCGGAATATCTTTAATTCAAACTTTTCCAGACAGTCAATCCTCAATAAAATTTTGATCTAGAAAATTAAATTTAATTAATTAAAAATGTTAAAAATATATTGGTGGCTGGAATAAATGTAACCACAGTACCTATTCCAGCTTTAACGATAATTATTATTTATACAGGCTATTTGCGAAACATCAAAGCATTTTCTGGAGATACAGACTAAAGGTACTATTGAAATGCAGCCAAGTCTGTGGTAGAACATAAGCACCTGTTGTAACAGTGCATTGTATAGTGTTACATGGGGATTTGCGTGCTGGTGTTCGTGGAGGATGTGTATGTATGTATGTATGTATGTATGTATACAAACACACACATATATGTGCAATTTTATTTTATTATTAATATTACATTCACATTTTCTATATGTATGCAACATAATTAGAATTGAAAGCCCCAATTACACAGCAGTGAAAGCCTGCTTATTAATTGACAATAGGCCTCAGCTAAGTAGCAACAAAAGAAGTGCTTTGTTTGGCAACCTTTGTTTAAAAGGTCCTTTGAAAACTCTTTAAGAATACTATGAATAGAGATTGAACAAACCTTTAATCCTCTTCAGGTCACACATGTGCTAAAGTGAATAATAGTGTGAGGTCTTTTTCACCTTTTGAGTTCTTTTAAGCCAGTAACCTAACTTGAAATGAGATAAAGAAAAGGCCTAAGAAAGCTTGAAAAACTCTAACTTGTACACTTCTGGCTTATTTATCCTGCTGCAATAAACCCAAAGATGCATTTCATGCTGGAGAGATGTATAAATACTCAATATTTATAATTCCATTCATAATTTGCTTGGTCCCTGCAAGTTATTTCCCTTTTATTCACTTCAAATGCATTTAGGACCTCAGAACTTTTTTTTTCATTTAATGCTCCTGTTCTTTTGTGAGTATCAGTGTGAAAATCTTTCCTTCGTGCTACAGTCCCTTTTTCCTATTCAACACTAGACTGCACACGATAATTAAACCTTGGGGGCTTGGAGATTTTGGACTAAAGCTTAAAGAAATGCAGTAGTGAGGCCTCTTCTCTCTCGATCTTCCACCACTTGCTGCGGGGATTTTCTTTAGTTACACATGGCTTCACAGGTAAACAAGCTTGAAAAAAAAAATCACGAGCAGGAATTGAATTAACACCTTACCGTTGCTTATAATGAAGCAGTTTGCTTAATTAGATGATCGAAAAAATTATGTTCTAAAACATGACAGGGCACAGACTGAAGTCTCTATTCAGGCAAACACCCATAGAGTTACACCAGGGCGTTTGCAAGAGGAACAGCCTCCCAGCCAAGACTAAAACGGCAATGTGAAAATGCTGACTTTCAACACAGATTAAGGTGGTTTTTTTTTTATCAAACCTAAAGAAAATTATAGGGTCTTTCTTACACTTTGTTTATAAATGAAGCTCTTCAAGTACCTCCACGACTTTGAAAGTAAGCTTGTGAGCACCTTTCCTAACATATAGGTCTGTAAACATTGAGCAATGCATTTGCCTCTGAACTAGATGAAAAATCCCACAAGTGAATTCCATGACCAAAGGACAGAGAGGCACTAGAACTAGCACCCCAGTGAAGGGCCAGTCCATCGTGAGAGCTCCCCAAGCACCCCAGTAGGCTCTAGCCAGGCTGCCAGGGCAGGGGGGAGCCAGCCCCACCCCGGGATGCTCCCAGCACAGCCACCAGTCAAGTCCTGCTAGAAGGACTGGAGAAAACTGGGAAGGGTAAGGGCTTTGAGACTCTTTGGAGGAGCTGGAGATGGCAGAGAAGTAAGGGAGGATGCAGGATGCAATGGTGTTTTGAAACCAGTCTCCAATACTTGGGTTGCTCAAGGCTCAAGTCATTTCTAAATGAAAGCAAGCATGCATAAATGCCTTGTGTTGTTCCTGGAATCCTCCCTTAGCCTTCCTGCTGGCCCCATCTGTACGAAGGCATTTCAGACCAGAGAGAAAGGGCAATGTCCAAAGAAAAATCCTATCTGACACAAATACTTGCAAGTCTCCTTGCCTTTTCCTTTCTTGCACTGTGTATGAAGACGTGCAATAATACGAAGGGCTTTTTAAGCATGCACGAGGCTGCATAGCTAACTACTGCTAACATCAATCATAAATTGTTTTCTTTCTCAACATTGAAATCAGTATAACAGTAAAACACCAGCTGCTTCCAAAGACAAATGCATTGTTTAAATCAGAGCAAAATATTTACAAATAGGTTTCAATATTCAGGGTCTGAATTTTGCAGCATGTGTGCAAAATGTTTCTGTGCAGATCTATCAGCTGCGCATGCACTTGATCACTTATGCTGAGCAATCTGGGAAGCAAGTAATTGGCATTTCTCTAAGCTACTGCTCTGATCAGCTATAATCATTTCTGGAGCTCCATAAGAAAATCCTGCATATTTTTAGCTTCACAGTAAAAGCCGTTTTTTGCATATATTATTTCATTTTTTTTTTTCTTTTTCTGTTTCAGTACCCACTGCTTTACAGGGGGACTGCATTCTTCTGCAGTTGTTTATCTCTTAAGGTGTTTGTATATACCACTGCCTGCCATCCTCTCTGTAGAGGCAACCACCAGAACCATAAATTATTATCTCCAGTAAACGTAAAAGTAGTCTGCTGCCTTAACTGTGAACATTTAGTTTTAAAAGGGACAGTTGCTTAGCTGGGCTCTTCTCTTAAGGAAATTAACTTTTTATCTCAAAGACAGCTAATTTAGCTCTCACCACCTTTGCTTCCACTCCCAAGTACCTTCTTATCTTGGGTAATCAGGATGCAGGGATTCCCAATCTATCCCTCTTTATAGCTCTCTTTCAGTAGTGTTACTGTTTGAACTTCATACCCCTGGATAAAAGGGCTAGCACAGCAGCTCAGGAAGCAGTTTTAAGTATGAGGTAAATATGCAAGTTACTTAACAGCCCATATATGAACTCAATTACATCCTTCATCTCTTAAGATATGAATAAAAAGGTTTGGCTTTGATCTTGAATTAAGCAATCCCTACTTATAAATCAATGTACCATGGGATTTTATTAGTAGCAATAATTAGTGGTTAACATTGCAATGAATACAAGGTTGGGAAGCTTTAAAAGCCAGTGCCAGGTTGGGACATATTTCTCACATATATTATCTGAATTACACAGAGGAAGCCTGGATTTTTAATCGGGGAGGTACAGTGGGGATATCCAAAAGCTATTTCATTAAATAGGATACATGAAAGTATTTAAAAAATCAAAGCATACACCTGGCTCTTTTTTCATTACTTCATCCATCTATTTTAGTCTAATTTCAAAATTAAATTTAGAATAAAAGATATGGTACTTGTGTACTAAAATCTTAAGGCATATGTGTACATTTAAAAAGAAATACAAGTAGGCATCAGAAGTTATTTTTACTGTAAATACTCTTCGTACGTTCCCGTGTAGAATGTAATGTCTGCATAACAACTTCTCGAATGTCCAAATTCCCTCCTATTCACATAGTGTGGAACAGATGTTGCCCTGCTTTTTATTACTTTAATTTATGAATCATACTTAGGCTGAATGATGAAATTAAAGTGATAGAAAATGTTACTTAAGCTTGGATTCTACTTCTGTATCTTTAAAACATTTTCCTACTTTTTTTGGAGTGATCATTTGGGTTATTTTCCCCTTAGTTGCAAGGTCAGATTTCCCATTTTTAGGTTAAAATGTAGCCAATCCAAAAAAGTTCACATGTATAAAGAGACAACTTAGAGCAAGAACTGTGCATCCTTACAGAAACTTGAGATCCATAAATTCAACCATGCTGGAGAGAGCTTTTTGTTTAAAACATTGAGCTAAACAAAATGCAATTAAGGCTAACAGGACAAAAAACATCCCTCTTGAGATTCATAAATACACTCATGGGAGACTGGAAGTAAAGAGAAAAGACCAATATAATTCTAATTGTGTCTTGTCTAAGCTGACCATTTAAACAGACAACTTTTCACAAAGTAAATTAGTTGGTCCAGTTCATGCTTTTTTTACCCTTACTTAACCAAGTGAAGTAAATGGGAATTTTGTCTGAGTAAATCAAGGCATTGGGTGCAGAACTTTTATTCTGCTTTGATGACAAATTGTGATCTGGGTTCTTAACTGTATTAAGAAATACTTCAGCCTCTAAATAAATCTCATAAAATCATGGCAGTGCTTTAGGAGAGCACTGCTTCTTGCCTTACTTAAACAAGATTGGAGAAATTTGAAAGATCCTAACACAGTACATGTACAAAACTACGGACATTATTACTGATGCCATGTCCTTTGCAGATCTGTCTTCGCATCTTTTCATGCTCTTAAATTTTTACATGTGAAATCCTTTGGGAGGTTCATGTACTATTTATTTCTTTGCCTAGTTGTCACCTAGATTATTTCACTTTATCATATTACATCGTATGTTCTTTGATTTTTAAAAAGTGCTTTAATAATAACCCTAATAATCTCACACCCATATGAACTAAATCTATTCTGATTTTTAAATACGTTAGTGCCATCATGGACAATAATGATTGTTCCTAGCAGTGAAATAACCACCAGGAGAGGAACTTGAAATGACAGGAATAGAAATGTGCTTCCCTCAAGCTCAGATGGGAATACAGAAGGAATCAGCTACGAACCAGGGACGTGCTGGCTGGGTCAGAGCCGGCGTGCCTGCCAGAGTGCAGTCCCACCCAAGTAGCACTGGCTGGGGGTTTCCACTGAAGTGCTCTTTGCTCAGGAGAGGCCATCTCAACAAAACCAAACTTACCATTTCCAGCTTTTATTGGCTGAGGTTCTGGCTCAAGGATGGAGTTCTCCAAAATACTACTTTTCTGGAACGTGTGATTTCTTTGTGAAAAAGTAATGTACAAGTTCTTGGCTTCATCCACTGTAGCTGGGGAATAAACTATGTTTTGTATAAAAGTGTTTCTTACCTCACTCCACTCAGTAGCCCATATGAACTAGGTAGAGTAAGAAAGACACTAAACTGGGGTACAAGAAACCCAGAATTACTCTCAGCTTTATGTCCAAGTACTTATGCATATTTATGAATTCACTTGTTTTGTCATTATAGAATAGAGGTGGATGCTTACCTGCTTCATAAGCTGCTGTGGCAATAAGATTCTACAATGCATTTGAGATGCTCAGATAAAATAATATGAGCCAAAGATTCACTCTGGTGGATAAAGATTATAGAGCTGACTACTCCTGATGGGAACCAAAAAGAAATATTCCAGTTTGTTTCTCAGGATGCATCTCCTGAGATTTGGGAGTGATCTGTGGGTATAGAAGGCCATATGCCTTCTCTTATGTCAGTGGAGCCTTACTCTCTTACATGGGCCGTACAATAAAATTTCCAAATTGATCCATCCATATACCTGACACTCCTCTCCACAGCATAGTTCAGTGCAGATGTTAGGCAAGAAGATGTTTCACTTCTCTGGATCTGGATCTCAACTCTGGATTTTTGCCTCAGGCAGATTAATGAATTTATAAGTGCAAATATTTATGTCTTTGAGCTATACATGCCCAAATTATTACAATATGTAGAAATTCATTTACTATGCTTCCTGTGAAAATAGAAGGCAATATGAAACAGTCTCTTCCTAAACAGAAGAACCTGTTTGAAAATCAGTGGCACAACTGGAATACAATTCTTATTTTACTTGAAATACTGCCACACTTACAACTGTGCAACTATACTCGTTACTTTGAGTTGCATGAGTGTAGATCTGATATGAATTGTTTTAGATTTGTGAAATCTGCAGCAAAATTTTTGCACCTATCCACTGGATTTCTAAACTTATTTTCACCCTTGCAATAACATATTATGTCCTCAGGTTATATAGCACAAGAGGTGTCCAAGAATTGAATCATAACTCTGCATCTTCAGGGTTCCCAAATTTATGTTTCCTTTTCCTTTCTCCTCACTTTCTCCATTTAGGCCTCCTTTCCTTTTCCTGACGGCTCAGCATTTCCATTACACATTTATTAGGAAAATAAGTATCACTAGGAGAACTTTAGAGAGGAGTGGAGCTTCTTTTATTTCATCTGAACACACTCAGTCAGTCACTTAGCTTCAGCCACAATATCTGCTTAAGCTAACTATCATTTACCTAATTCAATTTGCAATGGGCTGGTGAGGTGTGAGGGTTGGGATCCAGACATGTGTTTCCCCACAGTTATCAGACCATTACGCCACGGAGGCGGGTGGATTACAGAATACCCCAACTATTTTCCAAAAAATCAGGTCTTCTCTTGTACTTCTATTTTGGCTGCTGCTTCAGGCAAATGAACTACTTTTAATTTTAAACTGCTTTTACTGCAGAAACATGTCATACACGGTGACCAACACCAACAAAGTCTGCAGACAGACGCAGCTTTGCAGAAACCTTGTTGACAGAGGACACCAAGCAGGAATCCCAGGTGTCTGTGTAAAACATTGACTGCACATTTCATTCTCATTCAGAACAAGTCCCCATACAAGGCTTAATTCTCAAAATACCATTAGCATTCAGTTTTTCCAACTGATCGCCTTCTGTAAAGAAAAGTCAAATCTTACATTTTATGCCAAAAGGCTCTAATCTCCTTAAAGAGGCAATACTTGCCTTCTGCGGAACCGATCACTCCCCCGAGTTCGTGTGCATGTGCAATTCCTATTGAAGCTGATGGTTCACCCAGATGCCCAGAGGTGGTACAAGTCAATCTGTGCTGTAACACATACACCCACACCCCACACATGTGCATGCTACCAAAGTAACTCCTGCTGCACTTTTATTTCTCCTACCCTCTCCTTCACCTCTCCCTGCCTGTAATTTTTGCTGAAGTAATTTGCTCGTGAATACACAGTGGGGAAAATTGTCTGTGATCTCTCAAACCCACATATGTTCAATAAAACACACACACACACACTGAGTCACACACATGAAAAAGACAGGAGAAGGTCCCACTGCAGACCCCTGCACTTCAAAGAAACTCATCAAAATTAAGAGAAGCATCTTTTATTTGGTAGGAGCACTCTTGGGAAGAAAAAAGGGAGAGGACAAGATCTGTCCTAGGAGGGACAGCCTCCAAAGGCTGATCATTTCTGAATGAAACAGAATGAGAAAAAGGGTCATATGAGGAAACAGAAATACATGGACAAAGATCTTCAAATATACAAAATGTAAACTGCTCATCAAAAAATCCATCAGCCTCTTCAGTCCTATATAGGTCCAGACTGTGTGAAAAAAAAGATTGCATATTCTCCTGGCATTTACACCAATTTGCCATGACTGATGGACATTTTGACAGACAGGAGAGGGAAAGAATATTTCAAACCATGCTGCCATTTGGGATACATTTCACATCCGAGATACAAAGCACCTTGTTCAAAATATAACTTCCCAATTACAACACTATATTTAATCATTTCTTTTGCACATTTTTGATCCTCTGTGTTTAGGTTTTTGGGGTTTGGCATTTTCTAATATGAAAAGTAAAGAAGAGTGTAACACTTCTGGGAAGACCAGAGCAGAGACATTAGGCACAGATGAATACTCAGTGGATTACAGGAGCGCTTATTTCCTCTACGTACCACCATTTCCTCTCTAACAACATAGCAAAATGTTTACTATTTAGGGAAAAGGTTTTCATGGTCAGCACATCTCCTTATGGGCTCATGGGGCTACATCTTTTATGGGTTATAAATTAGCTTTAACCTATACGCACATTTGGCTATGCTTCCTCAGCAAGCAGATCTTAAATCCACATGCAGGTCAGCGTAATCGCAAAACCTTTGCAATATGTCTGTATGGCTCCCCCCTTATATATGTAGTCATATGTACATTCATGGACATACCGCCCATATCTTCCTTCAGAGGACATTATTCGTGGCAGTACCTCGTAATGAACCAAGAACTCTTCTGGTAAGCACAGCTGTACAGAAGAGCTGCGTTCCCATTGGCAGTGAAAGGATGCAAAACATGTTCAGTGATTCAATTTTCATAAATATAAGGTATGTTTTCAAGTCCTGAAAGGATCAAGCCTTTCCTATTGCAGATAAAATTAGAAAGAAAAATCCATTCAAAATGTGTTCAAAGACCTGATTCTCTACTGGGGAGTGTAATTCCTTCAAATTCAGCAGACATACAGTTTCTTGTATATGTGACAATCTGTCCACTGTTCTAGATCACATTTGATTCCACTAGTACTTTGCATGTCAAGCAATATGCTTAAACTACAAGCAATTCTACTCTATGTAATGAATAGCACAGCTAATACCACAAATGATGGAAAAGGGATAAAGAAATCACTATGTCCTGGGATTGGGATTTTAATTAGTTGAGTATAAATATATATAAAGTTTAGGTGGCTATGTAACACGTGTGCCCTTTTTGAATGTATGTAGTTTTGTGTTTTAGTATTATAGGACTCATTCACAGTAAATGGAAAAGTTGCATGTGCCCTATAGTAATGCATAAAAATTGGCTAAAATCTGAATCAGTGATAAGAAGTGATTACCTTTCATCATCATGTGTGCTTTTTCTTGTTTAGTGTTCCACAATCGACATAGCTTACGTGAACAGATTATTTCAATATCCCATACAGTGTAATGGAAGGCTCACTCCTACAATTTTTGCTTTGAAGAAATTAATTTTCATTAACTTTATTTTATTTACAACAGCATAAATTGAATAACCTTTAAAAGTTGGCAATAGAGAAAATGGAATATTTTCCTCCAATGTTCAGATTAATTTAGATTTCAACCTTTTCAAAGTATTTTCTAGACTTACTTGAAAAATGGCAAGAAAAGCGAGAGGGCATTTATAGCAAGATAATTAATACATGTTAACCATCTGTCTATGAAATCCCAAGGGAGAGGTAGTGTGAGACAGCAAGATGAGGTGAACAGTAAGCCCCTTCATTAATGGTTGACTTATGTACTCCTTCAGGCCACAGTGTGAATGCAACGGCTCTGCAACCTAACTTCTGCTACCACATGCATGACCATTACAGAAAAGTACACGGACCTACTCTCTGACACTGCACCTTACTGATGGCTGGATGACTGAAACTTAGGAGTACCATCATGCTAGGCTTTGGATAAACTTAGAGTAAAAGTGTTGTCCTCCTGCCAAAAAAAAAATGTTAGAAGTTTGATTAATTGTATTTTAATACAATGATACAATGATCAGGTAAATGTAATCTGCTAATGGCTTCAGATGGGCTGTTAGCACAATGTCTGAGCACAGTCTGGCTATCAAATTTACTCTTAGATCCCTGTGATGGTTTACATAAACATTCCAGACGCTTATCTTAGCTCTTTTCATCTACAAATCAAGATAGGAACTTTGGTATAATCATCTGGCAATTGATGGCAGCTGTTTAGTCTGTGATGGCATTATTTGAAGTGAGTTATTGTTGGTCTCAGGCTTCATCTTAGTCCTCAAGTAAACTGGCCTAACATCACAGCAAAATGAAATCAGTCACCTTCTTTGACCAAAAGGCCACATATTCAACAGAGGTTTGAACTTCTCTCCTCTCAAGGGCTGGTTGTCACACGACTTAGGAAAACAGCAGGTATGCCTCCCCATGGTTGGGGAGCCTGGTGGGAATGGTATCCTCATGCACAATTTGTTAAGTAGGCTGTTTTCCAATCAGTAGATACATTTTGGTTTGGAAAGAAGTTACAGTCTGACAAGATCAAAATTAGTAATGATCACTGGAAGACAAAGCAGCTTTCCACGCTCCCTGACTCATGTAGATCTGGTGGGTCACAAATTTAGGTTTCATCTAATCTGTAAGAGGAAGACGTGCCTGAAGCTTGGGGGTGCATCTTGCTAATGCAGCAAGAGTGGATAACAATGGCAGTGAAGAAACCGTGGCATGGATTTCAGGTCAGGCTAGTAAAGCAAGCGCACACCTAACTGTCCAGGGTGTCCTAACTAAGCAGTAGTTGTGCTGACATGCCTTCTCTGCTGTGGCTCAGCCTACAGTGAAAGTCAGCCTAGGTCTGCCTCTCCCTACTCTCTGTAGACCTTTGACTATGGGGAATAAACATGTTTAGTGGATAGTTTCCTGCTATACAGGGTGGAATTTATCTACAGGGTGCAGGTATCTACATATTACTTGTCTAAATCTAAACTAGCCACTCAAGACTCATTTAATCATCCATAGAAAGAAACAGGCACCCCTGGAGGGTGATTCACCTCATCTCCACAATAGGTGTCAGAAACAGATTAGATGAATCACCCTTCAATTTATTGCCTGTAAGGGCAACATAGACGATTAGTACTAGCAGCTTTAGATATTTAAAGTTGCAGCATAAATTTCATTTCTGGTGTGACTCAAACCTCACTTCCCTATCCCTCAATTCCATTTGCAGTTGCTTACTGGCTGGAATCCTAATTTATATAGCATTTTGAAGTCTATGGTACATTTCCTTGTCTTCAGTTTGGCAAGAATAATATGAAGATTTCTTGAGTTACAAAACAGCACTAGTCAATAGTTCGGTGATAGTGCAATTACATAAATAAACAGTCCTGCCTTCAGTCTCTAACACAATCTTCTGTTTAGAGATATGCTAACACCTCTGAATCAGTTTGACCTGTTCTTCTATTAATAAACTTATCAGTAATATATCCATTAACTGATTTAGTTGGTATGCAGGAGCTTAATTATGCAAAGAGACATGGCAAGACTGTTGTTACAGTGAGATAATGCACACCTCTGATGTGGTGTGAAACACCAAGTGGAACTAAGTAACTTCAAAAGCCTGAAAAGTATGTTGAGTTGCAATATTGCATTGTGTAATCTTGGGCAGTGCATTGAAACACAAATAATTTGAGGCTGTTTTAAATGAAATTTTTGAAATTACAAAACCTATGTAAAGAGGCTACTGAGTTATTTTGGGGTTAACTCGTGAGCTGTAATAACAGCTGTGTTCTGCTCAAAATGTGTTAGTCAATTTTGTGTTTCTTAGTGGTAATTTCAGTGAATGAATGAATGAATGGGGAATGAAGCACCACAAACTTCACTGATACTGGCTTGGAATATCAACCTGTCCTTCCTTCCAGGTGAAAGATGTTTTTCTATAGCTTTATTGTCCTTAGTGAAACGCATAGCACATCATTTATACGTTAAATGAAAAAAAAAAAACAAATCCCCAAATCTCAAAAACTCATTCAAACTCTCCTCCCTCCTCTCCCACAGGAAAGAAGGGAGGTAAGGAAAAAGCACATGCAAAAAAACCAGTTCTAGGCAGGGAACAATGGGAACAGAACTGGATCAAGTTGAATCACACTGAATCGAATCAAAAGAAAACAATCTCTGCATTCGAGTGAGAACAAAACCTTTGGAACTGCTTCTTATACTCCTGAAACAATATGCTGATTTTATGCATAAGTGTCAAAGTACTTTTCCACAAATAAATGAGTGGATTTTTGCAAAATCCCTTTGAATTATTATTTCTTCCATTTTACTCATAACGGGCAAAGCCTGCAGAAACTCAGCATCACAGAGAAAGCCTGACGTAGTGCCAGAGTCTCTGGCTCCTAGACCTGGGAGGACAGGCTAGGAGACCATTTAAACTCCCACTGTGCTCTTAGCAGAAAGCTTATTTCACTTTTTGCAATTTTTTCTCTAATTTAATAGCTAGAGGTCATATGTTTAAACAAGTTCCTAATAGCTTCTGTTCTATCCATTTATTACAAACTTCCCCATTCAAGTAGTTGCACAAGTTAATACTAGCTTTCCTACAAAATCTCCTACCTCTAGGGACTAGGCATTATAGCCTTAGTGGAAATGTGAGGATGCTGAGCAACTCTGACAAGAATCCTGGAAAGTAACAGCCAAGGGAAAGAGAAATCTATTTTTACTTTTGTTGTTACCTTAACATTTTCATTTATTCTGCCATGACGTGCAGAATGCAGGAGTAGACCCCAAAAGAAACTGCTGATGTTCAGCATCGTGCTCACTGAGGAAGGGCAGCAAAGGGATGCCTTCCTGCTGAAGAAGAGGCTGACCCTTTGACCTTAGCTGTTCCCACTCACATACAGATATAGAAATGTAAGCTACTCAGCATGATGCCAGTTAATTTAAATTACCTAACATCCCAAAGGCCAGCTCCCTGCCGAGGAGCCTTTTCTTTTCTTTTTCTTTTGACCTTCTAATACAGAGTAACTTTTCACAAGGATAAGTCAGATGGTCAGCTTGGGAAGTATTCAGTTTCTGTGGCCTTTGGAGGTTTGTGCAAAAGGTCACCTCAGACTACATTCTGCTGAATAAGAGGTTGGAAAATTGCTAAATTATACTGAATGGCCAGATCCTCAGTCCGTGTAAAATGATGTAGCTGCACCAACGTGGCCATTCCATTCCCCCAACTGGGTTAAGCAATAAAAACTAGATGACAGATTTCCTTTTTCATGACTGCAATTTACTTAATTATTTCTCATCCAAGCAACTAAGGTCCTGTCAACCCACAGAAGTTATACCATTTTAACCAAATCTCTCCAGTGTTTCCTGCTTCCCTGTGTTAGACGATGCCGTGCTGCCTGGTGTGACAGCACCAAATCCGTCCCTTGGGGTCACAGGGTGGAGCAGGACCTCTGGGGCCCTGGTAGGTGCATCCCACTGGGCTGCCCTGCAGCACCACAGTGTCTTCCTTGCTCTGTGACCCCCCATGGCAAGCTGCTGCCTGACAGATTAAAGGGCCTCAAAAACCAGGAATACACTGCAAATGTAGCAATTATGGTCATCATTACAAGAAATATTAGATGGGAGACATTACAGAGGTTGTATGTTCAGGGAGGATGCGATAGATCTGTTTGAATGGTGTATATAAATAATGAAAGCAATACAAACTAAAGGGCTTAGGAAAAGTTATGGGATCTTTGCCTACGTATGATTGTGTCCACAATGTGAGAAATAATAATGCTTTCTTTGTGTAGGTAAAAGTAAATTGATCAATTAGAAAATCAAATATCCCATGTGCACTGGAGACCTTAGTTTAGCGTTCTAGATCCTTTCAGCTCTGGGCTTTCCACCTCCTTTCCTTATTTTTGCTATTTACTCACACTTGTGTTTATGCCCTGCTCCCCCTGAACTTGCATTCAAGACGCTGAGCAAGTTCATCTTTGCCTGAAGAGCTGACCTCCATTTCTTGACTCTCAGCAACCTGTGGGTCTTCCTGCTTGAAATTAATTTGCTGAAACATGATGGTTTATTCTTTGTTAGTCATTTGTCTGTCTCCAAACTCTGAGCTGTGTTGTTGGAGTGCTTTGCAAAGTGGGGAATCCCCCCAAGCACCTCCTTTGCTGCTGCTGGGTGTCTTGGTCAGCTCTGGCGCAGCCCAAGCCCCAGAGAAGCTGCCTGATGCCTCCTGCAAGTTGGTTTTCTCCCACTGAATTCTCTAAGGGAGCCAGTGTTCATTTCAGCTGACGTACAGAAAACAACTTAACGTGTTTTTCTAAAGTTTCTCCAGTTTAAAACATTATTTTCTTTGTTTAAGAAAAGGTCTCTCTCTTTTTCAGTTAAATTACACAACAGTCCTGTATTGTCTTAGTGGGGCCTCCAGAAGGTGTTAGCATTTGGAACTCCTACACAAACAAATCCCGAGGGGCTTCAGTCAGACAGCAATGCTATCTTTTTTGTTAAAGATCCATGTGGTGATTTCCACTTACTGGGCTGGTGAGAACTGATAGTAAGAGTTACATAGGTACAGCACATAAAACACGTATATCATTTTCTGCTAGAAAGGGACCTTCTTTCCAATATCATATTATGCCTGTGAACAAATCTGTTAAAATCATATTCTGATTAGTCAGATGAACATAGTTTTTGCTGGCAATTATAGCCTAAATCATAGCTATCTACTTTCAGATTTAATAAAGAAGATATGCGTTCAGTAGCAAGGTGAAAAACGGGGAGTTGATAAGAAGACCATGAGCTCTGGGCCAGTATACCCAGTTTAAAATTCTGTGCAAGGATCTGACTGAAAATTCTCCTTGTGTAACTTGTAGAGAATTTAATTATAGGCCTCAGAAGCAAATACAGCATGTGTTTTTTCCTCCTCTGCTCATGATCTCCTATCAGCTGTTATTTATCAGTCCAGTTGTGTCAGTCCTCGCCCCCTGCCCCCTCGCCCCCCCACTGTATCCCATATGGGTGCTTTCAAAGGCTTCTTGCCTTGAAAGGACCAGGCACAGCTGACAAGGAAAGGTTGGCCCTGGGACATTCACAGGAGAAGCTGAGAAGCCGCACCTCATAACGATATGGATTCCATATGAATTATCAGTATACTCTGAATATATGTGCTGCTAAAGGTCTTCCCTCTGAGGAAGGACCTCTGGTCTCCTGACCATGGGAGGTCTGTGCTGGCTCTGCCCATGGCTGTCCCCATTGAGACTGGTCTGGCTGCATCTCCACCACGTCGCTTGACCCAGACCGCTTCTGGCTGCCATTTGGCACCCATCTGTTTCCTCAGTTCAAAGTGCTTGAGGTAAGGTGAAGACTGCATTACAGCCCCCAGGGCAATAATCTATATAACCACAGCCAGTCTCCTCCCAGAAGGAATGATCTGGTTTAATCCTAAATATAGCTCAAGAGGAGCATGAATCAATAGATGTAGAGCACGGATGGTCAGGGGACTGGTACCCATGGGGAAAAAACACAAGGAAGGAAATTATTTGCCACTGATATTCATACCTGTGCATTTCCTCTGCTCAAAGAACTTTCATTTGATCAGTGAGGCTCCCCAGATCTGAGCCCCAGGTGGCCCAGCAGTTTGCAGTAAGAGTTATTTGTTGAGGTTCAGCTGGGGATGGGCAGAAGTAAAAGCATAAGTTACTCTGGCATGAACTAAAGTAGGTAGCTGTGGTCAGGGATTATAGCAACTCACACATGCTATGGGTCTGCACAGAGGGGGCCCTCTAACACCCACTCACCAGTGGGTTACACCACCTTGCTACACCAATTTACATCCTATATCAGAGCCCTAAGTTGACTCTGAAGTAAAGTTAAAGTTGAGTTCAAAGCAACCCAGCTGCTTCCAGGGACTGCTGTGCATGGGGCAGGACTGGCAGGGGAAATAGTGATTTCTCTTTGAAGTCCTGCTGCTAGATGGATGCTGATTGTCTCATGTTACTGTAAGCATCAAGTAACTTAAAAGCGAGCTCTCAATTTACTGAGCAGAGGACAACAGGCAATGGAAAAATATTTGTCAAGGATGCTAATGACTTCTACGTAAGGCCCACATGTCTAGAAAGCCAAAGAACTGCAATTAAAATTGGTTTCTAGAAACCATTTTCCAAGAAAACAGTTAGATACACTGAAATTGGGTACCAATCAGATTATTGGCAAGACAAACACCACAATACCTAGGAGAATTATTTTCTCACTAACTGGAATATAAACCATTTGGGGTTTGGGTTTCGTAGACGACAGAATTTTTAGTCTGATATGTATATATATATTTTTTTATATATTTATACTTTTATACATTTATATATTTGTACTTTTATGTATTATATAGACAATATGTTATACATATATATCATTATTTTACTAGGACATAACTGAAAATGTAATAAATTAATAGAAAGAAAAGATTTAACAAGCACAAGGCTTGGGCTTTTAACCAGATTTCCTCTTACTTTCCTCTTGATCATTGGAGTGCAGCAATACTACATCCAAGACATACCCTAGAGTGAATAGTTTAGGACCTAAGTTCTGCAGTTCAACTATGGCCCTAGTACTTTGGGAAAACCTCAATGCTACATGAGATATTTTGTGATACATTTGGCATCTAGGGGAGTACAAAACAAATAAGAGTGATCGTGCAAGGAAGTCTGAGGTTGATCACATGACTGATAAGATTCTTATCGGCCTTTGCTTCCAAGACTGGATGGTACCACTTGACCATAAATTAGCTTCCCTTTATCAACATGCATCACCCTAATATGGTTCAAAAACTTTATTGGAGGTTCAGTTCTCTTATCTTTGTCTCTGAAGCTTCTGAGACTGGCCAGAAGTACACACTGTAGTGTGGCAAGATATGCAGTATAGAATCATAGAATCAGTTAGGTTGGAAAAGACCTTTAAGATCATCAAGTCCGACCATAAACCTAACACTGCCAAGTCTACCACTAAGCCATGTCCCTAAGTGCCACATCTACACATCTTTTAAATACCTCCAGCGATGGTGACTCAACCACTCCCTTGGGCAGCCTGTTCCAATGCTTGATGTATGTACAGGTATATAATTTATTACATATTATGAGTGTGCTTGTAAGTACAATTGCATCGTACAAACAACTTTGCTCATAATATGCATCAGCCTTTGTAAGGGAGAATTAAGTAGCCTGAGAATATGTTTAACTTGATATCATGGTGTATGACATTCATTGCAAGGGTCTTTGCTCTCAGAAATGTCATTTGCTGGCAAAGCATGTCTATGCATGCTGATTATATATTGGTCATGCAAACTATCTTTCCCCCAAAGTATTTGACAAGAAATAGCTTTTTTTCCTGTCAGTCTTGCTAAAGTGGAGAACTGTTAGCATATACACTGAGTTTATATAAGCAATGACAAAAGTTCGATTGCTCTGGAAAGATCTAACTCTAATGTCATCACTTTAAACCAAAGTGAGTCTCTCCATATGCCATTCTTTCACACTGCAAACCTAACTATTTTTTGTACTCTACCTTTTATGTCTTACTAAGCAAATCCTCCACTGTGGAAAGGTCCCAAAGAAATCAGTAGATACCTGGAAATCAATAGTGTTCTTGAACAGAAAGAGATTACTCCAAAATTTTATATAAATAGAAAATCATACTGAATACCTGAACTATCCTTAGAGGGTTTTTTAATTACTACCCTATAGCATTCTATAAATATATTTGGCAGTGTTATAATGTAGTTGCATAGTATCATGAAACAAGGGTAGTGTAAGGATCAGTATAAAATAGAATTGAACTGAATCAGAAAATGAAGTTTTCCATGAGGGACAGACTGTAAGTAATTTGGGCTTGCAAAAAATCTATCATCAGTAAAGGATAATTCTGAATTAGAAACCTAATCTTAACTAAAAAGGTCGGCAAAAATTAAACCTTGTTGTAGCAATGGGTTTTCATTCTATATAATTTGTACCACGGTCTAAGGACCGGCAGTTTTGATATAAAATCATATGCATAAGCACCAGGAGGTTATTTTTCTTTTTAAAATAGACTATTTTGGTTGCAAAATAGTGTGCTTAATTGGATTATACTGGTAATTTACTTGACTGCAGAGGGATGCTCCTTCTCCTGTTTTAAGTGCTCTGAGACTAGTGATGATATCTACTGAGTGAATTTAACCGTGTTGTTTTTCATATCTTGAAATACAAAGTTTCTGAGGTGACCCTTGATCTTTATTAATTCTGATCTTTATCATGCTGGATAGAAACTCTTCCCAGTGTATTTGAACCTTCCAAGGACACACACTTATTATCTACGGAAAATCTCAGGCTTTCATCTAGAAAAATTCCATCCCCATGTGATATTTAAGTGGCTAGCTGCTGGAGCTTTACAGCATTGTTTCTCTCTAATAAGCAAGCATTCATCACCCAAAGGTGCAGTTTGTCTTCTGAGAATGATGTAGGAGCAAATATAGCCCAAAATGATGACTCATTCCACTGAAATGGCCTCTGAAGACTGCTACAAAGAAATACATTTAATATTGCTATAGAACGGCTTGAATCTAATTGAAAGAGTCTTCACTACCTTTCATTTAAGTTACCCTAAGTTCTTTTATGGATGCAGGTGGCTGAAATAACAGTATTTTCCAAATATAAAGTATTGACTCAGATCTTTAGCTCAGGCATTAAAAAAAAATATTGTACTTCCCTGGGATTTTAAACTCTCCAGAAGGATAAATGGATGTGTGTGTGTAAATATGTGCATGCAAGAGAGAAAAATCAAGCTGCAAATCTCAGCTCAGAAATAGCCTTCAGAGGAATCACCAAGATATCCTGATTATTCACATTAACATTGCCCCCAAGAAGGACACTAAAAGAGTCTTTGGAGGGTTCTGGCAGAAAAGAGTTTTGATACCATTGGCAAGGAAATGGCCTCTAGTTGTTTGAAACTGTACATTTTTTAAGAAAACAGGGCTGCGTACATTTTTGTTGATAGAATAACTTCAATATCTTCCTCCAACAGGAATAACCTTCAAGACCCTCAAACTTCTGGCCAACTACTAAGATCACAGATGGAAACAGCTTTGTATAGGGTTTCTCACTTCATTTGCATGCCCTGCACATGGGTGTCTGCTGTGTGTTGACACACACTGATCTGCCATACGCCATGGATGTAACCGAATATTGGTCGTGCTGCTTCTTCACCGTGTAGTTGTTCGTCTAATAATGTTACCTAAAACCTCATTTGAGTAATTTTGAAAAGCAAAACACAGAATTCTTCAAATAGTACCACAGATATGGGTTGTCTTTAGCCCTGGGCAAAGCAGTGATGATTTTTGTTCATGGAGTTTGGTATTAATCTCTATATGTAATTATGACGGTAATAGCCTGTAACTATGCCTGTAACAGCAATAGCAACAATTACTACTACCACTACTACTACTACAACAACAACAATTTAAAAACCCCCTCTTTCAGCACTTTCCCTTGTGCTGTTTGCTTGAAGGGAGATTAAGATAGACGAATGAGGTCTTGCCTGCCTGGAAAGATTAAAAATTGCTTACCTAAATCCAGGCTGAACTCTCCTGATAGCCAGCTACGATAGAATAGGCATCCCTGGACATTCACTGATCCCACCTGTCTGAGGTACCTATTTAAGTGTAAGATGAATCACCTTTTTCTGATATTTATTTATTTCCATTTCTTTCTCAGGTGAGTTGATGAAATATCTAATTTTTAGAAATCTAGTCCCTGAATCGAACTGAGACCCAGTATGAGGTGCCTAGATTCCCCAGGTACTGCTTCAAGGCAGCCCAGTATGGGCTGCCAGCCTTGTGTCCCCCAGGGGCTGCCAGCAGCCAATCTGTCTGGCAAAAGGACTATTTCTGTATTTTTACAGTAGGCAGTTACTAGAAAAAACTACAAGAACAGGCCCAGATGTATGCGCTGAAAATGAGGAATCCCACTCTTCCATTGGGTAGCAGTCAAAATCCTTATGGCTGGACTCTAAATGTGGTGTTATAAAAAGGAAATAATACCCTTTTGACTCTGTCCTCTGCCAGCATGACTCCTGTCATTCAGCTGGAAAGGAGAGCAAAATGCAATTTATAGAAGATCTTGTGACATGAAAGATGTGCAATACTCAGCAGAAGATGAATCTAAAGGGTTGACTTCAGTTCAATACATTTATTGAAAGAATTTATATTTCCAAACACATTTTTAAGAGAATTTCCATTTTGTGAAAACAATGAATAAAATAATGAAACTTTCAAACAGAAGCAATTCCCATGGGATGGAATTTTCATTTTTTAGCAGCTCTCATTTCTACAGTGTATCTATCCTTATGAAGATCTGGGCTAATCTAGGCATTTCCCCAAAGCTTGGAAGATTCGTAAGATTTACAGTAATATTTTTTGTAAGAGAAGTTTTTTGTAGGAATCCATACTCTTTGAAATGATGTGCCATCCAACTGTCCAGCTTCTAGCAGTCATTCAGTCTTAGACCAAACCATATTATTTATTTGGATTACAATTCCATAGTTCCATAATATATGATGACATATTAAAAATGTGGTTAGAAAGGAAACTCTGGAAGCTACACTCTGCATTACCTATGCTATCCTCATTTAACTCTATAACTTTTTCAATTATCCTTAAATTATTGTGGAAAGATGAGATTGTTTTAAGGGCAGTCCTATTTTATTTTTACAAAGCAAGGTCTAGAGTCCAGTTGTAATGATTTTGAATGCCAACTTGGTATAAAGCTTACAAATTCTCACAGGTTATTCAGCATTCCAAGAAACTGATCCAGGCCCAAATTGGAAACACATTATGTAACTGTATCTGGCAAGAGACGAAATTAGATTTATTGATTAGGGCTTTTATCAAATTCCCCTCACAGGGAAGTGTGAAGCTGTCTATGGGGCATGCCTGATTGCAATCACGGACCATTAACAAAGGAATAAACTGTCTTAAGCACATTAAAGCATTTACAGTATATACCGAGCAGTGTTAAAATAAAGGATGTCATAAATTGTGTGCTGCAGCACTTTTCAAACAGCCACTCACCTCTGCTGTGAACCTTACTGTATTTTAATTGTCTGAACTGTGCTGTTATCACAGTCTCCTTCTTTAGGAACAAACTCACGTTTAGCCCGAGGTTATTGGAATGCTTGATAATTTTTTAACATGCTTACCATTGCCTCAGCTTAGATAACCTACAGTCTGCCCAACCAGAAAATGCTAAAAACTCCTGCACGTTTGCCTAATGACAGGTTTTCAAGCAGCCATTCCGTGCTGAAACTTGCTTTTCCATTAGCACATAAAGTGGGAACAAACCCTGGCTAATTACTGTTCAGCTAACGTTTTGTCAAACCCATTTTACTGGATTTTGTTGAACAAGTCATTCAGAAACATGCACTTTCTCCTCCTTGCACCCCATGCCATTCAGTCAGGGGGCAGCCACATTATTGGATTGCACATATTCCTATTTCCAACTACAGGTGGAAATTTTTATTTTCTTAGGCAATTTTATTCCTTTACTGCATTCAGGCATTTCTGTAGGAAAGATCTCAGCAATACTCCAAAACTGTTATCATGTTAAAAAAGGCATTAAAAATGGCTATTTATACAAACACCTACAAGCAGGAGATCTACGATTGTTCCTCTTCAGTAAAAAAAGGTCAGCTGGCAATGAGCCCACTCTGCTGCAACTCAAGGGTGAGTCCAGTGCCCATGGGCAGCTCTAACCACACTCCAGCCAGTTCAGGTTTTGGCAGTAATAAATCTGTTGTATCAGAGATGTCAGATTCTTGGAGGACTTCACCGGTGCCGTAGCCACCACAGTTAGGGAAAAATGAGCTTGAGTGTGCCTGGCCACATTGCAGTCACACTTCCCCTGCAGACACAGCCTGGCTTCAAACAGTCTAATGGTTTGCAATGCATGAGCTTACACAAGCTGTGATTTTATGGAACATATTCTGCTCTCGGTTGCCTTGGAGTATGTATGCCACAATTCATTTGATACTGTTGTGTTGTGTTACAGTTTGTAGGCTCTCCTTGGGCGTGTTGTCCAACCGTGCCAAGAAAGAGGAGAACTTTCCAGACTTACAATGCTTTCCTCTCAATGAGGTTTTGGGTTAAATATTGTATCTGGCATTTCAAAAAGACTCACTTTTACTGCCTCAAGATTTTTGTGTGTATGTTGTAAGATTTACACTGTTTACCACTACTTACAGGTAACTAACTGGATTGTTTCTATTGATAGGAGACCTAAAAAAAAAACAAAAATAGAAAGAAATATATTTATATATCACTATATCATAATTCTATTTATAGAAAATATATTGATAAATTATTATCATCAATAAGAAGAAGACGAAGAAGAAGTTTACTCAAGAAGGCACATCCGACATCTATATTTTAAAACCCAGAGTACTGCATTAGGAAGTTGTGCAGTCTGTTGTTTATTCAGTAGATGATGGGTTAGGAAACACCACAGCTGTTAAAAAGGAGTAATAATCTATTCAGTTACCGAACAATAAATACAATGCAAAAGAAATGCAGATGAATACTTGCATCTAATTAAAATTATCAGCTGAAATTATACAGATGCATTAGTGTAAATCTGGAATAATTCTGTGTATACTTTGGTAGAAGTAGAATGCAGAACAGTTTCCATGAAAACTTCTATTCTACTACTGTTCTTTACTTTTATAAGAAAATAAATTAATACGATTGTATGCTCTTGACTGAGTACCAAAACTAAAATTGTTGAAATGAGTTATGGGATTTCATTTTGGAGTCAAGAGATTAAACACGGTTACTTATCAGTCACCCAGCAGCTTATTTAGTTTGTCATTCATCTGCACTGAACTCGGTAGTCCAAAATCAATATACTGCAGCTGCAGAATAAATACAATATGTGCCCTTGGAAGAGGAAAGCATGTGGTATGTAAAATGATGGGTATGATGATCAAAGTGAAAATGAACAATAGATTTTTATTTTCTTCTTTCCCATCTAGATCCTAATAAAGAGGTGTTAGCACTGTAAAATGGAAAGTGTTTTCACCTGCACACATCCATTCTTCATTTCTCTTACTACTTCTGTGAATATAAAAACATTGATGGAAACTCTTGGTTTTCTAAGAAAGAAAACTGTTCTTAGTTCTGTCCCAACAGGGATATTGTGTGAGTGCATACACTTCCACACATATTTTCTTACTCCTATATACACACATATGTACAGACAGGCATATACTCACAGAGACACATCTCTACTTACATTGAGAATGAAAGAAAAAATTTTATAGGCATAAATTAAATTTTTGCATGCCTATTTGATGGATAAAAATACCAATTTTTTATAGCTAGATTTTGTTAGATGAAATAAATGTTCAATTAAGTGAAAGTATGCAAAGAAGTACTCATATTCAAAATGCCTTATGAAGATTATCTAATTAATCCCTACAACTTCTCCAGGTCCCTTTGTAATATTTCTCTATTAACATGCTATTTACTCCCACTTCTAGCTAATTAATGTGGATGCAAAATAAGAACGAGCCAGTCCCTCTGGTCACGGCACATCTACCTGCCACAGCTCATTTTTCTGCCATCTATCATCATTCTTTATTTATAGAACTGAGGTGGTTTTAAATCCACATGACTTTGGGTCATTTTATGAAAGGTATTTAGATAACTAAAGATGCAGATAGGTGAGACTTCGAAAAGGCCCTTGTCTGAGGTCAGAACCTGCTTTATAAATACATAAAAATGCAACATGCGAAGACAGCCTCTGTTCCAAAGAGTTCTAAGTCTCAGCTGACAAAATCTTACCACCTCCTGTTTTTTACCATTTAACATATTTTTGTTTGTTGTGTGTTCCTGTCACATATTTGCAAAACCATCTCTTCTTTCTCTCGCCTCCCTTTGCCAATGTAAGTTCACCTGGATAACTGCCTGTCCTTCTGCTTTCTGTGCTAGCCTTTAATGTTCAACACTCTCAAATGACTGTCCTGCTATGATGCCAGATCAATTTAATTTTTGCAAAGTTTCGTGGCGATGCTCTGTCCTGTACAATTAACTACATGTAAACATGTAGGTTTTTTCCCTCTCTAGTAATGTGCAATACGGAATCATTGCAATCATTTAGCAACACAGAACACTAAAAAAAAAAAAAAAAGGAATGCTGTATAGTCAGCATAAAAAGTATTGGTCAAGGGAAGAATAATTGAAAATGGCCAATGAAAAAGCTGTATAAAAAACTGAGTCTGGATCTGCACTGACTGTTACAGCTGACCTGGTCACGCAGACCCATCCTTTTGCACCTATGTGATATCCTCCAATATGAGTGAAAGCCAACTGTATCACACATCTTACTTCTCTGGTGTGACTCCAAAGCACAAGCACCCTAGGAAACTGCCTATAGAGCTGCTTTTTACTCTGCTGATGGAAAAATGATTCCACCTTAATTCCTAGACATAAAAAAAAAAATACTGAAAGAAGACCCTGCCCAAGGGACAGATAAACATGTGAATACAACTTAAAAGCAAGAAAACAAAAGCATACTGAATTTCTCCATGCTAGATTGCTGTGGGAAGACAGGGTTTTGCAGAAGAGAGGAGGTTAAAACCTGAAATTATGTTAAAAAAAAATCCTGGAGCTCCATCCTGCTTTTGCTCCCACCATCACTTCTCCCTGCTTGCCCCTGTTCCCCAGCCATAGCTCGTTTCCATTGGAGTGGTTTCTCTACAGCTCACGCCACAGAGGTGTCTCCTTCAAAGAGGTTGCAGAGAGGCCACCACACAAAAATGACTGTAGTTTCAGGCTTCATTAACCTTTTGTGGATTTACTGCTGATGGCCTGGTAGGCACTCTGCTTACTAAACCACTTTATTTATCTGATGCTATACTAGCTAACACAATGAAATATGTCACTAGGCGCCTCTCTTTCAGAGAAGTTCACCCTAGGACAGAAGAATGAACAATAGGTAAAACAGATGCAAGGGATTCAGACAATCTTATGAAAATATTTTACGGGGATTTTGATTCCTGAAAATATTTGGGGTTTGATGGCTTTACGGCACCCTTCTGTTTCTTTCTTCCTACTCTTGAAAGATGGTAGTGTCCAAACCAACAGACGTGACCTTAGGTGGACTATATGAAAAATATGTAAAGAAAAGCAGGTGCTCCAGGAACAAATATAATGAGAGTAGCCTCATAGCTTCTCCACCTCTCACCATCAGTTAAAGGAACTGGACTGTGTGGCCGCATAGACCCGTCTTGGGCTTGTTGCCTGCAGCAACCTCAGCCTCACTTTATTGCTTAGGTCCATTCCTTCCCTCCAGTCTGCTGGAAGAGTTTTTGCAAGCTGTCAGCAGAAAATAAAAAAAACACCTTCAGCTGCTTCCTAATGTTTAATTAACAAGGGATTGAGAATCAGGCCTCAGCACTTCTAGTTTGAGTGGGTGACCTGCCCAGTCACAGACGGTGGTCGCTGGAACGCAGAGATGCTCCGTCTGGATGTATCGCATAACAACGCACCTTCAGCCAGCTATCGGAAGTGCAGCCAAACACATGCTCATGTCAAAAATAGAAATTTGTCTGAGTAGTGTGTTGGCACTGCTTTGACAGGTATACGATTTATAAACTATTCCTCGAGGGGAAAAGGAAGGCAAATTGTTTAAACAAAAGTGTCGGTACTTTCATCACCCTCTTTCCTGGGCAGCGTTTCCTGACCCGTGGCTGCGTTCCAGTGCTCTCCGATGCCGAAGGACTGCCGAGAAGCTTCTGTCTCTGAACAAAGTTGGGGGCTGCGTTCCTGGAAGTTAAATTATAAATACCTTTGAAGAGAACTGAACCCCCTGGGCTGATAAAACGATATGCCATAATAAAAAGGGAAAGACACAGCTACATTTCGGCTTGAGCTTCCCAGACTTGGTGTGCTCGCCTGCCGTTAGCTGTGTGTATTGCCAGTGCCAGTAGGCACCAGTGGCCGTGAGCCCTGTCTGAGGGAGGAGGAGGAGGAGGTATGCCCTTGCCTGCTCTTCACACGTGCCTGCCTGCAGATGGGGGCCTGGTCGGGCAGGGTAGCACCTGCCCTCAGGCATGACGGGACACTGGCAACAGCCGCCTCCATCTTCACTTCATTGATCAGGAACGTTCTTCTGCAGAGGAGTCAGGAGCTGCTATCCTATTTGCTGCAGATTGAGTTGGCTTATTTTTCACTTAAGGGCCTTCACTGGATGGACACGTAGCAGCTGGGCTAAGATGACCATAAGGACTTCCTTCAAACTCAGTGGAAGAGAGCTGGGAGCTGGAAGACATCGTACACCTCCAAAAAGAGCAGTCGGACTTTTCTCAGCAGCCCTGAGACTTGGGAGCCAGGCAGCGCATCACGGTCTCTGGCTAAATTCCCGTTTGGCCTTAGGAGCTTTGGTTTTGGATCCCACCTGCAGAGTGTCTCTGGTGTGGCGCTTGAACTTTTTTTTCCTTTTTCACATCTCTTTGGTGGCTTCCCAGCATCACAAGGCAACGCCTTAGCAACGAGAAGGAAGGATGGACCTGGCTGTTTGCTGGCCATCCTGCTGCTCCCCTGAGCCTGTTTGTCCCCTTGGAGAGAGCATGCAGCTATGGGCGATATGCAAAGCAATGCCCTGCATGTTCTTGTGAAAGCTTAGGCCTGTGCTAAGAGTGTGTAAATGGTCTTCCCTTGAGAAGTGGAATTAACCTGAGTCAGCCTATCTTTCACCTCTCTCTAGAGCCAGTTGGAACTTAAAAAAAAATCTGCAGTGGTGCTTTGGGACACTCTTTCTCAAGGCAAAATGGATACCTTGGAGATAAACAACATTATGTTTCATTTCACCAGCAAACACATCTAAACAGCACCACATTGTAAAACATTGACTTCTATTGTCAAGGTTGCCTACTGTAATTCCAATTGCCATCAAAGAGCTTTTGACATTTTATCTCAGTCAATAGAGATAAACATTTTGTGCCGATTAACTCAATTAAAATGTTGTGCATTACAATAACAATTAACAGCTCCAGTCTCTGCAAAATCCTGTTTACGAAAGCAATTTGTGCTAATCTGTGACTATTCTGAGGCTTGAAGCTTGTCACCTTGTGCTGCACTGCCCTCTTTGGCCTCTTTTACAGTGAAAAGCTAGGTTGTTTTAGAAAACATAATCAACTTGGCATATCCTCTGTTTCAAATATGCAGCTGGAGACATCCATAGAAGACTAAGGGATATAGGGCATAATTTTCCAAAGCACAGAAGAGATTTAGAAGTCTTTCATCAAGACTTAGACTCCTAGATAACTTAGCTGCGTTGGCAAATCACATCCTTACTCAGAGAACTCCATTTAACCTTAACAGCAGTTGTGCCTCTTGGGCCACCAGCTGCTTGAAAAGCCTCCAGTCCTGTTTAACGGTATGCCACGTGTCTATCACCCTCGACTTCAGGATTATTCATGACAAGCAACATGATATAAAGCAAAACTAACTTCATCTCCCCTGAGCTTGGATGGGTTTCACATAGGGGAAGAACACTTAATGGGTTCTAGCCCAGTCAGACTTTTATAAATTACATAAACCAAATACAAGGACTTTCACTTAAGGGCAAAATCTTTACTAATCTATAACTTCATTGACTATGATGTGAGCCTTGATTAAGAAAGAGCTGTGATATAAGGAAGTCTCTGTGGCTACGTTTGATTTTAATGGAGTAGGTGGCCATATTCATAAAACCCAACCAGTCACTGTCAAGCATTAGCCCTTGATTCTGCTGCGTGCTCTGAAGGGATAGACTGTGCGGTCATGTCGATGGCTGCTCAGCTTCAGGAGTCAGAGTGTAATAAAGGGGCCTACCAGTTTAAAAGTGTTTTAAACTATAATCCATATGATTTTGATTGAAAGTCCTGTGTGTGATTCATGAACACAATCTACCACATGCAGGACATAATTTTATTTACATGTGGAAAATAAAAAACTCCAAGAAAAGCTCTGAAAAATCAAAAGGAGATAGAACTAGCGGGAAGAGGTGTGAGTTGCCAAGAGTTAGTCAGATGAAATTAATACAAAAGAAGGTTAAGTCTTCCACTCAGTTTAAATACACATTTTTAAACTATGGGCTAGTTAATGCATTTATATAAATGTATATAATCAACAGCAGGAAATTGCAAATTACAGCTGAATAGGAAGTAGTTGATCATGACAGAAAGTTAAAAAACAAGTGACTTAAATAGTGTCCCTTTGCCTTTATTTTCATGGTCTAGTACACATTCAAACATGCACAGTTCCAAAAGATCTGAAGTATAATTCAGACATATTTAATTCAGTTCGATTCACCTTTAAACAACTTTATCTTCTAAATGGATTACCATACATATAATCCAGCACACAGTACTTTCCTCTGTACTATCTCATCTATATCTATGGCAGTTTCTTTTACTGGAAAACAAACAAACAAACAAAACCTCCATAAATCCGTATTTTTATTTTCACTTGCAATTTCCTCAAAGCCCTTCCCACCACAGTGCTGTGGCAAGTCCTTTATAGTTACCACAGTATTGCCACATTATTTTCTACATCCCGTGTAGCTGCAAGGGGAAATAATTCACATCGGTTGCAGATCCACAGACTCACATGTGCTTAGCATTAATGTAAAATCGAAGACACATAAAATCATATCATATTAAACATAGCTATAATATGCAGTCAGTTTCCAATGTTAATTGACACTATATGTGCCTAATATTGTATTAAAAAAGAAGTATATATAAATAATGTGGAAGACATATCTGAGCATGTATTTGGACATACACATGTTGACAGAGATTTATACAGCTGCTTGAACACACATGCATATATGAGTGTATACCTGCGTATGTACAAAGTGAGGTTATAGAGTTTTACTAAAAATCTCCTAAGCGACTGTATTGTCAAGCATTTTGCCGAACTCTGCTATTATACAATAAGAAACCCCAAAAGACGGAGGGTTTTAAGGGAGGAAGGTTGGAAAAGTAGTTAAGGCCAGTTCTGAATGAAGGAATGCCTCAGGGCATGAGATTCATTTGTCTTTGTACTAATGGGTTTATGGCTTGCTTTTTAAACAGCCAGCTGGGGCCGGGTAAGGGGTGGGTAGGTAAGGAGGAATTGCTAATCCCGGCTCCCACCCTCCCCATCTGCCGCCAGCCACCTCGGGCACGGGGCGAGCGGCCGCTGCCTGCCCCCTCTGTCTGCCCGCGCTGCCTGCCCGCGCTGCCTGCTCCCGCTGCCTGCCCCCGCTGCCTGCCCCCTCTGCCTGCCCCCGCTGCCTGCCCCCGCTGCCTGCTCCCGCTGCCTGCCCCTCTGCCCGCTCCCGCTGCCTGCCCCCTCTGTCTGCTCCCGCTGCCTGCCCATTGCCTGCCCGCGCTGCCTGCTCCCTCTGCCTGCCCCCTCTGCCTGCCCGCGCAGCCGGACAACGGCCGGCACCAAGCCACCGGCCGCGGGAGAGTCATAGGTCAGAGCTCTGCAGGACAGAAGATGACATGTAGAGAAGAGCATCTATCTTGTGATTTGTGGTCGAGGGAGAAATACTTGAAATGCTAATGTCTGCCAGGTCATGGGCGACGCGGCGCAGCCTGGCTTCGGCAGAATTATCCTGGCTCTACACTGGAGCGTTATCCCCCGATTCTTGTGATGTTTTCCTTCCCTACATTCGCAGAGGGCCAAACTCACCCCCTTCTTAGCACTGCTCTGCCTATGTAGGCTATATGCATACTGTCTTGCTAATCTGCATGAAAGTGCCTGGGTATGGAAGCAAAACAGCAAGACATCTTATCTTTGAAGAGATCTCGAGGCCTTTTGAGTTTACTGTTGTTGCAGTCATTATTGTTTAGCATATCCTTGAAGGTTTGGTCTGAGGGACAGCTGGTGGGAATGCAATTTAGCTTGTTAAAGTGCAGCAATTATTTAAATATACACCAAGCAGGAAAGCAGAGTGAGTTTCCTCTGTTAAAGCGTTACAATAAGGGTCTTTCCGGGGGGGGGGGGGAGAAAACAAAAAAAAAAAGGAGCAATGCAATCTGCAGAAAGAGCATTACAAAAAGAAATTCAAGTACTTTCAGGCCTGGAAGCACATTTTTGTATTGTTGTCTGCAGTTGTTCAGCTACAGCTTAAATCTAGTTTATTCTTAAAAGTTTTGTGTGTGAGAATGAAGCAAAAGAGAAACCACCCCCATTTGTCAGGGGGGTGACTGGCAAAACCCCCTGTGTAAACATAGATGCTCCTGTAATGGCGCTTATTCACTTGGGGAGGTCTCTTGCTGGTATAAACCTGATGTTTACCAGCATGGCTTGTCAATACTATGTACTTGCAAACACTATTGCAATAGGAGCAAATCACATCCAGCACAGATGGAGCCTTGGAGTGACCTTTTTAGTTAAGAATTAGAAACGAGGATGCCACAAGCAGGAAGAATATCCCCGTGGATGAGTGCAGAGCATGACGCAAGGCAGTTATAGCCCGGTGATTTCTAATCCCAAAGTCACACTCGACTGGCAAGCTCAATACAAGTATCCCATCAAAAATTTTGGCTGTGACTTCTGCAGGGCTAGGCTGGAGACTTCTGCACCTCTGCCTGTGACCCTGCGGCTGTGGAAACAAGCCAGGACCGTGGCCCTGGTCTCCCGAGTTTATCAACTCAAGGAAGCTGGAACTTGCAGCAGAGTATCCGCACAGGGGGAGAGCAGCCAGGGGAGGGTGAGCTCGGGGGGAAATGTGAAACACTGCTATTTTTCTGAATGGAGTCCCATAGGCACGGTAGAAAACACGTCGCTTGGCCTCGCACAATCACAGCGCTCACACTCAAAGGACACGGAAATTATTTCTTTCCTGAGTGCAATCTCTGAGTGCAATCTTCCTGAGTGCTCTAGTGGGATTAGAAAATGTGTAGAAGGGCTGCCTTTGTGCAGAAAGGCTAATATGTCCAACCAGTGCCTGGTGGAGCCTGTGTGCTGGCCCTTGCACGCTCGCCAGCTCAGATGCAATCCCTCCCCAAACCCTTCCTGAAGGCCAGTAGCTCTGCTCACTTCGTTTCACTGGCCAGGAGCCAAATGCCACAATTTGGTTCAAAGTATCAAGGAAGACCTCCTATGGGGCCAGTTACTGAAACTCAGAAATATCACATTGTTGAGGGGAGAAGGCTAGCTGCTACCAGATCAACAGCATATATCTGCTAACGCTGCACATTTCTCTGCATCAGGCATCATTGACATGTTATCCTCTGGTTTGTAATAACTCTTTCAATGCCGCAGGCCTGCCACAATTGCTTCACTAGCACCTCCCCTCAAAAAATCAAGTGCAAACGCAGAGGCCTACTTGTTAGAGCCACTGATCCCTTTCCAGTGCTTGTGGCATTGCTCGCCTGTAAAGCATTGCAATCTGCCGCTTTCCAATGGCATTCCAGTTCAATTACGTCCCAAACGGCTCGCCACGAAGGGGTTAACGCTGTAGCAGCCTTGCTTGTTGGATCAAATTCTTGCAAGAGCTCGCTCTCCTTGCTTTGTTCTTTAGTGGGATGCATTCAGCAAGAGCAGCGTTAACACTGTGGGATCTGTTGTCCTCCTTCCACCAGCGCCCTTGCTCTCCTCCCTGACTTCAAGGCAGCGGGGCTTCAGCGCGCTCCCTGTTTGCGTTTCAGCTGGGCAGGAACAATCTCACTCTTTCACGTTGTCCCAGCAGCAGCTCCACATCAGTAGACTCTGCCCCTGCGGGGCCCCGGCTGGGCTCTGGGACAGCAGCAGCCACCGCCACTTCTGTGCTGTCAGGCGGGACAGGGAGAATGTGCCTCGCCTTGCCACAGGGGAGGGAAGCCTGCGCTCGGCAAGAAATCTGAACAGATGCCACTTAGCTGGCTCGGAAATGGCTTGCTATTGCCCAGGCGGCCTGTCCAAGCATCCAGTGCTCATCCCAGATCACTTTCATACCAATGGCTTTGCCTTTTGTGATCTGTACACACTACTGGCATCTTTATTTAAAAGCTTATTCAAATGTTACATGAAAATGCTCCCATTCTCTGGCACTGCGTCCTGCAGGCAGGGAATGACCTGCAGCTGTGCCACCACGCTCTGCCAGCCCCAGACCTTGATGGTCACATGCAGATTCTCACCGAGACTGCTCGTACCCACTCTAGCTTCTTGACACTTAAATTTGCTATTAAAGCCACAACCAGAGATTCCCGTGTTTACGTTAGTCAAAAATTTTCTAATGTTTATCACCCAGAACATCTTGCCTTAAGTTGGAAATCTCTCTGTCTTATGGGATGTCCTTAAAAATGTAGGAGTTAATGGTACCTTTGCATCCATGCCAGACATGGGATCCTGTCTGCGGAGCAGCTACTGGTGAGCTGAGCCGCAGCCAGCAGTGGAAGGTGCCTGGGATATGCCCCGAGGCCTCAGGGATGTCGGCACACGGCCAGGGTCCTGGAGGGCTTCCCCAGCTCCCCAGCACCACTCTGCTGGTGTGGGCACCAACAGAGCACGGAAGTTTACGCTCTCAAAAGCAAATACTTCAAAAACTTGAAATATATTCAAGTAACCATTCGGCCAACCATCTGGGAGTGTTGCAAAGGAAAGTGGTTAAGGATTTTAAAGCACATGGAGGTTTGGAAAGTTGAGGAGATTTTGGGAGCCCGCTTTGAGAAAACGGACTACCAGGCAATTTTCATGTTTATGCCCCCAGCGTGACAAAATTTGCCTCGAACCCCTGGGTAAAAGGCAGTGATGTTGGCCCCTAAAATAGCTCACACCCTCCCAGCTAAGCAACATGGGCTGTCCTCAGAGAAAGAGAAGAAAGCAGGTGCACCACCATAACACCGCACAAAATCGCACCGACGTGGCACCGCTGCGGCGGGGCAGGGGACAGTCCTGCTCCCCCCTTTCCTCGCCTCCTGCTCACCTGCACTACACGAGGAGGGCAGGACTATGTCCTCTTTTGGGCCTACTCCGTCTTCAAGAGCCTGTTCAAGGTCCCTGGTATCAAACCCCAAAGCGTTTCAAACTGCCGCCTTTGTTCTCTGTCAGGCAGGGGACAGATGTGGAGGTTGGCAGCACTTTGGCTCTGTCCTGAAGGAAGCCCTGAAGACAATATCCTGGGGACCCTGAGGCATCGGTTCAAAAGTCAGACATCTAAAATGTCTTCTAGCAGCAAAACCCATTTGAAATAAATGGGTCAATATCACAATTGTGTCATCAACATTCGAGTGTCCAAACCCGTTTCCTTTGAGTGCTATTGCATCCTTCCTATTAGCATTCATTTTCCATGAGCATTCTTGTAGGTGAGTTTATAGTCAAAAACAATTTACAGGTTGGTCAGTTTTTAGCAAATATTTGAGAGTGTTAACTTGATGTGCATTCTGAACTCAAATTAAAATTGTTTGTCCCACGTAAGCCTGACAGAAGGGTTTCACAGTGGCCAAGACTAGCAGCAAAGACTATCAGCGTAGCCTGCGACCTCCGTGACCAGCCAGACCCTCTATCCCTGGTACCAGTAACAAACGGCTTATGCAGGAGCTGAAGGTTATGAGGAACCAGCTGCAGAATTATCTGACAAATAATTCATGGGCCTGAGCAAGTTTAATGACACACATCTCATCCGTGTTTAAATTCACATCTGAATAAGGCTAAAGCATTACAACTGGATTCAAGTGGAAAACAATTCCACTTTAACAGGAAATTCCAAGGTTTCAGACAAAAACCTTCTAAACATTTTCACAGCTTTCAGGAAAAAGACACGGTGTTGTTAGATTGGCTTTCTAAATCACTGTCTTTACTAGTCATAGGTGCATTTTTCAACAAAAACCCTCTTAGGGGGAAAAAGAAGGAGCTCTTATGTTTCAGCAAAACCAGGATCTTTCTTTAGAGTCTCAGAATGATCTAAACACAATAGCGTAAACACCTAATTTTTCACACCTTCCTGTAACAAGCAGCCCAAGGCTTCCTTCAAGCCCATCAGCTGAATATACCTTGTAGTCTCAGGGATGATCAATTCTGCCCCCCAGAAGTATGTGGCAGAAGCTCGGAAGGGTCAGACACCATACCATACCTTTGTTTTGTTGTTTGCCTCTTTGCGTTATAGCTTTGTTTCTATTGGCTCTGCAGCATTTTTACCTCCTTTTCCATCAATTGCTCTTGATGAATTTAATATTCGCTGTCATACAGACTACAGATTTAGAACAAATAACCCTTTCATTTAGTTAATACCAGCAGCATAGCTATAAAGCTGGAATAGTTTATGACTTTCAGGACATAACCTGCAACCACAGACAATACAAATTATATTACACTGTGTTTTATTGCTCTTTGAGGCCCACTAAGAGGCTCAGTGCTGTTTCATAGTCCAGAGTAGCAGCTCTTTATTCTTTTTAACACACAGCTGAAAAATACTTTAATTCTGTTACAAAACAGTGTGATTGTTTTTTGTGCTCTGCCCTCAAAACGGCATGTAGTTCACTTACCGTACAATGCAAACAGCACTTTCCATACAATTAAAGGAGAGTACGCATGCACAGAGAGAAATGCCTTCTTCTGCATGCACTGGTCTCTGCACAAAGAGGAGCTCCATTTTGGAAAAAAAAAACCCAAACCACACTTTGATAATCATTTGCAAAGACATGACATCTGAGAAGGAGAAAACCTCAGAAATCACAATTCCTTCCTAAAATGCCCCTTGTTTATTCAGGCTGTGCATTCAGATGCTGAAGGAGTCATAAATGCTGCTGGCGCAGCTTCTTAATCCTGCCTCTTCTCTTGGCCTAAGACTGGGCGCAGAGAGGAACAGAAAGGAGTAGCCATGTTTTCTTTAAATGGAGGGTCTAAATAAAAAATGAAGGTAATAGAGCTTCAGGAATTGCAAAGGACCAGAGGGAGCGAGCGAGCACAAACCAGCCTTGCCTTTTAAAACGTGGAAAGGCCATGTACTTTCTTCTGCTGCACCTGCTGCCTGCGCAGCGTTGTATTATTGAAGAGGACTGCAGTCCGATCTGCATATCAAATAGCTGATTTGTAGATGAGGTCATTCATTTTGTGGTCGTATGTTTGCTGTGCTGGGGATGGGCTGTTGCCTAGCAGTAGGCCACAAAGTCCCAGCAGGTTTCTTGAGTCAGCAGCCATCCTCCGCTCCCCTCACCACTCCCCTTCCCTCATTGCCAATTCAAATCCAGTCTTGACCTTAATAAATAAAACTCTGAAATGTTCGACTCCTTTCGAAGTTCAAAGCGCGGGTGATGTGCTGTGAATTGACAGCTTCCTTTGATGATTCATTGGTTTGGTGGCTCGATAAGCAAAATACAGATCCAGAAACCTTGGTACCACGCGAACGGAGGGATAAGACAGCGCCTCGCCGCCAAACCCCTCCGAGAGGCTGGGGCTGCCTGGGTGCCTGGGTATGCTGCTCCGCTGTTAAAACATGGTAGAGGGGATTAAAAGATCAGCACCACATTTATTTAAGTATTTAAACATGTCAGAAGCGGTTTTGTAAAATTTAAGCTAGTTTTCTTGTATGACTCTCGGGGAATCAATTATGCCTTTCCTGTTAATTTTGACAGCCACTTCACAGTGGGCAATGCTCATTTGAAACACTTTTTAAGAGGTATTTTCTTCTTTCAAAAGCAGCTAAAGCTACTTACTTGTTAAGTACAGCACATCAAGCTGGTGGAAACAGAGAAAGAAATCAGTCACCGTTTCAAATTAAAAAGAGAAAAAAAACGGAGCAAAGAAGATGAAAACACTGGAGTACAAAGCTGCCTTTAGAAACTGCAATACATATATGTTGTCACCAATTGGTGTCTGATAAGTTGGCAGAAACTGCAGTTTAAGTGCTTTTATTTTAGGAGTGATCTGCTGACAAAAGACACATGTGCAAACCATGCCATTTAGATGAAGGAGTTATATTCACTTTTTGCAAAGTACAATTTATTTATTTTTTCCAGATTATAATGTTTTCTAGGAAGAAAGGAGTACAAAGACCCCTCAGCCCTAAAACAAAACCAAACATCTCAGCACAAATTGGAGCCTTGATAGCTCAAAGCAAAAGCCTCACAAACATCTATTAGAAGCAGGAAATGTCTAATGGAAAACTTACAAACATCTGATACATGAAAGGGAAGGCACAAAACAGGAAAGCAGAGGCATGAACAGCTAATTGCTGTAGATTCCTCACAACATTCGCTGAAACACAGCAAGACACATCAGCCAGCTCCACAGCACTGGGCTATACAACCACCATTAACGTCTTAGGAAGAACGCTTGGAAAACGAGCCCTTAAAAAAATGCTAATACTTTGGACAGAATGAAGTTGATTCTGCTTGTGACTGAGTTTACAAGGATGCTTTGAAGGTGGCCAGAGGCATCCTGGCATGCCGCTTCGCAGCTAATCCCTGTTATGAAAGCTTGCAAAGAGAATAATTTTTAAATGTATGCTTACTATTCACACTGAAACCTAGGTATACAAGCAAGCTATATATCTTGCCAGCTATTGCATATATATCCAAACTTGCAGCTGAAACTTGCCTTTAGTTTTGATAAGCTCTGGTCCGTCTAAGGAAAATGTGAAGTTTTGAGCAACAGCAATGCATTATGCTGGAGCATGGACATGCAGCAAGTACACAGCACCTATTCTTGTCCCTTGTAAATGCCTGCTGCTTGTCTGATTTGAATAAAGTTATGCCTGCTACTGTCAGAACTGAATTTGGCTCATGGTCCTCATGCAAATTGCCGCTTGCCTGAATGTGTGCACCATATTAAGAATGCAAATATGTTTGGACTAGATGATTGTTCCTTTATTTGCTGTACACCCTAATTCACAAGGAGCTGAATCAGGGTAGTTTTGGTGCGTGCAAGAAGCCAGACTCAGACAAAAATACATGAAACTGTTTGCAAATAAGTTAATTATGTCAATAGATCTGATCTTAACAGCCACCCTTTCTGATGTTATGTATATGGTTTCTTGGACATAGCCAACAGAAAAAAAAAAAAAATTTGAAAAAAAATTTGTTGCTCTTCAGGACATGAAATGAAGTACCTTTTTCCGCACATACCCCAAACGAGATTGCGTCCAGGATTCCAGAATTTCCTATCTCTGACGCTTTGAGCTCTGAAGGCCAGAATGTACCATTTTATCTTTGTCTGAATTTCAACCCACAGACGTTCTGTGAAGTTAATCGCTTGTATTTGTCTATTGGAAAGGCATCCAACGTTGAGCTGAAGACATCTGGAAATCTAAAAAACAATCCCTCCTTTATAATTTGTTCAAATGAGTGATAACCATACCCATTAAAAATGTATATCCTATTTCTCATTTGAATTTCTATGATATACTTTTTCATTCCTTCTCACTTCCAGCTGTTATTCTGAAACTTTGCCAACCTTCTGTGAGGCACTTGGAAAAAAATGTAAAAATTAACATCTGAGAAAAGAGAAGTAGAAAAAGCAACAAAGTAGCATTTCTCAATTTCAGAAATAAAAATTAACTACAAAATTGATTCGTGAAATTGTAAATTTTTGTTTTGCTTTCAATTTTTCTTGTGCACATTTTACAAAATATTTTAAATTATTTAGAAGGGAAGGCCTAGAAAATTAATGAAACCCTATTTCCTAAGGAAAAACAAAACAAAACCAAGGAAACAAACAAAATCTTTTTGCCCATATTTTCAGAGCATGCTATTCTTTCCTGTGGGAAAATTCACACATTCTTCACACCGAGATATTAAGTTTGAACTTTCAGTCATTTAATTAGTTCCCAATTCAACAAAGCGTTTAAGCATGTTTTCGAAGCACAAAGCACTTAAGCACATTCTTATTCGGTCCCTGAATAGGGGCGGAGTGCTGAATCACAGTGGAAGCTCTCACGGCGGAGCCCAGGGCAGCCTGGTAGGCCACAGAGCCTGCAGGCTTCTCTCTGTTTTTATTCCCCAGCAAGAAGGGGTATGGTAGTGATTACATCACGCCAAGAATTAAAGCCAGGCCTAGTTTGAAAACGCAAAACTTTTTGCAATCCTATATGATGTTGCAAATTTATAAGACGAAATTGAAAACACATGCCTGCCATACGAAAAAAAAGAAGAAGCCATTGGGGATTTACATTTGCTTGTTTTCGACAAGCATAAATTTGAATATGTGTACAAATAGTAAATAATAGTCTGATAAAGCCTTACGTTATAACTGTGCAACTAGACTTGCGCTGTGCTTTGGATATATGGGATATGAAAATGTAGGTAAACATCATTACATACACAACCAGGCAGAAAAGTACACAATTTAGGCTTCCAAAATCTTCAGCTGCAAGGTACCTGAGGGATATGTGCCCTCACAAATATACACACACACTCACACTCACACAGCACACAGGTGAATTGCAACAGTGTCTTGGAGAATCAAGTAGAAAGGTGATGCTACATGTGAAACAGATCTCACAAATAAATTTTCAGTTACATTAACAATAAGATTATCTTATCAGTAATATTTTCTATCTATCTTTTACATTTAAGTTTATACCAAAAAGTCTATTATTTGAAACTACGTTTTCCCTTTTTCCTTTGACCCCAGGGTGTTCAGCAATATTTTAAACTTCACATTGTATGCTAAAATAGTAATATTGCCATTTCTGATTATTTCATATGAGGTTTGTGTCTAAAATAAGCCTGTTTGAAGTTTACGCATTCGGCCTTTTGCTTCCAAGACTCCCTGTGATATCAGTGAGGAATGTAGGCTTGAGCCCATTTCTGGGTAGCCTTTTCAGCAAATACCTTTAGCAATGCTAGAGGTAGCAGTCAGTTCTCTATAGAGATAAGCACTTAGCAAATGAAGAAAGCAAAGAATTAATGGGATTCCTAAGAATTTGGGACCTGCCTCCTTGCCACAATGCCACGCTGGTTTACACTGATGTAGCCTCAGAATAACAAAACGTTCTACTGGGCTGCTTAGTTTTACGTTCGCTTTCCACGTGGCAATTCTTTAATTGTATTCCTTTGTCTTGTTTCTGTGTAAAGCTTTAAGGATTGCAAATCTGATTTACTGTCTACATATTGTTTCCAGTTCTCCAGAGCCAAATTCTGAAAAGAATAGATTATGCCCATCATATCAGGTAATGTTCAGACTGAGCAAAAATATCAGGAAGCGGATAAGCATTGCTTTATATTTTCTATTTCACTTAAAAATAATTTTCTACAGTGGCATTAAATATATATGTACAGAAAGACCTTCTGCAACTCAAAAAAGGGATTTCTCATGCAACCCAATTGAAAAAGTCTATTTACCCAGATTAAAATTCTCTGTTTCGTTGTAATAAAATGGTAAAACTTTTTTTTTAAAAAGAAAAATGTTTCAAAAGGTTGAGAAATTCTACTGCCAAATGGCTTTAAGCAGGAAAAAAGGAATCCCTGTACGTTTCATCTAGGTAGGGCTGGTAAAGCCTGAGGAAGGGGGAATTGTGCTTACGCAGAGGAAGACGCCCATCATGCATTCGCTGGCGTGGAAATGTCAGCCATTTTTCTGCACACTCTCACCCAGCGCAGGCTGGAGCTGCCCTCGCTCCACCGTGTCAGCCCAGCTGCTTCTCTCCTCGCCCCGAGAGTGCCTCCACTCACGCAAATGTCCTCTGGCTTACTGCAGGCATATCGAAAAATGTTTTCTTTAGAAGAGAAACAAATGAGGAACAGAGGGGGGAAAAAAAATCATATTTTCCAAACAAGACAAAGAACTGCGAGTCTCATCCTGCCTGCCTTGCTTGAGAGAGCTGCTCTGCATTCAGGGGTTAGCCCGGGTGGAGAATGATGCTGTTGTCTCACAAAGGACTCATGTTGAGCTGAATCTTTGATTACAGGACAAGTGCCTGCATTAGGCCCCTCATTGCGCTCACATTCTGCTCCTGCCATTTGTACGAAATTTCTGAGTGATCTCTTTGTGAATATGGACCCCAACTGAATCAAAGACGAGCTCCTTCCCCCCCCCCGCCCTTATTTTTCCACGAGCACCCCTTTTCTGTTTCCCTGCTCCTCCTCTCTCTGCTCCCCCTCTCCCTCTCTCCTTTCAGACCCTTCACCAGGTTAGGAAAAGGGACTGCTATGGATCTAAAAAAAATCTAATGAATGGTAAACCCTGGAAATAGAGGAAGAGGTGGCTTTTGGTGTCTTTTAAACTTCCCCCCTCAAATTCTGTCGTGTTTCCTACACAAATGGTGCATAACCTCATGCTTTTCTTAATAGGATTTATGCTTGTCGGCTCTCTGTATACCCTGCCACGCTAGATAGAGGACTCCAGAGCTGCTGCTGTAACCATGGCCACTCCTAATTCTCAACTCTTGGCAAATTTCTCCCGGTGTAAAAGGCAGCGTGAGCAAAAGATGCACCAGCAGATGCACAAACACGATAGCCCTGCGTCTCTCTGAGCAAATGCCCATGTGCTTAAAACCTACTGAATTTCTAGGCATTATCTGAGAACGCTCTTTTAGCAAAACCACCTAACTCTCAACATCTGCAATGTGGAAAACAAAGCAAATATATAATCAACCTAGATTAAAACACGGCTTCAGTCAAATGTCACGCAGGCTTCACGCAGGCTCTGGAAGGTAGATTTTTTATGCATCTGCCCAAATTGAAAAGGTTATTTCTCTGTCTTCAGGATGACTCTTGAGCTGAAGGCAGGGCGGAGGGTTGCTGCCCTGAAAGAAGGGGAGTTGCTAGGAGATAAGTCCAAGATTTCAGACAGCATTGGTCGGAGTTATCTCTAATTGACAGCTGCTTACCCTAAGGGTCTAATTCTAACCTTGAGACCAAAACCATAATGAGAGGGCAGCTTTCCTTCACCCCTGTTTTCTAGCCAGGGCAAGGAGATTACTGCAGGCCTGTTCTTCTCTGGTTTTTGTTATGCTTCTTTTCGTGGGGCAGCCCTGTGAGACTCAGAGCCTGCTGTGCTTTCTGAGGCTATAGTTTGCATCAGTGAGCCCTGTCTGATTCATACCACCTGAATAAACTTGCTCTTACAGTTAAGATGGTCTCACTTTTTTTTTTTTTTGAAAGGGGGAAGGGTGCAAAGAAATTTCTCTTAAACATAAAATGATTTAAAGACTTATTTTTTTAAGCAGATACTTTAGTGTACGGTCTACAGTTAACCCTTTTTCAGAGGGCCTTAGACTGTCATTGTTAGCTTTAAATCAAGTCCATGCTGTTAGCAAGTTGCTGTTATTTAGGACTCAAAACCAAACAAAGAGAAACATTCAAAGGAAAGAGATTAACAGAGCCAGGAAAATAAAGTGGGGTAGGGTTTTTTTAATCTTTTTTTAAACTGACTGGACTTGCTAGGATATTGATTTATGAAGAAAATATCTTTGAAAACTTTGACTTGTATTTTGATCAGAACTTTCCTGTAAACAGCGGAACAGTATACCAGAGCCCTAAGTCAAATTTTCTTCTTAGTTGTACTGATATAAGTCTGGCCTTCTTCCTCTGAATTCACTGGAGCTACTCTGGATTTATATTAGGGTGACTGAAAGCATAATTTGGCTAAACATTTCCAGGGGGATAATTAACAATAGAGAATGCAGTCACGTTTAGAAAGCCAAGGGAGAAAGAAAAAAAAAAGAAAAAAAAGGAAAGAAATCCCAAGAATCTATTTTAGAAAATAACCCCATGAATTCTTGAATCTCAGACACTTTCATGTCCAACAGCAAAAATGAGTTGTTCTACAAATTTTTTTAAGTGAGCAAGATCAATTAAAAATCTATATCTTAAGCCACATCCAAAATCTACATCCTCTGCAGCGCTCATCCTTTTGAGGGAGAACACAGGCAGGAACCAGTTCATAAATGCGAGGTCGCTGCGGGAATTGCCTCTGACAGACACGGTGAGGCTGAAGCCTCCGTGGCTGAACCCATTTCCCGTCATTGCATAAGAGCAGGTAACCAAACGGGGAGCAGAAGCCAACCGCAGCTCCAGTGTCTCTCCTGGCAGGGGGAGAGGATAGCCCCAGCCCCTTCATCCTCAGCCTCAAAAGCCTGCCAATTTTGGATGGCGTTTTGCGTATATAAATACCTACCCTTGAGAAATGCGCTGAGACTACAAACTTGCTTCACAAAGACTGACTGCTAGCACTGGTGTTTTCAAAGTTAGCAGAGGGATCGTTTGGATTGGATTATGGTATTCTTATTCTGGAAGCAGAGTCCACTGAGCAAATTAATTTCTGAAGGAATAGCTGAATGCCTGCCTGCCAAAGTGGATAATGAGTGTATCGCCAGTGAGTCAGAGGGGAGTCAGCGAGGGAGGCTGGACAGTGATAAAACAGCATAGAGGGAAGCTCAGACCTTGGCATCACTCTCATCTCTGCTCTTGAGGGAGTGTATAAAAAAGACAACATCCAAAGCCCTTAGAAAAATAGCCTTTAATGAGTCCCATAGAATGAACCCATAGAAAGGGTTCTGTGGAGGCTGGGGGAACTTGAAAGTACAGAGACAACCAACCCAGTAGTGCATACATGCGTAGCCATAGCTGCTGGAAACCAGTGAATCTCATCTTCCGCTTCAGTTTTTGCTGTTTACATTATAAGCTATATTTTCCTAATATACTGAGTCCTCTTATGCATATGACTGCTGCCTCTGGAAGTCTGAGAATTTTATATCACTTAAATGGAATTTGTATATCCTTAAGTCTTCAAAGAAAACTAAAAATATGGTTCAGTGGTATATTTCTAATAATGTCTATTTCTATAGCAATTTCACTTATCATTTACAAGTTGCATGCATTTGAAAACTAATGTTTGTACTAGTGTCTGATGTGCAATTCAAATTTGTGCAGAAACTGCTGCAAGAATATTCACAAGAGTTGCTCTGTTGCTCCACAGACCAACTCTCTTGTCTTAGCACTGTCTTGGTAAAGTTGTCTAAAATATTTATTTCTCCGTCTAGAACAATGAGAATAATAAAAATCAACTGCTCCCATGAAAAACTGTGATCTTCACAGCAGAAAGCAAAAAAAGAAACAGCACAGAAAAAGAAACATGATCTTCACAGCTTCCAAAACTGCGATATAAAATTAGGAGAACTATCATGCAATTTCACAGGGACATAAAGGGGTGTAAGGCACCTAAGCTCTATGCATGTGTTACTGTAATAGAACTCTGCACCTGAGTTAGGAAAGCTTCCTTAATTTTTATCTTGCTGTGCACTTCACTTTCCTGGCCAGGACAGCTGGTCAGCCTTAGGGAAAGAGAGATAAGATGCTCCACGAATCAGGCTTGTAAAAGCTACTGACCTCAGGAATAAGAGGAGCAGACTGAAAAATCTCAGGAGTCTGGGACCTCATCCTTGTCTCTGAGTCACCGGCGTGCAGGCATTTTCACCAAGCTGGTGTCAGGACTGGGTTATACTAGAGGTTTGGTGCTGGTGAAATACCCTTGTACAGCCCCTTATTTGTAAGCTTCTGATGGTCTTGTAAATATTTTTTGTGTCTGTTTAAAAAAGCTTTCAAAACCAAAAACTGCATTTAAAAGATAAAAAATAAGAGCAGTCAGAGAGGGTTTGATTCTGCTCCCACTAAAACCAGTGAGACTACTACAAGGCTCCCAATTTACAGCTGCGGAGGTACCCTATGTACCACAGTTTCAGGATGTGACCGTCTGTTGCAATAGCTGGTCACTGATGTAAGATTTTTTCATTTTTAATAAAGGAAGATACATACTTTAACAAACTCCCAGGAATAAATCTGTGCATGTTCAAATCAGGACACATATCTGCTTTTATACATGGCATCAAGCTATACTGTAAGTAAAAATTTCCCCTTCTACAAGTTTTCAGATATCTAACTTCTTCACCTATTCCTTCCAAAGCCATTTCTATCTTACTAGATATGTGACAGAGCAGAACAAAATAAAAAAGTCTGTATGTCCTAGCACCAGGACCAGTATCCCTTCGATAATTAGCAAAACTAGATCTGACCACAGGACATTATGATGTTGCTCTCATTGTCAGTAGTGACTAAAGTGTTTGAATACAATTTTCCTTACGTGGTATTCTAAAACTCTTTCTCCTAACACAGACAATTTTTTTGTTCTGTCAGTCACTGAAAAACAGTTGATGCCTTTCACAATATTCCTTATATTGTTATATTTACTCTTTTTTTTCCCAGTTCCTAGAAGTACTCCTTGATGTACAACACTGTGTTTTGAAAATCAACATCTTGCTTCCTGCCAGAGCCAGTAGATATGCCAACCAGTATTAGCTGGTTTCTAATTTTTTCTCTTTGTGCTAGGAGAGAAAAAAAAAAAGAGTAAAAAAATTTGCTGACTTTAGATCTTAGCCTATCAGATGAAGACTTACTGGTGCATTAGAGGCCTATTCAAAACAGGGCTTTTCTTGCAACAGGACCCCCTAACAATTGGTAATGAGGACAGATTCCGAATTGTTTGTGAGCAGCTGCTTAGTAGGTAAGAGCTTGTTTGGATTCAATTGAACAGTGTTTTTAGAAGCAGTTACTGACCCCTGACCCTTCCTACAGACTGGGTTGATGGGATTAGGGAAAGCTAGCGTTCAGTTTACACTTGGCTATAACAAGCTGGCAAGAGATAACATACTTTTTAATTATCAAGTTACACCTCTGCCAAAGTTTGTCTGCGAATTTACCGAATGGGTCAATGAACGATAAGAAATCAAGCTAGGCTATGGGATAATAGTTACATAAGAGAACAGTCTTGGGGGAGATATAATGAATACATTTTTGTGATTGTCTTTTTTTTTTTTTCCCTTGCAAATATTTCAAATTTTCAAATCTTATTCTACGTGCCTCTTGTACACATTAGAGAGTCATCTGTTCTATATGGTATTTATGCCTATGCATTTTATAAGGTTAAAAAAAGACCTGAATTACTTCTAAGAGTTGCCAAAAAGGTAGTCAAGGAAAAAAACCCCATGCAATACATGAAATTTAAATGGAAATGACAAACAGAGTAACATTAAAATTTGAAGCTTGATTCGTTCTACCACTCTGAGACTGGAGTAATATAAAAAAACTTACTATTGGCTAGAAGCCAATTTGCCTGGCAGTCTACAACCATAAGAAAAGGAGACAATTGTGGTATTATTCACCTGGAACAATTAAAGATAATTTCTGACATAATAATAAAAAATTCTTCAAAGGCCTTAGGGATTTTATGTCTTAATTTTAATTAATTAAAACTAAACCAAAATTATAAAGCTTAATTATTTTGAATGATCCTTTCTCTGTTTTCGTCCAAGGCTGAAGTGTGAAAAATTCTCAAGTTCAAGTTATTTAAGGCCTGTAGCTTTCCTAGTTCGCTGCTCTGTAAGTACACATCATGTCTATTATAGGAGCATTCAGTTCTGGGAAATTCTTCGTATAATAACCACAAAATTTATGCGCACCCAGACTGATCCTTTAATGGATTACAGAATGTATTGATAAAATAAAGCATAGTGAGCAGTGCCGCTTGGTAAGCAGTACAGATAGACTGAAAGCCATAGCATGGGTTGGAAGCTGGGATGGATTTGCCAAGGGGGCTTGGAGCACTGTAGCTGTGCTCTCCATTGCTGAAGGGCACCGCAGACCCAGCAAGTTTCTCAGGAACACTTGGGATTTCTCATGCTAGTTCTTTCAAATCTCTTTTCTATCAGGCAATGAGGGTCTTAAAGCCCAGGTTTCATTTCTGGTTACACCAAATTTCCTGTCTCAGCTAGAGAAAGTCCCATTGTACCTTTAAAACAGAGAGGATGTCTAGAGTGAAGAGCAACTTTGGGCTGGGTGAGACACCCCGCATCCTTGAGTTGGACATTTATCATGGGAGTTACCACATGCCACCATTTCATGAAGTGTTCAGCTGCCCTCTCAGAAATAGCTGTTATATTTTCTTTCCTCTACCCCTCCCAGAATTCAGCTTCTGAATCTCAGTGCTCTAATGGTCAGACGCCTTTTAATTTCCATCCTAAAGCTATTAATGGCTGGTCTATACCCATCAGTTCCTTTGCTAGTAATGTCTTTTAGTTTGAATAGTGCCTTCTCTTCCCTGCTGTTTACTTCCCTAACCTGTCTATACATGGCAATCACTTCTTGTGTCAAACTTTGTTTTGCTAGGCTAAATAAGCCAAAATTTTAGGCTCTTTTCACATGGCTACTTCTCTGTCTTCCTGATTTTTCCCATAAGCCAGTCTTAGCTTGTTTTTGTTCAAATTTTTCTTTATGTGAGTGTCCAGAATTGTACACAGTGGTTTGGAGGACATCTCATAAGTGTCTGCTGCTGTGTAAATACTTTTACCTATATATCTCAAGATTATATCTGCTAGACTGCCTTCCTGCTGGTCTCCCAGGTCCTCCTCCCCTTGGCTGTTTAAAAGTAGTCTCCCAGTTTATAAAAGCAATGTAGCTATTGAATTTTGCACTATTGAATTTCAGCCTATTTCTATTACTTCAGTCTTCAAGGTCATTTTGTTTTTCCTGTATAATAATCTAATAACGTATTGACAGTGCAAGTGGAGGGCACAGAAGGAAAGTGTAGCAACAGAGGAGATGCATGCAGAGACCAGCTTTAGTCTATCAAGGTTAGTCTTCCCAGGCTGCCTCTGTAGCCAAGGAAAGGAGAGGAGCTTATCTAGAAGTCTAGTCGGAGCAAAAGCCTCATTATGTGGTATGAATTGTGCTTGGTGGAGTTCATCTGTCATTTGTTGTAGGAAGACCCCAGAGAAATTAGTTCCACTGGAGTTAAGTCAATCTTTGTGAATACCCCCAGCAACTCTTTAATTTACCTTCTTTACCAGTATACTCATACTGTTTGTTTCTTATTAATTCCAGAAATAGTAAACAGGATTAATTCCCTTCCTGCACACAGTTTAGGTGATTCTGCAGTAGCTTTCCTCTAGCCCCACACTTCATCTCTCAGCCCAGTGTTGGTAATCTTACAGGCAGTCCCTTGTGTACCATACTGTTCCTCTGCCAATGCCAGTTTCTTTGGTAAACCCTGTTTTTGCAGCAGTGGTGTACCTATTGCTGTGCTGAGGTTCACATTACCTGTTTAAAAAAAGTCCGAAACAGATGTCAGTATCTAGGGGGGCATAATTTACCTATGACAAAACCATATTACATAGTCTTGGAAGTCTTCAGGCCTAATTTCACTGAAATTTGCACTACTGAGGTCAGGCTGAAGGATCCTGTAGGTGCTAGGATGACTTTTCTTAATGCAGACACTGCATTTGTATATTCCCATTGTGAGAACTGCCAGCAGGTTGATAGGTTTATTCCAACGAATTGCTATGGGAATTTGTGTTTCACACACCCATTCTTTTAAATTTGTGAGACTGCAGGTTATCTGAGTACCCTCAATTTGAGTTTAATATGCTATTTGGGTATAATGTTCACTTTGCTGCGGATGTCTCCTTTCCTATTTGCTTCCCAGCATGTAATCCCATGTTCAAAAACATGAGTCTTATTGAAAACTGAAATAACATTTAGATTTTTTTGGCCAAACATAAATTGAACCCAATCAAATGTGGAGCCTTCGTGTGTATCTCCATTGCAAAGTCTTTCAACTTCCTGCCTTTTTCTCCATCTAAGCAAATACCTGAAGAAAACTAACTATTTAGTCCAATTTCCTTTATGAGGTCAGATTCAGTTTGACTTTTAGCAAGTCCCACTTTTGCCAAGTCTCACTTTAGACCTGCATTTCTTGACTTCGAAGTCATAGTTTTCTTTGGTGATCAGTCCTTTTTTCCATTCCTTGTAGGCTCCCTACTTATGCTTAATGTCATTTTCAAGATGGTTATTCTTCCAGTTAGGTCTGGAAAGTTCTCGTACAACATTTTTTTCTCCTTGCCTGGCATACAGATTCCAGATAGCTTTAGCAGGTTTGACATGGAGACATTCCAGGCTGCCTCCAAAATCAAATCCCTGAGTTCCTTAGTTCAGTTGGCCTCCCTAAATAGTTACCTTGGGTTGCATCCAAACTCAGCAGCTTGCGCACCCGGCGCAGTGCCTGCAACCCCAGTTGCTTGATCCCCAGATAGTGCACGGTGTCAGAGCAAGGTGCCTCTCCCTCCTGACTCATGTGCCCAGATTTCCTTCTCATCAAAATCAAAGTTCAGCAAGGGAAAGGAGCAGGCGTGTGCCAAGGTTTTGCCCTCATATGCCTGGGAGATGGCCAAGGCCTATTTCCAGATTCAGGAGCTCAGAAGTACTCCCGGCTGTCGTTAGTTTAGATGAAGTTCTGTCTTTTTGAAATTAGTAACTTTAATGAATGTTAACTGCATTCTTTTTTTCTGTTAAAACAAATTAAATGCTGCACACTGAAGACACTGCTAGTTAACAACAATACTTCTTCAGATGGATGTATCAATACTATTTGAGCTGGTAGCACTGTTTTTCCTCACAACAGGATAGTTCTCTTTTGTATGTATCTTCGCAATGACAGCACAGTAATCTTTATTAATGTCCAGATTTGATTCTGGGATCAATAACAGACTCCTATCAATTTCCCAGTATTCCCAGAATTTATTTCATCCTATGTCCCACAGGTGATTTTACCAAACAAGTATTGTTTCATTTTATTGTCTCTTGTTTCTTTACACATTATGGATACACATTTCTGGAGAACCACTTTTATTTTGATATTATATTTTGTCAGGATATTATGTCCACCACTACAGTCATCATTACTGAAGTTTCATTCAGTGCTTCAAAAATTCAAGTTCCTCCATGTCGTTGCCCAGGTTTCTCCTGGTAAGAGCATCTTACCAACTGCACCTAATTCTACATCTAAATTGGACTCAGCACAGTTTTTCTACAAACTGTATCCAGCTGCTCATATTGATATTAACCTTTCCCTTGACTAAAGGAGTTAAGACCTCCACCGTTGTGTAGGTAATATGAAGAAAATAGTGCTCCTGCAGCTCATGAAGGGGATTCTCAGTCTGAATTCCTTTACAATTGTGAGGTGTTGAGAGTCTGCAGAAACACCTGTTTACAAATAATTACTCTCCATCTTCTAAGGCCAGCCATGGCCTAATGAAGAATTAAATTTTACATCAGATTGACAGATATATTTCTTATCAAATACACGTTATATCTTCAAATTACAGTGTGAATCTGTACATCTCTCTATGTAACTGGGAATGAAGAAGTGTGAAGTATTAGCTAAGAGGAGTCTATATGACCTATTTTTTGCATGCATACACAAAGCGTGTGTATCACAAAGATGATATGGACGAAATGAGATTGAAAAACAACGCAAAACATTGGATAAGAAACCATCCTGGTTCCAAGGCAAGGGCATGCATACTTTTTTCTCCACATTCACTAATACTTTACTGTAGGATTGCACTACCAGACCCAGGCTTTAGGCTCGTGATACGAGTTTTACTGATGGACTTAAATCACTTAGTGTTAATTTAACATCCAAAGGTAAGTCTAGCTATTAGCTAAAACACAGACTCTGCTAGTATGGTGAAACAATTGGTTACTGTAGGAAACAAAACAAAACCTAACAAGTCAAATTTTAAGTAATGTCTATAATACTACAATAACTGAGGATTTCTGCAGTGGTAGTTTCTGTCACTCCAGGTTTGCTTTATGCAGTTTTGTATAATTAAAATGCTTGTCTCAATTCTACTTCTCTATATTGATATACCACACACACACATACATAAACATATATACATATTAGGGGAAACTTTAGTGGCACCATTCCCACTCATTCTTGGGTTAGTGCTAATGTGTTCTCAAAAGACACATCGGTGGTTTTAATGCAGTTAAATTGTAGAAAGAAATTAATTTTGGCACGTCTTTTTAGCTTTATATACACGCATGTACACATGAGTGTGAGTGAGATAGAGGGAAAGAAAGAGACTGCTGAAAGCACAGTGTGAAAGTGGTCCAGCATTAATGCTCCAGATTAAAATAGCCAGGAATAGCCCTGTGACTGCTAATTAAAATGGATATGTAATTTCCCAAAATACTTGATAATAAATTAATATTAATTACCAAAGAAACTTTCCACAGGAAAGAAGTAGCAGCATATTAAAATTATCTTTAGTTTATTATGATCTCTTTCAAGACAAATTAAGAATATCTACAGTTTTAGATATTATAGGAATGTCTTAAGTTTTGGGTTTTTCTTTTCCCCTGTTCAGCCATATGGATTTAAGATAAAGTAGTCATATTCATAGGAAACATAACTTTTATGTATAAAATATATGAAAGAATTATAAAATAACTCTTAAGCTATGTGGTGACATAGCAACACATTTTGGAAATTTGCAGGCCTATTCACAGAAGAGCATGTTTTATTAGATAGCTTATTTGCAAAAAAAATATGGTTTTGGAGGTACTAAACTTATCCATGAAATTCAGTCATTAGTTTGTCTGAATTGTTTTTAACATTTGAAAAATCAAACTTTTTTTTCCCTGAAATATACGTATAGATTTCTACTATAGTTTAAAAGCACTAAAATTAATTGAAATAATTTTTTGTGTTATCTAACATTATCTAAGGAAGTTTATCTATACATTTCAGTTAATTTAAAAATGTATTTATTTATTTCTTTTACAGTTATCTTTTTCTTTTAGATAATTGGGGAAAAATATGTTAGAAGTTGTGTGAAGCTTTTCATATACACCAACAAATGAAAAAAAAATCTAGTTATTTGCAATACTGTATTTACAGCTTGGTAAAAAATGGCCAAAGACTGTTTGTATAGGAATTTTCTAGAGATTTTGTGTTAGTGCAGAATGTGGATTCGAGTTATTTTACGTGTCTGTGGGACTCAGACTGGCCCCACTCCACCAGAGCACTTTAGTATGTGCTTCACTTAAAGAACAAGTATACCACAATGGGCCTGTTTATTTGCCTAAAATTAAGCATATTCTTTTATTTTTTTCCTGAATCCAGGTTAGCTTGTGAATGATAATATCTTCTGTACTTGTTTACAATTTTTGAGTCTGTAGCTGAAAACTTTTTAACTGTATGTGCCTCAAAGCCTCTGTAAGATGAAATAGTAATGCATAAAATACCTACTTCTGGACAAATGATACAAACTTAGGAGGTGAGAAGTGATATTTTCTTGTGTTGATGCTATAGTGTGAAGCATCTTGTCATACAATATAACACAATAGAAACCGAGTGAGTTAGTTACATGAATATTTTTTGCATATGCACTCCCTCTGAGGTCTGTTCGTCAGACTATGCACATAACTATCTAGAGGAAGTTTAAAGCATCCTCATTTAGAGGCCAAATTTTCACAGGTAGCACCTACTGAAAGTTTACTTCTTGCAGTATTTTACATCTGCCACTAATGCAATAAATGGGGAGGCTGAAAACCAAACAGTATTATTAATGGTGACAGAAAGCTTTTAGCCAAGCTCCCTATATGGTGATGGATATTGTTTATCATATTTTACTTGTTGCTTTAAACTTCCTCTGTCAGAATGAATCATTGATATAGGAGAAGAGGGATCAGATAACAGGCAATGTGATTTGTCTAATAGTAAGTTCCTCTAATAAAAAAATGTTGGGAAAAAAAGAACAAATAAGGTATGTCTATTTGCCCAAAACTGCCCTTGTTGTACTCAGGTATCCTGGAGAATATTTTGCCTTTCTTATAATATACAGTGAGCTGCACATTAATATCAAGGGTTAAACCAGAAATCTTTTAACAATATCATAAAAAATCGGCTGTTTATGATTTTGATTAACTTTATTTCTTAGTTGGATTTTTTTTTTCCTCATGGCAAATTTGTTGTACACAATCAAAAAACACTGCTACAACCGCTGCTGTACCACAAGCGTTCCATGTTTTTCTTTCTGAGTTATTTATGTGTTTCCAACTCTTGGTTTTACCAAGGAGCATGAATTAGCACAATGAAAAATAACAGAAAGATATGCTAATTTGTGGTTGTTTTTTAAGCTAAACTAAAAAACTGGTATTTGAAATAATAAATGTTTCTAAACAAAGTAAAAATTCTTACAGATCTAAGAAAATATTTGTGGTACCAGACCCAAAACATTTTTAATAGCTGTTTTAAAAGTGGTATGGGTACATTTCAAAACAAAATTTTGTTTTTTAGAACACACTTTTAATCATTTTACTATGTAAAGTTTTAAAATTAAATGTTTATACTCTTTACTTTTTTCAGCTTTCTTTCCTAAAGCATGTTACAAATTTCAGGTTTTCTTTTCTGAATGTTTTTGATCAATTTGAACTGATATATGTGAGTGAAGCAAAGATTTTTTTTCAGCTATGTTTCTCCCACAACAACTGACATATGAGTTTTGATAAAAAAGAACTAATCCCTCAGTTTCAAAACTTGAGATGAACCTGAATAGCTCGTTTTAGTATTCTTTGATGTCTGAGTGGTTTTTTATTTTTCACCTTTTTTTGTGTTTCTTCACATTCTCATTCTGATTTAGACCAGAAACGTTCCTGGAGTAGAGATGTTCTGAGTACATGTTAGTGTTTTGGTTCAGATCAGGAAAGTACTTTTGAAGTACATCTCCCAGTAGTCCCTGCTCTGGTTCACAGCGTGCAGAGGTTTCTGAGTGCCAAACTGAATTCATTTTACATGAAATTAAACTGGAAAATGTGCTCCAGAGACACACCTACTGCACTCCAGCCACCAATAAGTATTCAGACTATGGGACCAGAGTAGAGCTAGTCTAATAGTAAATAAAAAGCTCTTAAAATATAGATGTTAGGTTCTGAGAACCATATATTTCTGTCTACAGTGTGCTCCATATCACTCTGCTTGCTAAGGCAGACGTAGCCTCCATACGATACCAATTGTATTGAACAGGTGACAAAATATCATGGCAGAAATTTTAATCATATTGTAATCAATAGCAAAATACCTATTCATGTCAGTTGTTTCTCCATTGAAAAGCTCTTTTCATCATATATGCTGCTAATTTTGCAGAAAGAAGAGACATAGAGAAGTAACATTGACCTTTGCAGTCAAATTCAGTATGCACTTGGGAATTTTTGTGCTGTTCCCACTGAATAAACTTTAAATGGATACATATTACTATGTTCCCCAGTGCTAGTGTATTGTCCCTAAGCCTATTCCAAAGTAGGACACGTGATTATTTACAACAACGGCTCAAAAGCCAATTTTCTTAACAAAGCTAATATAGGTCAAGTAATTTTTGATACTGTTAAAACATTTGCCTTAGGGTGATGATGCACTGAGATTTGTTTACTAAGTTCTTGCACACAAGGATTTGGGAGTGTGAGATACAGATTTAAAAAATCCGCATTTATTTTTACCTATATAATCCCACATAATTAAACGTTGCCCGCTTGCTATTTGTCTGAAGGCAGTTGAAGGTTTTGCATTTGACATTTGTGTGAGCAGAACTAGGCAGTGAATTAAATATATATTTCCTAGCTATGGAAAGTGTCTTGGCAAGGAAGAAAATAGCTTTCTCAGTTTCAGTAACAAATAGATCTTGAAATATCTATTTTTAGATTTAATAGATCCCGTAGTTTAAACCATGCCACACCAGTTCTACTTACTCAGATTTACCAACTGGTTCACTCCTTAGTCTACTAGAAGCAATTTTACTTACACTTTATGTTATGCAATGAAACTACTTTAGATTTTTGAAGCCTTCTCCTCTTATTTAAAATCTGTTTTTATTTTTAAAGGTGTAACAAAGCATCTTTCAGTTCAGCAGAGATCTCTTCCCTCTGTACATATCCAGTCACATCCCTGTAATTTAGAACCAAAAATACATTTTCTCTGCAAGTAATTTTCACTTCTGTCTGTCCTGCTGAGCTAATACAGCTAAGAGAGACTGAGTTGAGTCCTACTTGTTCTTATGCAGAAATCACAGAATTAATTCCTGTTAGAGGTCCAACCTGTTATACCTGTGTAAACCTACGAAGGGTAATGGGGTTGCACAAGTGTCAGTAAAGGCATAATAGGTTTAATCAAGCATAACAGAAAGTAAATTGCTCTGCAAAGTCCTCATTACTAGAGATGAAGTGCATTCATCTGTCTCAACTGTTAAGCCATAAGCTGTCTGGGCAAAGGCAGTTCCTATGACAATGATTCTCTGATTTCAAGTGAAACCTCTAGGTGACATAGTACAAACAAGTAATGATTGTATGATAATAACCTGGATTGACTACTAGACAGAGTGTTAGTTTGCCCAACACAACTGTTCATGTGCAAACTCACTACATGTATTCTAGAAATTGCACTGAAAGACAATCAGTGAGGACAGCAACTTTATTGCTTTTAGTTACATTTCCAAAAAGAACTGAAGTATGTAGGCAGGTTCTTATTCAAGTACAGAGTTAATAGTCAGCAGTTCTTCTCCCCAACAACATAACACTTCATATTACAAAAAATAAGCTATCAGCTCATACTGAAATGTTTTTTTAAAAAGCTATTAAAATATTGTTGGTGGGTCACCAATATCTCAGGCTAGGTCTAGGAGAGTGTGAATAAAGATTGGCTTAAATAAACTAAATCTCTCTGTTCATCACTTTCCTAGAATAGTGTAAATAACAGATTAATGGTATATTTGGAGAGGAGAGCCACAGCAGACAGTGACATTATAGTATGACATACCATGACGATGTAACAGGGTCTGAAGAATAATAATCTGAGAGCTGGAATATAAATTCTTGTTTACGGAGAAGCCATATGTTGCATTTTGTTAACACTAGCAGCAGTTATGTCAGAATTTGGCCTCTCAGCATCCCTGCTACACTGAAACCAAAGGTCTGTATAGATTGATAAAGCTTAAGGTCTGAAGGACCACTGCAGTCATCTCTTCCAACAACTACAAGGCAAGCAACACGGATTGCCCTCAATTTGTCTCTGTTTGCCTTCCAGACAATGGATTTGGTTAACTTTTCCTTTCTCAACATTGTTGAAGTTTTGTTCCCCTCAAAGACGTTTCTGGACTAAACACATCACGTCTCATCCTTCTCTTGGGTTAACTACATTTCTTTGATAAACTAAGCAGATTGAGCTTTTTGAGTTTTAACTATAATCCATAGAGTAGTGTTGGTGCTGTGATGATCTCACTACATAGCTGAAGAAGTGTTCGTGAGAGGAAACAGTATCCATTATTAGACCAACTTACATTGTATTAAAAAGCAGATGAGCTTTCCAATCTATTATATCATCCTAGCGACACTTCTTCAAACCTTTCCTGTTTCATGAATTACTGACACAGTTTTCCACAGATACTGCTCCAGTGTTGAATAATCCTAATGGGTATTCCCCAGATTTATACAAGGACAGTGCTAACATTTTTGGTCAGGGTGTTACTTCCAGAGGTCATGTTCACATGGTTGTCCTTGGTGACTCCCAAGTTCTTTCAGAGTTATATAAATGGTTTGTACTTCACTAGCTAAACAATCATTTGCCTCCTTTCTTCCTTTTTTTCTATTTTACTACCCTTATTTTGATGACATTTGCAAACTTCATTAGTAATGATTTTTAAAGTTATTACACAGACTGTGTTGACAAATGTTTTAAGCAGTGTAGGTCTCCCAGAAGAAACATAATTGCTTAATGATAATTCTTCATGTAAGATTACAATTTAAGACTGATCAATATCTTGTTTCCAATCTATATGGTGCATGCCAACTCAATTTTATATAATTCTGAGTTTATTGGCAAATAAAATGTCATGCAGTACCAATCCTGGACATGTCTATCCTATCAGCCTTTTTTATCTCTACAAACCACACTTCCTGTCTGATCTGAAAAAGTCATCAAGTGAGTTTGATCACATCTGCTTCCCATCTTTATTGGAGTTAATTGTATTTCCTTGAATTAATTCTTTATGAATCAATCCTCATAGCAGATTTTCCATTATTTTGCCGAAGATCAATGCTGGGTTGACAGACCTGTAATTACCTGGATCTGCTCATCTATCCTTTTTAAGATATTAACACATCACTGTGTTTGTTCCAAGCATCTGGATTACTGTTTCAAAAGTTATTTTTAAATAATTGTAGTGTCTTAGAGAGGGCTGGGTCAACTCTTTCAGAACTCCTGAATGCAAGCTATACAGATTTATTGATGCTAACTTTCATAGCAGGCAACTATGGTTTTAGGGTGTGCCACAGAAAGTTCTGTAACTCTTCCCAGTAAGGTTCCTCTTGTTCTCATCCTCCTGGTAAAATTCTTTCTCTTTCTTATAGCCTGAACTATAACGTGACCAACAGCCAGGCAACATCTAGGACAGTGCTTGTTCATACAGGTTAAAATCATGCAAGGGAATATTCTTAAAATTAAAGAGTTACAGAAAATTACTCATCACTGCTCAAACCTCTGTCCCAGCCTTGTTTTGTTTACCTGTATAGACACAGCCCTTGGGGTTAGTTCTCCCTGAAGGACTTCAGCACATGGTAGAAACATAAAGCATGGTGGTACAGCTAGCTGTAGGAAGGTGGTGCCCTGTTTCATCCTGCAGTGACTCTACCTTAGCTCTCCCTCCCCACACTATTCCTCTACCTGCAGATCCTGCGTATCCTTCATCTTGTCTCTGTTTGGAGAGGAAAGGAGGGGAATGATCCTCTCTCCAGTTTCTCCACTGTCCCATTCATAGGTCAAGGACACCATGCAGGTAATATTGACTCAGGTAAAGGCAGCAGAGGCAGGTAATTTGTGGCTTGGATAAGGCCAGGATGCTGTCTCACTGCCCTGGGTACTGCAACGCCACAGTGATCTCAGAGCCAAAGGGTTTGGGGATCATTTGGTAGCATATGCAGTTAAAACCACGAACCACCCCAGTGCTGGGCTGAACTAGCATTAGCCTATTACCCACATTATCTGCTTACGTTTTTTGATGTAAAGAGCAGCATAAGCGTATTTTACCTATCAGCTCCAAGTGTGAAGATTTTCTCCACCTTTTGTGCATCCAGCTGCCAGGGCTGTGGTGCTTCTCAGGGAGGTGTCAAAGGGGAGCCCTTCCCAGGGAGCTGGAAAAGACCTTTGAGGGTATATCAGCACAGCAGCTAAATCATACTGGATATTGAGGTGCTCATGGCAGTCTGTTTATTTTTTTAAGCTAAACAACCTAGTCCTAAGGTTTTAGGGGTTTCTATTTTTTTTTTTTACTTTTTTTTTAAGAACCAAACCAAAGAAACACAGAAAACAACCTCACAAATAAACCAAATGAAATTGGAATGGAAGATGGCTTTGACCTAATCTTGGGGAAAATAATATTGCAGAATTTACCACCAAATGTGTGACAGGGCAATTGCTCCTTCCTAGCTTGCCTGAATATACAGGATGGCTGTTGATCTTGCACAGAATTTTCTCCCTTGAAAGGAAAAGAAAAACTAAAAAGAGGGCAGTATCAAATGCCTTCACCTTTGCTTAGAAACGTAAGATTTTTATGTAGCAATTTTTTTTTCTTTAATGTGGGAATCTGCAGTTATTCACCTAGCTGACCAAATTCCTGAAGAAAATAAAATCATGTACCTCACCTGAGACACTATTGTTACCTGGGAAAACTTCTTCCTAAGTGAAAAATTACTATAATTTCAGAAAGCATTGCTGATTAAAAGGCTTGAGTACGGCAATGATGCCTTTGTCAGGGGCTGACAATTTACCCCCAGACAGCTTTAGGACAGTACATAGCAGCACAGGTTTGGTGCACTATCTTCCCTTTCAATGGGTAGCACTGTGTTTGTCAGGTGTTTGCAAAAAGGACTGTGGGACTGTAGCTCACCATTAATCCATTCTGTCATCCTCTATATAGTGAATGTCTTCTGACTGTGCAAATTGGCATAATCCAAACGTGGAGATTGGCATCCATGCTGCACCCTGCTGTCAATCAGGTGGTATCTCCCCTTCTCCAGAGCTTCTGCAAATGAAACTCTTGAAGATGAAATGCATCTGGCACACCATTTCTGAAAGGCTGCTAGAAAACTCTTGCCTAGATGAGGTGGCATATTAAATAATTCAGATTTAAGATACACTGCTCATGGTGTCTGCAGAACAGTTTCCACATCGAGGTTGAATAACAGGCTTGGGAGATGAGGCACCTCAGTCAGCTGCATTACAAATTCTTTATAAGTGGCAGAAGATGATCAAATAATACCAGTGTCTCAGCTTTCACATCTGAAAACAGCACATATATACAGTCCCTATATGATATAGGGGTCTTCTGAGATAGAGTTTGCTAATGTCTACAAAACACAGTGGGATTCCTGGATGGAAAACAAAAAAAAAGTTCATAGTGCTATCCTGTCAGGCTGCAAAAATTAACCTTGGAGGAATGGGTACTTATTTCCATGTTGGAAAAGGAAAGAATGGGATTATCAATATGCTTTCAACAATGAAGTTTTGATGGAAAGGTGCTGTTACCTTCCTTTATGAAAAGTGGTTGTTGGTGAGGAAATAACATATTTTCTGCAGTTTCTGAGTAGCTCTGGAAACAAGGGATGAATTAAAGAGCCTGCAGGGTCAACCTCTTCTTTATGAAGATGATTATTACACTGGTAATTTCTGAATGGGAAGATCTGAAAGGCAAAAGAAAAATCTAGCAATTTCTCATCTCCTGCCTGTCTTGCTGTGGGAGACACTTTGTACCCACAATAAAGCGTGGGAAATCTTCAGTAAGTTGCTTATGTTTTCTTAAAGCAAAGCTAGTGACACTCAGTGATACTCAACACTACATTCAGTGCAGCATCCCTCTATCCCCTTCCATCATTTTTCTCACAAAACTCTGGTCATCCCAATAAAATTTCCTTTCTATGCTTTTGTGCTTCAGCAACAACAAGTGACTTTACTGTAACAAAGGCACTAGGTCTGTGCTTCCTAAATTCCATATGAATTTATTAAAATAATGTATCATCTACTGCAGCTTGTTTTTTACCTTGTATACAAAAAATAAGGTGAAAATCCTTCTCTAAAATGAAATTGCAATTAATTCTTAGGGAGGTACTATGATTATAAATGCTATTGCAAACGTTCCATTCTAAAACCCCAAGTAGATATTAATTAGGTAATATTTACAGATAAGAAACCGATATCACTACTTGCTTGTATTTAATCAATGCACATACAACAATACGGTTACATAAGATTAAAACAATTTTGATCATCGACATTTTCCTCTGAAGTCAGATGTTGACCTGCATTTCCTGTGTTGTAATTACACCACCAGTACAATGTCAGCACTCACTAATAATCACAGCACAGTTTGCCTGGTAAGGGACAGACGAGGAGTGCAAGGATTTCTAAGTACTGCTTTGAGAATCCACTGTGTTCTTCCTTCAGCTTAGAAGGCATCTATTGAATAACTTAAAACTCATGGTCATTTTCTAAACCAATGTAAGGCATGTGAATCTGGAAAAGTGGTCTCTTAAGGCCACATTAATTTCTTGTGTAACTACATTGAAATCAGTGACAATCCACCAGAGATGAAGGTGATAGAGACAGCCAGGATTTCTTGGGTGACTCCCATCTGCAGGGCAAGACATTCACAGATCTGTGGAACAAGAGCTTTCTGCAGAGATGGCTCTGCTGCCTGAGCTGCCTCTCTGGCCAGAGAGCTCCTCCAGGAGCACCTATTTTCTTTGGCAGGAATTCCTTCTTGGCACCCAGTTGAATTAATCTTTTCCTGAATCACCATGCAAAAATGCTGGAAGATATGCAAAGAGAAGTTGCCTGGAAAATCCACATTTTGTTCCTCCATATTGGCTTCAAAGTTCTGCTACAAGGTGCAAAGGGAACCATTGCTATAGATACTACCATCTTTCTCCAGGAGTGAGGGACTCCTGTGGATCCCATCTGAGGAAGGGACTCTGGAGGATGTCAGTCAGAAAAACCTAGAAGTCAAAGAACTTCTCCAGAGAAGAGCCATACACTTGTATCTTAGGTAAAAAAAGGAGTCTGGTCAGATAAATTATGCAGCCCTTTAAGCCATGGAGACCTCTTCAGAACATTCATACTTATGTGAACAGACTACAAAAGGGCAAAATACAGTCCTTGAGAGACAAACTTCATACAGGTTTTTAACAACAAACATTTCTAGTTTCACCGGCCTCTAGAGGAAAGTCACTGCAATGAGAATTATGAGTAAGAAGAAGGGCAGATACAGAAGTATAATTTCTTAAAAGATTAATGTACTGAGTTAAGTAGTTTCCTTCCCAGTTAAACAACCTGGAAGACAATTTTCCAAGGAATGTTTGAAATAATTATGGTGTTCAAAATCAGAGAACCTTAATAGATGTACTTCTTAACAAAGCTACTTTAACTTCCAGAGCTTGCAAAATTCTCATGTGCCCTAATTGGAAAGGGAACAGAAAGGAACTTAATATAAAAAACCCCAAACTTTGTGAGCTGTTTCTGCTCAAGTTCTGCCAAATACCCTTTCTGTGTCTTGAAGAAATAGGACAATTACCTTTCTGTCTAAATCAGATACAGATACTGAAGAACCTTGTAAAGCAATGTGTCCCTTATAATTAATCTGTGAGTCACTGGGTTTGTTAAAGTTAATAAACGGGCTCAGATCTTCCTGTTTGTGCACCATGTAACGCTTCTAGCTATATTCCCATTGTAAAATCTTGACTGTCTAGGCTTTTGTTTTCAACCTCTCAGCTGCAAAAATCTATTCCAGATTTAAGCTCAGCAAATTTTGGGTTCCAAATTTTGGGACCTAGATCAAACTTATTGTTGCAAAATTTCAGAAAACAATGGTTTAGATCCAGATACAATCTTTGGAGCCAAAATGACAAAAGACAACAGGATTTTCAGCAAAAGAAAACCAAAAAATATAACCTAACACAGAATTCAGAAAAAAACATAGTTCCAAGATGTCAGAATCAAGTTGGGAAGTTCTAAAGTTGTCAAAGAAAGGAAGATAAATTATGAAAAAGCTCTTATATGTGCTCTCTGGCTTTCTGCTCTTAATCCTTTTTTCTTCCCATTACAGTGGCATCACTGCTGAGGATGGTCTGATAACACACTCCTATACAGATTGCTCTTTGTATTCATGAAATTCCCACTGAAGCCAAGAGAAATTCCACATTAAGGCTGTGGAGCATTGTTCTTGGAATTAGCTGAAGAAGGGAGGAGAATGAGGCCTGGTAGCTTCCATCCAAATGTGTAATATCTACAGGAAACACATATCTGGAAAATTCCTCCCACTGTATGATTAAGGACTGTGTAATTCCTAGCCTGGTGGATTCCTTGATGTCTATGATAAAGACAGGTCTTTTTACTTGATAAATACAGGACTTACTTCGGTCCTGAAGAGAAGTGACATCTGTTCTACCAGTGTCTAAAGATGGGAGACCTCCTCCAAAGCTGTTTCTGCTGAAGATTGCTCTGAAGAATCATCTGCTCCGTACCTGGCTGTCTTTTGCAGTTGAAAAAAGGCAGTTTATCTTTAGAGAACATGTTCTACACAGATCTTCTTTCTATTTGACCTTTGATATTTAACTGTGAGCCAGGGAAGTCCTGTATCTGCGGGCTTTGAGAGCTTTTCTGTGGAGAATGCTGGGGACTGGGAGAAGCAGTGATGAAGGGGTGGGAGGGACAGTCCCTGAGCATGTCGCTGCTCAGTTATTCTCTGATAACTCTGGTACCATTACTTATGTCCCCCTATGTGGTCACAGTCTCCTGTGGAAAGACCAGCCATATCTTGTGCAAATGACATGAAAAAAAGGTAGGATTCTGCATAGGTGCACATGCATGTGTAGGTGAGCAGTCAGATTAGCTAAATTTTGAAAGAACTGTAAAACTAAGGCAGAAATTTTAGGTTCATCTTCTTCTTTCTAAAGAATCAGTTGAGCCAGATCCAAAGACTACTGGAATCTGAAAAATTACTCCCAAGAGTTGCAGGTCATGCCTACAGCATATCTGTTCCTTACTAGAAATGTTCTGTGTGAATGCTTTCCATTTATATATATATAAATGTATTTATAAAAATGGAAATATATATATATTTCTTTTTTTCCCCAAGGGCTTTTGAGCTTACTCTGTTACAAATGTCTTTTTATTTGAATGGGTTTATTTTTGTTAATCCCTCTCAAGACTTCCAAAATTCCAGCGTTACTTAATTTCAGTCATCTGCTTCAAACTACAGAATAATTCACACAGGGCTGCCAATGCTGGACATCCAAAATCCTTCCCTTCATGAAATCTACAGATGTGTAGTAATATTGGGGAAGGGGACAGTTCGTGACGTGTTCAAGACCAACACAAAGCAACCCAGCAACAACCCAGTCTTTATGATGTGAAAGACCAAGAGACCCTATATAAGCACAAAACACTGCTTTTCCCTTTCTCCTTTTTCTTCTTCTTTTTTTTTTTTTTTTACATTTCCTTTTGTAATATCAGTTAAAAAGAAATAAGTATGCTTATTACTTTTGTAAGATTGCTATGAATTATTTAGCTAAGAAATAATTGCAGGAGGCATGGTAGGGAAAATTACCCACAAAGCCAGCAAAACTGCAAGTCAACCTGCCGTCATTGGACACAAAATCATCATTAATTTTAATGAGATGCGGGAGTATGCAGTTCAGCAGGAGGAGGAGAATGTAGCCACTTCTCAAAAACCTGCATTGTAGGCTAGGGGAATTTTACTAGCACTCCAGATCAATAGTGGAGACAGCAGTCAATATTAGTAGACCTCACAATCATCATTAATTGAAATCTCTCAACCTTCAGTTTGCATAACAAAGCAGCTAGTGCCTTAATGAAGAATGTAATATCTTGCAATGTTACAGCTTTCCAACCTCCTGCAACATCCTTGTGGACTAAGATGGCTGAAAATAATGGCTTGACTCTGTTGTAAGCCCCTCTCTGTACCTCCAATGCCACACACAATCACACTCATACGTGTGTGCATACTCCTTGTATGTCAATGTACTGTAATGCAGACAATTAAATAACACATAGAAATTAAGTACCTGAATTCAAATAAAGTGGGTCAAGGAACTTAGAAGTCCAGCAGCAGAAGAAAACAAAACAAACCACCAAACAGCCTCATTTTGTACAGAACTGAAAATGTGGATAGTGGACAAAATACGTAAGTAAAAAGATAATCGTCAAATTAGAGATGGAAAAGTTGGAGACAGATAAAAAAGGTTTTGAAATATAAAAGCTCATATTAAAGCAAGTTTTCTGTTTTGGGTCTTATTCTCTCTCTCTTTTTTTTAATAGAGTGAATAAAGAGGCATTTGGAAAAAGATCAGGGGGCTAAAACGTAATAAGAATCATTTGCTAGTTGTCAGCCTAGACGTTAAGATGATTGAAGCTTGCAATTGTTCTGTCCTGCCATATGTTAGTGTCTGTGTAAAAGAATCTGATGAAGATGATGAGATAACAATTTTCTGGTTGTAATGAGTAAGGGGACTAGGAAATTGCTGGGAAAATTGTGGGATTAAGGCCCATTTATGGCAGAAAATTGCAAAGAACTCTCAGAGCAAATGCAGGAAGGTAGCAGCTGAAGTATTTATTGATTCCACAAATCAGCCTTTTTTAAAAAGTCTGGCAAAAAGAAATGCTTCCAGGTCTTATAATGCAAACCCATACTCACATGCATACATTAGAAGTTATTTATTTTCACCACAACTCTCTCATTCTCCCTATCCTCCCCATGAAGAACAGTTGTGAGGGAAAATTCTCAGGAATAAGCCTCTTTTGTATTCCTGTTTTCTTAACTGCTTTCTGCTATTATTTCATGTGGGAGAAGAAAGTGTAATGTCCCTTCCAACTCTCTACCATCTCTCATGAATTATTATAACTGATGGTGATAATAACATATAATTGTTCTCACAGCAGTTCTGTTCAAAAGCCTGAAATGAAATACCTGATTACACAAGCTAAGATAAAAGTATAAATCCAAAAGGCTGCACTTTTCCTTTTTTTCATTTTTTATCTTGACTCTTGTCTTCATGTATTAAAGTCTTCCACAACCTTTTCCTTTCTATTTCTCTGTTTCATTTTTTCTCTTTCATCAGCTCTTTATGCTTCCCCTTGCCATTCTGTAAGAGTAGGTGTAGTATTGGTCCTAGTTCACAGCTCCTTTGATCTCTTACTTTTCTCTCCTATAGATTCTTCTGCTGTGGTTTTTCACTTATGCAAGATTAAATATGAGAAATAGCAGAGAAAATTTGCTTGGAGCTGGGTTAACAGAATGGGGCTTACTCATCTTGAAAAATTGTTTTTAAGTGTTATTATTTTTCTTCTTCTCAGCACAAAAACAATCCTTGCAGAACTTTTCTGTAGAGAAACCAAGAAAGCTGCTATGCCAAAATAACCAGTAGTCCAGCAGATCAGATGCTCAGTGGAGCTGATCTATGGGAATGAAACGCCAAGGCCAGTTCAACCTAATTCATACCAGTGACTTGAAGCTTAACTTTCTGACAAGAAAGTTGATAGTTCAGCAGTTTAGTGACAAGTTTTCTCTGATACTTCTTTATTCTAGGTTTGACCCAGAAATTCCAACCGTAGAACTATTTCTAATCAAAGAGTTATCTTTATATAGGTATTTTTTTTAAAATTGTCACTGAATCAGCATTGAGTAATGAAAAATTGATTTTGACTTTGGGAGTGCACTGTATCCTTTTTTTTTTATGTTTGCAGGATATATGTCAAGCTGGTGCTTGGCTGAACGATAAAATTAATCTCCAAGAGCCTAATGCCTTCAGACACATTTTACCTCAGATTCAAAACCTACCTTGGCATTTTGAAGAGTGCTGAATCATATTCCTAGTGTTCCTCTAATTCCTGTTTAAATGTTGTTTCAAATAAACAACTAAGAAACCCTAAAAATAAAGGGAAATTTAAATAAAACTGACTGTTTTTTTCTCTCTTTGAAATTTCCTGTTAGAGCACAAAACTTCATTAATCTAGGAAGTGGTGGCCCTCTTGTCTCTGTGGACATGAAGAACTGTGATCCCAGGCAGACGTTGGGGAGGAGGAACAAGCTGGCATTTGCTCAAATACGCATTAAAAGAGGGGGCTGCCAAAACCTGGAAAATTGCAGAATCTACTCTAAGAGTAATGATAAGGAAAGGAATTAACCATTTTGATCTTTAATAATCTGCCAAAATGATGTAATCTGTGTCCTTTTAATCTTTATCTTGGGAATAAATTCATGTATTCCCATTTTTGTTTCTTTTTGTTCTTACTGTAATTTTCAGTCACAGAAATGAGGTGAGATAAAATTATAATGACTAATATGGTCCCAAAGAAAAAAGCAGGCTGTTGAACTGGTTAGGGGAATGTGGATTTCTTTTCATTGAGAAAATTGTATCTTATTATTACAAGTTTCTTGAATAAACAGTAGGCACTAGTTATTTCCATTTTGCCTACAAAATACAGCTTGTTTAGCAGTACTCTCATTTCTGTGGGAGAAGATCATGGTGTCAAGCACAGTATCCAGCACCACCCCACAGTGCAGTGAGCACCAAGAAGGAATCAGGCTCTAGAAGGGGTCTAGGCAAAGATTAATATTAGATACGCTTGTGGATTTTTGTCTGAAAACACATTGTTGACACTTTTTTGGTGTTAAGCTGTTTGCTGACTAAGTTTCAAAGTGAGTGTTAGTTCTGTATAACAGTTTTTTACATTGAAAAACAAATAGAGAATTTGTAATGTTTTTCCTCGTATATTCTTTGTATGTTAAATATTTTCATCTGTTCTGCTTCAGACACTTGAGGATGCACTTATGATCTACTTTTTTTCTCTTCCTCGTGGGCCATGCCAACTACAGCATGCAGTGAGGCTGCAGGATCTTGACCTCCATGAGGTACTTTTTACCCTCCGAAATCATGAGATTACACGAAAGATCTGACCAAAGAGCCTCACCTGCCTGGAAAACAGAAATATAAGCCATCTACTTTACATTTCTTTTGAGACAGAATTTCTAGGTTGAATATATTTGGGGTCCAGCCTGACGTTTATGTAAAATTAAGTGGGACTAAGATTTTTTCAAGCTTTTCATCAATAATTTCTGATATGCAAATTTTATCTTCAACTAGTTCCAATAAAAGGTTTGTTAAAATGGGACAACTAAAGAAAGAGAAATAACTTAGAATAGACGAAGGGGAGAAAAAGAAAAAAACAAACCACTGTTAAATGATTCTTTGAGCAAAAAAGAATTTTTACGTAAACTTCTATGAAGATCTTTATGATTAACATTATTTTTCATCAGTGACTAGCTGCAGTGCTCACTCCATCAATGTTAATGCTACTCCCTCCACTATCTAAAGCTCAGGCAGAAATTCAGAGAGGGTGGACTGGCATATTACAATTATGATCACGATAATGTCAAAATGTCACTAACAAAATGAAGTAGCGTTGGTGGACACAAACATTTCTCCATTTCTGGATGATCCCATATTATTGCACTGAGGGCAGGCTGAAAGCTTTTTGTGTGAGAACTACTATACATTAAGGCGTTTTTCAAATTTGAAAGGAGTGTGCCTAATTTCTTCTTCTTCTTTTTTTTTTTTTTTTTTGGTCAAAGCTGACCAGCTAAATTTACAGGCAAATTTTGGTAAAATTTACTGGTAATTTTTATAGAGGAAATGTCTATATTCTTTTTATTTGTTTTTAGTTGAAAGAAATAAAAAAAATATTTCTTAACCTTAAAATCTGCCTCATCAAGACTTTCAACTGGGAATTTACTTAGGTTTTAAAAAAAGTCTTCCACTGGGCTATATACGGTGAAGTGTGCAACAAGCTACATACAAGGCCTATTGAGTAAGTAGGTGCAAGAATAAAATAGGATCAGAATGAAAAAGTGAGGTAAAGCTCTCAATTGGTATAACAAGCAGTGGTCACTGCATAGACATTTTTAGCAGAGGTCAGCCCTTTTGTTTTTTTGCCACCTTCTCCTTCCAGTCTTTCCAAGTAAAAATTTGAAATGACACTCCTTCCTCTATTAGGAGATAATCTGCATACACACAAGCCATCCTTTTGGAATTGTATTTCCTGTCATTTTAATCTCACTTTGCTCACTGAGCTTTAGATCATGCTTCATCCCAGTTCTCCTGTACAAATGAGGTTTTTATTGCTCAGCACAAGTGCAGAATTTGTGCCTTGCTTTAAGGCTGGTAAATGCTAACAAAACACTAGATAGGAATTATTTGTCATTCAGTATTCTGCACATACTGTAGCATAAAAAAAAAAAAAAGAAGACACTCTCACAGGAAAAAACAGGAAAAAAAAGCATACATCATTAGTGAAGGCTCTGAAGGATTTTGAAAGGGTTGCTTTGCCATTTTTCTTTTTAAAAATCCAATAAGGGGATTCCGACAACCACACAACTATCAAGTTTTGTCAATAAGGTTTCATGAACACATGATTCCCTATTATGGCATATTAAAAATGTTAATCATTCAGTGTGTCTGTAGTTAACTCTAAAGAGAAATCCAGCTGCATTGTTTAAAGACACTAAGAATTTATTGGTTTTTTCTCCAGAGAATGTGAGTGCTGACTATGAATGTGTCACATCAGTTATGTACCTACTGAAAAAGTTTTAGAAACATAAAGTATATTTTGCTTCAATCAAAGCAATATAAGTAAGTAGCCAGCATTTTTCATTGATTTTCTATCAGAGTGGCAGCAAGTTTAAAACTTTCAATCATAAATATAATACGAGGATTGGTTTTGCCTGCCATACCATACTGTCATTTTAATTTTTAAAGAAGAGGGTTTAGAAATGAAAATACTTAAAAAAAACCAACCCATGATAAAAAGTAAAATAGATGGCTCTGGTCTGGATTCAGAAGGGGTCACTGCTTTGAAAATGGAGCTGCTTGAAAGTGCTTAAAATATATTTTGATTCTTTGACAATTTTGCACTCAAGGTGAAAGGAGCTGCTGACGTCAATCCCATTTGACAGGCAGTGATTCTCCACTGTATCTGACATTAATTAATTCTCTTTTTAGCAGGGTCAACAATCAGAGCAAAGACTAAATAAATCAGGAGTATCTTTGTGGAAATCAATGAAATTACACTCATGAAAAGTAAGCATGAGAGCAGAAAGAACCCCAATAAATGTAGTTCATTATTCATTTCACTTAATTGCTGTGGAAAATAAGTGCCTTTGAACTTACTAAGCCATTAGCAGAAGACACTCAACCCCTGTCTTAAAGAAAAGGGTGATTAATACTTAAGTGTTTCTCTGCATCCCAAAAACATCATATGAAATGATGTTCCCACCACCGGGAGCTTTCACTGGACAGCAATTGAACCGTTTCAAAGGATCAGGTGGGAATGAGGAAAAAACATGTTTCCTGGAATTCAGAGTTAGAATAAGGCTTTGATTTTGCAATTAGTCTGCAATATACTAATAGACTCTGTGAAAGAATATCTAAGCTGCAAATAAATTCAATTATCTTTAGCTGTTACATCTGTCAACTCATTTTGCTCACTCTATCTACACCACTTACTCTGGTCTACCTTTGCCATGCTCCACATGCTGGGGTGGACCTGATCCTCAGGCCATACGGATCTTCTTAGACGGGGTTGTGACCTGGAACCTTGAAATAATGCTTCTCACATTCTGTAATCAAGATGCAACTGCAGAAGCCAAGACACTACATATCATTATCCTGTGTTATTTTTAAAATCTGGGACACATTGTTATAATGAAGATATTCCAAGTTACCGGTGAATCTAGACTTTGAAGAAGATTTGTTTTCAAATCAAGGCAAAATTAAGGAAAGTTCCTTACTATTTCATATGGATCACAAAATCATTGTCAGTAGGAAAGAACTTTTGCCCTTTATACGGCACTGCTACCTGTATGAAGTTAAGAAGATAACTTTAAACAATTAAATTTGATTTCTGATATTATACTAGTCTGGTTTTATGCTCAATTTTTCCAGCTGATTTAACTGAAGCTATTTTAAATATTTTTTAATTAACAATGAATTCATGTGTCTTTAGGTCCATAAAATCTGAGTTTGCATCTGAATGTCTTTAAAATTCTGGGAAAATTAAAACTACTGTTCTATTTCTGTGTTATGAGTTTTTCAATCCATCTAGATCAATACAAAATAATTCTTGATTATTTTTCAAATCTATAATTTATAGACATAACACATGCATCTTAAGGAAACTAACTAAGTCATATATAGAAGTTTTTCAGAAATGAAAGTTTTCCAATGTGTTACAAATATCACAAGTCCACTGCATAATATCAATGTTACTCCACAGGTTATAAGAAGGAAAAAAATTAAATAGCTATTTATGGTAATTAAAATATTTCATGCAGCGTTTGACAGTCCACCTTCACTCTTGGTTCACCAGAGAGCAAACTGGTGCATAATACAGGAATGTTCAGGGACATTTACTGGTACTGCAGGACAGAATTTAGAGAACTGTGATCCATGTGTTCAATTAGTGATGTAATTTTATTGTTTTATTTCCATTAGTAGCAGCATTGACATAGACCATCTAGACTAAGTGTAGCTTCAGTGAATTACTTTTCTGAATATAAAATATAGGAGTTAATAAGTATCTGAAAGAAGATGGAAAAAGACCCAATATGCCGCCCAGTTTTGTTCTTTTTCTGCTGTGTTAAGTATTGATCTGTTTGAATCCCAGCAGAGCATAAAGGCATAAACTGACACATTTTAACCACTGTTTACATTAAGAAGTTTATGATCCTTAGAGTATGAAAAACCTGAATTTTCTCCAGAAAAAAATCATAGAATGACGGAATCATCCCCCTGCTCAAAGCAGGGTCACCTACAGCAGGTTGCTCAGGGCTGTGTTGAGTTAGGTTTTGAATATCCCCAAGGATGGAAACACCACAGCCTCTTTGGGCAACCTGTGCCAGTGTTAGATTGTGCTCGCAGCAAAAAAACTTTCTTACATTTAAATGGAATTTCCTGTATTACAGCTTGTGCCCAATAGCTGTATTTGAGATAGTCCAATAGAATAAGGAATATAGAAAAACTGCAGTCTAAGAGGAAGTATTTTTTGGACCAAGATATAAGAGGTTTCCTTGTAAAAGGAAAACTATAATCATATTTGTGATTTGATTCAAATATCTGCTTAGGGTTTTTTGGGTATTTCTACAAGGTCCATTATAATGTCTTCTAAGTGTATGCATGCCTATACTATCATAAAAGTCAGCTCCCTCATTTACTCCAAGTCCCAATCTCTTCATCATACACTTTGTGTATGTACAACTTCACACCCAAACTCTCTTTCAGAGTAAAGCAGTTTGACCTTTCTGGGATGAAATTTGGTTGCAGTTCTGAGAACATTTGCTCTGGTGGGCTGTAAAACACTTCTCACATTATTTCAAGCATTTTGAACTGGGAAAACAAACAAACAAACAAACAAGCCAGACAACCAATCAACCAAAACAAACAAACAAAACCCCCACAGGTGTGCTAGCAGAAATCTGGCTCAAGGAGTACGCAGTTTAGATGCAACCAGTTTGCTCTGGAAGCAGTTAGCTCTAATCTATAAGGACATGAGCCATTCAGAATCACATAGTCTGGGGATCAAGGACTGGTATGAATATTTCTACAGCAGGTGTAGCTGTAGAAATATTAGATGTCAAGAAAGCTTTGAGATTTGGCATTTTTCTCTTATGAGGATAGTAAATCTCGCTGAAGCCAAGGGGATCCCCTTGTATTCTGCTAGGGAAGATCAGACCCAAACAGGATGAGAGTAAGGGCCTTTGCGTAAACTGGCACATCCTGCGGGGCCTATGACCAAGGCAGCAAAACAGTATGAAAGAGAAAGATTGCAGAGGACCTGTTTTGAGATATAATTCAAGGTAACTCTGTTCCTATGCTTCCTATTACCATTCCTGCAGGTTTCCTAAGGATAATAAATTTTATTTTTATGCAATGACTTTTGTAATGTCTTTTTTACCTGAGTAACATTGCCAGTGAAATATTGCTAGGTTTCAAAGAATCTGGGAATCAACAGTTGTTAGCTGTGGTTATTGCTGACTGTTATATGCAAAGGCATGGACTTTACTGTCAAAGACAGGTGGGTTTTCATTCAAGAGCCATTAACATGCTTGAACTGTCTCAGGATAAAGACACTGTGAAGATGAGACATTGCAGTTTCACCACACAACAAGATCACCAACGTTACACTATACTTCAAACTCATGTTGCCTCACTGATTGTAAAAATAATTAAACCATGTCTTCCCAGCAGTTTTGCTTTAGAGCAAGGTAATATGTTAGTTGCTCCAAGTGAAAAACACATACCTTTTGAGCAGTGAGCCCAAGGCTAATATGTCTGCAAGGTCTCAAAAGAGAGACACTTACAAAGTCACTGCAGTACATCTCAGGTGGTAATATATTCTTCTCTACTCCCTGAACTCTGTTGCTTCAGAAACTTTTTCACAGAGATGAGAAAGGTAGCATTGTCACCTAAGGAGTGTTGTAATGGTCTGTTGTTCCTAAACCTGGAATCTTTCAACCTTACCTTCAGCATCTGAGGCACCCAAGTTAGGGATGGAGCTGCTTTGTTTTCACTGAAGAGTCGGCAGAGGGAAGTAGGCAGCTGGAGATCTTGCCCTCTCCGTTGCTCTCTTGTAAGTGCTTTTCTCTTTCATTTTGCATCTATGGGGTGAGTGGGGAACGTCAGTCAATTGTCTAAAATTAAATGCAAGAAAACCAAACAAAGCTTTGCATGGATTCCAGTTCCCCCAAACAAGAGTGCTCCATATTATAATCTGTCCATTCTTTCTGGGTTGACAGTTCTCTAAAATTACCTGTATGTTATCCCCAATGCCAGAAGGACAACAAACCAGTGAAATGGCAGTGTTGAAAGAAGTTTAGGGAAACAATCAAATTGCACCCATTTGCCATAAAGATGATTTTTCCTAAATTAAAAGCAAATTAAACTCTCAAACTTTCTAACCAACTGATTTTGAACTAAAGAAAAATAATAAAAAAAGTTAAGCTTGTGGAGAAGTTGTGTTTTTTGCTAATGACATAACAAGACATTACTTTCTTCAGACAGACACTTGTATTATCATTGCTAACTTCTAATGAAATTGTATTGGAACTGTATGTTTGGAATATTGGAACTATTGGAATGTATGTTTATTGGCAACTGTGAAATCTCTGCTTTTGGGGGAGTAACCTGTGGCATTTACTTCTGAGAAAAGAAAAGTGAGTGAAAGAGATCACTTTTTAAAAATGAGAATTATCTGGTTTCTCTTGTATTCTAATCACATGCTATTGTGAACATTGTCTGTGTGATTTAGTGATTCCCAAATCCTTTCTGTTTCCTTGCCTTAACTCAGACTGCAGATCAGAATCAGATAAAATTTATCCCCTTTCCTGTGATGGCAGATGCAAAAGGCGCCATTGCCTGCCCTAGCTTTAACAGCCAGCGTAAAATCAACAGCTCGGTCTGGTACCAATGAAAACAGTGGGAGTTTTTTTAATCACCTGTGTAGGCATTAGGTGGTGATTAGGATCCACATATATCCAAGGCTGGCCCCTGGTTTCTGCTTGACCAACCTGATCTCCTTCTACGACCAGGTGACCCGCCTAGTGGATGAGGCAAAGGCTGTTGATGTTGTGTACCTGGACTTTAGTAAAGCCTTTGACATTGTCTCCCACAGCATTCTCCTAGAGAAGCTGGCGGCTCATGGCTTAGGTGGGTGTACGCTTTGCTGGGTAAACAACTGGCTGGATGGCCGAGCCCAGAGAGTTGTGGTGAACAGAGTTAAGTCCAGTTGGCAGCCGGTCACAAGCGGTGTTGCCCAGGGCTCAGTACTGGGGCCAGTCTTGTTTAATATCTTTATCAATGATCTGGATGAGGGGATTGAGTGCACCCTCAGTAAGTTTGCAGATGACACCAAATCGGTCAGGAGTGTTGATCTGCTCAAGGGTAGGAAGGCTCTGGAGAGGGATCTGAACAGGCTGGATCAATGGGCTGGGGTCAATTGTATGAGGTTCAACAAGGAGAAGTGTTGGGTCCTGCACTTGGGTTACAACAACCCCATGCAATCCTACAGGCTTGGGGAAGAGTGACTGGAAAGCTGCCTGGCAGAAAAGGACCTGGGGGTGCTGGTCAACAGCCGGCTGAATATGAGCCAGCAGTATGCCCAGGTGGCCAAGAAGGCCAATAGAATCCTGGCTTGTATCAGGAATAGTGTGGCCAGCAGGACTAGGGAAGTGATTGTGCCCCTGTACTCGGCAGTGATGAGGCTGCACCTGGAATACTGTGTTCAGTTTTGGGCCCCTCAGTACAAGAAAGACATGGAGGTGCTGGAGCGTGTCCAGAGAAGGGCAATGAAGCTGGTGAAGGGTCTGGAGAACAAGTCTTCTGAGGAGCAGCTGAGGGAACTGGGACTGTTTAGTCTGGAGAAGCAGAGGCTGAGGGGAGACCTTATTGCTCTCTACAACTACCTGAAAGGAGGTTGTAGCGAGGTGGGTGTCAGTCTCTTCTCCCAGGTAACAAGCGATAGGGTGAGAGGAAATGGCCTCAAGTTGTGTCAGGAGAGGTTTAGATTGGATATTAGGAAAAATTCTGTACTTAAAGGGTGGTCAAGCATTGGAACAAGCTGCCCAGGGAAGTGGTTGATTCACCATCCCTGGAGGTATTTAAAAGATGTGTAGACATGGCCCTTTGGGACATGGTTTAGTAGGCATGAGGTGTTGGGTTGATGGTTGGACTAGATAATCTTAGAGGTCTTTTCCAACCTTAATGATTCTATGATTCTATGATTCTGTGATTCTATACCTCTCCTTCCAAAACCATCCCTGTGACCTATGTATCTTCTAGTGCTATGCTGAAATCATGTCAATATCTCATTTCTAACTCCATGTAGAATCAAACAAAACAAAAACTGCAGAAAGCAGAAAGCAACACTAACTCAAAGCAAGTCTGTCCAGGTCTGGAAACCATCTAGCTCTATAATGTGGTGCTCTGCTTGGTCTAATCTGTCCGTCGAGGGCGTTGCGGAAGGCTGAGCAGCAGACAGCTGAGGAGCTGAGAGGTGCACTCTGCCTTGTGGAGCTGTTTTGAAACATTTGATGAGTAATAGGGAGAAATTCTGCTTGCCTAAAAGACCTGAAAAGGTTATGAGTTTGAAATGCTATGTAAGAAGTTTAATTTCTTGAACATTTTTGAGCATTTTTTTCACTGAAGCTCAGTTCTTGCAATATGTGGGATAGTGGGATTCATAAAAGGACTAGATGTTTACACATAAACTGAGAACAATTCTAGGTTAGTATCTTGTATAGGTTGATTGTCTAAAAGCAAGTGCAGGAACTTCACCAGCTTCACTGGAATCACCCTGCATCACTTGGATTTAAACAGAATAAGAATTCAAAAAGTGCAAATTTGAGGAAACTCAACTTTCAGCTTTCCATAATTCTGCAGAATGAAGTATCTGGGGAATTTTCTCACAGGCATTTCAAAGGATTTGGAAATGCACATTCATATGTTGTTTGGATTTCAACAATGCCCTGGGGGTCCTCACACAAATGGGGTCCTGTTGTGTCTGATATTGAAGAACCTCACAGGAAGGTATAGCTCATATACTGCATTGCTCTGCTATCCAGTCTGTAATTAACTGTTCAACTCATCTACTAACACTTATTAAATCAACATGTTCGCTGATTCGTACATGTTTCTAGAATTGCCAGATTGCAGCAACAGTTGCGTGAAAGAAATCCTAAAAGAAAATACACCTAAATGTCCTTTTGAGCTCATTATCAAATCTTAGAGTATCTCTGAAAGCTCTAACAGCCACCAGAATAATGTTCTGTGGTCCCTTTACTAGCTCTTTGTAGCTACTTGTAAGACTTCAGAATGATGCATCATCATTACTTATTATTTAGATTTCAGAAGAATCCACAATGTGCCAAATGCTTCTACAGTACAGGTGAAAACACAGTCCTTACCAAAAAAAGGGAAAGGTCTAAGAAAAGAGAAGATGAAGGAAATAGAGGGAGATATTTTACTTATTCTTAGATAGTTCTACTACTACTTAGACAATCTTTTTTCTTTCACAAAGAATCCGAGATACAGTTTCAGTGAGCTCTTTTTCACTTGTATTCAATCTCTTTTTTCAGCTTGTGTTCACTCATGGGATAAATGAGACCGATAAGCAAAATGGATTAAATAGCATGGTCTGAACTCCACTGAAATCAATAAAAGACTTTCTGCTAACTTCAGTAGGCTACAGACTGTGCTTTAATCAGCCAGGTGCGTTTAAGTGTCACCATTTCCTTTAAATTAATTTTAAAAAAAGATAAAGAAAATTACCATAATTGGCTCAGATTCTATTTCTGGGACATCCAATCTTGGAACACTACAGCCTGAAATACCTCCCTAAAAAAAGGTAAGCTTTTTGTGCATGGGAGAGGAATGGGAGTCAGACAAGCATATAGCTCTGCTTATACTATTAAACTTTGTTTAATAATATTAGCTATCCATATCTCTGATTTCTTCAGACTATAAACTGCCTATCCCCATATGCTTCTCAAGCAATTAGCACTTTGCTGACCCTTTGAATTATTATTATTGTTGTTATTAATATTAACTCCAAACAGTGGCAAGACAAATTGGGTGTCCTTCATACAGAAAGTGAGGCATATGTTTTGACTGTCATCAGTGGGACCTTTTGCTGTGTTTGTGATTTGAAGTGTACTGTTGATACCACCACAAATACCAATACCAATACTGCTGATTTGTGATAGCCAAGTGTCCCAGCTGGCAAGTGAGAACAGAACTTAGTTCTGCACCTGGGAGTGCACATTATTTAATGTGTATTATTTCATGCACTACGTGAGGCTCTAAAACTGTAACTGAACTGTATGGAGAACATGTCCTTCAACTCCGAGTGCATTCTAATTCTGCAGAAATCCCCCAAAAGAGAGGAAGAAATTGTAAGATTCTTAGGACTAAGTGAATTTTTGAATTAATACAATGAGTAGAAAATGCAGGACATCCTCTCTCCTTCCCACTCGCTAAAAAAGAGTCAGAAACTCGAATAGACGGGATGTTTGAGACCTTCCTCCTCTGGCTGGAAACACTGTAGCCCAGTCACTCCATGGAATTAGATGTATTTCCTCAGAAACATCAGGGGGAACAGGCATACCTGCCTGCAGTCCTTCTGAAATCTGAATCATGTCTGACAGATTTTCCTCTGAACCAAAAGGTATGTGGTATGCTAGGCTTCGAATATCTTACTTCCTTTTTTCCTTAAGGAAAGAGAAGACCACTGATATCTGTTTTTTCCTTTTAAACCTGATCATCTTCTTTTCTCATTTTGTGCACCAACAATGATATTTCTCCTCACTTCTAGAATAAAAAAATTCCTGTATGAGTTCATTTCAAACTGTGGCTAGGATGAGTGGTGGATTCTCATACTGCCAATAACATACATAGACTCATATACCTATGAAATGCCATACTAAAATCCTACAAATAGTTTTTCCTTCTTGTCACTCATAAGGCCAACAACTGTGATTTTTCATGTGGAAGTGTAAGAAGTATATTTCCTCCTGTTCTCTAATTCGTGCTCCTCATCTCCTTTTGCTGTTGTGGGACAGGCACAAAAGCCTGAAAGCACAATACGGTCCCTTTTGCACTCTTTTCTGTCCTGATCTACAAAAGCATCTTGCAGATGCACCTTGAATCCTGTGTCTATCTCATGTGAGGATCCTTCCACAGCTGGGAAACTAGGACCCTTAGAGAAGAAGAGGCATTGAACGTACTATATATGGAATATAGGGGATAGAACAATATTAGCACACTGCCACTGTTAATATCCTTGCCCTCTTGAATAGATAGTGTCAATGTCTATCTGAGGATGGATGACTTGAGCTCAGTGGGTGTGCAGATGATGGTTCAGGCTTATGCGCACAAAGCACCTTTTATTCCATGATTCAGCCTCACCTCCGGTCTGTCAGTGTGGCTGTGGCTGCAACTTCTGACACATCCTTCCCCTTAGATGATCTTCCTGTATGAGGTCATGCTGCTTCTGTTCAAAAAGACATCGCAGAGAGATGCCTTCACTCTTTCTGGAGTCTCATCTTTGCCTATATTTGCTCTTAAATTCCTCACAAACTGTAATAAAGGACAGCAATTTCCACAAAAACTTGTGCATGCAGGAAGCCACTCTGGAAACAGGAGGCAGTGTCATTTTTATCTCTACCAAGCACTGAAGTCTCATACGGGCTCCAGTTAGTCTCTGTCATTGCAAGGAGATTGTTGACAACCATTCAGTGAATTTATGCTCAAATAGAAGATGCCCACTGAAGTTACCAGGACTCATTCATGGGAGATCTAGTGGTCAGTCTCTGATTTGTCCTTTGATGAGACAAACCAGCTCCAGCTGGAATCTGGACGTTTGATCTTTAACCGTTCAAGGCTAGCCTGCAGAGGGAAATCCTCCCACAACTTCTCCATCACCACTTTTTAGGCTGCAAGTGTTGTCTTTAATGGCACTGAAGGAACTGTTGTGCTAAACAGCATGGCATTAAACAGAAGTTTATTATTTAAAGATGCCTGTTGTTGCAAGTTGCAGGCAAGGGTTTTGCCAGTTGTATCTGGTGTTCCCATGATTTAGCAGCAATATAACCCTGTAGAGACACATCCCATAGACAAGTATTGAATTACCCTACTACCGTGTGCTTTCTTAATGAAACATTAGCACCTTTGGGACTTGACAAGTTTCATCCATGATTACTTCAGCACAGGTAGTATGAAGAAAGCAAGCTGAAAGACAGAAATATGTTTTGATATTTATTTTAATTCCATAATAACATATCTGTTCTAATTAGAGAGGTACCTTCCAGGCAGATGTTCAAATCATGTGGGAATTGGTATGTCAAATGCGAGATTAATGGGCTCACATGCTAATGAAGCACTCTTTCACTTTCCATGCCAGAGAATAAAAGCACCAGCCCTTCAATGGTGAAGCTGAAGCTACATCCTTCCTTAGCTGCAAAGGTTTATTCCTGTGGGATTCTTCAGAGATTATTTCACTGATTCATCAAACAATCTTTTTAGCTTTATCCTTTTCGTGCTATAGCAAAGGGCTTAGCCCTTTTCTCTTCTCTATAGGCAAAACTCGTAATTTTCATGTCTAGGGTATATAGTACTATTGCTCCATGAAGCATTTTCATCCTGCTCCTGATGAGGCAGTAAACAGAAAACACTTCCCCTAAACATATGAGTACTGGCTTGGTTATAAGAAGTGACATTTCAGTCTGCCCAGGATAATAGACCAAGAGTCAATTTAGTGTCAAAAAATAGAAAGTTGCCGGTATATATGAAAGGTTTTTGGTTTTGTTTTCTTTCAATGGTAAGCAAGCTGACTGAGATTCTATCTTCACCATGAGAAAGGCCTTTATTTTGTGTTATTAAATGAAAGCTGAGCTTATCACTGACATCACAGACTAGTCCTAATGACTTTTACAATGGCCCTAATGGCCAGCCTGAGAGACTCCCCGGGGCCACATTCTCAGGCTGTATAAACTAATGAACAACCGGACCCTCCATTTTTAGTACTTCCTTTCCCCCGTGTGTCATTTTCCACCCAGTAGTAGGCTACAGCATGCAGTTGTTTCCTGTGTCTGAGTTCTGGCACATAATTTTAATACAATTAATCATTTTTATACAAGTTCCTGCTTGAAATCTCAAACCTCTAGGTTCAGAAGGTCAGGTTCAAGGTGTTCATGAGTACACTCTGATCTTCTCACCCATCTTTGCCTACACTTGTGTGTATGGCTGTGCCTGAGGGTCATTTAGGAATTCCCTCCATCAGCTTATCATTGGTTTTTGTAGAACCCAAATTACCTTCATTTTCTTTGAATTTTATGGAAAGGAAATAAAACATCATAAAATATTGTTCCCAAAAGGGCAATTGTGTAGTATAATCTGCATTTCTCTTCTATTTCAGGCTGCCTCAAGAGGACACTGTGTTGCCAAGGTTATACAGCTATAATCATCATGTATTTATGCAAAATAAGAACTATGTAATAGTGCAACATTAAACATGACGAGATTATTAAAAGGAAAATACAGATGAACATAAGCCTTTTCTTCTAATACTTCCTTTTATAGGAGTTTGAACTGAAGCTTTAGTCAAACACCTGCATATATCCATTTCTTCATTACTTTACCAGTCTCGATAGACTAAGACAATTAGTGTCTCTGTACATTTATTAAATACATTTATTTTTAGGTCACAAAATGTTCTTCATGAGAAACTGTCTTTTCAAATAAGTGTTAAAGATTTGTATTTTGTAAACACAAGTGCTCAAGCACTGGAGGGTTTACAGCTGGAACCAACCACACCACAAATATTAGCTATTTGGATGTATTAACTGGTGTGTGTGATATGTCCTAACAAGCACCAAATGCCCTTAGCTCCCAGTCAGTTACAAAACTGAGCCCTGGATTGTTATCTTAAGCCCTAAAAGTCCTTCCTGTATGGGGCAGGATGAAGATGAGCCTGCCAGATTCACTGGTTCCCGTCTATCCTGGCTCCAGGGATAGGGGAACACCCATCTCTGCTCCCCAGTTTGCGATGTGGACACAGGTCTGCACCACTCTTTTGTAGATACAACGGAGGGTCATTTTGCTGCCTTGCCCATGTAGGAACAAAACAACATGTAGGAACACAACAACATGTAGGAACACAAGGCCATTTCCAGATTTATACAGTTTTACAGTGTTGCAGAACATCAGAACAGATGCTCTGGATCAGGTCCAAGCGCATCCAGCCTAGTATCCCATCTCTGGCAGTGACAAGGTGAGTGCCCAGGGAAGTATAGAGGAAGGTGGAGGCATACACTGATATTTCCCCAAACAGCCTCCACTAGTTGAACCTCAGGGGCCTCCTGTGCCCAGTTTGCTTTCTAGGTGTTTCCATTCATGGATTTATCTTCCTTGTTCATTCTCCCCTTGAATCTAAGTGAGCTTTGAGCACCCATAACATCCTGTAGCAGCAAGTTCCCCACCTTAGTTACACACAGTGTGAAAAAATACTTCCTTTTGTTTGTATTCAGCTTACATCTTGCTCATTTTGGTGAGACACTATTTTTATACTGGGATGAAACGGTGAGCAAACTATCCTTATGTACCATCTCGACACCACTCATAATTTCATGGGCATTTCTCCTACCCCTCTAGAATTGTTCCCTTTCCACACAGATGTTACCGGGTTTATTTAGTTCTTGCCTCTGTGGAAGCTTTTGCACTCCTTCAGTTGTCCTTGTTGCTCCTCTCCAAACTTTTTCCAGTTTTCTGGCACCTTTTTTGAGATGGGGAGAATCAGAACTGCCTGTGTAAGGAGGATATAAAATCTGCCGTGCCTCGATGTTCCTGAGAACAGAAAGTGAGGAACCAGCCCTTGCACAAGTCCCAACATCTTCATACAGGTTCTATCAGATTTTGTTATCTTATGTTCCCAAAAGCAGTGGTTGTGCAACAGATATGGTTGCCTTTCAGTCAGGTGTAACATGATTCCTGAATGTATATTACTCCACACACCCAAGAAACCAGGCTGAGACTCCACATTATAATTTTTCAAGTTGCAAAGCTAGTTTAAGAGCAGTCTTCCCCTCCTATGTTGGTACTCAGATGTGGCAATTCAACTGTCTGGGTGACCATATTCAAAACTGGTTCAGTGAAATGATCTAAGCTAACAGACACTCTCTCCCACCCTTCTTCAAGCGTTGATTTTCTTTGTTTATTAACCTGCATCACTCCAGCTGTCAGGACCGATACCAATGAATGAATTAGCCTTGCTGAAGGACCGATAAGCTTCCCTCACCAGAAGTGGGGCAGCAGAGAAAGGAATGAGCAGGTGACAGCAAAAAGAGGATGAAACTTCTTAAATTGGCTTTCCACCAGCAAAAATCCTCATGTGAAACCATGGTCTCAGAGGTGATGAGTAGCTGCACTGATTTCATCAGTTGTGCTTTTCTCAGGGAGTGATTCTGCAGGTGGGAGGGATTCTGCAGGTGGGAGGGATTTAGGGGGGGGTTCCTGGGTTGAAAGTCTTGATGTTTGTGCAATCAACGATGCTCTGAATTGTTTGTGATTTCTCAGGGATAGGCCCACTGCCTGAAACATCTGCTTTGCCACATAAACAATACACTGTACTCTACCCTTCTTAAAAATAAAAAGAAATTAACAGATTGAGAGATAGAGCATAGAAGGATGGACAAAGAGGGGATGCTAATGAGCAGTGCAGGGGGAGGTTGTTCCTGTGACTGGGACAGCAAGCAGAGTTTTCAAAGTACAAGTCAGGAGGTTTAAGAAGCGAAGGCTGGAGAAAGCGAAATAGGAAAATGCAATTCCAAGCTCACAGTGACATATTTAAATAGGTTCTGCCCTCCTTAAACTCCGGATTTGCTGCAGTTTACATCACTAATCCTCACATTCCTCACATGCCAATCAGGCCTCTTGAGGGTGCACTTGGGCAGGGAGGTGGTCTGTGACTTGCCATTGCCCTGCGCGATAAGCAGAAAGTACTTGCACAGATATTGTATCCAATATGCCTTTATGGCTGTCAGACAAATAGCAGCACATTCTCTATTTATTCGGTGTAAAACCGAATACACTCAGACAGGTCTTCTCCCAGTGCCAGTCTATACCTTACCTGATACCTGTTTACGCCAGGGAGGATCTGGCCAGATATTTTTCCAGTTCCCTCAGAAAGCCTTCAGTACAAAAGCAATACTTTGGAGCATTCCACACTCAGAAGGTGGTTGAGCTGTTTGATGGTATTTTTCATGAAAATTTCTGTCATAATTTAATCTACTTTTAAACCATTTTTGATTTTTTTTTGTATTTGTATGTATATCATCAATTGCATGTGTTTCTGAATTACAAAGAAAGCCATGGAAGTGCTAGCTCATGATTTATTGCAGTACAAAAGCTCTCAGTATTAGCATGTACAGAATCAGTTTATCTATATGAATATTCATATGTTTATAGCACACAATATCAAAAGAAATAAAAGCAAGAGCATTTAATGATTGCCTTAACACCCCTTTATAACCTAGCAAGGTAAAACCACAGTGAACTTTGATTTGTTAAGATATTTCAATAACCAAACATTTTTCTTCCAAGCACATGTTCTTTGAGGAAATATATCAGGTTAAAAGTTTATGTTAAAAAAAGACATCTTAAGCAAAGGTTAAAAATTACACTATGAAAAATGAGATCTTTCTGGAGACCAGGTAACTAAATATCAGAGGAACATGTTATCTTCATGGAGAAAATCTGAGTTTTAAGTGAAACCAGAGGGGAATGGGTCACTCCGCGTGACCCCGCAGGCATGCTAAACAAGCCTAACTCCATTTCAGAATCCGTCATTGACTGCTGCAGCGAGGTGCTTGAAATGGGGCTGTGTAGCTCGACAGTATTGTTTTCCGTCTCCATTTTTCAGAGCGAGCCCAGATGAAACCTCAACACAGAAAAATAAGTATTTCCACTTAGATTTTTTTTTCTTCCTCTGGAGTCAACTGTTTGAAGGTTTGGTGTTTTGATAAATCAGTGCAGCCACTGTACCTTGGTATCTGCTCATGCTGATTAGTTCAATTAGATCTAAAAGTCTGCCTTAGATATTGTAGTTAGTAGATTTTAAATAATACATTTGGTCCTATGCATTTTAATAACTGTGTTTCTTTATACCTACATGTTTGTCACATTTATATTTTATTTGGATTTCTGGTTTTCAGTGGTTGATAACATTTATTTCTTCATTTTGAAAGTTTATTTTAGTTGCTTATTTGTTAGTTATTTGGTTTTTTTTTCCTTTCTGTTTTATGGCAAATCTGCCTGGAGTTTAAGGAAGGAATCTTTTAAAGACAGTTTTTGTAGCTTGAAATAAATATTGTAGGTTAAACAGTTATTTTATTTGTAGCCATCTGTGAGACTGAGGTAACACAATAAAAAAGTGTACAATACCTGTCTGCAGTTTTCAAGATTTCACTGTTATCTTTGCCAAGATTTCAAGGATTTCACTCTTCTTCAGCTTTATTTTTTTTTTCGAATTGTTTTATGAATCTAGTTAAAGACCAAAGGCACGTTTAGCACATTGAACTGTTTCAAATTTAGAGGTACCCTGACATCTGCCTTTGGTGTATTTGGTTTGTGGAGAAAAGTTATGAAAAGGCAGTCAGACCAGCTAGCTGTTATTGCACACATGGGTGCATATATAAGGGTGGATAGGAACTCACATGGCCCAGCACCTAAGTTCACTGGATACAACTGCAATAATGCTAGTAACTGTATTTGGTTAAATGCACCACTAAGGTTTAGGAGAGTCTCTGTAACAGAATTTAAAGAAGTTGTTGCAGCTGCAGTAAGGAATTAACTCAATGCAGGAATGGGATAAGACCAGCAAAAATTTGTCAAAGGGATTCTCTCACTGTGATAATTCGATTATTTGCTTTGAGTTATTTACATTGTTATTCCAAGTCACTGCAAGCCATTTGAAGTATATACCAAAAAAACCCCCCAAAACTAATTTGGATTCTGGTGACATAACAAAATTGGGACCTGTCCTGTTTTCAACTCTGGCCCGTGGATCCTAAAATCCTCAGTCCAAAGCAGCCAAATGTCAGCTCTCATAAGAAAGCCAGTTGCCAGATGTTGGAACAATTGATGGCCCAGATGACAGAGGTCGCCATTTGTTCTGGGCAGCTGTCCTTCAGCGAGCCGGTGCCCCGGAGGACCGCGGGCAGACGCCAGATGGCTCCGGGTGGGTGCTCCGGCTGCCCCAGGGCCACGGGCTCCTGGCAGGATCTGGGGGGGATGCAGCAGATTCCCAGAAAGATATCGGCCAGGGGAGGTGGGATTTAAATCAGAACCTTTGAAGTCAATACAAGTTAATATGAATGAATTTGAGGCTGAGTATAACAATTATTGCTGCGAGGGGACGGCAGCAGCAAAGTTAGGCTCCCGCAGATCATCTAAATACCCAAATCATTAAGCTTTCCTGTGACCTGTATATCCTGGGTCAACTTCATATGGAGACTACAAAGCCCACAGGCTAAATTATATATTTGAGGACACAGCTAATCAGTCTCGCCTAATAAAACTACAAGGAAATGCATGCTCCAAGCTGACATCACCACAGACAAACTGCATGTAAAAGTGCACTGTAAAACAATGAGTCTGGTGCTCGCCAGCATCAAACTGGAATGACTGGAGGGAGATCTGATGGAGGAGCTATAAAATCATTAGTAGGAAGGAGAGGGTGAATAGGGAACAATTGGTCACTGTCTTTTCGATAGAAGAGCTAAGAGTTATCAAAGGAAACCAGCAGGACCCAGATTCATAATAAACAAAAGGAAAAACTCCCTCACTTGGTGCAGAGGTAACCTGCGGGACTGCTTGCCACAGGATAGGGATGGGACTGGGGGTTTACGAGCATTCGGAAATGGATAAATCCATGGCAGGTAAATCCATCAAGGGTGCCTGAACACAAAGAATCACGTGCTTCCTTTGTACTTATGTTCTTCTCCAGGTTATTTATTATAGGCTCTGTCAGGTATAGGCTGGTGAGCTTGACAGATACTTGGCTGAGCCTTTACACCTATTCTCAAGTTCTCACCTTCAGTATTGTATAGCCACAGAAATCTGGAGAGGGAACACTTTTTCTAAAAAGGGTTCCTATGTGGTAGCTTATCCAGATTAGTTCAGTCAAAGGAAAATGTCATAAGGCCTCACAGCTGACTTGTTGCAAAAGCTCTTTGGAGGTGTGGTGATTTTCAGACTTGCTTTTCAGTTTTGCCCCCCTCTCAGCAGAAAAGCAGGCTGTTATGGAATGAACATAGGTTTAGAAACAACAGATTTGCTTTAGTTCATTATCTTTTGTGACTGCATAGAAGTAATCCATTGGCCATTAGAAGCCTCAGGTTGAAAATCAGCAATTACCATCCTTGGGAGGTGGATTGCAGTCCTGGTCCCCATTCTTGGATTCCTTTATTTTCCTGGGTAAAGCTATACAGCTTAGCAGTCATGTGCCATAATCTCATGCCTGCTGCATGGCAGTTTCCAAGGAAACTCACAGGCTGCACATGCTAGAAGTGATCCTGAGGGGATGTCAGCTACGATTGCCTTGGTGGAGGCTTTGCTTGGAATGGAAGATTACCCACAGTAGAGGCTGGGTTTCCCTTCCCAGATTAGGAATTGAATGTTAGAATTTGTTTACAACAAAGCACATATCTTGTTTTCTAGACAGAGACCACAAGGTAAGACTTCACAATAATTTAATTTCCTTAGTGTATTTTTTTTTCAAACCATGTTCCACCTACCTATTTCTGTAGCCTAATATTTGTGATCTGTGAAAGCTTGATGTGTCTCATTTATGCTATTTTGTGAAGATTACTTTATTTAAAATGGCAATAACCATGTAGGGAAAAAAGGGATTAGGAAAGCACATGAAGAAACAAGCTGAATAAAACAACCTATTTCCCTGGGAAGCATAAGCATTTGACAAAAGGTACTCTGCTAGAAAGAAAAAACATAGTTTAAAAGATGAGACAAAGGTCCAATCTTCTAATGAGACAGAAGTAGCATCTGGTATCTGTATATTATGGGTATCCAGTACCATCTGAGTATGTTGAAGGTTATCAGGCTGCAGCTTTTCAGCCTCTGAGATTAAGCCTGCCTATACTGCACAGCTCCCGTACACCCCAAAGAGCATGCAGTAGGTTTACAGGGATATTTGTGAAAGCGTCTGTCCATGTAGATACCATTCACTTACTCATTTGGCCTGAGGTTACACAGAACATGTATTTTGGGATGTTATAGATTTGTTTTTCTCCCCCTCCCCCCCTTCTTTTTTTTGTTGTAGTTGCTTTTGTTTTGTTTTTGAGATCATGGGCAAACGCTGATTTTGGCCTCCCCAAGTCAGAGATATAACACTGTGAAATATAAGGAACTGTGACAAGGAGAACAGAGTACATGTATCTTCTGGCTTCCAAATACTGGAGGAATGTTTGAAAGGAACCAGCACATCATTTGATAAAGATTTTTATTGTCCTTCAAGAACTGAATCTCAGACTGTAAAACATCAGAGTTTAAATCCAAACATTTCTTTCCACCATGTAATTTGGGGACACTGAACAGAAAAGCTTAGTGATAGTGAGGCAGTCAGGAACAGAAGGGAGAAGGTCAAAGCCTGTGTCTTCTTATTCTAAAACAGAAAAGTAACAAAAAGTAAATAACTCCAGCCAACTCCCCACTCCACATTAAAAGACGCAGAAGAGAAAATAAAGGTTGGAAGAACAGCAAGGTACTAGATGTTACCAGTTATTTTAAACTGTTTTAAATTAGACAGGAAATCAGTGCTATATTATCACACAAAAGATACGGTAGAGGAGGAAACACAGAAACACTTCCCTAAATTTACCAAAATGCATTTGTTTCATAACAAAAATATGTATAAGGAGGAATGCGTATCCAATCTGGAAGAATGTTAGCATTTAACACTCTTTTCATCTTTGTGAAAATACTCCCCTTCTGGGACCTTGCCAAGAAAGAGAGATTTTGACAAGCTGACTTCTTCCAGGGAGATACTTCATGTCTAAACCCAGCTTCAGCTATGTGTCTTTTTCTTCTGAATAGTAGCTAGTGTGTGATTTTGGGTTGGTTTTTTGGTTTTGGTTTTCTTTTGGTTTTGTTTTTTTTTTTTAAGTGAAGGTCATTATTTGATTTTGGACAGGAAGACTGTAATATGTTATCATCTGGCACATTTAAATTCGTCAGGTATTCGGTAGCTACACAGGTATGGAGAGTCTGCTCACTTTTAACCTATAAACAAAGACAGAAAACAATCTTCGTTTGTAAACCTATGCAATTGCAAAAGGTAACATGGAACAAAAAAAAAAAAGGAAAAATCTCCTTCGTGCCATTTCCTCCCATTTACAACACCATGAGATCAAAAAAATAAATCGACAAACAGGAAGTTGCTTCGAAATTATAGCTCCTTCTATGAAGCTGACATTCTTGGTTGCCTGCTCTCTTTGAAGAAGAATAATTGAACAGGCTCTAGTTACAGGGGCCAACTCTTTTGAAAGCAGAGCTCTCTAGGTGAAGGTTATTCTTTACTCAAGGGTTAATCAGGGACCTGGATTTCTGTCTCTATAATACTGCTAGAAGGAAAGGATTGAAAACAAATTCCTCTCTTCAGAATTGCCCAAGATTTCAGTCTCCAATGTTGATTGGCACTGATAACAGCTTCTCTCTGGTTTTTTCTCCCTCTAATGAAAGCATCGTCAATTATCTTTTCTTTTTAACTATTTGCTAACAGCTTCTACCTCTAGATACTCTAATAACGTATAAAATGTCAAATACTTTGATCTCTAATTCAGCAAGTCGCCCTAACATGTGTGATCTTAAAACCTGTGAGTTGGTTGCGCTTGTGGTGTGTTGGTGCTGTATAGTGTTACAGATGAAGACAATGGGAAAATCTGTGCGCTTAAAGAGTGCTTCTCGGATTGCAGTCTGAGCCCAGATTTCTATTCCCTGGTTTATGGAACGGTCTGGAAGTCAGCTCCCACTTCAGGCACCCAGTGTGAAGGAAACACTCATCCTACACAAAGACAAAGAAATAAGAAAAAACAACCGAGATGGATCAGACATAACCCAATAATCTGGTGGTAGAAAGTGGACCAAAATGGAGTTGAATGTACTGTGGGAAATTATGTGTGAAGGAAATATGGTTTTCAGTCTCATGGCTAGGAGGGGGTGAGGTGAGGAAGGACACACTGACACTGGCAATTTGAAATGAGCTGAGAGTGCAGAGGAAATTGGTTCTTAACTGGGTCTTCTTACTGTCTTCTAAGACATCTGCACCTTACTCAGTAAGACAGAAAAGAAAAGATCCAGGGTTTTTTTATTTTTAAAAACACTGCCTATAGAAAAATTTCATGGATGAACTAATGTCCAAGAAGAGGTATTTCCCTGTCAAAAACCTACTCCCCATAGCACTCTGCTCTCACCTTCCCTGCTCTAAGACTCAGGTAGAAGCATTCAGGCAACCATTTTCCAGGTACTCAGGTAAAGCAGTCCCTGCTGTCACGCTTTTTCCTAACTCTATTTCTAAAACAAAGAAAAAAATAAAAAAGAAAGAGAGAGTTAAAAAAAGAAAAAGAGGGGGGAGGGGGAAGAAAAAAAGAAAAAAGTGAGTGAAGAGAAGTCCTTGGTTCATCCTGACAAATGAGCTTTCCTTTTTTTGCTGCCCAGCTGCCCAGCTGAAGGTTGCTAGCTACGTTTCTAACCAGCAGATGATTTGGCTTCATCTGAGCTGGTGCAGTTACATCTATCCAGGGGTTGCATTTGTCCAGATTATTTAATATCATAAAACATACTGGACATTGCTTATTTTAATTCAAGGCTTTTATAAATATTTTTTGTATTTCCAAGACAGTGGCTGCCTGGCTGGTTTTAGCCACTTTTCTTCCTTTCTGCATTGCCAGACTTCTCTGCTTCTGGCTTGGAGACTTTCCCAAGGGTCTGTAATGTTCCAAAGAGAGCAAGGAAAAGAAAACACAAGCGCCCCAGTCAAGTGCAGTGATGCTACTGAAGTGCCTTATTCTGTGAGGGAGTACTGCAATACTTTGCTCTTTAGTCCTGTTTTTATTCCATGAGGTAGTTTCTTTCATACACAGAGAAACTGAGGCAGGGAAATGGGTCCCATAGGTAACTGAGTGCTTCACGAAAACAGACCAACATTCCCAGCTTCCACTGATCCTTGTCAAACTATTCAGCAGCGTTGCAGGAGGAGCTCAACACCTGAAGGAACAAGCCATGAGCGGCTTGTCCGAGGTCAGGGGAGCGAGTCTGAAAGCTCACGTTAGCGCTCCGGGGTTCCCGTTCCCAGCTGTCAGCATGGCTGCCGAGCTGTTCACATAGATTACCTGTGGTTTGCCTCCTTGCAGCCTTTCCCACTGTTTGTCAGTCCCCGTTTTTGACATCTCATTTAACATTAGACCCTAATTTTGAAACCTGACCTACGTGAGCGCCGTTCGGCAGCTCCAGGAGCTCAAGTGAAAGTCTGCCTGTAAGGAAAAGCTTGTGGGATGGCAGCCAAGGATCGCAACTGTTCGGGGCTAGGACGCTCCCAGATTTGTCCAGCGTCCAGCTTTCTAGGATTGCGTCCTCGGTGGAGCCCCCGGCTGCGGGAGCGGGGCGGGAGCCCTCCGGCCGTGCTCCGGGGCCGTGCGCCACCTGCCGCCCCCGCCGCCGGGGCTGCGCCCGCCCGCGGCCGTCCGCTGCCAGCCTGCTCCGCCTGGAGCTGCTGCTGCCTGCTCCGAGCTCGCAGGAGCAAGGACAGCTCAGAAAAAGGGCGGTTTTCTTGCTTTTATTTATCCCCCCCCCGGAAGAATAACAGCACTTTTGTGTTTTGTAGCTTGTCACAAAATCAAGGCATTGTTGGAAGTCACAAGAGGAGAGCCCCCCCGCCTCTTCCACTAGTTTTCCACTGTTGTAAGCTGTTCCCAAAACCATCCGGGGACACGCAGCATATTTGTTTTTGTCTCTGAAGAAAAGGCTGAGTTATTTGAAAAGCCAGTAAGAACTCACAGGAAGAGAAGGTCCTTTCAGAAAGTCTATTTTGGCTTTTGTTTCACAGGTATTGTCCATGTAGGAATTTGCTTATGTAGGACATAAGAGTGTAACTGAGCAACAGGCCGGGAAAAAAATCGCTCAACAATTTCTTTTTGTCCTTAGCAGGGCTTAGAAGCCTCTATTCACCCCCAAAAGTCTAGCAATGGCAAAAAGAATGCTGGAGCAGGGACTGTCATCAGCAGTCCTACGTCCTGTGTGCCAGCCTGAAAGACAAATATACTAGAGAGATTCCAGCCCACTGCAATCCCATCTATACTGAGATGTTAGTGCCTAAAATTAGTTCATGTTCAGAATAGGGTTACAAATTGCTTAACTCTGCAGACACAAAATTCATAAGATTCTTCCTCATGACTGAGACTGCCATACCCTTACTTGGTCACACAAGTTCAGGGGACATTGGTGCCTATGTCTTACCTAAAACTCTGCTGCTATACATGAAATTCAGCTGAACACATATCAAAGATCTGACTCAGGAATAAAAAAACCCACCAACACTAATTTTAGCTTTATGACTAAGTTCAAAATTAAGGCCTGTAAACGTATTTGTTTGAAGGTATAGAATGTGTCTAACCTCACAGAATCACAGAATCGTATAGGTTGGAAAAGACCTTTAAGATCATCGAGTCCAACCTCCCATCATGGTCAATAAAGGCAAAACAACAATCAGCTATTTCTAGCATTGAAGACTTAGGGTACATTTTACTTACCTAAACATAGGTATGTAGTTCCACCTGGGGTGCCCTCATGTTGTTTGTTCATACAGCATGTGTCAGTCATATCTGCTGTTCTCATGTGGATATATTGAATAAGTCTCAAAATCAATTGTCTTGTGAGACACCCCACCTTCAGGCAGCTGGATTGCGTCCCCAGAGGCTGAACCTCTATGGAGGCTCCAGCAACTACAATGGAGGCTGAGGCAGTCAGTGCAACCATAAATAGTGTGTGGACCTATAGACTTCTATACCTAGGTGTCTTAATTTTGAACTGCATTCTCCTGTATTTCCAAAGAAGTTCAGGACAGTGATTAACTTCAGCAGTCATGGCACTTACCTTTCATGTGGCGGTCTAAGGACTCATACAGCCAAGAGAAAGCCTGCTTTCGAGTCTGCATCTCTAGGCAGGACCTGATATTACGATGCAGATAGTGCAGGAAAGGTTCCTCACTGCAGTGGCAGTAATGACCTTGGTCCTGGATTGAGAGGATGAATCTTAATGTCTTTAACATCTCTTTTGTGCTGCTGCAAACTGCCAAAAATCCAATTGCCTGGGACCTTCCTAAACAGGGACACTGAGGAAAATCAACCCAAATTAACTAAAGGTGTACATTTAAAGTGTTAAAACTCACTTTTATTGTAAGTGTAAGGACAATTTAATACTGAATAAGGGGATCCTCAAAGGAGCTTAATGAGGTTTTGCTAATCCACTTAAAGAAGTGAATCTTTCTTGAGTTTTCCCTGTGGACACACCCCTAATCTTTTGTCAGAAATTCACTATTACTCTTTTGTTTGCACAAATTTTATAAAACTCATGGGTTCAATGCACCAAATAATGTCCACCTATCTGCTGCTCAGTTACACTCGAACTGGGTGAGAACATTGCTGACATTCTTTGAGAGTTTGCAAACTTCTGTCACAATTTGGTTCCGTGTATCTTTTCAATGGTTTGATTAAAAAAAAAGTGCTATATATGTTATTTACATGCTTTTTTTTTCTGAATTACCAGTCCTCTGTACCTCCAACAATTCCTTAGGACTGAATATTACTTCTCCTCACTTGTGGTCTAGAAGCAGGAGCTTAATCGCAGGCCAGTTGTAACTAAACAGGGTTCAGCCTTTTTAAATGCAGGAGCTGTTCACGTTCCCATTGGAGCTTAGCATTTAGCGCGCATATCAAGAAAACACAGGACGAAGAATCATTTGTTTTTTCCTCACGAGAGGTTTTGAACCCAATTTTTCTACTTGCTTAGAGTGCCCAACTCAGCAGATTTGGTTTTTTCCCTTCAACTATTAGCATATATTCAGCACCAAGTATCTCTACGGTGAATTAATACATGCAAAGAAAATGCTCTCTGTCTTGGTGAGACAAACCGAAGGGAAGCCAGGGATTAACGGGAAACACGAATTCCTTGAGAAAAAAACCCCTTCTTTTGGTTTTGGTCCTTTGGCACCAGCACGCCCCCGGGCCCGCGCTGTGCCCCCGCCGGCCGCCCCGGCCGCCGTGCCGCCGCAGGGCCAGGAGAGGGAGCCGGCGGCCCCCGCAGCCCCGGCCCGGGCGTGAGCGTCCCTGCGGCCGCCGGCCGCCGCCGCACCGCCCGGCGCCAAGGGCGGTTCCGCGGGCCGGGGTGCGAGGCCCGAGGGCGGGGGGTCCCGGTCCGAGGGCGGGGGGTCCCGGCGGGGCCCCCTCGGTCCCGCCGGCGAGGGGGAAGGAAGGGCTCGGGGGGTGGGTGGAGGGGGCCTGCGGTTCAACAGCCTGGCGCGCAGCGGGTGCCGACGAGGGGGATTCGGCTGCTGAGGCGGTGGGATGGTCTCCGAGGGTGGAGGACTGCCGGGAGGAAACGGGATCCACGGGGCGGCAAAACCATCTTTGCCCACAGGCTGGCCAAGCTGGTGTGGAAGGCATTAAACTGGGGATGATGGGGGAGGTGAAGAGGGGGAAGAGAAGACCAACGATTAAGTGCAGAGGTTGAGGAGCGGCTTTGTAAGCAGAGTGCAGGGTGACGTGGGCCGGAAAGAACTTGGAAACAACGAAACAGGGCAGAAAGGGCCCCACCTGCAGCATATACACGTATGTGCTGAGAGGATGGCACATGGGGGAAGCTCTTGTACTCTTTATGAGGAATCAGCACAAGTGGGGGCCCCTCTGACATGCCCACACAGCAACACCTGCAGCATGGGGAGCCAGCAGGAGGAACTGGAGGTCTCTCTGCAGTTGCAGGGCTACGGTCTCGCTGCGATCACGGAGAAGTGGTGGGATAGGTCACACAACTGGAGTGCTGCAATGGAGGGGTATAGGCTCTCAGGAAGGACAGGCTGGGATGGAGAGGAGGAGGAGTTGCCCTTTATGTGAGAGAGCAGTAGGGATGCACAGAGCTCTGCCTGGGGATGGGTGATGACCCAGCTCAGAACCCTCTTCTGACAACTGGAACAAGCCTCAAGTTTGCAGGCCCTAGTCCTCAGGGGAGGTGTTAACCACCCTGTTGTCTGCTGAAGGGACAATACAGTAGGGCACAAGCAATGCAGGAAGTTTCTGGAGTGCTTTGATGATGACTTCCTGACATGGGTGATTGAGAAGCTGATGAAGGAAGATGCTCTGCTGAATCTCCTACTTACAAACAAGGAAGAATTGTTCAGGGATGCAAAGGTAAGTTGCAGCCTTGGCAGCAGTGACCAAGTGGCAGATGGTTGAGTTCAAGACCCTACAAGGAGGGAGCAGGGCAGAAAGCAGTATCATAGGCCTGGCCTTCAGGAGAGCCAACTTTGGCCTGTTCAGGGATATGTTTGGAAGAAAGGCTTCCAAAAGTGTTATGGAAATGTTGGTGAAGTGTTATGGAAAAGATATGTTTGGAAGAAGGGCTTCTACAGGTGTATCAACAGCAAAGGGAAGACTAGGGAAAATGTGGGCCCACTGCTGAGTAGGACTGGGGACCTGGTGACAAAGGACACCAAAAGGCCAAGGTACTCAATGCCTTCTTCACCTCAGTCTTCACTGGTAAGTTTGGACTACATGAATGTCAGGTCCCTGAGACATGTGGGAAAGTCTGGCACAAGGAAAATTTGCCCTTGGTGAAAGAGGATCGGGTTAGGAAACATTTAAACTAACTGGACATATGGAAGTCCATGTGCCCTGGTAGTTTGCACCTATGAGTGCAGAGGGAGCTGGTGCTGGCTCATGTCATTGCAAGGTCACTCTCCATTTTATTTGAAAGCTTATGGCAATTCGTGGAAGATTCCTGAGAATTGGAAGAAAGCAGATGTCACTCCAACCTTCAAGAAGGGCAAGAAGGGGGATCTAGGAAACTAAAGGTCTCATCTCGATTCCTGGGAAACTCATGGAACAACTAATCCTGGGAGCCATTTCCAGAAGCATGAAGGACAAGAAGGTGATTGGGAGTACTCAGCATATATTTATAATGGGGAAATCATGCCTGACCAACCTGATAGCTTTCTACAACGAAATGTCTAGCTTAGAGGACAAGGGGAGAGCAGTGGATGTTGTTTGACTTTTTTGGGTTCTGATTGTGCTGCCATTCAGAGGACCCTCAACAGGTTGGAGAAATGAGCTGATAGGAACCTCATGAAGTTCAACAAAAGGAAATGCAAAGCCATTTTGAAAAATAACTGCAGGCACCAGTACATGTTGGGGGTGAACCAGCTGGAAAACAGCTTTGCAGAGAAGGTCCTGGGGGTCCTTGTGCACAAACGGTTGACCATGAGCCAGCAGTGCACCTTCACAGCAAAGAAGGTCAATGGTGTCCTGGGCAGTATTAGTAAGAACATTACAAGGAGGTTGAGTGCTGACCTCTGCTCAGCACTGGTGAGACACATCTGCGTGCTGTGTCTAGCGCTGGGATCCCCAGTACAAAAGCAACATGGACATAGTGGAATGTACCCAGCACAAAGATGATCAGATGCTTAGAGCTTCTAACTATATGAGATAGTGAGAGAGCTGTGACTGTTCATCCTGGAGAAGAGAAGCCTCAGGGGTATCTTATCAATGTGTATAAATATCTGATGTGGAGAATAAAGAAGACAGAGTCAGACTCTTCTCAGTGGTATCCAGTGGCAGGAAAAGAGGAAGTGGGCACAAACTGAAATACAGTAAATTCTCTTTAAATATACTAAATTTTTTCTTTTTTTTTTCTTTGAGGGTGGTCAAATACTTGAACAGGTTGCCCACAGAGGCTATGGAGCCTCCATCCTTGGAGACACTCAAAATACGTCTGGACGTGGCCCTTAGCAATCTGCTGTATTTGACCCTCCTCTGGGCAGGGACTAGATGATCTCCAGAGGTCCCTTCCAACTTCAGTGATCCTGTGATTCTGTGACACTCAGCAGTTTTCATATCCCCAAGTAAATTACCACAATGAATAAACAAGAAAGGGAGAAATAAAGCAGCCAGTATGAGTGCAAAACTGCATGAGTACAATCAATATTCATCAAATAGAAAAAGCAAAAAATCAATAAGGTAAAAATTAAAGAGTAAAAGAAAATCTTCTCTTTCAATAAACAGGCACAACTATCTCCACTGCCACAGACCATGGAGTCTTTCTCATTCTGTGCATGCTTTCAGCTAACGGATCCACATACACAGCAGGGAGCGTTAAGGCTGCAGGGACAATAATTTCATAACTGTTAGGTGAGTTGCTTTCAAAATCTGACATTGTTTCTATATAGTGAGTTTCCCTTTATGCAATATGCACTTAACATATATATGCAAATGTATATCTATATATATACACACAGTTATACATACACATATATATACATTCCCTCCTGGGAAGTGTAAATATGTCCTCAGGGCTGAACAATGGATATTAATAAATTGCCATTGCTCTCTGGGAGAACAAACATCTAGGAAATCAGCAGGAAATAGCTAAGACAGATATTTTAGCGCTAGTATGTAGTTCATAGAGGCTCTCATTACAAATTTTTATTAAGACAAATAATGCTGGCGAAGTTCAGGACTTGTCTTTTTCACAAAGTGAATTCCAGTTTTCCCTTGCATGTTTGTAAGGAGGTTAGACACCAAGAAGTTTCACACAGAAAAGGGTAGTAGTATGGAGCTCCCTTTGTCCATGGCTCTGGTGACCTTCCAGCTGCCTCTAGGCCCACAACAGGGCACAGAGATGGTGGGTGGTGCAGAGCTCCCTTCATCCACAGCTGTGGGGACCTTCCAGCTGCCTGTAGGACCATGATGTGGTACAGAATGGAGCTATGTGTGTTTCCTTAAGCTTAGGTTGATGTCCTTGTACAAGTTGCAACACTCTCCAGATGAGTGGTGGAGGAGGGAGAGGACTGGAGTGTGCCATGACCTGGTTGTGTCTCTGCTGGGCGATGTGGCTGTCAAAGACAGGAGAATCAACAAACAGAGCAGCCCACACTCTGTCACCATGGGCAGCCCCTTCCTCACGCCAACTGTCCATCCCATGTCTCCCTGACAGCCAGGAGACACCCATCCTGGGCCAATCGTGTCACCAAGCTCACTGTAACAGGGGCCACCACCAGCATTCTGCCCACTGTGACATGGCCACTACATTGCTAGGGCTGGTGCCAGGAGCTCATGTGGGGCCAGCCCTCGGCCACGCAGGGAAAAAGAATGTGGAGCTGCCTTTGCCCATGGCTGTGTGGAGCTTCCAGCTCCCTGTAAGACCATGATGGGGTGCTATCTTATCTGTCCTGTAGAGCGCTGACAACTCTTCAGCTGAGTGGCAGAGAAGGGAGAAGACAGGAACGTGCTGTGGTCTGGTCCATCCCTGGTCGCATCCCTGTCTGCATGTCCATCTGCAATACACAGGAGAAGCAACAGAGGAGCAGCCATCCTCCATTACCAGGGGCAGCCCCTGCTTCCCTGCCCTTCCCTCCCTGCCCTCTCCTCTCAGCCCTTGTTCACCTGCCTGATCCACTGCCAGACTGGGCTGGCGCAGGCCTTTTTGTACCCATCCTGGGCACCACCAACATTCTGCCCACTGTGACTCGGCCACGACATCCCAAGGGCTGGTGCCAGGAGCTGGTGGCTGCCCACTGTGACATGACCATGACAGCACCAAGGCTGGTGCCCAGAGTTAGTGCTACATCACTGTGACATGGCTATTATCTTCCACCTTTCAAGCAAGAAGAAACAAATAAAAATAATAAAAACAAAACAAAACCAACTGGTAATGCTGGGGAGGGAAAGTAAATAGCTGCAGCAGCAATTTAAAGAACAGCAGATCAGCAAAGGTTAAAGAGAATTAAAAGCTGCAGGTCTTACCCACTACCCAATTTTAAAGTTTTTTGTGGTAATTAATGCTGAGATATGTGAGTATGAACATTAATTCTGGAAGAAAAATGCTTGTTGAATTGACTAGAGGTAATATTTCGCACCTTTGGAATTAAAGATGTCCACTGCCAAACCCTGAACCCAGGAGCGGCTGATGTGTCTCAGGATGTTTCAGTGTGAACTGCAAGACTTGTGTCTTTCTTCCCTCAAAATGAACTGAAGATTCAGTGCTACACAGTTTGGTTGGGCACTAGAACAAAAAATCCATAAATTAGCTTCCATCTGCTTGGTTCACTACAGACCATTACGTCCTCTTTAATTGACAGGACCAGAGGCAATGGGTGCAAACTGAAACACAGCAGGTACCGCCTGAACATCAGGAAACACTTTGTTACTGTGAGGGTGACCCAGCACTGGCACAGGTTGCCCAGACAGGTTGTGGAGTGTCCCTCCTTGGAGATACTCAAAAGCCATCTAGACGCGGTTTAGGGCAACTGGCTTTAGATGGCCCTGCTTGAGCATGAGCGTTGGAGCAGATGCCCTCCAGAGGTCCCTTCCAACCTCAACCATGCTGTGATTCTGTGATATATATTTGTATTGTAGATTAAAGCAACCAGAAACTTTCCATTATGCATCCCTATATTATTTCTTCAAACTTCTAACAGTTTACACTAAAAATTTCCATGCTTTGCCTTAAGATGGAAAATGTTTTTTAAAGTATTTAACTTATTTGTGAACCCACTATTATGCAAACATGTTCCTGGAGTGCAGTGGCTTTTTATGAGTGGGGGAAGATGGAGAAAGTAGTGTTTAGGAAAATTTTAGCAGTCTTTTTCACCTTCATTATCTTCCATGTTGTGCTCTCTTACCAGGCTGTGGCAGCAACGTTAGCACAGCCCGTGGAAGAATGGTTTGTTGGGATAGAGGGAGATAGCAGGTAGGGCAGAGGCTTGATGCCCTAAACAGCATCAGGGGATCAGGCACCCCAACAGGTAGGAGCTGGAGGTAGTGTGTGATGAGAGAGGTTGGAGCATGGTTTTGGGTGCTCCTGCCCATCCTGGATTTCAGCTCTGAGGAACCTGCTGCATGCCCACCACATGACTCATGTCAAGGAGAGAGGGTACATCCCCCGCTTTCATAGTGAGACTGTCTCTGTCCCTCACTCCAACACCCATGTAAAAGCAGTTCTCACAGTCTTTTCACTGAGAAATCCTCGGTGCTGGAAAACAGTGCCTTCACTGTTGACTGAAAGCTGGTTGCAGAGCCAGACTATGCCTTATGCTGTCTCTGTGTGCTCTCTGCCCAAGTATGCCCAAATCATAAGCCACAAAAATACTTTGGCTTGTTCATGATCTTTAAAGATATCCTGAAGCTGACAGCTATGTCTCCTGAGGTTTTTGTCTCCCCTGAGCATGCACCTGCTCCTGGTGTGCATCAGGATTGTCCCTGGATCATCCCTGCCCTGCATCCACCCAGCGTTTCTGAGCCTGAATAAGACTTTCTCGAAAGCAGGGCCCACAGTGCCCTTGAGCATGAGAGGTGTTGCAGAGATAGGGATGGGAAAGGGAGGAAAAGGAAAGGAAAGTACTAAGAGAATAAGGCAAGGAGCAAAAGTAGGAATCAGAGCTTGGAAGAAGGATACATGCAGTGATGCAGGAGCAGCAGTTGCCCAAAGGCAGAAGCGAGGGCAGGAAGAGGCAACCAACAGAACAGAGGTGTTGTGGTTTAGCCCAAGTCGGCAATCAAGTACCACACAGCCACTCGCTCACTCTCCCCTCCGGTGGGATGGGGGAGAGAATCGGAAGAGCAAAAAGTAAGAAAACTCGTGGGTTGAGATAAGAACAGTTTAATAATTGGAACAAAATAATAGTAATAAGTTCTAATGAGAAGGAAAACAACAAGAGAGTGAGAGAGGAACAAAACCCAGGAAAAAAGCAAGTGATGCTACCTCTCACCACCTGCCAACTGACGCCCAGCCAGTCCCTGAGCAGCAATTGCTACCCCTGGCCCACTCCCCCCAGTTTATATACTGAGCATGACGTCATATGGTATGGAATAGCCCTTGGCCAGTTTGGGTCAACTATCCTGGCTGTGCCCCCTCCCAGCTTCTTGTGCACCTGGCAGAGCATGGGGAGCTGAAAAGTCCTTGACCAGTGTAAACACCACTTTAGCAACAACTAAAACATCAGTGTGTTATCAACATTATTCTCATTCTAAATCCAAAACACAGCACTATAGCAGCTACTAGGAAGAAAATTAACTCTATCCCAGCCAGAACCAGTACAAGAGGTCAGAGCTACAGAAATTCAGGGAGGTAGTGCCAAAAGCCCCAAGTTACAGTGACAGGAAAGTTTATAAGCAGTAGACACTCTTGTCTAGATCCTTCAATGATGTGGTGGGTTGACCTTGGCTAGATGCCAGGTGCCCACCAAAGCCTCCCTCCCCTCACTCAGCTGGACAGAGGGAAGAAAATATCACTCCCCTCCTCAGCTGGACAGAGGGAAGAAAATATAACAAAAGGCTCCTGGGTGGAGATAAGGACAGGGAGATCACTCACCAATTACCGTCATGGGCAAAACAGACTCAACTCGGGGAAATTAGTTTAATTTACCAATCAAATCAGAATAAGGTAATAAGAAATAAAAATGAAGTCTTAAAACACCTTCCCCCCACCCCTCCCTTCTTCCCAGGCTCAACTTCACTCCCGATTTTCTCTACCACCTCATCCAACGAGTGGCACAGGGGGACGGGGAATGGGGGTTGTGGTCAGTTCATCACACATTGTCTCTGCCGCTCCTTCCTCCTCAGGGGGAGGACTCCTCACACTCTTCCCCTGCTCCAGCGTGGGGTCCCTCCCATGGGAGACAGTCCTCCATGAACTTCTCCAACATGGGTCCTTCCCACGGGCTGCAGTTCTTCACCAACTGCGCCAGCGTGGGTCCCTTTCATGGTGTGCAGTCCTTCAGGAACAGACTGCTCCAGTGTGGGTCCCCCATGGGGTCACAAGTCCTGCCAGAAAACCTGCTCCAGAGTGTGCTCCTCTCTCCATGGGTCCACAGGTCCTGCCAGGAGCCTGCTCCAGTGTGGGCTTCCCACAGGGTCACAGCCTCCTTCCGGCATCCATCTGCTCTGGCATGGGGTCCTCCAGGGGCTGCAGGTGGATATCTGCTCCACCATGGACCTCCATAGGCTGCAGGAGGACAGTCTGCCTCACCATGGTCTTCACCAGGGGCTGCAGGGGAATCTCTGCTCCGGCGCTGGACCACCTCCTCCCTGTCCTTCTTCACTGACCTTGGTGTCTGCAGAGTTGTTTCTCTCATGTGTTCTCACTCCTCTCTCCAGCTGCTGTTGTGCAGTTTTTTTTCCCCTTCTTAAATATGTTATCCCAGAGGTGCCACCACCGTTGCTGATGGGCTCAACCTTGGCAGGCGGTGGGTCCCTCTTGGAGCCGGCTGGCATTGGCTCTATCGGACACGGGGGAAACTTCTAACAGCTTCCCACAGAAGCCACCCCTGTAGCCCCCCTGCTACCAAGACCTTGCCACACAAACCCAATACAAATGGACATAAAAATCCCTAACTCTTATTAGATAACTCCCTATTCTTTTGATGTTCAGGAAATAGCTGAAAAAATGTGTTAATTCTGCTTCAGTATTAATCATTGCCACAACATATTCTGTCAAAGATAATGAGTTATGCTCCTGCAGTTTCGCAAGCTGCAGGTGAAGTTGTCTTCTAATCTCAGGTGGTGCCGAAGGGAAATATTTTGCCTTATTCTAGAGAGCTGTCTCAGGAGCCTGGTAATTCCAGACAGTTTATATAAATTTCCAGAGTACAAAAGTCAAGAAATGTACACTTAAATTTAGGTAATGTGAATATTTCCTCAACAGTATCTATTTTCTTTTTACACATCCGTATGCTTTGTTACAATGCTGAAGAAGACCTGTGGTGCTAGTTCTCCTGCATTTCTTATGCTGAAAATAGCTTGGTACCGTGTTGCAGTGAAATGAGATGCTGTAGCTAAGTGGGTAAGGAAATTTGCAATAGATTCAGCAATGTCAGTCTGCGCCTTGCTCTCTATGAGTTCTTGTTATGAGTTTTTGCTTCCTTTTCCCTAACTGAACCAGCTGGGAAAAGCTTTCTTCTTCATTTGAGCTGGGGAATCAAAGAGGACTGAATTTTTTGCTAGCCACATTGTTCTTTTATGTGCCAGTGGTTACTGAAATTGGAAATCTTATGCACCATAACACAGCAGGCCATATAGCCTCAGGTGAATATACAGCCAGCACTATGAGTCTGTGTATTGATTTTATTACCATGCTGTCTTGAAAAGATAGCCTTATATCTGTCAGCTGCCAGGGACCTCGGGTGATAATGACTTGAACTTTGTGGGATTCTTACTAAAAGCTTGTGGCACTCAGAATGCCTTTTTGCATTTAATTGATATTTTGTCAAATTTCTCCCATCAAATATTACTGATTTGTCTTATTGAATTGGCTACTGATGCAACTGCACAGTTGCAAATACGAAAATAAAATGTCTGGCGGTATCTTCAGTGTGTATTGAGAGCTCTGGTATCTGGTAGCACGCATCATAGATATCAGTGAAAATTTCTTTGATCTGTCTATACTGATAAATAAAACAAGGCCAGAGACCATTGTCCAGCCCAAAGGCTAAATAGGATAACTTGACTGCATTCACACTACATAGTCTTAGGGCCCAAGGGTCCTAGGAGTATGTTCTAACCCCTGTAACTTTTCTGGGCTTTTTAAAAAAAAAAAAAAAAATAAATTTTTTTTCATTTCTTTTTTTGCTTGTAGAGTCTGAGATGACGTGAAGACTCTTATCTACCAGATTGATGTTTTCATAGCATGAAGCTGCGGGCATGTGTTGCATAGAGTGTCTTGTGGCATGAGGAGTGTTTGAGGGTACAGTGCTGACTGCTGCAAAGTTAAGAGTGTGTAGGGTGGGGGACACCCAAACCACTACATTCTTCTCCAAGTGGCCTTTTGGGAATGGTCCTGGCACATGTTATCCCCTGAACTGTGCCCAGGCATTGTCTTGGAGAACTCTAACTGGGACACGCAAAAACCCTGCCAGGGAGTATGCTAACAATTATGCACTACAGAAGACTAGCAGTCCCGTCCAATGCTTGAATTCATTGCCTGGCACTTTTTTATTTAACATCATAGATATAACCTGTGTTTTAAAGAATTTCTTTCAGAAATACTATGGGATTAGGTTATAAAGAATTCTCTTCCCAGTCCCCCATAGACTAAGTATGAAGTTTTCTAATTTTTGTAGTTTTCTACAATACAGGACCATGTCAGCATTGCCACTTCAGCTCAAACCAGTAGTGTACTTGTTCTGTGCTAATGGCTATTATTATGTTGGCCTTTTTTCCCTTGAACAATTCAGCTGTCCTTGCTGTTTGGAGGCATTTCTCCAGATATGTCTCCCTCAAGGATGCCTCCTGCAAACTGGACTCTTTTGTCCCAGAGACAATCCTAAGTTCAATTATGGAATCTTTAATGTCTATAAAGTTACACATATTGTTTTCAGTTCTGAATATGTGTTCAGTTTTTGTTCTGATTTTCAAATTTCTGGGTAAAATGAAAAAAAAAAAACCAACAAAGCAAAGCAAAAATATCCCAGTAGCTCTCTATTCTTTAATCTACTTGTGGTAAAACTTTTTGTAATACAAATAGAAAATAACCAGACCTCAGACTGCTTGTATCTTTTAGTGTAAGTAAGAGTCTTCATAGGATAGCTGGGATAGAAATGTACTAGGTTTACTATAACCAGCAAATACAATTTCCTTTTACTAATTCCAATTATGAGATACAAGCATCTGAAGGTATTTTGCAAGAAATGCAGAACTGATAATAATTGTTACAACCACAATGGTGCCTTAGCTATCTACTGATATAAGATCAATGCAGATTTAAGTAAATACAGTTTGCCACCTTTGTACACAAAGGTATAATGATCTGCATAATTAAGTAAAGTATCGGAAATACTTCCAGTGTAGGTATACTGAAAAAAAGAGTATGGAAATCATTTATGAGGGATGGTTTCTCTGAAGGTGAAGTATAGTAGTTATTGATGGTATGACCTCTTTTATAAAATCAGGAGCATGAATTTGGAAGAACTTATGTATAAGATTAGGTTTATAGCACTGAATTTTTTCTGTTCTGCATTTATATGTTTTCTACATCTATGACGATAATTTTTCCCATATTTTTCCATGAAATACTGCTGTTACCTCAATAAGGGGAAAATCTGTAGATAACTGCATAGGTAATAAGAATGAGATCAAGAGATCAGACCTTGTAAATAACCATGCTGTGATCTAAGGCAGCAAGTTGATTCAGTAAGAAATTGATTAGTCAATATCTCTGTACTCTCATTCTGTCTGGAGTTATCAAAAATCTTGCTCAGCTGTTCCATGCTTCAGACATTACTTATGACAGCAATGTCATTCTCATATCTCTTGTTTTTCTACAGGTAGGATAGTTTAAAAAATTGCTTCAATTTCACATTTTTCCCATGGCTTTCTGCTGTTTTTCTGTTCTGTTTTTGCTGTCTGAGTTATGGTTTTGTTTGCCTATTCAAAAAGATGAGAAAAGTTGTTATTTTGCTTAAAACTGCAAGAAGCTTTCTGGCACTTTTTACTTGCCTTCTTATTATAGAGCCCTGGGGAACTTCTAAGGCTAATTTTTGGCCATGACAACAAAAATCCTGCTTTTTATTGTAATAAAGCCTGAGATTATCTTAGCAACTCGTGACTCTGAGGATTTAGTCTTTAAGACTAAGCACTGATTATTATTAGAACTCAAGATAAAAACAATCCTGCTGATTTGGAATCAACCCTGCCCTTCTAGAGCTACAGAAATAAGCCCAGTAAGCTGAATATTAGCTAGTAGGAATTGTTACGGTTTTGCATATATAGAATTATTTAGCATATCTTTTGAAATGTCTTCATCTTCATGAAAGAAACTGCAATTAGTATTTCAGAAAACTTCACAGATAAGCCCCCTTGCTTGCCTACCCCCACTAATTGTGGTTTCCTTATCCCGTATGGTGTCTTTATGTTTCACTGACTTGCTCCAAACCTGTCCTTACAAATCAGGCTTTTCTGTTTCAGCATATTCCAGCGTTCTGCCCACTGGAGAGGCTGAGCCTGAGAAGCAGCTAAATGTGTGTCCTTCTGATGTTGAAGGTAAACGGGAGCAGTCTTGCCTTGTTTACTCTTAACAAGTCTTGACAGTGTCCCTTTATAAAAAGACAAGGTAAATGTGTTTGGGAAAAACTTGCTTTGATTGACAACAGTGGCCTAAGGGATTGTGCATCATACTGTAAGGGAGCTATTGCCTTCTTTTCACATAGAACAGGAGTAGTGTGTGTTGGGGCACGTGGGTGGATGCTCCTTTCTTTCCAAATAACTTTTGGGGTTTTTTTCTCTTCTGTTCCTCCAAGTTTCTAGAAAGCACAAAGGTTGTTAAAACCTACTGTCGTGGTTTAGCCCCAGCCGGCAACTAAGCACCACGCAGCCGCTCACTCACTCCCCCCCCCACCCTCGCAGTGGGATGGGGAAGAGAATCGGAAGAGTAAAAGTGAGAACACTCGTGGGTTGAGATAAGGACAGTTCAATAGGGAAAGCAAAAGCCGCGCGCGCGAGCAAAGCGAAGCAAGGAATTCATTCACTACTTCCCATGGCAGGCAGGTGTTCAGCCATCTCCAGGAAAGCAGGGCTCCATCACGCGTAATGGTTGCTTGGGAAGACAAATGCCATCACTCCGAATGTCCCCCCCCTTCCTTCTGCTTCCCCAGCTTTATATACTGAGCATGACATCATATGGTATGGAATAGCCCTTTGGCCAGTTTGGATCAACTATCCTGGCTGTGTCCCCTCCCAGCTTCTTGGGCACCTGGCAGAGCATGGGGAGCTGAAAAAAGTCCTTGACCAGTGTAAATACCGCTTAGCAACAGCCAAAACATCAGCATGTTGTCAATATTATTCTCATACTAAAACCCAAAACGCAGTACTACACCAGCCACTAGGAAGGAAATCAACTCTATCCCAGCCGAAACCAGAACACCTACATTGGAAAGATTGCTGTGAGATGCTAGAAAAAGTGTAATTGAGATAGTTTTGTCGCCTGCACATTTGTTTTTTTCTCCTTTAACCCTTTTTCTTAATTAAAGCAAAATTCCTACTGGTGCAGGTTTATCTTTTGCAATATACATTGGCCAGTTGCTTATTCTTGCAATGTATTGTGTCAATACATCATCATCAAAGTTGACAGCTGTGTGAAACTGTCACAATAATTATAGCAATAATTGTATTATTGTCTCTGTTGTTAGAATGTGTTCAGGGCTGCAACATGTCTACTTCTAAAAAAATGTCAAACATGAAATGCCTCATGACTAATAAAAACACTGCATACAGCATATACATGTGGATACATTACATGTACATTCTGCAAAGACGCATATTTATAGTAACATGCTGTAATTATGGCGAAAGTTCTGTCAGCATTTCCAATATAAACATAATTTTCAGGATTTATTACACAGTGTCATGGTTTAACCCAGCAGGCAGCTAAACACCATACAGCCGTTTGCTCACTTCCCTCCAGTGGGATGGGAGAGAGAATTGGAAAAAAAAAGGTAAAACTTGTGGATTGAGATAAAGACAATTTAACAGGACAGAAAAGGAAGGGAAGGGAAAAGAATAATAATGATAAAAGAATATACAAAACAAGTGATGCACAATGTTGCTCACCACCCACTGACTGATGCCCAACCAGTTCCCGAGCAGCGGGCCCCCGGCCACCTTTCCCCTAGTTTATATACTGAGCATGACGTCATATGGTATGGAATAGCCCTTGGCCAGTTGGCGTCAGCTGTCCTGGCTGTGTCCCCTCCCAGCTTCTTGTGCACCTCCAGCCTCCTCGCTGGCAGGGCAGTATAAGCTGAAAAGTCCTTGACTTAGTGTAAACACTGCTCAGCAACAACTAAAACATCAGTGTGTTATCAACATTACTCTCATCCTAAATCCAAAACACAGCACTATACCAGCTACTAGGAAGAAAATTAACTCTATACTAGCCGAAACCAGGACACACAGGTATCGGATTAGATCCCAGATAGAATTTGGCAAATGAGGCCTCAGCCTGGTTAGCAAATTCTTCTACAGATTTCTTTTTCAAATAATTTCTTCATAATGTGTACAAACACAAACAGAAATAGATGTTGGCTAAGTTTTTATTTGTGCTGGTGTAAGTAAAAACAAGCACAGGTTTAAGCTGAAGTTCACCTCAGAGAAGTGCCAAAGTTAAAAGAAAAAAAAAAGGTAAAAAAAAAAAGAAACCGCTTGTCTTGCCCAGTATAGGCTGCTTCTTTTCAGTGTTTCAGATGTTTTTCTGATGATAGCAAAGAAATATATCTACCGTTCTCTCCTTCACTTGGCTCGCGCATGGGACCCCGTTCCAGACTTCCAGGGGACAGAGGACCGCATGGCGGCTGAAGCAGTGCAAGTCTCAGTGATGCTGGAGTTGCGTGAGTGATCTGGTTTCATGCATATCTCAACACTTTGCAGACATTGCATGGAATATGACTTGTTGCTGTTGGATATTCAGATTCTGTTTTATTCTGGTGTTCCCATAGCTTGTGGAAAGACCCTCATTCAACTGGAGATGGCCCATCGAATAGTTTCACCCAGTAGAACTCTTCTTTGATGAAACTTAGCTGAATGTTTGTCTTCCCATTTGACAGTTGCTGCACTTTCAGCTCAGAGCAAGTGGAAAAATATAGAGAATAGCTTTCTGAGTACTAGCTGTGCCATGGAGGGACAGTTCAGCCCTGCTTTCCACTGAGATGAGCTAGCTGAAACCCTCTCTCACTGCAGGGCAGATAAGCTCCATAGTATCCCCTTTAATCCTGGTTCTGCAGGCATGCAAACCCAAGGACCTGTTCATGGACAGCCAGTTCTTCATGATTTCCTGTATGCTCTGAGTGAGAGGAAGATTTAACCCACTCGGAAAGACTTCTCTGAACCCACTGCTTAGTTCAACAGAAGGAATTGTGTATACATTTGGAGAGGAAAAAAGTATCCAGATGCTCTCAGGCTTTTCAGGCATGATTTGGGAGGTTAGGCAGAACCAGAAGCTCTTGATGTCATGTTACGTACAAAGAGCTTGTCCAATTGCAGAGCTGCTGAAGGAAATTATCCAAGCCATAGCTTTAGGGACAGACAGAAACATTGCATGGTCACAACAGCAGGTCCAAATATACAAGTTCTGCTTCCTTCCACCTTCTAGACTGGTGTAATTCACAGCAAACCTCCCTTCAGCTCTTTCTATCCTCCTCTCAGACACCCCACCGCCACCACCCGTTGCTCCAGTATGAGGCTGTAGGGCTACTTGGTGATGGTTTTATTCTCACTTATTTTTCTCACTTGCAGAGTTAGGTAGATAGTTGATTTCGGGGATTATTTACTAGACTAAAAAAAAAATCAGTTGCAATTAAGTTATAGATACACCAAAATGACCCATCTCATCTAAAAACAGTATGGGGGAAATTTCTATTTCACCAAAAATAAAGGTAGATGAATCAAGATTATTCTAAAAGAAAGACATGGACGTGTTAGAGCAGGTCCAGAGGAGGGCTACAAAAATGGTCAGAGGGCTGGAACATCTCTCCTGTGAGGAAAGGCTGAGAGAGTTGGGGTTGTTCAGCCTGGAGAAGAGAAGGCTCCAGGAAGACCTTATTGCAGCCTTTCAATATATAAAATGGGCTTATAAGAAAAATGGAGAGATACTTTTTACTATGACTTGCAGCGACAGGACAATGGGCAATGATTTTAGATGGAAAGAGGGTAAGTTTAGATTGGACATAGGGAACCAATTTTTATGATGAGGGCAGTGAGACACTGGAACAAGTTGCCCAGAGAAGTTGTAGATGCCCCATCCCTGGAATCGTTCAAAGTTAAGTCGGATGGGGCTTTGAGCAACCTAATCCAGCAAAAGATGTCTGTTTCCATGGCAGGGGGGTTGGACTAGATGACCTTCAAAGGTCCCTTACAACCCAAACTATTATATGATCCTAAAATGAAGAAAATCATAATTTTAATTTTGAAATGGTGAAAATGAAAGATTTTGCTAGTTGAATCTCTTAGTGAAAAAAAAAAAAGTTAAACAATACATATTGAAAAATCATATAAAGTTCCTCAAATGTCTTTGTTTCAGCAAGGAAAAAAAATTCCACATAAAACATTCTGGTGAAATAAATTACATTGTGTTCATACTTAGCAGAGTTGAAGTTTGAACCCAATGAGCTTTAACCAAGTATAAATTTTATTCTCAAAGTGGACAGAAAAGGTCTAAAAGGGAAAAAGGCAATAGAAATGTGTCAAAAAAGATAATGCAAAGCTACAAGTGTCTATTGTCAGGCTGATCTAAAAGTATTGTCAATATTTCTATCCTCTTTACATACAATTATCTATACAGAGAGAAGCATCATATCAGAGAGGTCGTATTTTAAGCTGGAATTGTATGTAAACAAGGGCCTTTGAGAGTGACATGTTATTGTCACTTTTGATACTGATGACAACTGATGGCTTACCAAGTGATAAAGCAATAGTCCAACAGCAGCCAGGGTTTTGTGGAATGTCTACATGATGAATACTTCAAACACTAGAGGGTAACACAAAAACCTTGGGATTCTTTACAATAAATATGTATAGATACACTCAAAAAGATTTTAAAAAACTGACAAATGAGCCTTCATATTACCATGTTATATATAAATGTAATAGAATATTTTAAGATTCAAAGTGTAAATTTTATAGAGAGTTTCCGTCATGCCATCTAATGCACTAAAAAAGTCTCTTTCTTCCTTAAGATTTAATCAAAAAGAAGAGGTGGAAGGCACTGATCTCCTCTTGTATTACAAGATTTTTTGAATGGATGGTTTTCCTGTCATACAGCGTGAGAAATCTAGGACTAATTCCCTTTAACTAAAACCAACACCACAAATTTGCTCTGATTAGCTCAAGAAGAACAACCAAAGCACAGCTATGTTCTTGAGATTATAATCAAAGTTGCTAGTGCTTACTTTGAAACTGTAGCCAAGAACGAAACCACAAACAAACACACATTATTTGTTATCTATACAATATAGATGTTCGTAGGGGATGATTAATGGTGATTAGTTTCCATATTCCAAGTTAGGATCTTGAGATCTGGTATATCCATTTATGCAATCATTATGAGCTGAGGAGGGGTAAACTGTCCTGGCATTGAAAGCTGACCTTTCAGTTATTTTCATCAAATCTGAACCATCAATTTGTTGGCCATGGTATGTGAACCAGTTCCCTTCTATATATACTAAGGTTCAGCAAGCCTTCAGTTTGGAAAAAATCAAGGTGAATAAAGGTCATCAGATCTCTTTATCTGATTGTAGCCAAGAAAATTGCTGAAAGCAAGCACATTGCTGCAGACACATTGGTGATTTTTCACAATGCCATTGAGTAGAACCTTGAAATTTGGTGCAGTCATAGATCATAGACGTGAGCATGCACACACACACATAAAGAAAAAAAAAAAAAAAAGAAAATCCAGATTTCAAGGAGAATATTCCCTCACAGAGCATTCAAAGATTATGGATTTTGTTTTGTTTGCCATTTCATCTTTTTAGTCTCTCAGTGTCTCTTATTTTGTAACCTCACCCTAGCCTTGAGTTATTATTATACATTTACTTATCTGTACTTGAGCAATATAAAAACACCCATAGAAAAGCTCTAGGTGCCCATAAAATTAATTAGATTTACAATTCCAAATGATGGCCACCAAACAGCATAGCAATAATCCCATAGAGAGAACAAATTAACTCAGCTAGCCAATAAATCAGAACAACAGAGAACTGTGTTTTCTTTTTCACCTCCAAGAAATAGAATCTGAACTTGCCCAAATGCTTTATCAAATAAATGACTCTTCTAGGATGCTCAGAAGGTCATGACGTTTGACTGAGTGGGGGGCAGTTTATGTTTTTGTTTGGGATTTTTTTGCTATAAAGAGAATAATTAAACACATCTCTGTTTTTTTGTGAGTGTTATGTGTCCCAGTGGGTATGACATTGTCAGCTATCAAGACTGAAAGTTCTCTGATGTCACTACTTCTATTTATCATGTTCTAGCTAAGAAAATAGCCATATATTTATTAATTGATTGGGTCATTATTAAAAATTACAGTTGTGCTAATGTTACCTGTTAGCCTCTACAAGACAATGGGTGATGAATAATTGCATATTGCAACTGGGAATGAGTGACCAAAGGGTAATGTTCTGTGGCAAAGCACAGTGCAAAAATTTTTTTCTCACTCTCTAATAATAAGATCTTGTCATAGCCCCACATAGGCTCTTGGGTGAAGAGACCATCATTTGCTCTATTCACCTGAGAAACAGGGCCCTGATCTGCTTGGTCTCTAGGTCCCAAACTTATCCCATCTCATTTTAGGGTCTAACTGTCCTGCAGCTCTTAAAAGCATGATGTCCTCTGGATGCGGTATCCCCCCATTTCACTCTCTCTACCCCAGAGTAGATGGTGAGGCACAGATATCTGCAGAATGTAATTCAGACTTAATATGTGTTGAAATACCAGGATTTTGGTCAATTACTGTTTTACACTAGGTGCTGGGGGTTACAGAGAGGAGTCTTGGTTTTCTTCAATATAAATTTTATTACTAATAAGAAAAAGTATAATACGTGCCACAGAAAGTAATGTAACCAGCTTATCATTTTTTATGGTGGCTTAAGACCTGGTGGCATTACTGTGTCTTCCTATAATTTGTAAAATGAACATTTAAAAATAAAGGATTGACATTTAAGGTAAAAGTACCTCTTCACTGACCCCCAGCCTTTCTCTTTGATTCAAAGCAATTGTAGCAAATTTGAGAGACAAAATTCACCAAGGTTAATAACAAAAAATGATAGCCAACACCAAACTCTGCATCTGCCTGCATGGATGGACTGCTATCCAACCGCATCTTGAATACGATTAAAAATATAATTTGATTTTGAAATCCAAATGTATCTAGCACCTTCCTCCCTAGAGGACCAAACCAGATGTGCCTTGTTTTTATCCTGCTGGCAGCTAAATGTAATTTCCTAGGTAGACACCCATAGAAATCCTGTGATATCTTAAAAAGTAAATTTCATCAGGCTAAACACAGATCTAAAGCATTAGACTAATGAAATTAAACCCCATCCCATAAAGTTATATTTCACAAAAGTGGAAAGCAGTTTTTATTCCTTTTTGCTGCAAATTTTGTGAACATATGGTGTAATGTGGAAACATGGATAGTCAGAACAGTTAGCAGTTGCTGTGGTACTGCTGGCTTATTTCCACTTTACAAATTCATACGAAGCTGAAATATCACGCTGGTGACATATGCTTACCGGCTCTCCATTTACTGCCTGCAGCTATGGGCTCCTGTATTCTAATGGTAATTCTACAATCTGTTCACTGACAGCTCAGGGGGCCAGATGATATGCACACTACTGACAGGGACATCACTTTCATGAAACATTTACTTCTCTGCACCTGAATATTGGAGTAATCATATAGAGAGTCGACACACCATGAAATAGAGTTAGACTGAAGATTCTGAGAAGAAAATAGCAGACTGTCACTCAAAATAAAGTTCATTTTATACCCAGCAGAGCTAGGTTAAAAGACATTTCCATACACTGAAAATGCTTTCCATCTTTAAAGCTGCAGTTTAAAAGAAAAATGTTTTCCCCATATTTTTCTTCAGTGGCTCAAGGGATAATTACACTCCGAGACTTGCATTTGAGAAAGCTTGTACTTTCTTGTCGGGTGCTATTTGAATGAAGTCAGAATTATAGTGGGTGGATGGGCGCTGAAAATTCAACCCTGCCGCATTGTTAAAAGCACCACCAAACGACTTCTGAGTAACTTCATTTTATTTCCTTGTGCTGCCCTGCAAGGTTGGCTGTAAGGTTTTGAATGCTTGAAGGTCATTTGCACAAAGTGACCTCTCGGATCGGATCTTTACATCTTATTGAGGCAGCAGCATAGGTGTGGCTGAGCTTTAGGTAGTGGATCACTGCCCAAGGGGACGTACAGCCGGGATGGGATTAGGCAGCTGGTGCTGAGGAGTGACATCCGTGAGCAGCCAAAGTAGTCAAATGACTTGCTGTAGGATCGGGATCAGCTGCTCAGAGCAAGAACTGCTGAGGTGTCCCTAAGCAGACACAGGCAAGGCTGATAATAAGCACGTTCAGGTGAGAGCAGATAAAATGCATAATGCATTGCATAAATGCTGTATTTTATGGAAAAGGGTAATGACAAATTCCAAGGCAAAAGGTTAATTTAATTATGCAAAATTTGAGAAAAGGCCTAAAAGGCCACATGATATCTTATCAACCTCTAGAATTCCCACCAGAAGATAACAGCCAATTACCTAACATTAAGAAAGAGGAATAGAGCAGTAGAAGAAAACAGAGATTATTCCCTTGCTCATATAGACAGGGCAAGGATAAACATCTAATGTGTGAGCCAGCAGTTGGTAAGCATGGAAACCATCTTTCCACTACTTATATTACCTGTGAATGGAAATATTGTATTGATATTAATATATTTTCCATGTTCTGGCCATCGTGAAAGTAATTATGAACAGAGAAATTGTCAGCCATGCCATTGGAGAAGAAACTTAAACATTGCTAGGCAGAGAGGGGTAAAGTTAAAAGCTGGACTGGAAGGCACAGAATTAAGTGCTGTCTGGAAAGAAAAACAATCATGTGAGAAAAAAAAAGATATTTTGAAATCTTTCCGCATGCTAATGCACCACTGAACATGAAACATCACATGGACTTAGAAGGGAAATGCACAGAACGAAAAATGGAGATTGCTGAGAAGTAAAGCTTGCAAATGCCACCACTGGTGATAGAGAATCCTCACTGTCAGTCCTTTGTGATGGTCCATTGAAAATTTGATTTTTGCTGCAGTGAGGAAAAGTGCCTTGATTATACTATGTCCGAATTATCATATGCTAGAACAGTGAACTCTGGTTAGACATCATCATAACAATGTACATAATATAAATCTTCATAGCTACTTCTCTAACAAACTGAAAGCTAATCCTGTGGTTCTTTCAACTCATTTCCAAATTCTGATTCTCTATACATTCTCAGTAGACAGATTGCATAAAGCATAGCCGATGTTATTAATGTCAAATTATAAAGATTTTGTTCTATAATACCTCATGTTCTTAGGGATTTTTCTCATAATATGCTCATTTTGTAACCGAGGAAAGACTATCAGATTTTTCTTTCTATGAGGTATCTTTCTGCTTGTTTCAGAGTGACAGCTGACATGACATTATTTTGCAATGGGATCACATGTCCTCATGATTTTCCATGTCCTAGGTTTAAACAGCTTCCATTTGTGCTGTAAAGATGTAGTACAAACAGTGTGCTTTGGGGCTGATTGAAAGTTTTTTCACTGAAGGGTATTTATATGCAAGGTTTTTATATAAAATGGTTTGTTTTGTAAAAACTGAAATGTCTGGAGTTAGTTTTTGAAAAAAATTTTTGACTAAACTGGGAAAAAAATATTTTGACCTAGTTGAACAGTTATTTTTAAACAAAAAATAATTGGAAATATAAAACAGTTTCTGTAGTTGTTTTTGTATTCTCTTGTTCAAGTGAGAATAAAGTACATAGAGGAATAATAGAAAAAAAACCTATTTTTCCCCCAGAAAATATTTTTGTTTTTTAATAAAATACTAAAAGGCACAGGAATACTTACAAGATTGAATCATACCTACTTTTTAGTCTATTCCAACATTTCAGAGAAAATATATAGCATTTTTTGACTAAGTATAATAGCTACATTTTATAGGATTACCTGGAAAATCTTCTCTGCTTATACAACAGCAGGCATGGCTTAAAGCAATGCTACCATGTGGCTGTAGCCTGCTACAGAATGTGTACGCTCACTTTATTCTTTTATGGAACATTTATTTATATACCTCTTGTTTTTATTTACCCATATTTGCAGTAGTATATTAAAATTTTATTGTAAAGAGTGCTTTTATTTTATAATAAAATATAATATCCTCTGTTCTGTGTGGGAAGATGAAGAGATGGACCACAAAATCTCTTCATTATTTTTCCCCAATTTTAAGTTTCTTCAAACACTCTGCAATGCATCTTTTTTTCAGAATTGCCTGAAGCACATTCTTGCAGTACTTCTTTCAAAGTGAGGTAGCCATAAATGCACTGGGGAGGGGTGAATGCCATGTAACTACTGTCTCAAACCTGGAATGGAGAATAGTACCGTGACTGTATTTTTATGAGGTAATTGATTTTTACATCCTGATTGCAGCAGACTTTTTCAAACTGAAATGCAGCCTGAAATTCAGAGATTAATATACTGGAGTAGAAAGTGTGGAAAATAAGACATCCTACCATGCCATTAAGAATACTCAAGTGGATTTTGAAGAGAACAGCTCTCTTCACTCCGGTATCCCTGAGACACTGGGGGAAAGCACAAATTTCTACCCAAAATATGCAAACTACTTATATATGAAACTTTTTGCATTTCACTGCTAAGCTTACACACATTTGAACAATGAAAGAGAGTGTGTTCTCAACAGAACTTATCATACCTGTGTGAAGTAGATGAAAAATCCCTGCTTCACGGATTGACAATATGTTCAGTGTCCTTGCTACCTAGTCCCATACTCTTTGCATATTCTCACTGTACCAAGTACATTTTTTGTTAGATATTCATTATTGGGTAATTTATAATACAAATACAAAAGAATGCATTTCCTATCTTCTTTGACCCATCCTTCGACGGCATGGCACACTTTTTAATCAGTTGGGCTAACTGAAAAGCAAAACACGACACACAGAATAATGCAGGGAGTAATCTCTGTGAATACGCATTCCTGGAAATCTCGGAGCAACCCAGCTCTTTCCCTTGTTGTACCACCTCAAGTCTCCCATGAGCAGTGCAGCAGGATGGTGCCATGTTGATAAAGTTTGTTTTCTGTTCCACTGAGCCACCTATACTGTGCTTCGACATGTCTCCTGCTCTGTATATTTATCACTGGCAGTGACTTTCTCGGGTGCTTTCTCATCCTCATCTCGCAGCATTGGAGCCTCAGGGGCTGGAATTGAAGTCACTCAGGTGCAGCCAGCGATGGCTTCTCCCTAATGCTGTCTGATGGTGGCTCCCGCACTGCGCCTCTCCCCTGAAGGGGAACTGATGGAGTTGCTCCATCCCAAAGAGCACGCTTGGCAGCTCCTTTATGCCTAAAATTTTCCCTGGTCATGCTTGCACTAGCAAATGCTGTGGGCTGATGGCTTCACATCAGTGCTGCTCTGAGGCTTCCTCTCTAGCCCTCAGGCCTTAGTGTCTGGACAGTGGAGCTTGAGGGTGGTGCCTCACTTACAGTTTGCTTTTCTATTATTTCAAACTTATGTTCTGGAGTCTCTGAACGTTTCAGGCTATATCACTGCATGCTCTTATGATACTGGTAGGTAGGCACGGGATCTGAAGGAAGTTGTTTAAGAGATGAAGAAACCTGGTGTTTTTATTCTGGGGAAAATGTAGGATAAACTTTTTTTTTAAGATAGTAGTAAATTTTCTTAAGATTTCTTTCAGAAAGGGAATTAGGGAGAAATACAGCATATTTGGCTCCTAAAGGTTACATATGAAATGAATGCTGTCCTTTATTTCTGCACTAGTCACTGAGGCTTCTAGATGCCTGGGTCATTTTGTGGTGGACAATTTGGCCCAGCTGCTTCGTGGCACAGAGCACAGCTTTTACCTTGCTTCAGGGCAGGCAGCCTCTGAGAGCCAAGAGAGAGGACTGCCTGTGATTTGCATGAACCACCCATGCTGCAGGCACCCAGAGGTGGACCACACCGTGGGGAGTCCAGGCACGGGGCAGGCAACACCAGGAGAGGCTCATGATGTAATTTGGCTGCTGACTGATTAGGAACCCAATGACAGCAGTTAATTCCTAGGACACACCAACTTTTGATGAGTCTAACAAAGCTTGTCTCCTCAGCATTACCACCTTGATGTTTGGGAATCCTTTTAGTGCCTTATTCAGGTCATTGTAGATCTGGTTTTGGGATAAGCATCCAAACCAAATGGTACCTGACCAAAGGTATGACAAATGTTATTGGGGTTAAATGGCCCATCCTGTTCACCCTGATGTCATGAACAAAAAAATAGTTTTTCCATGAATATAGCAGGTAGACCTTAAAAGCAGATAAATGTTAAAAGATAAAGTTAAGACAGAAAGCAGGAATCTCTTGTAATGAGTGTTTTCTCAGTGTCTTTTTTGATTGTTTGGAGCCAGCTCAAATGCTCAGTTTGTCCAGAGGTTTTCTTACCAATGCTTGGCTGCTAATTCAGTGGTTTCAAAGCAGCCTCTTTGCAGGCTAGCGATTATGATGCCTCATCATGGTCTTTATCTGCCCATTTCTGCTCAGCTTCCTATTTTCCTTTTGCTCCAGCTGTAGATCAGAATTGTACAAATGTTCCTTTTCCTAAATGTCAGGTCTTGGTCTATGACACAACATATGTATGGCACCCTTATTCACCCCGTACCCGAAAAATCTTTCCTCTTGTGTTTCTTCATTTCTGGCAAAAGTTAACAAACAACATAACAGCATTAAGTACTCGTCTCCTCTGTTCCAGTGCTTATAGCAGGGGCATGTTTTTTACCTCTTTCCCTTTTTGCTTCCATTAGAAATTTTTGCTATTGTTTTCTCTTATTTATCCCCAGGGTTACCTCTATATGTGGACTCAGTATTTGTTTTTTTCTTTTTTTCCTGCCTGTACAAATTCAATGTCTTCATGTTTGGTTTTGGTGATTGGAGAGTGTCGCTAATGCTTTTTTACTCTGGTTCTTGGTGCTGCTGTTGCATCAATGATACTATTTCCCTTACTGACAGCTTCACTAAATACAGCACTGAATTTCCTGAATTTCACACTGAGCACAACATAAAAAACCTCCTTCCTTATAAAGCAAAACTGATTCTTTTTTGACAACACACATCAGAAAGATGCTACAGCAACAGTGAACTCCCAGACTGATTTCTTCAAACACTTCTCCAACCAAATTCAATTTGCACATTTGGGTAGAAAAAATAATAAAGCAAAACGAGCTCTCTTAATTGATATAAGCACCTCTACTCTACAAGCTTCAGCTGTGATCAACACTTCTTCCTTTTCTCAAGCCAAAAGGTAAAATGAGGAGATGCATTTATGAATCCATCTATTCTCTGCAAACCTTTTTCCGTCACAGAACCAGAATCAGCCCACTTTCTCCTGCATTGCACTACTTGGCTCACATCTTCACATTGATGTGTCAAGCTGTGTTGCTTTGGCTCCCCTGGATAGTCCTGTCATCTATTCTGGAATTGAATGGGATCTCTGGGTAGTTCCCTTTCAGTCAGACCCTTCACTGCCTTTGAGGCACTTGCTGTGACAGTCCCAACCAACTCTTCCAGTTGTCTTAGAGTTATTCACCTGCCTACTACTTGTCCCTAATCAAGCAAGCAAAGAGCTGGCTGCTGGCTGCCCAACTTGATCTGAAAACAGGAGAATGAGTCACAGGACTGAGTCCTGAGGGAAGGGATCATCTACACCCATAGCTGCTCATGTCTAGAAAACCAAAAACGTTGTGTTGTCCAAAACAAAAAACTAGAACTGGTAGCGACTCTTTTGATTCCTTGAACTGCTGTTTTGCCTCCATGTTTCTCTACAAATTGCTATGAGGGCTTAAAAGAAAGTTTGTAACTACTGATTGGCTGAAAATAATAAACATGGGAAGAAAAAGGACTTGCAATTAGCTCCCACCCACAACAACAAAAAGCAAAACAAAACAGCCCCCTCCCAAACCTAAATTTCCTGCTTCTGTATCTCTGCCTATCACTGTTTCTTTGCATGCTTTCACTTTTTACCCTGTAAACCCAGTGAGGCAGATACCTTGGTTTCTTCTCTATTCAAACATTATTAGCTCAGAGATGATAATAAATTTTAAGAGTTTTAAGAAGTCTAAGAGGAAAATTCTTCTTCTGGAGTCTAAGATCTGTCAACTCTACCTTTTTTGTGAAGGTAGCCATTAGCCTGGAAGGTATCAGGTGCCAGCTCCGAGAGTCACTGCCTGGTCACTTCAGACCTGGAAGGGCAGTGCTGTCTGTGCATAGAGTCCAATGACTTCACTGTTCCCCACACTTACAGCTCACATTTCAGCTCAGCTCAAATGTGGTAGGACCACCATACTGCAGGCAGGTCAGCCCCACTGTGCATGGGACTTGGAGCCTCTTCATTGGTGTGCAGTAAACCCAGAACATCTGCCATGAGACTACTATAGATGTGTAGGCAGACTCCATGTAGACAGCAGGCTCATTTACATATGTCAAAGTACCACCAAGTTTTTAATTTGAAATGTTAGTGGACATAAAAAAAATGCCGGTAGATTTTGAAGGAGCAAGAAGTTAAGTTAAACTAACTCTGGGACCACCTGGCCCCTACTGAGCCATCCAAATTCAGTGCAACTCTGCTGATTTCATTAGTAGTTTATCTATGGAGAGAAATAAATTCAGACTAAGGCAGAGTAGTTGAAAGGGGAATAATAACCCTGTGAATTGATGCACTTACTTCAGAACAAGGGTATATTGTGCAATTAAATCTAAAATAAATTAAGTGAACTCCAAATAAATTATGCTTATTCTAAAATATGAGAATTCATGTAGGGAGTTAGTCAGGTCTGGTCATTCCAGAATGTCTCCTTATACAGAGAAACTCAGATGTGGGTTTTGATCTTAGCTTTGGTAAGACCTTGATCAAACTACTTAACTTCTCAGTTACACTTCTGGTTTTTTTGGGTTTTGGGGTTTTTTTTCAGAAATTTATTATTTCAACAGCTCATGCAGTGGGTGTCTTTGAAGCTTAGGAAGCTAGTATTTTTAAAGAACTATTTATGATGTAACATAATAATTTAAGCATTTAGGCCTTGAAAATCAATCTCTTTAGAGCACTTCAGAGAAATGTTAGATATATGCAAAAATGCAGATGTTAGTAGAAGCAGCATGTACATATCCAAGAGCAACATTTGGCCCCCTTAAGCCAAATCAAAAAACTTTCATGCTTACATGCACACTCACAAACCTACCCTGCTGTGAAACTAGATATCATTTTCTGATTAAATGCTTATTCAGTCTGACTGTACCACAGAGTGACTGCAATAGTAATAAAGCTCTGATGTGGCATAGATTAAACCTTTAGGACTTTGTGGTGGTGCATTTCTGGATAATTATATAATCAATAAGAATAAGAGTCAAAATAAGAATAAGAATAACACTTATTTCTTACAGAGCAACCTTTATCTTTGGATTTTAGGTTGTGCCAGCATGTAAGGTTTAAATCTGAAGTCAGAACGATTTAATCTAGTGGAGAATTGCAGTTATCTCATGGAAACATACTTTCTGCAGTGCTCTATTTCTTTCATGGAATTGAAATTATGGATATATTTACTCTGTGCTTGCTACAGCAAATGGAGGTGATTCTCAGTGGAGCAAGCGTGAGTGCAGAGAGAATGTAAAGATTATAGGAAAAGTCACGTTTACAGGCATGGGGCTTATTGTCCAGCATGCAACATTATAACGGGCAAATTCTGGCCTCTGCTGAGGGGGCAAAGGGGCAGTAGAGAAGTGGGGAGACTCCTATGTCCCCCCAAGCCTGGATGCTTGCAAAAAAGGCTGTCAGCATCCTGCTTTTGGTGCTTCTCGAGCCGCAATGCCCCAGCGTGCCTGGTGACCACAGGGGAGTGAGGGAGGATGGAGCTCTTCCCCATTGCCTCTCTTGCCTCTCAGCTGGGCTACAAGCCATACGCTGAAACCTTAAGGGGTGGTGTAACATCGTTGCCCAGTGTCCTGGGGAACTCTTCTTCCCTTAGTACTTCCCAGTTTTCCCTGCCAGAACAACCTCCTGAAGGCAGGAGAAGTCTGGGTATAGAGTCACTGCTGTTATCCAGGCAGCTGGAAGGGCATCAAGAGGTGGGCACTTTCTTGTCTGGGGCCTTTTCTTAGCTGATAGCTCCTTCTGGCACTTCTGTGAAACTGGGAATTTTTGTTCTCCTGGAGAAAGTCACTTTAGTGAACTGATTGAAAGCAAAATTTGGCAGTTTTAATAAACCTTCAAATCCAAACTTTGTAAACAAAGCTTGTAAATTGTCTAAGTACTACACATTAAAATTAAAAGTTTCTTATTCTCAATTCAAAATGACTTACTGTGTCTAATTTTATCGTTGTTCTAAAAGAGTAAAACTATCAAAAATATAAAATTAGATTTTTTTTTAATTAATGATGAAGGATGGCAAAACTTTACATTTGATCTGGTTTATTTTTATTTGCAAACAATTATTCACATCCCTTTTTTAGATGTTTTTTCTCTAATTTTGAGGCACTTTATATAATGCCAGAGTTGGGAACATATTTTGGCCAGCTCTATTAAATAAGACAGGATATTAGAGAGTCTTCCAAGCCTTTTCCTCTAGGTATGGACTCTTCCCATCTCCGCAAAATCCCAAATCCATCTCAGGATGAAACCCAAGAGGATATATACCTCGTCTACCACTGCTCTAATTTCTCCCAGAAAAAAGTGAGGCCCATGGTGCCAGTATCCATCTCCTGCTCTGACCTGATTCTGGCCTCAGTTCAGAAAGGACCTTGGCATGTTCCAGGCTTCCACACTGAAGCCCCTCAGAGATCATTGGGACCTATGTGAGCTGAGACTTGGGCTGAGGACATTAACTGCACATGCAAAATGATGCCTGAAAAATTATGATAAAATGTGATGAATGTGATAATATGATACAATTATGATAAAGTGAAGTTAAAAAGCAGTTATAAATGCTGTCCTTCAAGAGTGAAACGAACAGTTCAGTCACAATTCATCAGCTATTCCTAGGAGACATCTTAAACTGCATGTTTTGACAAAATATCAGTAATATGGTTATTCTCAGTGACTAGCAGAGACCCTGACAGAAGATTTTTTTTGGCCATCTGGTTTGTCTATTGGAAAAAAAATAGGAGATAATTTTATCGCTATTACTTTGACAGACCACTAATTTGTTTTCGATATAATTAATATTGGCTCAGCACCAGTGAAGCTTTATTAAATTTAGGGGAAAAAAATTCTTCTGGCTTAAGACACTGAAAACCGGTTAAGAATCAGGACCTACAGTTATTATACTGGGATTTTCTGTCATTGGTTACAAGCACAGAATAGAATAAAAATATTTATACATACGGATTCCAATGTATAGTGAAATTCAAACCAGAAGAATTCCCAGGTGTCTTCCCCTGCCCTTTAAATCATAATTCAGAGTATCTGAGCAAAAAGTATGTTTTTACAAAAATGAAAGCCCACTAAAAAGAATAAGGAGGAGCAAACTGTGGGCATTCTCACCACATAAATTTGATTATAAAAAGGTACTTTAAAAAGGAGGCTGTTTGTCCAAGATTTTCTATGTTGTTAATGGAAAAGACTCCTCCAAAGAACGATTCCAAATATTTGAGGAAAATTTCTGCCCAGAAGCACCTCAACAGTAGCTTCTCTCTCCTCTTTGACTATGGAGGAAACCAAAGGATATTCACCTTGTTAAACTTAATGTATACCGCTCTGTTTCTCTCTTTTGCCTTTATAGGAAGCTGAGGTAGAATAGCCTTTAAAATGTTAGATGTCAAGAATCTGCTGCTATAAGTACTCCCCAAGACTTCCACGAGCCTCTCAAGTAATCCCTTGCAAATTGCCAGCTTTTATTTGGTGCTCTGCAGGCAGAACTCCTACTAGCCTTCCCATGGGAACAACTTGTGGGAATAGAAATCCTGGTTTGTTTGGGTTTTTTTGTTTGGTTGGTTGTTTTTTTTCCCCAAGGCTCTGAACCCAAGGAATTTTGTAGCAAAGTCAGATTTCTCGATTGATAACTTAAACTGCCAGCTGCAGTTTTGAATGTACAGGAAAATACATGACTATTAAAACTTGAGAGAAATATGTTTTTCCATTAATTCCGTTACTATCTCATTTTCCTTTGGCAATATTAAACTAATTTCAGGAAATTTGATATGAACAATGAATGAAAATTATAATTAGTTACAAAATACTAAACCAACTGTCAGGAAGACCAAGAAACTATGAGCAAAGATAGTCTAGGGATGAGCATCCAAAGTAATTGTCCAGATTCCCATCCCACAAAAATCCCATCAGACTAAGTGGGCTACCAAGGAAAAGACCTGTATACATTGGTAAAAGGAGAGCCTGGGGCCCATATCCTGCCAAACACCAAGTGGGGTTATGAGTCACAGCTCATCTGGAAGAAAGAGCAAAACTGGTTCCAGTCTTCAGAGAAAACCAAACTATTAGTTGGAGCTTAAAACTCCCAGTTGACAAGGAATACATTTTTGGTTTAGATTCAGATGTATGAATTTTGTGAATTCCAGAATGCTAATTACTAATTACTAATACTGATTCCCTTAATTACAGATTGTTAAAGAGTAGAGATTAGAAAGAAATGGAAGATTTTTCCTGGCCATCTAACACACACAATGATGCCACATGATTGTGCTCTTGAAAAGACCTATACTTTTATTACTACGGCTAGCTACTGCTTGCTTCCACGGGCTATTTTATAGCAATATAATAGTATCTGTTGGCAGTAGGTGCCTGTGTATCAGTAGAACAAAGATGAGAAACAGATACTGCTAGCTAGCTGCTGTAAATATAAATCCTAAATAAAAAGAAATTCAAGTGGGAATGCAATTAAATTACGTATATTATTAAATGACATGAATGAATCTATTCTTCTAATTATGTTCAGGTTCACATAGATGAAAGGATAACAGCAGGGATGATCATGAATGAAGAAAACTGATTTCACACTAGACTGGGGAAAAATTCTGAGAAGGAATCCTAAAGAATGTCTTGACACATCCTTATAAATGAGAATTTTCACCGAGGATGAAAGTTTTACCTGCAGTACTAAAAAAACCAAGGGTTCTTCACTGAGCAGCTCACCTGATTTTGCCCTAGGTAGTTTAAACTAGGTAATTATAAAATGATGCCTCCTTACTCACACAAGATCTGCTGTCCCTCTACATTCTCAACAGAAATTGTTTAATTAATTGCTAGAAAGATGACATTTTAATTAACAATGGAAGTTCTTGGGATTGGGTTTTCCAGGCAAATTTTAATCTTCTTTGTGATAGGCTTTATGAAAAATTTGCAGCTAGCATAAGAAATTAATAAAAACAGCTGGAATGAGGAAGGGCAATATAAACATGATATCTGAGAACTGGATTCTTTTTTCCCCCATAGACACAAAGCAGAGCTCTATTTTTCTGGTATTGAAAGTTTTTTGCTTACAGCTGCCTCAGCCATGAGTTACAGGCATGGTTTTGGATAGCAGGGAAAACGTACTTCAAGACAAACTATTATATACAGTAATAACTGAATGCATCAACAGTAAAAACCTTGTTGTTTTAGAAGACCTCTGTAGCTTTTATTGATGATGTTTTGTCTCAGAGATGATCATGTGGAAAAAAAAAAAAAAAAGAAGAAATCTCCGAATATCAAAAACAAAGAAAGGAACTGGAAACAACAGGAGGAAGTAATGCTTGTACTGGTTTTCACAGATACCAGTGGACACTGCCTAAACTCCTGAAGAGTTCTTGTAATTACTTTTATATTTCTAGCAGTTTCCCGTTTCTAAAAAGCTATTATTACAAAGACATCTTTTATGGAGCTACAACATGTTGATTTCCAACGAGGTGGAAGCCCCTGAGCTTAAGGTTTCTGACTTAAAGGCAATGACACCAGTTCATGAAATGGAGATATGAATTAGCTGCAAACAGATATGATGTGTAGATATGTATATGCCTGTAGAAAACCCAGAGATTATTTTCTGAGTGTATTCTTCTTAGATAGTATAAATCTATTTTCATCCTTTAATGTTGTACTGTCTTAAGTACATGCACACTGGGGACTTTTGCATTATCATGAGATATTCCCTGGCTATCTTGGGAGCTGGAAGTACTGCTCAGTGAACCCTTTCAAATTCCTCAACAGCTTACTCAAGCTGTTTGACAATGAAAACAAGTGTGCTTTCTGTATTGCAAAAATATTGTCACGTTGCCCTACATTCAACCTAACTTTGGCATTTCTTGACTTTCAGAGCCAAAATCTGTTGGTAAAATTCAGCTGGTTTCAGTGGGATCGTGTCACCAGAAAGTATGGTCCTCAGTGCTTCACACTGAAACTTTTACCTTGTTTTAAAATACTCTGTTACATTTAAATCCTCAGACATTTTGAAGGCAAGAAAGGGAGGAAAACACATCAACACTGCATGGCTGAAAGAGTTTATGACTTCTACCAGCAACTTGGATTCTCCAAAGTTTTCAGAGGAGCTTACCATACCAGTGGTTCACTGTCTTCTGTATACTGGGCCACCTTTACCACATCATGACTTTAATCACTCATTTAATTGGGTTTACCTCCGTTGCTACAACATTCTCGAAACTCTTTATCCATCAGTATACTCTCAAAACTCTTTGTCCTTTGTTTTTCACTTTCTTAGAGTTTACCTTTCTATATAAATAAGCTCTTCATTCAGTATGGCACAGCCCCATTTAGCCATCCCCCGATGTTCCGACAGTAAGGGCTGGAGGCTGTTCCACTGCACTCCCCTTTTTCTTCTCCTGCCTTCAGAACTGAGGTCTGAGAAAGCCCATATTACCAGAAATGTACTAATTATTAACTAATTCTGATTTTTTTTTTAAATTGCATTGATTTGTATCCAAACCTCCTTCTGTGGGGTCAGAAATGAATGATCATACATAGATCTTAACTTTAATTTCCATTTTTTTTTTTGGATGGGGGCAGCATTGGTATTTTTGAGGGTTCATGTCATCATGAAGAAAAAAATAATCATTTACAATCTCAACTTTAACCTAATTTGAAGTTTTCTCGCTTTCCCTTGGTCCAAACAATGTCAAACCCCTTTTTTTTTTCTTCTCGCCCCACCCCCAACTAAAACCTGATTTAGAGAAGTCCTAAAAGAAATACTCTGAATTCTTACTGCTTCCTTGAGGCAACATGTTTTCTAAGGTGAAGTGTTCTATTAGATCAGAAGATTTCTCCAAGCCTTTTGATTAAAATGACATTCATCACTTAGGGTTCTATAGCATATGCTGAGGTGAAGAGCAGGTAAGCTGATTGCTGTAACTACACAGTCCACAAAATAAAAATTGGGCAATTTGCTGTAATTTAGAAAGATGAATGTGATGCACAAAATGGTATATTTTATTTGAAGGCCAGATTGCGTGACTCTAATCAGGATTTAAAATCTGAATGAGAAGAAATTGTACCATAATTATTTTCCCATAAGAGAACAAAGAAGTTGTAAATGCACCTAGTATATCTCTTTGAAGATTTTGAGAAACTCCGAGTGAAGAGCTGCAGACTAGCAAGGGAAAGCTACTACTACCATTTACCTCAGTCTTGTTAAAATAAAAATTGTGTTACAATTCAGTGAATGCTTTTTTCTTGCAAAAATAAAAGAAGCCAAATGTTTCCATATGCAAATGTGTTGGGTCCAATTTACCTTCAGTATATCTCTTTGGGCTTCAATGAAGTTGCACCATAGATGAACATTGTCTTTGTTCTTTTCAGTTTCTACACACATCCTTTTATCAACCTGAATTTCAAGCTTTTAATTAAAACAAAGTTTTAGTGCTCTAGAGCTTTTATTGGAGCCTAATGGGCCTCTGTACTTCTCAAACAGGAAAGATGTTAATGCTGAACACTGTATGCCACCTGACTCAAGGCTGAGGTCAACCAGCTTCATTTATCTTTCTGTGTGTAGTCTTTCTTGAGCTACTGTATTAGCTTTACGTATCAATGAGAGATGAGCCTTTACAAACCAATGCACCTAGGCCTAGGTGCCTTTAACAAAGCATATATAAAAAGAGAGAGAAATGTGTACTACGTGGAGCTTTCTGCTTCATCTGCCTAGGACTCTGGCAATGCTCTGAACTGATTCACAAAGAAGAGAAAGGGATTTTTACTTCTAGCTCTGACTGTCATTGTGATATTGGGTAACTCACTTTACTTCTCTGTTTTCCTTTCTCTTCCGACTTTTTTTTCTGGCTTTCCCTGTTTGTTTAGAACATGATTTCCTATCTTTATTATTTATTTTCTTGCTGCATGCAAAACATTTGTGATTGAACCAGTGGAAGACCAAGAGCACATAAAACATTACCATCTGAGTCCGAGTCCAGCAACAACTCATTCAGACAGGCGAGATCTTCAAGCGGTCCTCGACCGTTTTATGCATTGATTTAGTTTGCAGCACACAGAGGCCTGAGCTCAACTGGGACTCTTACAGCAAAATATAATCATAAATAACAAATAAAATACAATAACAATTATGAAAAAGCTTGTTTGGCAGATGTCATCAAGGTCCTCTGTCTTCTTTTTTTGTTTCTTTCTTCTTCCTACATTGTGATAAACTGTTGTGCACTGGGAAGTGTCATCTGGTGCTGTTGCTCGTGTTTGGAGCAGTCCTTGGTAGGAGTTATTTGATGAAAGCTTTTTTTTTCCTTTGCTCTTTGATTAGAATCAGTCATCACAGCAGGATTGCTCCCTGATCTCAGAAGTCCTAGGGGAAATACGATAGACCTGAACGGTCTTTGTGACCTTTTGTTTTGTTCTTGGACTGATGCTTATAGGTATATAAGTCAATTTCCTCTTACATACACACAGTGAGATCACATCACCAAGTTCCTACTTGGCTTATACATGGTGTCTTCCATCACTGATCTTCTCCCTTGGAAAACTGAACTATAAGCTCCTGATAGTCCTTGCCAGAGTTGTTTTTAGTAAGATTAAGTATCTATAATAATTTACCTGGCAGAAAAGTCTAACTAGTCCAGAAGTTCATTATTGTTTCTGTTCCTTTGAAAGGCAGAATGCCAGCTTTAGAGAAAAGCAAGACTCCAAGAGAGGAACGCTCCTCCTGCAGTCCTCTTTAGCAGCCTTACAGAGATGGAGAGAATGAATTCTCCTCCATGGCTTGACCCTGTGAAACCAACATGAAACGTGCATGTATAATCCTTAAACAGAAATCTATGGACATATAGCATTGGCCTGCAGACATGATCCACTAAGGCAAAATTCTCCCTATTCAAACTATTTCAGGGCCAGTGGGCACCTTTCTATTTGCAGGGGGAGATCCCTGAGGAATTTAATACTTGCATTGATTCTATGCAGTTTTCCTGTTCAAAGGAAAAAATGTATATATCTGCAGCGCAGATGAAGGGAATGCCTATATATTTCTTCCTGTGAGAAAACAGAGGCCTTGAAAAGTTAATTTTGAAAGGAAACATTACCTTCTGACCACTTTCACAAAGTAAGTACTATTGAATCATCCTACAAACATTTGAGAGGGAAAAAATGTCTTTAAGGTTATTGTGACATTTTCCACATCACTTTATAAATAGATGGTGGCACTGGATCAAAAGCAGTATCTCTGACTTTAAGCAAATCAGTTCTGACTGACTTCATCAGCCACTGAGGTGCTTAAGCTGGGTATGTGCTAAAAGCCATGCAGAAAGGATATTATCATTAGAGAGAAAACAATTTAGAAAAAATCTTGCATGGGGAAAATGAGGAGACAAAAAGATGGAAAGAAAATAGATGCATTATTTCTTTCTAGTTCTCACTGCCTTCTGAGACTTATTTTTTTAATGAGAGATAAAAATGTTTATACGGATGTTTTTGACACACACATCCTTTTCCAGTAAGTTATTCTGTGAGGAACTGCGGACATACAGAGCCTTGTTCATACTGCTTTTTTGTTTTGTACTTCTTTGTTAGATGTTAATTTTCAGAAAAACATGGTTATATGTGCAGGGAGAGGGAAAAGAGCTGGAAATGTACGTCTGAGGTAATATCCATATTGTTGTCAGTGGTATGACTGCAGCTCATGGCGATGGACTCAAGTTGGATATAAATTTGAGTGTCTGAATTCCTCCATTGGTGCAGTGACTCCAGTGCTGAGCTCAGGAGGTACCTGTCCACCAGGCACATACCAAGGCTGCCCCAGAACACATGCCAATTACTTTAAGCTAGCACAAGTTAATCTCCACAAGTCCTGCTGTGCTCCTAACTTCACAAGATTTTCTTCTTAGTGACATAATGAATAATAAGTTAGAAGGAAAGGAAACAGGAATGTAGAGTTAGATTCTCTTTCAACTGTCTGGAACAAACCACTGCAAAATTTTCAACTGCAAATTCATAAAAAATAAGAAAATATCCATGGGATTAAGTTAGTCAGCCAGACTCTACATCAACTGTCTTTGTCTCTCACCAGAAGATGAGGCATTGTGGTGGGGTACAATATGACAGAGCAGATCCCATAGAAATAAAATAGCAAAATCTAGGACAGCCCCTAAATCACTTCAGTAATTTATGGCGTTGACAATGGGCAGAACATGGCACCATGAGAATTTGCCTCATTGCCTGGCAGTCTCCACATCCTTCAGCAGCAAGTAGATCTCGAGTGAAAATCAAGGTCATAACATATAAAAAATATAACTCTTGGAAGTTACAAGCTGAACCAAAAGGTAATGCATGAGCAATTGTTTTCAGATCCAGCCATTTATATTGTTAGTGACAGAACAACATACATCATTGAGAACAAAAGACTGAAAGAAAAATCAAATCGGTTCTTCATTCTTTTTCCACTGAGAATCTGAAGTTCAAATTTTGTTATGTGAAACAAACTTACACTGATTAAAAACAGCCTATTTAGAGTGTGACAATAAGTTAATATCAAAATTATATCACTTCCTAAAGGAGGAAACTACAGAAAATTATAAGTACAGAAATATCAAAAGGCATTGAGTGACATACAGGACCTGATCCATCCTCCTCCCAGGTAAACAGGCCTGAAGGGCCCGAAGGGTAGGTATTAACCAGTGACAAGTTTGCAAGTCTCCAGTCTGCAAAGCACCCAGTGCCAAAAGAATCACAGGGGGACTAATGAAAAAGACAAAACCAAACCAGATCAGAAATTGACTGTACATACTGCCTTGTCCCCTCCCCTCCCAGCTCCACAGTTGTCACAATGCAGGCTATTAAACTGTCAAAGATCACCTCTTCATCCCTCATTATTTCTGTGCTAGAATTGGTCATAAAACTCCCCAAAGGCTTTCTTTTTTCAAAGTAAACAGGGGTTTTTTTTCTGTTTTTATATTCTGAACTACTTAAGCCTAAAAAGCCACAGAATGTCCACTTTAGAAAATGCCACACTTCAGAGTTTCTGCTTAAGCTTTTTGTAAAACAAACTAAAATTGAAAATTGATCTATTTCTATATGTATCTGTATCAAACCATAACCTCTATTTTCCTTAGCTACACCATTTTGATTGTATTGTAATACTGGAGGGCCCTTACACATTCATCTTTTTGCTCAGTCTTCCAGAAATTGTCATATACTGCAAAAAAAAAAAATTCACCAGTCCAAATAGTGAAAGCTCAGAAGCAAGAGGTGGATTTTCTCCCATAAGGTGCCAGGAGGCCTGTACAAGGTGCCACCTCCAGCGTGAGGAACCGTTTAATAAAGGTAAGCTTTTAACTTAGGTATGACATACTTGACGATGAGGCTGAAATCATAATGGAGAATCATCTGAGAAAGACCATCTATGGAAATTGTATCAGAAGGAAGATTTCTTTATGAATATTTGAGATGTTTGTTATGTTTGTTATATGAGATGTTTGTTATGAACATTTGAATGTTTGTTATGAATGTTGAGAATATGGGATTCAGACTGAGACAAAGCATGCTGAGAAAGAGAAATATCTTGGAATCACTGAAAAAACACTTAAAATTCACAAAAGGTTATCTGAACAATATAGAAACTCAGGCAAGAGTTTTAGTGGTTCCCCCCGCCCCACCCCGCCCCAGCAGATCTAAATATATCTTGAGCTATTTAAGTCTGCCCTGTGCGTGTCTGTGTGCACACACCATACTTGTCATCAAGAAACAACAAAGAAACAGCAACAAAGGTCGACATCTCTGATGTCAGCTTGACATTAAAAAAGGCTACCATATTGCTTTTTTCTTTGGCAACAAGCATGCCAAGTATGGGGTTTGCTGTGCTGACAGGTCCAGATCCTCCCAGCCAGTACGTAAAATCTATCAGAGTCCAGCAAAGCCAAAGGCACCAAAGGAGTTTCAATTTGAGTTTAACATAGCAGCTTGGGGTGGAAACTGGTCAAGGTTTGCAATAGTAACCATGGCACAGCTCTTTCGTTAGCCATTTCTTCTACTATGATAAAGTATAATTAAAATGTTAGACAAATATGCTACATTTTTAACACAAATTCAGAAACTGTCATATTACTGTTTCATTGTCATTTTTTATGAATTAACTTTGTCTACTAGGTCTTTCTAAGTTGTTCTTTTCTAGCTTCCGTGAGATATCAACTCTGATATTTTTCCATCTTGCTATTAAAAGAATGGAGTCTCTTTGTCACAACTGCTTTTCAGGCATGTTTGAAGAGCAGTATTTCTGGTTTTTAAATTAATAATAGAAAATGCAATGACTTGTATATTCTGTGGTTGGGATGGAAATGATGCTTGGTTTTCTAGATCCTGAGGAAAACCTACATTTAATCATAAATAAAGAATGCTTTCTGGACATTAAAGGTGGCTAGAGAAGTGAGGTCAATAGGCTAGTGTTTTATTTTAAGCTAAATAACTTTCCCAATTAAAGGAGAAAAGGAACTGACAAACAGTAATCCATTAAAGTTAGCATTTAAATATTAATAAATTGAAAGTATTGTAGCTAATTATATTTTTTTCCTCTACTGCATTTTACTTGGACTTCTGTCGACCTAAAAGAGTATCCATTTGAGCATAGGCTGGGAGAACTTGTCTGTAGTAAGTGCAACAAGAGGCTATAGAGTGAGTTACTACAAACAGAGCTTTTATAATATGTATGGAGGGTGAATCTATAAAGGAGACCACCATTGGGATCTAAGATCATTACTGGCAGCAAGCCTTTTAATGGATACTTAACATATGTATGAGAACTGCAAGGGCAAAGAAAATCCAAATTATGTCTGTGAACACTGTTAAGTCAGGAAAGGTTTACCTCAAAGAAAATTTCTTTCTTTCCTATGTTTCATTAGACTTCCTTAAAATTCATTTGATAAATTGTATTTTTTTAATCTGTGTTAAAATATGTATTCTCAGTGCATGTACTGGAAATTATGTGGATCTTTGGTTGTGATATGCTGCAGTAAAGATAAAAAAAATTATCTCTCTCTTACATTGCAATATATTTAGTCCTCAAGCATGTTTTCTATGTAAACTGGAACAATATCAACCAGTGAGCAATTAAAATCTCCAAGAACATGAGTGTACAAACAAAGAAAAAAATCTGAGTCAAACTCAATTAGATTCTAAAGCAGAGGTTAAAGTGACATTTCTGGTAACTTGCAGCTTGCATTTCACTATTTCTAATTTAGCTCTTACTGTAGCAGTCGTTCAAATTCTGTGAACACTAGTGACTTGTACCTGACCCAATTTTTCTATGTTAGGTGTGTAACTGTGTGAGACGATCAGTCAGGTGTGAACCTTTCTACTTTACAGTTGCTCAGACTGAGTTGAATCACACCCTGAAAGCCATTACCTCCCTCCACTGACGGCAGAGAGATAGGGTGACCAGCATAGATTCAAACATCTCCACCGCAGATGCTGAAATGAATGACACCCCACGTTGTGGTACGCAAAGGGAGCAGGCAAAAGGCATTACTAAAATCTTCCAGACATCAGTCAAATGAATGCAAATCTTATTCTTTTGAAGTGAAGGTGCAGTGGGCATTTACGGTCTTTGGGGATAGTGCTGTGAAAAATGGACCAATTTTAGGGCACCTTTCTGGGCTTAATGTGCATGACATAGCAGCCTGTGTTTATTGGGAACCCCATTCAATGATGAAAGCAGACTCTTCCAGTATTGCACTTATGTAGTCCTCTGAATAAAAGGATATTCTTCAGAATAAATTAGAATTGTTTCTAGCTCCTCTGTAGGAAATGGTGAAGGAGGGGAAATGTGATGTAAAGGCAGTGACTTCCATCATACTCCTGCACTGATCACAGCGCTGGCAAGTTCTGCAAAGGAAAATACTATTGCATCTTGGGATAAAACTTATCAGATTCAGAATCTGTTGAGTACAGCCATCTTTCCTTAAACATAGAAGAATCTGTTAAGCTTCCCTGCACTGTCCAGAAGATGAAATAATAGCAGATTCACACAGAAGAAGAGTATGCCAAACAGGCAACTGATCTTTCAACTAGAGGGACCTGTGGAGGAGGTCTGCTTTCTGAGAGAAAGGAGAACAAGCAGATATGATAAAAGAACTGATCCTTCATTGTGCCAGCAAGAAAAAGGGCAGAACAGGTTTAATTTTAGAATAAAATCACCTAGACCTTAACTTGAATGGAGAGAGAGATGAAGAGCAGAACAAAGTGAAGTGCTCACTAAAATAAAAACAATGTTAAAAAAATCCCTTAAAATCCAAATAGAAAAACTATTCTGTCCAGAGTCAAAGGCCATGATTTAAGAATCATTGGTATTTATTTCTGCATACCACAAGACATTTATTTAATTAGAGAAACATGCTTTCATTGCATTCTGAGTCAATTAAATTGAAAAAAACATGTTTATTATAAATTTTGAGGGTTTTGTAAAACCTCAACTCTCTCTGGATTCTCTGATCCTTAACCTTACTAATTATGGGCTTTGTTTTCCTTACAAATACCATTTAAACTTCACAAACTCCCTTTACTGCTTCATTTCCAATGTCATGTAGCATATGTGTGCAAATGTCCCACTGTTAGGAGTTCTTCAAAGCATCCTTTGCTCTGACTTTGGTCACATTAAACCAGTAACTTTCTCTTGCACTTATTAGCTAAACGAAGCCCTGCTGGATCAGGAAGAAAACCATGGTGGGCTGGATGTCCATGAGGGGACATAGGGACCCCTTCCCATTATTTTTCCTGCTTGGCGTGGGGACGGCCAAAGCTTCAGTCTGCTGCAGTACCCTTGCTGTGTCTTTTCAAGCAGAAACGTAGCCAGCTCTCCTGAGCTTTGCAGGAAATGAAGGAGCTAACTACATGGCCAATTTGCATGCACCCATGTAGCGTGCAGTCTTTCAAGCTTACAGGATAATTTATTGAAACAAATGCCTGCCATTTTCTATATCATAAATATAATATTTAATCTGCACTAGTTGCTCAAGACAAATTTTATTATGTACTTTTCTTATACAAGGTTTTAATAGGCTATGGCAGAGAGTTGTACACAGTACTTAATGCATGCTATGATGTGTGTAAAATCTAAGATCAGGGAACACAGCGTATATTTATAGCAGTGTCTGGAAGATTATATGTAATTAATATATTATACCACATACACACCAGAGGCAGAGTTAAGGATGTGCATGAATCCTGCAACGTGGCATTTCCTAAATTCTGTGTGCTTAACCGTACAACCTTAACATTCCCTGAACGTTCTCCGATGGAATATCTATCAGCCCACATAATCAGCTTGCAAGTTACTCCCACAGAGAAAGATATTTCAGCTTGTCTTCTTCCAAGAGACATTAATTAATGCATTTTCATTTTGAAATGCACTACTTTCCAGGCAACATGTCCTGCTGAAAATTATAAAGCTTTAAATCTTTGTGGAGTAAGGCTCCCCAGGAAGGTTAAAAAAATACTATCTGCAGCCCTTTTCCTAGGGGCTTCTCTGTTTTGCCCTTGCACTAAAGCTATTATGCACAGCTTGAATTCTGGGAAGACATGATGCTGTGGAAATACAAGTAATTATACTATTCTCTCTCATTTCTGCCAACTACTATTTTCATTTTTGCTCTTTCACTTTTTTTCAGCTGTTTTTATCTGCTGCAAACATCACTTGCAGGTTATTGCTTGCAGAGAAAATGCGAGCTGAAAATTGGTGATAAATTGGTGAGATGTAAATGATTGCATATTGGGGGCCCCAAAGTACAAAATAGCTATTTGGGTAACCTATTTACTCTGAATTCTTGCATGCTGGGCAATTCCCAAGTATTTTAAAGGTTTTGTGCAAAATCCGTCATTGAAATTACACCTGTAGTGCACTGTTCTTTATGAAAAGCGATAGAATGTAAAGATGTAAAAAAACGTAGTGTCCTTGGTAAAGCTAGCAAGCAAATTTGGGTGACATCACAAACCTTGTAATAAAAGCTTAAAATTGAGAAATTACAGTTGGATGTTAGTCCCTGAGTCAAATACAGCCCTGGAATAACCAAAGACAGATCCATCGGTTTCTAACACCTAGCCTGCAAATCAGACCAAGAAGGCTGGCATGTACATTCATACATTTATATTTTATATTATGAATGGATTGTTTTTTATGGAATTATTTATGAGTATGTAGTTCTTTGAAACAGAAAAATCAGTTGCCAGTGCAGTTTAGGTTTTAGTTAAGCAATAAAAATCATAAAAGAACATTGTGTTGCCTTTTAATTGTTCTTTTTCTAATAAAGGGAGTGCATTGCTGAAACCCTCTGTTTTGAGAAAAATGGCACTGGGGAGGATATAGTAGATGAAATGATGAACTAGCTTTATTTTTATGCTCAGTATTTATAAGTAAAAATGGCTTCAGCAAAAAAAGTTCAGCTGAGAAATTTTAATGTACACAAGTTTGTGGGCCAAATTGGGATCCAGGGAGTTACACAACAGATGAATTTGGCCACCTGTGTTCATAAAGCTTCCAAACTCTAACAAATACAAATAGGTAATAAAGCAAAGATTGACTATTGCAAGTTGTAATGGCCTTAAGAGCAGCTCTTGAGACTTGATGTAGCAGGCAACATTGCTGCCTATATTAAGTCTCCATGCTGCTTTGGCTGTGCAAAGGTATCCACAATGCCCCGCTGGGCAGAGAGGAATGCCATGAAGGGGTACATGCGCCTCAGCCAGGGTACATCAAACAAACATCATCTGCTGTCACAGACGACATATGTCAGGCTTCTAGAGAGAGGTCATCAGAGCTTACCATTAGCAGCCTGGCTGTGCTCAAGATATTGTCTCAAAGGTGGACAATGATCAGTTAAGCTATTCGACAACACTTTTGAGACTGTTGAATGAAATGGGGCTGGCACAGACCAGGAGCAGAGAGGCAGGAACTGGGCAGTTAAGGTTTCTGCCCTTTTTTGTCAGAAAACCTGCCATAATTTCTGGTATTATTATTTATCTTGAAGGACTTTTTATTTCTCTTGCTTGAGGTGTTGGGTGTTATTGGTGGGGAGTACAGGTTGATAGGACACCTCCCTTAATTGCCAAGAGATATTCCTCCGGGAAAAAATGTTTTCAGCATGTTCTCATTTACCTCTAAAGATGAATGTGTGTGATTGTTTTAAAAGGATTAAATTGATACCCTTTGATGTATCTTTACCAGGTTTTATGAATGCTTTGACCAAACAGTGCAGGTGATAAATTCATTATGGGTGATAAACTCATTATAGTGATAAACCTGGTATGGGTGATAAACTCATTACAGAAGAGGCCTAGTATGGTGAGGCTGACACAAGGCTTTCTATCACTGTCAGCAAAATTGCAAACTATAAAACTTCCGCTCACATAAATGATGATCTTGGCACACTCCTCTCTTCCATCTCCCCCTTTCAAAGGGTGAGCTTAGACACTTACATAGTTTCAACTATTATCTTCAGTCCCACAACTCAGAAATCCCTACCTATTCTTGTTAACCAGTCCAGGTTCTCAGCTGGTGTTTGACATTTCCTCGTTATCACCTAAATTCCAGAGGCAGAGCAGGAATTCCTGTCTTCCCTCCCTGCCCCAACCCTGCCCTTCCCACAGATATCCCTACCAGCCCTCCTTAGATGCACAGTCTAGGGGAGAGCTTTCCTTCCTCCGACCTTGCTTATGAAAATGCTGTTTGGTCCCACCGCCATGCCCACCTTGTTCAGGCCAACATCCTGTTTCTCCTACAGTCTTCCATGTTAACCTTTGCCCAGAAAATAACCACACACTTTCATGAGATCCTTTACTCAAGATGCATTTTTCCACTAGCCTGGCAAGAAATTGCCACCTGTAATGACCTACCTGAATGCTAAAAATAATTTCTTGCAACACAGATTTTGCTATAGAGGCTTCAAAAATTTCTCACCTCCTAGTGATGAAGATCTTTCCTTTCACCTCTCCAGCACCTGTAGGGTGACACGAGAAGGACACATACGGCAAGGAAGGTCACATGAAGGAGTAAAAGTCATGACATAAATCTGCATCTAGAAAATGTATTACTTAAAAGAACTTATTTGAAGACAAGGCCTTTCTAGATGGGACATCTACTACAGACTGCACAGTTAAGTGGCCTCCTTGACTAATGACTTAAGCATTTGTAGCTGGTGTCCGCAACTGAATCCAAGTCTCATGTTCACTTCTGTTCTCAATGTCTTTGCGCATCTGAGGCCTAGATACTTCCCTGTTCCCCATCTCTAGGACTTCAGACCAGATATTTACTAGAATTCACAGGCAATTGAATTTTGAAGAAACCCTACTGTCAACTGAGATCCAAACCTTTTCAGCAGCTGCAGGCTGAAGCATGCATTATGGCTTTGTCTCTCTAACAGAGATAACAGAAGATACTTAGACAAGTAAGTAAGTAGACCATCATATTTTATAGCAAACATACACCATGTGGCAACTCTATCACTTGGTAACATGAGAGAAGTATATTTGAACAAGATTAAGGAGGTAAGATCGTGATGATTTTATTTCAGTGCCAAGGTGAGTTTTCCGAGGGATAGTTCAATGATAGCTGAGTGGCTCAGTGCCACAGAAAAATTTTCTCCTGACTCTGTGTGTTGAGCTGTTTTCTGCTAAATTAGTGAATTGAATTGACTCAGTATAAGGTCTTGCAGATAGCAGAACTGGCACAAAGGAGGGATGCGAGCCCACCTTTTCAGCGTAAGAGCAGGACGAGGAGGGCTGCAGGCACAGGGTGATGGGGAGCAGGCAGCCCCTTTCAACAGCTCTCTGTACTGTTGAATCAGGCACCAAGGTACACTGTCGTAATGTGTATAGTTAGATAAAGAAATTTAAAGAGAAAAACGTTCAGAGTCAACAAGGCCTCACTACAGGGCAATATTTGGTCTCAAGGTGTTTTGTTTCTAAACATTTTAATCTTAGTTATTACTTTTATGGTGATATTGCAACAATATTGACAATAAGGATCCTGTTATGCAATATATTGTACAAATTCAGGAAGACTATCTCTGCTGTAGACAGCCTCAGCCCAAAGCCCTGAGTATGCAAATCCACGTACATGGGAGTGCAGCATCCATATATCTTTATATGCATCACTACAAGCTCAGACTTGAATTCTTACTTACAAAAAATTAGAATTTCAAAAAGGAGAAGAAAATAGCACTTGCAATGGTATGGCCAGCTGGTGACTGTTTTATAACAAGGCCTTTTTTTCCCCTCCTTTAAATATAATTTACTGGAACTTTACTTAGAGATGCAACAAATTAGCAGCTATTCATTTTATAATGAAGAAGGCCTCATGTAAATCTAAGCTGTGAATAGGCAATCAGAATTTATTTGGACATAGAGGGTTATTTGCCAGGCTAATATTTCAATATTGAACTGCATACTGCTATCAGTACTATCGTAGACCATTTTATGCAGTTATTTTAAGTTCTTATGTCATTACATTGCCTCTGTTTGATTCTACACGGTACCTGTAGCTATTACTAACCCCTGCATGAAAGACCACCAGAAAAAGACAAAATGGTTCTTCTTTAGATAATATATAAATTTAACTCATCTCCCCTTGGGTCTGAATAAGCATTAAAATGGAAGCTTTTATTCTCCTGGAACAAAGTCAGTTCTGGAGATTCAACAATATGATTACATGCAGGCTTTACATAAGTTCAAACAACAGCAATTAAGAACACCAAATAATCCAGCATTGGTTCATTTAAAATAACTACAAAATGTGCATAGCTATATCAGTTCAAACTCCTAATCCATATGCCTTCTAACACCCAAATAATTTTGCACTTCAGTTCAGTCAGTTAATCTTTAGGTGGGCCACCAATAGCTCATTGCAGTGATGTTTTTCCAGTATGCCCAGCAAATGTTTCCCATCTGGCAGGGTACCGGTGATGTTAGTTGATAAAACAAAGGGCTGAGGGTGATGGATTGGGGGTTCTTGTTGTTGCTCTGCCTCTTCTTTGCCCCTGAACTTCTTTCTCTGTGCAAGTAACCCTATTGTTTTCAAGAAATGGTGGCAGATTAGATGGGCCATTGGTTTACGGTGACTGAGGTTTTCACAGTGGTTTTGGATGAAATGTGTGTGACTGCAGAGCACAGTGCACGTGGGCAGCAGGGACAGCAGGTCTGCTGTACCTGCAGGCAGCCTGGCTGCACACACCCAATCTGCTGGGATAGCAGGTATCCAGAATCCTGGACAATGGTATAAAACCTTCAAAATCCAGAAGGGAGCTTTTAATTATAATCTTTCTCTTGTTTCACAAAGCGGTCTGTAAGAATATTTAGAAGTCTGAGAGCCCAAGAGCCTTTATGGTGTCTGTGCATTCCTTCCTCTCTGAGGGTCTTCTGTGCTTAATAAATCAATGACTTTGTCTGCAAAGGTATGTAGCTGCCTCATTTTGGATAAGTAAAATTTGAAATCCAAAATCTCAATTTTTACTAGGTCCCTAAAAGGGACCTATGCCTATGATCAATGTAGGCATCTAAAAATTAGATATCAAAGTGTGAACTAATCACACAAAGTTCACTTAAGTCATTGTAGAAAAACTGATATTCCCCAAGGTTACGAAACAGGTGTCCAACTAAATCTGGCAAATCTCTAGAAGTAAGCTTTTCTCCCCAGTGCCTATAAATAAAGCCTTTAGTTACTAGTTCATGGGGGGAGAAAGAAGTTATGCCCCTTTTCCCCTTTGGGGGTTCTGTGCAACAGGTTCCTCCCCATGCCCCAAAAGGGTCCAGCACACTTTAGTGCAAGAGACACACGGTATCGTATCGTTAGTACCGCTCTGTATCATTAGTCTGGCCAGCAATAGCATGGCTGGGGCAACACAGAGCTCAAATGGGTGGTGGATTTTTCCACCACATGTATTTTTATCAGTCCGAACAGCTCTCCATTTGCTTCCTCCTGTTTGTTTGTCTCCCAGCTGTAGTTGTACTTTAGTGTGTGGTTCTCTATACTGGTCTTTCATAGCAAAATGATTGTTATAACTGTGCTGGAGTCTACGTGGTAGAAGAACCTACGTGGGTATTAGGTCATTCATTTTCTTAGCAAGTTATACACGTTACGTGGGCATGTAACACATCCCCATGAGTGGCAGCCTTGCTTCTTACTTGTTTTAATTACTAAATAAATTAACTGTGAATATAAACCAATATCTTCAAGGAATCAATGTACCAGATCAGAGAAAATATTCAGAAAGTATGAAGGAAGTGAAAATAAGTTAAGCATGTGCTTAAGTGTTTTGCCACTTTTGCTGAGACTGATTTTTCACAGCTATGGGTGTATATCACTCTCATTCATCACCCTGCCCTCGCCCGGGGACTCAGGGTCCTCCAGAATAAGAATAAGAGCCCTAAATCCCTGTCAGCCAGCCGAAGCCGTGCACTGTATAACAAATTTCTTATGTCCCCAAAGGTGTCCTCAAACAATTTTAATAAATCTTTAGCGATGTATCTTCTGTGTCTCAAATACGTAAAGGTCAGACGGTGCTATTCTGACTGACCCTGACCTGTAGCTGTTCCCTCCGTGACTGCAGCAGGACTGCTCAGGAGTAATATACAGCAGTTGTGACCGGGAAAGGCACAGCCTGGCCATTCAAGACGAGGCAGTCCTTCTCATGGTGCCAGGCAGTGGTTGCTGCCTCCCCAGCCACACTTGATGTGCAGTGCCCAGGGGAGAGGAGGCACCTTGCCCCCAGGCTCCAACACAGCCCTGTGCTAGCATGCTGCTAGCAGCGGTTGTCTGCAGATTTAATGGAGCTGCCTCTGTTTTAGCCAGAGCTTCTCTACACCGTTGCTTCCCGGCTCCCCCTCAGTGATTTCCTCGTTTGGTTTTAACATTTTAATTTTGCCAAAACGTTAAGGCAGCGCTTCACCTGCTGACCGGGTGTAACAGCGCTGCAGTGAATGGGGAAAAATAAAAAAGGTGCTTAGCTCAGCTGAACTCTCTCTCTTGCTGCTGTAAAATTAATTGTTATCATTATCTAGCTGCTTTCTGGAGACCATCAACTTACCTGCTACACAAACTGTAGCGGCAGTAACAGCAGCTGGACCTGACATACAGCCTTGCCCTTGATGTATTAAATCATTCTGATGTAATGTCTAACAAACCACATGACTCACCTATTAAACCTTTTCAGGGGCATGTGCTCTGGCAGTAGGAGAGAGCTTGTAATGAGGCCAAACTCACAGAGGATAAAAGGAACATATTATGAAAACAAGCTATTGAAGGCGTGCATGCTAATTTGAGCGAATGCATTTGGACATGTAAGAGCTTTGCTGTTTCTGTGTAAAATGTTTCCAATTTCTTATTTCCCATTGCAAAGCTGATTGAGTCAGCAGCAGCTTGCCACTTGCATTCCAGGTGGTGTGATATGTCTCCTCGTGTACTAACTCATATAGGTCATTAATATGCTAAATAAGTTGTAGCCAATTGGCTCCCATGGTGACAGCTCCAAAAGCTTCATGAATAATCAATGGAGCACCTGGAGGCATGAAATTTTCATACAAAGAGTTTCTAGACTTTTGCATTAAGCTCTGAGCAGGGACAGACAAGTGATAGACATGACTGGCACTTTGAGGAGTTTCAAAAATAAGAAGTGTTATTTTAAAATAAAATAGCAAACTTATTAAAATAAGAATGAATTTGAAACTCCATCTCCTGCAACATTTCTAAGAAAGGCACCTAAACTGATTCCCTTGCCATCTTTTGGACAGAAGCGTGTTTTAGAGTTGGTAAGGGTGAGTGGGAATACTTCAGCTACTCTATATGATCTGCAATAAACTCATCACAGAATAGTAAGGATTCACTGGTAGAATTAAACAGTTCCATCTTTAGAAAATTAATAAACGGCTACTGCTTTTACTTATTTTCTCTGCAAGAATTGATATGCTTATAGATTTTAGGAGTAAAAATCACGTGAGTGACAGTGGCAAGCATTATGAGCAGGGTGTCAGTTCACCCTCTTATAAGGAGGTGTCTTTCTGACATTGTTTCCATTTCAAGTACTAATGTATTATCTCACAGGCCCTTTTAGACAACGTCATTACTGAAACAGGCAGACCACGGGCAGGAGATGGCTTGCGTGTTTCACTATTTGATAGAGCAGACCAGAAAATTTGTCAAGTCTCCCATAGGGACTAGGAGGATGATAAGTGTAGTCCTGCCTCATGCTTTCCCCAAATAAGCTTGTGCCTCATACGTTCCCAGTGCTGGGAAAGAAGAAGCTAGAAATGTGTTGGCCAGTCAGTATGTGTATAGTGAAAGCTGTAAGAAGAGAAATGAGGCAGCTGCAGTATTTCCTCCTCCATGTGTGGGGCTGGTGTGTGTAGGAGACTCCCTTGCAGAAGCCTAGTGCCGGAGGAGCTGTGGGACCCTGCCCTTCCAAAGCTTTGCCCCACTGTCCAGTTCTATGTCATTGGTACCAAGTTCTCATATAGGTGCACTGGGAGGAGCAAGGAAAAGTGCCAGTAATTCATCTCTGCTTGACATAATATTAATGCAACTGCTGAGAAGGCAGAAATGGCCCCAGCCTCTCCTTCTGGCATCACTATGGGCAGTTTTCCAATCCCTTCCTACAGAGCCTGCAAATTAAATGTACTTCAGTCTCAGCTGTGTTTGGGGTGTTTCAGATGAGCTCCTCAGCAAAATATTTGTGCTCTTTGCCATCTATTCTGATACAATGTCAGTCTGGGTCATCAATAAGAGTTGGAGAGATCAGGCTGTGGAAACACCAGGAACACCATCAGGAAGACCTCATGTACCAAGAGATTTGCTGGTGAGGACAACGTACAGATGTTGGAGGTAATCAAAACTGGCACAGCTAGCGTTGACTGAATAACTTAGAAATCTCCTTTTTTCCTCCTTGAGCACTTCTATAAGCAGAAAAAAGAGTGTAAATATATTACCAACATGGCTCCACATAAGCAGGGGCAGCCCTTACTTTGGGATTAGTGGAGTCTGTACCCACCAGCACTTCACAAAACTTGCTAAAATCTTTCTTTGCTGTCTGTTTTAACAGTGACATACAGTAATGGTATAACACTAGAGAGGCAACCTATAGGGTTACTAGAAGGTAACATGTAAAAACTCATTATGAGTTTCAACAGTTGAGTTTTTTCCCCTAAGGTTTAACTGAATGCTCTACAGAGCTCTTGTGCATTTGTGTGCCCACGCAGCAGCACTCTGCAGCAATTGTGCTGGCTGACCCAGGAATACAGCAACAGGCAAGGGTTGACTTAGGTTACGCATTAAAAAGGGGTGCATAAGAGAAAATACAAGGTCCTTTACAAGGTATTTGCAGTTTTTTAATGTTTTCTAAAGTAACAGAACTACATATTCTCATTTTTTAGTATTATCTTGATAATGAATAACTTAAACTGTTCTTGTTTTGTACAATGTTGTTCTCTTAAACACGTTGCTTTATATGCTCTGGCATACAGAAAAAAATCACCACACAAAAGTGCACACACACTCACACACACACATACCAGTCTACCACACAATTTTCTTTAGATAAACCATCAGTTAAAAAGCATTGAAGGTGTCTTGGCAAGTGTCTTGGCTTGGACACAAATATCCTGAAATCCTCTAGCACTTTCATTCACAAAGGAACAAAGCAGGGATTTTCCCTATCAATCTGTTAAGGAGAAACTTAAAACATCCACCATCAGTGGAGCAATGGCATTGACTTCTGAGGCGAAATGTGTCTCTTGTTGGAGGGAGAGAAATTGCCATCAAAAAGCCATAAAGGAAGTAATACTCTTCATAGACTACAACGATATTAAAAACAATACTTTGACTTTCTTCCTCTTGGATGGTGAGGTGAGAGGTGTGCTCTCCAGTGAGGTGGACCTCCACAGCTCATCTCTGTAGGCTGTGAGAGTTCGCTCAAGGCCTCCAGAGAGAGTGATTTCCAAAGCAGAGCCCTCCTGCCAGGCTGATAAACCCTGTTCTTAGTTAAGTGAAATTGTCTGGTGAAGGGTACTAATTTGAATGGTGTCCACACTATCTTATTGCAAATCTCCTCTACACAGCATTGTACTGTACTGGAGATATACCTTGTGTCTACATCTTAGGTAAAGAGAGCTTGAGACAGGTGGGGACTGGGCAGGATCACATCATCTCCCATCTGGCTTCACAAACAGTGTGATTAGTATTAGTTGTCTTCAATGACTGTCTCATGAGAGCTAGGAAATATGGCTGGTAAGTCACAGGGTCTTTATGCCTGTACTGGTTTTGGCTGGGATGGAGTTAATTTTCTTCATAGTAGCTAGTATGGGGCTATGTTTTGGATTTGTGCTGAAAACAGTGTTGATAACTCAGGGATGTTTTAGTTGTTGCTGAGCAGTGCTTATACAGTGACAAGACCTTTTCTGCTCCTCACACTGCCCTGCAAGCAAGTAGGCTGGGGGTGCACAAGAGGTTGGGACACAGCCATGCTCTGGGAGACCTTATAGCAGCCTTCCAATACCTGAAGGGGGCCTACCAGAAAGCTGGAGAGGGACTTTTTACAAAGGCATGTAGTGATAGGACAAGGCTTAATGGCTTTAAACTGAAAGAGGGTAGATTTAGATTAGCTATAAGGAAGAAATTCTTCACTATGAGGGTGGTGAGGCACTGGAACAGGTTGCCCAGAGAAGCTGTGGATGCCCCATCCCTGGAATTGTTCATGGCTGGTTGGATGGGGCTTTGAGCAACCTGGTCTAGTGGAAGGTGTCCCTGCCCATGGCAGGGGGGTTGGAACTAGATGATCTTTAAGGTCCCTTCCAACACAAACCATTCTGTGATTCTATGATTCTATGACAGCAGACTCCAACTGACCAAAGCGATATCCTGTACCATATGACACTGTGCTCAGCAATAAAAGCTGGGGGAAGGAGAAAGGGAGGGTTGTGACATTTGTCTTCACAAGTAAACATTGAATGTGATAGAGCCCTGCTTTCCTGGAGATGGCTGAACACCTGCCTGCTGATGAGAAGCAGTGAATGAATTCCTTGTTTTGCTTGGCTTGTGCACCCAGCTTTTGCTTTACCTATTAAATTGTCTTTATCTCAACCCACAAGTTTTTGTACTTTTGCCCTTCTGATTCTCTCCTCCATCCCACTGTGGGGGGAGTCATCGAATGGCTGTGTGGGGCTGAGCTGCCTACCAGGGTTAAACCACAACAACGCCATAGCTCAGGAACATCGTAGGTGGCATTGGAAACCTCCTGGTTCTGCAGATGATTCAAGATTTTTTCCTTCTGGGTTGCAGTCCCCAGTTTTCCAGAGATCTGTGTTGAGGAGATAATCCTTAGAAAGATTTCTTCTCTCACATCTGCTTCCTCCAGATTTGTCTGTGTAAGGTTTTCCTTTCTCCAGTTTGCTTTCAGAGTTCTGTGCCCCAGATTTATTAAGCTTTGCAGCTTTGTTACCACATCTAGAATATACAATTTGGAATCACACATTGATTGTCTGCTTAAGAAATGAAATGCCACACTGCATATAAATATCTTTCCATTTGAAACTAAAGTGCACAACTTAAAGTAGGGACAATCAATACTTGCAATGACTGATGGAAAATTAGGGAAGTGGTGAAATTCTTGCATAGATTGTTATGGCTTCTGTACATGTTAAGCCTTACAAATATGTTACATGGAATAACTTCTATAAAGTGTGCTTGCTTCTGTTTAAACTTAAACTCTGTGTACACTGTGTGAAAATCTTACATGAGATAATTATTAACAGGGATAAAAGCATGACTTTGACATTTTGAACATGCATCTTTCTAAATTCTGTTAGAGTCATTTGTAGTATCTAAGCAGCTATAAAACAGATTAGTGGCATCTCTCCTGACATATTTTATGTGTGCAAGTTCTCTGTGCTGTATGAATATCGCAACTACTTGTGGTGTTTTAATGGCTCTCTGGATCACAGCTGAAAACTTGCCCTCATCAAAAAGGACAGAAATGCCATTGAATTTAGTTACACCAGAATTTGTTCTCATATATTTATAAAACCTTCTCTGATCGAGGGTTCAGTGGAAGTCTGAAGATAACTATGGTGGTGATTAATCTGTCAATTTGACTGATATTTTAAAAATATATCTGAGTAGAAGAATTTTCTTTCACATAGGAACAGCAGAGAATATTAAATCAGGATCTCCTGTGCTCTGCCAGGCTTAAGTCTTGGGATCACCTTGGTTTACAGAGGGTGCAGTTATTTACTTGTACACTGGAGCTGGGACTTGGCTGGGTCTGCACTGCGACTCTGCAGCAGGATGAGGCCCAGCCATTCCCACTGAGGAGCCAGGAGGCACTCCGGCAAGTTCACCAGCCTAAATGAGCAGAGGATCAAGACAGCACAACAGTGTAGAAGTAAACAATATGTATCAACAATTGTGAAGACTCAGGTACTGCTGTTGACCTCATCACTAAATCTGTGACTGATTTCCCTTTGAGAATTTTGGATAAAAATCATAGAAGAGGTTAAAAAAAATCTTTATAGTTTATTTGATGGAGAAATGCTTTTTATCCCGAGGGCAATATGCTGTGTCCACTGGGTTTCACTGTCCTCATTGTTGCTCTTGAATCACTATTTAGGCGGAAGCATATAAGTAAAAGAAGTGTTAAAAACCTGTAATTGCTTTGTCTAAATTCCATTTTAACTGAATTGAAAGATAATCTGTTAGTGAATAAAACATATCTGGCAGTCACAGGGGCTTTGCTCTGCATGGTCATCGTGTGTTTCATCATGAGGCTACTAAGCACTGCAGCTACCATAGAGGGTTGGAAGACTTTTTCCCCTTTTATATTGAAGACAAGCTCCCCAGGGTGCAAATCAGGGGTCCTGGGGTCTTCCTGTGGCCAAAAGCTTCAGACATTGCTGTCCACTTCCTGCAACAGAAATTTCCTAGATCCATAGATGGTTTCAGTAATTACTTAGCTGATATTGTAGGTTCACCTAAGTAAGAAAACCCACAGGCATATTTTATGTTATGAAAGGTAAGACATTACAAAACTGGTGAAACCAAATAGTCTCTATTCTCAAGCAGCCTCAAGCCATCATGCACACCTTAGTTCACCAGGTAGTATTGAGCTTTGACATGTTTCATTTTGATTAGAACCTCTTCTGACTTGGAGCAGGTTTCTACTTTCAGCTAGTACAATCATTGCTGGAGGTTTAATGTCCGCCAAGTACTGCTTTTGTGAGGTTCACTAAGTAAATACTGCATTTTGCATCTTTTGCACATTGTAAAGCATGTTTTTATAGATATCTCACAGACCCAATCCCACTAACAACTGTGAACTTTCATAGAGCTTACAACCATGAACCTCATCGCTGTGGTTCATATGGGGAACTGAGGTGGGATAAGTATTGGCTCTTTTCAGATGGTCACTGTCTGATGTACGCATGCAATGTACATGTCAACATCTGAGATGTATTTCCTAGGCTCCCTTTAAATTCATGGAAGAAAAATAAGTATTTTGAGGGACCTAAATAAGTATAATTTGGTCTGCTGTAGGTACATGCTTATGGATGAGGTCAGTCATTCTTTAATTCCTTTTCATTGCCTCAAAAGTGGCCAAGAGTGAACAGTTAAGATGTAGATGTCTACCCAGTAAATGTCTACACATGGAGAGATGAATCCTCACTGCAGTGTCCACCGCATCTTGTTAATCACATTCATGGAAAAATAACTGTGAGATGTGGGTACTTAGATGATATATGTACACTATTTATGAGGTGTTTTCAAAACATCATCTTTCTTAATTGCTTAGATAATCATAGTAATGCTATGCTTTATTGTCATCTTTCCAAACATCACTGTAAATTATTGTGAAGCAACATCTGAGCTTCTCATAGCTATAGCAATTAAGTTGAGCAGAATTCTAAATGATAGAGGTAAATTTACAAAAATTGACAAGAATATTTTAAAGCTTTGTCTACAGCACAGGTTATTCCTGGATGTCAGCTTATCCAATGGCATAAATACTGTTTTACAACTGTCATTTTAAAAATCTTAGATATGCTTATCTAAGACTAAGTATTGTGTCAGTTGTTTGTTTATCATCATTGACTGTTACAGTAAATGCTATTTAAAATCTACTAATTCTGGAAAATATTTAATCTTCTAAGCTTAAAAGGGTAAATAATGTCCAATAAGAGGCATTGGAGATCCCGACCCTGGTAGCAGCTTCTCACAGAATCTCTTACTTGATTTTTTTTTTTAACACCTATATCTGAAACAGGAGGAAATGGCCTGGATTAGTGGAAGGACCCTGAGCAAGACCTTGAACTGGTTTGATTCAGTCTGGCGATTTGCGTGTAGAACTTCAGGACATCATAGGCTTCAGAAATCAAAGCAATCACAGCCTGATGTCTAATTTGACCAAACTAGCATCTGCATTTGGAATGTTTTTTCGTCACTATTCATCTTTAAGACACTTGATAGTTCAGGAAGACAACATTTTTCAGTACTGTCTTTTCCAAATTTGGTCCTCCCCTTTATTAATGTTTTTTGCTACCTCTAAGCACTAGACATGGATCTGCTGTGCACAGGTTGCTTTTTGTGCACATGTGTCCTGGTTTCGGCTGGGATAGACTTAATTTTCTTCCTAGTAGCTGGTATAGTGCTGTGTTTTGGGTTTTACTATGAGAATAATATTGATAACACGCTGATGTTTTGGCTCTTTCTAAGTGGTGTTTACACTGGTCAAGGACTTTTCAGCTCCCCATGCTCTGCCAGGTGCACAAGAAATGGGGGGGAGCACAGCCAGGATAGTTGACCCAAACTGACCAAAGGGCTATTCCATACCATACGATGTCATGCCCAGTATATAAACTGGGGGAGTTGGCGGGGCGGTAGCAGTCGCTGCTCGGGGACGGGCTGGGCGTCGGTTGGCGGGTGGTGAGCGGTTGTATAATTATTTTTTTTTTCTTTTCCCTCCCTTGGGTTTTGTTCCTCTCTCTCTCTTGTTGTTTTCCTTCTCATTACAATTCATTATTATTATTACTATTATTTTGTTCCAATTATTAAACTGTTCTTATCTCAACCCACGAGTTTTCTTACTTTTGCTCTTCCGATTCTCTCCCTCATCCCACCGGGGGGGAGTGAGCGAGCGGCTGCGTGGTGCTTAGCTGCCGGCTGGGGCTAAACCACGACAACATGGAAATGGAGGCCACCACAAACCCCTCTGCAGAAGGCCAGTTTGCTGTCAGCCGCCAGCAGGCAGATGGCCCCTCCGTTCCCTCACCGTATTATGAGGAAGAACCATGTGTCAACTCCAAATAGACTGGCGCAGTGTGTGGCCACAGCTGGAGGAGTCATTTGAAGCAGTTCAGGTGCCAGGAGCTGCCTCCGCACGGGGGCCGGGGGTCTGCTGTGCTGGCATCCAGCCTGGGAGAGCAGCTGTGGGGGCTGTTTCTCAGCCCCACCTCCTGCTCCCCCACTGGCTGCACATGAATACTTGGTCCTTCAACCTGTGCTTAGCTGCCTTGAAGCCTTTTCGTTGCATCTTGTGTTTCAAACAGTAATTTTTTACCTGTAAGAATAACCAGGCTCATTTCATCAACATTTCAAAAAATCCATATACATTTTTGTCAAATTCTATAGAATCTTTTGTGAATATGTTATCAATATGTTATTGAGATTACTGTCTCATCCTTCAGTGTGCAATGACTTAATATCATATTGTTGCATGTTCTCCAATCCAGCCATGAATTTAGGCCTTCCTCATTTTCTCCCAGGGTTTCCAAAAGTGCAAGGTTATTGCTACCCTATACGATCTGAGTATGCCATGATAGCTGTTGAGCTGTGCATTAAAGGATGCTATTAGTCTCATTTTACGGAGTGAGGAAGTGAGTCATAGAGATTGCAGCACAAGGTTTACATGAATTTTGGTGCCCTGAGATGATGAGGACGTGTGGTTTTTTCCCAGCAGGTTTAGCATGGGATAGCAGCACTCCAGATGTTCAAAGCACAGCTCCTGTTGACGTTAGTTCCAGGTCTGAGAGCACACTAGCCCACAAATCAGGGACCCAAGAGGAAAACACAGTTGTGATCACTTTTATGATCACTATGAGTTATGGGGTAAAGACTACAAACATGATATTTCTTCCATCGTACTGTCTCAGGGGAGGAGGAAGCTGGGGCGGTGGATCTTTGTCCTGCCCAGGACAACCATTACAGCAACAGGCCAGCCAAAAGCAATGGTCAACATGATTTGAACCAGTGATGTTATAAGTACCAAAATAAATGTAGCACAATACCACCAACTGCCACTTCACTGCTCAGCCTTCTGGGCAAGGACTCACTAAGCCCACTTGGGAACCACAGACTGGAAGGGGTTTATCGCTATACCAAGTGCCTGCTCTCCTGGCGTCTTGCATATGGCCTTGGCAGACGTGACCCCATCCATAGAGGACCCAGCAATGCAAAATTATCGCATGGCCTCTGGAACCCTCTTCTTCTCTGTTCTTCAGCATGCAACTCCTGCTCTCACCACAGCCCCTCTCTCACCTACTTGTCCCCCAGGACTCTCTGATCTCCATGTGTATGTCCTCGCTTTCTGGGCCTGGCTGGGAAGAGGGAAGATGCTACCAGTCAGGGGAGGGGGGTCACAGCCCAATTGCAGCCCTCTGCATCTTCCCTGGCTGGGGAGGAGAGGCTGGTCTGATAGCATTGTCCTTCCCACACCAGAGAGAGACAAGCAAGCTGGAGATCAGAGTAAAACAGGTCTTGACACCCATGCAGTGAACCAGTTCCACTGAGGACTGCAGTGAGCTCTGCAAAATGGTTCAATTTAAAAATTATAGATAATGACAAAGCTTTTTTTAAACACCTTTTCCCTATCCAGCCATACCTGTAGTTCTTGGTTAGAAGGGGAATATATTCCACCTTTTAGTGAGGAGGGCACATAGTCAGCCTGTTCTCAGCATGAGCTGTGGGATGGTACACGTGCATAGCCCACATTTGCGCAGGGGGAGCCCACGCTCGCATGGTGACACATTCTGGGGTGTCAGGCTGGTCAAGCATGCTGAATGAAGGCATCACTTTCAGAAATATTTAGCTCCGGATCATAACTGACCTCAGAGTTTTACAGGCTTTTAGGGTTTGAAAATATTTGATTTGCTTCTCATGGTGACAGTAAAGGTCACTTTTGTTTTACAAAGGTGGCCTCTTTGTCAAATTTCCGAATCATGATGGTGTAAGAAATGCTCACCAGTGATTTTCAGCGTGGGGAACAGAATGTATTTCCCCCCAGCCTTGTTCTCAGAAATGACTAAAGTCTGCTCTGACATTCACTCCTCCCTCACCCTGCTCCTTTCCAATGAAACAACCTACTGGAGTTTACCATTTTCTGTGCTTGATGGGAACTGTCAAACAACCCTAAAATAGGCATTATTATCGACAGCTATTATATCCAAGGCAGCTTACTCCACTAATGAATAAGTATCCATTCTCCTTCCACCTGCAGATACACTACCTGCCATTAGTGACTATCACAAACCATGCAACACGTTCCTGTGGGCAGGACCTTAATTATTTCCCTCAGTTTGCCCTCGTATCTCCTTAGAAAAATTGCCAATATAATCAGTTATGGCTGAGTTGGAAGTCTGCTGATTTGGAAGGAAAGACTCGTTAAAGGGTCTTTTAAGAGATCGGGCACGCTGCAGGTGTAGAGTTAAAATTAATGGCATCTGCGCTGAGGTGTGCAGTAGCTGTGATAGCTGTGACATATGTAGCGCAGCTGCATATTACACAGCGGTGCAGTCACCCCACATCACGTGTCCGGGGTGTGTGTCATCCTCAGCAAGCTTTATCCGTGGAGAGAAAAAGGGCTGACAGTAAGGCTGTCCCAGCAGTTGCTTAAGGCATATAGGATTGGAACCACCCCTAAGGTAGTACAGTTTTCTAGCAAAGTCTAGTTTACATTACAAGGAAGAAAAAAAAAACAACACCAAAAACCATTTCTTTAATATTTAGCAGTTGCCTTGAACTTGTCTGAGCACAGTAACTTCAGTGATTTTCTGGACTGACAAAGTATATTTTCTCTGGAGCTCATTACAGAGCTGGGCTGTCAGAAACAAAGAAGTGGCTTTATGTAAAGACTTGAAAGAAGAGAGGGCAGAGGGTTTGCAAGCCAGCTCAAGAAAGGCATTCAATGCACAGGGGCCACTGAAGAAGAAGCTGCAGAGGTAGTTGCAAGAGAATTTAGCACATAAAAATATGTGCAACGCTACACAGAGCGTGTATATGTAATATTCATAAGACTGTCTTTTAGACGCACTCTTCCTCTAGATTTTGAAGCTGTCTGAAATCTGCAGACTTTCAAACCACTTAAATATAATAAAGCCTGCACTGATTATATCATGATTGCTGACATTTGGTGTCTGTCAGTCTGAAATAACTTTTCATCCTTGCTATAATTTCCTCTAAAAAGCAAAGCAGAGTCAGTGATTTTCCACAAAGCTTTCTCCGAACAGCTCCTGCCTGAATGCCTTGGTGGTTTCTTTCTGAGGTCAAAGACTATTGCCCAAAAGCTTTTCTTTTCTCCCCACTTTTACTGCATTTGTTTGTCTGGTACTTCTGTGTCTGATGCTCTTGACTGACAAACTGGAGTGCTACCTGTGTATAAAAGAATGTTATTAAAAAATCTTAAAAAGATCCTATTAATATTTTATTAGCATTTCTTTTCTTCCTGAGACTGAATGACAGCTTACCCAAGATAGCTGATTTTAATTATTTTTTTCAACCTGTATTCCTCTTGTCACTGTCTCTTCCAGCATCAATCCAGTCAGATGTTTTTCTTTATTATTACCATAAGGCCTCAACAGCCTATAATTACTCTAAAGAATTTCTTATCTTTTATTTCTGAAGCTTAGATTTTCCCTTCTTTTAATTTTCTTTTTTTTTATATATATAGATATATTTTGGTAAGATCTGTAATTAACCTTGCAGCTGTTGATAGTCTGCTCGAGTCTGTAACTATTACACTTTGTGTAGCTTCTTTCTGTCCCCACCCCCTCCCTTCTTTTCCTGCTTGACTGTTTGTGAAGGGCTGGTTACGGTAATGATATTCCTGTCTTCAAAGTGATGAACAAAATGTATACAACAAATTCCCTTTGGAATTGCTTTGCCGAATCCATTTTTAATGCTAAGATAATTAAAAGTCCTGCTCTTAATAGCACACAGTGCACATTTCCACACATTTCCAACTTGCAGTTTCCTAGGATTTGCCAAGGATGGGCGATGCAGAGATGGCTGGGTGGCAGTGTCCATGCAGCAGCCTCTGCTCCTCTAGAAGGAAAGCAGCAGGTGACCTACATCGGCTTTGATCTGGGAGGGTGCCATGCCTGAGCTGACAGAAACCAAATACAAATAATTGCATAGCATACATGACTATACTGCTTTCCCTGGAAATGAATCTGTGCCTTCCACTCGAGAGATGGAATTACAGAAACAGGAGAGAAATTGTTTCAGATCTGTGATGAAAAATATATAATAAGGCTACTCTCGAGGTACCTTGCCTTGTCATTAGATATAAAAAGATTCTTTCAGGATACTGCATTAGTTTCCTAGAATTATGACTTGTGAGTAGGGCTAAACGCATATGCACTGTTTCCATGATAATGGTCCTTTCTTATATTTTTACAGAGGTACACCTGCCTTGGGCAGACTCATTGTCATCATTGTGCTTGTAACATCTCCAAGAGATTTCTTCTTGAAAAGAAGAAAACTACACCCAAACAGAACACGTGAGAAACATATTTAATGAAGGTATTGTTTCAGCATTTTAAGACTTCGATTTAGCCTTTTCCATGGACTATTAAGAGAAAGTCTCTCCTCCAGTGATGGAGAAACCACGGAGAGTTGTATATCATCAGTACTCTCAAAGGCTTCTACAATGACCTCCACCATGACATGCAGAGGTCACCTATTTTATGAGTCAGAGATCATTCAGGCCTCTCAAAACCTCAGGTGTGAACCCCTGAGAAGAGATTATGGATTTTGAAGTGGTACATGTCATGATTTTAAGCTGTGTTCCGCAGCACAAAGACAGAACTGAACCTCCTCTGCTTGTTTAATTCCTCCTTGTGTCACATGCGAAATAAATCAGTACCCAGTTCTTTGGATTGCTGTGGATTGCTTCCTAACCTTTAGAGCTCATGATAAAAAAGACACTTGATGTAAAAGACATTCTTAAGGGCAGTTGGCATGGGACTTGTATACTAACCTAATTCATTATTTGTTTCACTGGTTTGGTTTCAACATCTCATCTTCTAAGAGTCCTTGGTAAGGAAAATCAGAGGTGGGAGAAATTAGAACAAGGGGCAAGAGGCACCTTAACTACCTTTAGCTGTTTACCTGCAGCCAAAGCTGGTGGCCTGCGTTCACCATACTGACGCTGAAGAGAAAAGGGCCCTTTCAAAGAGAAATTAATCCCATCCTAAGATAAGTGCCTAAAACAGATGAGTGAATTTGCTTCTAAAGATGCCTGTCTTTCTCCAAGGATTACTGTGTACATCTTGAATAAGAAGCACAGATTAAACACTTAACTTTTCGGCAGGTAATTTTACATGTGGTGAGCCTTTCCCATGCAACTAAGTGAGAAGCAGTGTTGAAATTTAGCTGGCTTGTCTGTACCCGAGTACTCATATCACTGACATTTATATATTCCTGAAACAATAATAAGCATAAAGATCTCTCAGTGAACATTTGAGAAGTCCTTTGAAAAGTATCCCAAACAGAAAAAGCAAAATTAAAATTACCCAATGTTGCAAAAAAATTCTTTTCAAAATTATTTTAAAAAGCAGACTGAGCAAAATCCAAGAGCTCTGTTTTAAACAGAACAGCTCTCTGAGCAGTATTTGCTGTACTCAGCAGTTCGTTTCAATACACACAGTCTTCGGGACTATAAAAGAAAAAAGTAACTACAAAAAATCCCATCATAAGTTACATCTCAACATGTGTCAGGCAGCAAATTCATTAGAGTCTAGCACTTCTGCCTTACTGTATCTCAGGAAACAGGAGTCAGTTGAAAGTCTAACTGTATTCAGGTTCATGGTAACCCACAGTGGAGATAAAAATTTCTTCTATCGCAGTACAGACATAAGGCTACACTACACTTCATTGCATGGTGCTGCTCTGTTAAGAAATCTAGCTGCTCTCTCTCTCCCCCCTTTGGTTCCTCTCCATAAACCTTGTCAAATGCCAGGACATGCTGTGGCAGTCAAAACACTTGAATTCTCTCCTTTAGACTGGGCCCATATTGGATGTGAAACCATGATGTTCAGTCGTGTGCTTTGTGGTATCAGGAAACTCTTGAGAAGTCTGTAGCAATGGTACGTAGTGATCAGACAGTGTCCTTGAAACCAAAGCATTGTTCATGTCAACTAACAAGAATTAACTTCTTAAAGCAAAATGCAACAAGATGAGGAATTCAAAATGGCAACTGGAATGCATTTCTGTCTTGCCAAATTCCTTCCATACTATCCTGGTTATTAGTCCAGGTACCTCTGGCTCTCCTCTCCCTTCCTCCCCCAAGTGGTTACCTGTCTGAAAAAGCACTTTTACTAATTCAGGCAGGATTCTTTTCTTTGTCTGTGTTGAAACACCTTTCCTGCCCAGGTCCAAACTGGTTTTAAGAACAGCTGACATCAGTGAAAAAATTGTCAAATCTAACAGTTTTGGCATTGTCAAAAAACAGGTACAGTCAATTAAATTATCAAGTAGCAGGTTGAAAACAAACCAAAGGAAGTACTTTTTCACATGGTATGTAATTGAATTGTGGAACTCATTGACAGAGAATGTGGTGAAAACCCAATGAATAAATGTTTTTAAGAAGGAACTAGGCAAGTTCATGGAGGACAAGTTCACCCGTGGCTACTGAATGCAAGGGTCAGATTTGACCTTTCCTTGAGCACTACTGACAACAGTCAACAGCAGCTTCCTGAAGTGGATGGGTTCTTGTTCTGGCTCAGCGTGGCCAGTCTTATTTTCTTCAGTCCCTTAAGTGTTTGATGAAATATGACTATCCTGAGCCATTCTTTTCTTTTCTGTCTATTTTTCCAGACAGACCCTAGTGGGTTTAAACCTGTGCAGAAAACACCTCATATGTACAATATGTATCAGTTTTATTCCAATCCACCAGCTCCCCCTTTATTGTCATTTTACAGTCTGTTCATTGAAGTCTTTGCATAAAAGCTCTAGCCCAAGCTGACTGGAAAGATTATTTGCTAGGTATATCAGTAAAGATATGAACAATAATTTGAGGCATCATGCTTGGAAGAAAGACGCACCTCATCTATTGCCATGATTGCAGAAATTATATTAATATTAATTGCAAAGAAAAATCACAGATTGCACTTAGACAGTGCCAAGTTTCAAAGAATCAGAGATGGAAAAGACCAATTGCATTTTTGGCTGCAAGGCAGGCTCAGTGTAGGATTGCTCCTTGATGTTAATTTTCCATTGTTTCGACCATTTCTCCTGGTGAACTACTTTGCATGCAGAGAGTGAAATGTGAAAGAAAAAAAATAAAGTGCTTGAATCTGTTGCTACACTTACATTAAAACATTAGTTATTAGTGGGTTTAGAAATATTAGTTTTATCTTACCTATTTGGCAGGAGAATTCTTTGGAAAAGCTGAGAAGCGGATGGAGACTATGACAGCTTAGTCTGCTGAACCATGATCTTCATTTTCCTGACTCCAACTTTCAGAGCCATAAGGAGACATAGTCTGCTGTCTGAAAGATCATCCTTGTCCAATTTTGCCATCACCAGTACTGCAATGAAAGCAAAATGTATATTAATTACTGACAGATTACAATATGTCCATTTTCCTAAGTATTTTTCTACGTGGCTTTTGTGAATATATGTCATTACAGTGTTTCATGGTTCCTAACTATTCTAGTTCTTTTTAACATGGATCTTTGCCCACTGAGAGCTGGACTGAAGTACCATTTTCATTTTCACCTGTATCTCCATTTTCAGTGTTCTGGGGACTCCAGTTAATTCCTCTTTTTTCTTTTCTCCCAAGAAGCCATTAAAAGATTAAAAAAAAAACCAAAAAACAAAAAAACCACCAAAAAACTAGGAGAGGGAAAAAAAACCCACCAAAAGGACTTTAAACATGTGTTATACGTGATAGTAACAGCTGCAGCCCTGTTGACAATATAATACCACTGCAATCCCCAGGATATAACTCAGATACTGAATTTCAGACTGCAGAAGAATGGTGCTTGAAGATTCTTGAAAAGAATTATGTTTGGGCCCACTGGAAGGGGAAAGAAAGTTTACGTAAAACAAAGAGGAAGTACGCTGGTGGTCCAGTGCAGAAACTGCAAATACAGACTGATAAAAAAAAGAAAAGTTAGTACACCCACAATAAACACATTCAGCTGATACGCACGCTTTTTCTGCTATTATCTTAAGTTTTCAACGTTTATTTGGTTTTAGTGCTATTAGGAGCTGAAGCACATGGTGAAGGCTGTTGCTTTTGTATTGATATGCTGTTAACAAGCAATGAACACATGCTAATATTAGAGTAATGGCAGGAAGAAAAATAGTATCAATGGTGTAACTGAAGGATATTGAGAGAACAAGACCCTTTTTTTCTTCTTTTCTTCCTTTACAATAAGCAAATGTCAAGAGCAGTTGCAAGGCAACTTTTAATCCTTTTTGTCTTCTTTAATTACAGGGTTATTTGCTTTCAGAAAGAACTGATTATAAAACATACCTACTTCAAGAAATAAAACCATAGACCTTGTTCCAGCTTCTACTGTGAATGAGAGTTTCCACTCTGCTAATACTACCCCCAAAAAAAAATTCTGGAGCAAATTAAGCCAATTTGTTTACAGTATGATATCTGCTTCTTAACTTCTGCTAAACCCGCTAGTTTTATGGAATAAACAGTTCTTAGAAAAGATAAGAAACTCTGTATTAACTCCTTATCCCTAGCAAAGTCTGCGGTGTTCAATCTCCTCATTACGCTTGCATATAAGAACATACACAACAGCAGAGCCCTGCCTGGGAGCAACACCTGGGTCCACACTGCTGAGCAAAGGCCAGCTGGAGGCTCGTCACATTACCTACCTCCTGGGACAGCCCCAGGGCTGACCATGAAGACTGGCTCATGGTCCCAAGGGAAAAGTTCAAGTGCAGTCTGTCCCCCGTAGAGCACTTTGAGCAACACCCTCTTACCCTGTGAGTGCGCCCTGCTATTCTGTGCCTGATCCGATGGCAGCCCTATCACCTGCTCATCACAAGTTCGTCCGAATTGACCCTTAGAAAGGTCCCATTTACCTATCAAAGGACAGGCAGAGTTTCTGGAAATCTTTGTTCAGCCTTCCTATACAGGAGATGCAAACACACCTGGTGGGATTTGTTGCAGCCTAACCTTGAGCTCTTGCAAAGGGGATGAGCTCGTAGCAGAAGGCTCTTGTTTGAGTAGCAGAGAGAAACAGACTCATCTGACTCATCTGACCTATTTATATGTCTAGTTTAAGATGAAGTGAATCACACCATGGAAATAATATTCTCTGAAGGTATTGTAAAGAGGTTTTGTCCAGATATTAATATCAACATTGTATATTTTTATCATTGGCCAGACAAATCCTGCACAAGAAGCTAGGCTTCAGCAGGAACCCAAAATTCATATCTTCACCAAATGTAGATGTAGCCAATCCCAAAGATTTACCTCCCAGTTTAAGCAACAGAAGCAGAAACACAGATTGAGAGAGGTTTAACAGTGTAATGTTTCTGTGCATCGTTCATTGCTGTCCCATCAGTGATGCTAGTTGTTACAGAGCAAGTGAAAACAGTATCCAGAATGTTCCCAGGCAAGAAAGCAAGTGACTGATGTTCAACTGGGCTGGTGAAAATAATAAAACAAGATCGCATGTGACAGAAAATCAGGACCTCAGAGTCAAGCACTAGGCTCAGTGCATCCCAGATCCCACTGACTGTCAGAATACCCCGTATTTGAAAACCGTTTTAATATGTCATTACACATAGTTCTCCCTTGCCTCTCACTTGAGTTACATGGAACAATCAGAAGTGTGAAAGGGGACAAAAGGAAGGAGAAAATTCACTGAAGGTTTCCACTGTTCAGGAAAGAGATAGGATGAAAAGCTCTGTCAGTTTGCCTGTAAAACAAGAGTACCAGAGTAAGAAAGGAACATCCATAGACACTCACAATCAGTCCTGCAGCAGTGGTTGAACAAAATCTGTCTTATTTCAAACAGGAATGGACTGTCAACACTCACATCACCAGTTCCTACATTTTAACTGAAGGACAGTTGTGGACAGCTGAATTGTGGTAACTTAACCTGCTATAGCGAGCTATTTTGGATGATTTTGACCTGTCTCTTCTTTAGAGATAGTTGGGCTGCAGGACAGACCAGAGAAAACAGGCAAGATCCTATTGGGCAAAGCCCCTAGGTATTCAGAGAAATTGGTAAATGTATATATTTATTTGCATAGAGAGCTTCCCCAGCACCATTTACTAGTTCTATAAGGGGAGATTCCTCTACAGATGGGGGAGGTTTTTGGCACAGAATAAATATGTGGGAGTGCCCATGGTCTTTCAGTTGAGCAGTGCTGCTCAGAGATGTTTTCAGAAAAGATTCAGCTTCCTAAATGGTTCTATTATAATATAGCAATAATTGTTACCTGTTTTAGTAAACAGTCATTTCAGTCATTTACCCTTTTTCTCCAAGTTTAAAAGTTGCTTCTGACTCAGGGCATGGCTGCACACAAAACGTGTACCTCTTCAGACAGAACTACAGGTACTAACACCATAGGGAGGACACAGCCACTGTGAGAAAAGAGACACCTATGTGATCCTAACTTCTTCCTTATTAGTGAAATGAATGAGTATACCAGTATAAACTTATACACACAAAGCAAGAAAATCTCAGCTCCTGGGTGACAGATATGGCCAACTCTATAGGTAACCACACTGACTCTGAAAACATTCAGAAAAGATTTGGTCAGTACCTGGAAATATATTATAGAGGAAATATGGAGTTCTCTTAAAAACAGGGTTGTTCGTGTGTTTGTTTCATTTTTCTCTCTTCACTATTCTCCTTTTCCCGCTGCTGCAGAGAATGGTGGTGAATGTTCTAACTGAGTCACACTTGCTGCCCTGTTGGCCTACATAGAGCAATTTCTATGGAAAATAAAATAACTGACACATAATTCTTCACATCTCAGCTAGGTCAAGCAACCCAAACAGTCATAATAAATCAAATTATTCTCTTAATCCTCAGAACTGTCAGATATTTGAAGCCAAGTAGCCTCCTTTTGTGCATGCCAGCTGTACAAAGGGATACCTTTTTATCTAAATGGTCAGCAAGTGTAAGCAAAAAGAATAATTTTATAACAAATAATTACATAACAAATTTGCTCTTATTCTTTCACACTACTTTAACCTCCAGTAAATATAGGGTTTACCCTGAAGTATTTATTTTGCTTTCATTGGTAGTTGAGCCTGAGCTTGGGCTGAATGGACTGCAAAATCTTGCCAACACGTAGTAAATTCAAACATAAATCATAGCTGGGGAAATGCTCAGGCAAGCTTAAGCTTGTCTTTCAGGGAAGAAGCTTTACAAGACTGAACTTGTAATAATGTTCATCCCTTCTTGAATTATATTTCCACCTTTTTTTTTCTTTTTTTTTCTCCCAGAGAATAGTTAAGTTGCAATTTTAATGCTTTTTGTGAGCTTCTGGAAATCAGTATCAGAACATTATTTACATCTTCAAGCCAAACTGTGTCTGGAGAATTTCAATCACATAATTTTTATGAGATTCTACAAACCGAATGCTGAAAAGTCTTCTGTGGCACTTTTTTCTCTAAAGCAGAGCAGGGAGCAGAGGGGAGGGGAACACTGAGAAAAAGAGAGAGAAACTTTGCACTGCAAATGCATATTTCAGTTTTCAGTATTAATAACTCCTCAGTGCATCTGTATTAACATGGTATCCTTGCTGTAGATTTGATTTAGAATAGCTTTATATATAAGCTATGCTCTGATACTGAATTTTATTTCACAGAATCCATGCTTAATCTGGCCTTAATGAAAAAGAAATGTTAGTAAATGGATAGTAAGATGTACAGGCTATTCTCTAGAGCTGTGGAGGGTGTTTCATGCCTCATACACAGTACAAAGGAGAACAAAAATTTGTATACACATATAGCAAGCATGCAAATCACGAATCTGAACTAGAAGAAATGCAGCAACAATCTCAAAAATTGAATTTAAGAGGGGAAATTAGCAGTATCATGTTGATGGATGTAAAAGAGATGTGATAAAAGCCACCATTAAATTGTTGGTTTAACATAAAGTAATCATTCTAACATGAACAAGTTAGTAGTAGTCATGGCAGATCCTAAGAGCACAGACTATGCCACATTCATCCCATCACCATTTGTATTATTTGTGTGAAGAGAATGGCTAACAAATCAGCCAGGCGGAGAAAACAGCTTGAGAATGTCCAGGTGCTTTGTCATTCTCAAAGAACTTTCACCCTACATTTTATTAAAGTCATATGGCCTGCTAATGGAAGCAAGGTAAAGTTGCAAACCACATTCTCTTCTTAAGTAATCTTTCCAATCCCATTAAAGTCAATGGAACTGCATGGAGCAACGAAAAGCAAAATTTGTCCTTATATATCCCTCCAGGACCAACCTAGCGAGCAGCAGAGATGAAGTCCTGGAAGAGATTAAAGCTGTATGTCTTTTCCAGGTAGGGCCTGACTGGATGGATTCAGATCAAATCTTGCTACTTCTACTTTTTTCTGTTAAGCTGTTTGATTTTGAAGTAATTGATGAGCCTGTCTGACTACTGATATATTAAAACTGGCAGCAATATCTCAGAATGGGTTATCTTTTATTGAAGACCAATAAAAACTAATCACTGTAAGTGGGTGTGGGTAAAGATCAGAACAATGGGAATCTCAATGTCTCTTAACAATAATGGTTGATATTTTACATCTTCAATCAAAATATTGCACAAACATTAACTAATTAACCACTGCAGTGATGCTACAGCTTGGTAAGTCCTATGCATTTAGTTTTCAACTGTATTTGCCTTTTTATAGCTGAGAAAACCAAAACACAAACAAACCATATATTATGCCCAGCATTGCATGACCCAAGTGTTTCCATTATCTTTGGATGAAAGGTCTTACTATCATTCACCCCCATGACAAAACAATGGATTTCAGGCTGGATTTGCTGCAAGTTCATCTGGAGCATGGAAGAGAGGAGTTCATGCAACTACACCCTCAGTCCTGTCTACCTTCCCACGTAGGTGCCTGAGACAGTCGTAAGGTGGATTTGTGACATTACTGTCGTGACCTTGTTGTCTTATGTGCAGTTTGTAGGTTTCTTAGTTTTCTGACTTATGACTCATTAGGTGCATGAAGTTCTGTCCCCAAGTACATACAAACCATAATGCTGCCAAACAGCTCATTTAGTGCCTAGGTTGTGTCAGGGTCTTCCCTGCCTGTGTTGACTGGGAGGATTCACCTGGTACTCCACGACAGACAGCAACTGCTATTCTGAACAAAACTACAACTGGGCTCTTATTTCATACAGTATGTCATAAACTTGGGTTCAGTTCCTTCTGCTGGGGATTAAAACTTATTTTTCTATGTTCCATATGAATGCTATAAACAGTAGGCTATAAGCAAGGGGTGAAGATACTTCCAATGGTTTGGTACCTTCTGTACCACCACATCCAGGAGGATAATGTTGAGCCTAAACCTCCATTTGGCTCATTCCATGTTCCCCTTTGGTGTCTTGCTCCCTCCCATCATCTACATGACAGATATCCTTATTCACTCCCAAAATGACACAGAGGAAAACAAAGTAATCTCCCAGAGGAAAACAGGGTACAGAAGAGAGAATTACTCTAAAGACTAATTCCGGGAGACAACTTAGATATAAATGTCACTAGATTTCACATCCTTCTCTTGAGGGTCTTCTAACCCTAACCCCACAAACCCTGAACTCTCCTGTACTCCCAAAAAACTATACCACATAGGTCCATACACTTATGACAGACTCCATGATTTGAAAACACAACTCTAGTGGGTTGCTAAACTGTCTTTGCTTTACTCAGACACCTTGACTTTCACTGTTGAGAAGCCCTGTTGATTAAGTTACATAGGATCAAGAACCAAGATGATGGGGTATTTATCTCTACTCATGGGGGCCAGGTCAGGATCAAGCCAAGCAATACAAATAAAAAGCCAGCTCTGCAGCTTTCAGTCATCCTGTTATCCAGTGAAGCTGCTTTAAATTTAAGAAAAGGAAGTCTGCATATATGACGAACAGTGTTAATTGTTGACCTGGAACAGATTATCACATATCTGCATTATGCCAGGTTGCAATGGATGTCTGGTTTCTGAGACTAGAGATGACAGTGGAGCCCCTCTGCTTGTCACCCCAGTGATTGGGAGCCAGGGCTTCTCACCAGGCTCACAGACTCCGGCCACTTCCTGCTCTCGCAGCTTACTCGGTCTTCAAGCAAGGGAAGATGGATACAATCAATAACTCTTCCTCCAGATCTTCTCCATGAGCTTTCTTCCCAGACGTGGTCTCCAGAAATGGCCAGAGGGTCTGTCAGATATGCGGTGTTGCTATCACCAATATATTCAGAGGCATTGACCAGTAGCAGTGGCCTTTCCCTAAGCAGTCCTTCTGGGATTGCCAAATAAATAATCTAATTCAAGTACCCACGCACAAAGTTACAAAGGTTTACTGTGGATCCAATGGAAGAAACTCTTCTGGGAGGCTGGGTATGGACAACAGTGCAACAACTTGTGTGTCTCTAGGTGCTGATGTACTTGCTTTTAGTAATTTTACAGATACATCTGAAGGTGAAATCCTGACCCTGACTGCCATTTCCATTGCTAGTTACTATCCAGCCCCAAACACTATGGCCACCATCATCCAGGCAAATTCTTCTGGAGGATGTACTCACAAGGTACACGGATCCCAAAAGCTCATTGATGCATAGCTCAGGTGCTAGAATACAAGCTGTGCGGAGAGGATGCGTGTCACTACCCCGTTTTAAAAGAAGCAGAAGGGAATGAACTGGCAGTTGTTGTTGGTAGTCCATGGTCCTCCTTTCCTATTAGTTTTTTCTGCACCTTGAGTAGGAAGCTACAGAAGGAGCCAACAGCCTTTCTTATGTTTGCTCCTTCTTTCCCCAATCCCTACTTTCCTAGAAGAGTTCCTTTCAACCACTGCTACCACCAAAGAAGATGCTCTCTCTTTACCCCATACATGAATTTACCAGTAAGGCAGCCTTGACCAGAGCAGGTAGAGGCATACGTACCTCTTTTTTCTTCTTCTTTTGCGTCAACAAGATACCTCTTCAGCACAGTGGTGAGCAGGAGAAGGCCTTTCTTTAAACTATGGTCAGGCTGATCACTTATCTATTTCTACATCAGACTGGACTCCCATTTAAATTATTCCACATATACATATTTTAAAATATATTTATGTTTAATGATCATTTGGTCATTCTAAATGATGTGCCCATCAGAGGTTGGGGTCTTTGCATATTTTTCTTTCTCACAGGCACAGTGTGGAGGACACAGACTGTCTTAGTGTCTCATATCTAGGTAACAAGGATATGAGAGGGGAGCAATTGCTGAAAGGTACTGGCTGCCTGCATAGGGAATTTAACTGTTTGACCTTATAGGGGGTTTTCATTTTGCATGCCTGACCCTGTTGTAACCCCACAAGTATTGTAGATGAGAAAGACTGGGCTCACAAGAGTAGTGGATGCTTTAAAGAGATATCATGGTTTATTGCATAGGTGTGTGAGGGAAGACAAATGTGAATTCATGTATTTATTTTTTAATAGTTGTGAGGATTGGGAGAACTAATTTACACTTTATCTGTGTGGTATTTTATAATAGGGAGATGTGAGAGGAGGACTCGGTAGAAACGTAATTCATATTTCTGTATTTTTTATGGAGGAGGAGTTGGAGGGTAAAGAAGTCTATCAATATTTTAGACTTTGTCTCTGTGAGGAAGATTTCAGAGAGGCTTGTTTATATCTTATATGTCATATTTGTGTACATTGTGTTTAGCAGCTGATTTGATGGCCATGAGGGTTAGAGCAATGTGCTTCTGGCTGTGCTTTGCTAGCCCTGCACTAAAGTCATGCTTTAACACTGAAGAGCACTAAAGAAAGCCTTTCAGCATGTCTGGCATGAAGTGCCCTAATACAGGACATCCCAGCACAGAACACATACATGGGACACTGCACCACCACACACTGTGGGAGGACACAAATGTGGAAAATGATGTGAGCTGAGAAGGCTTATGTGCAAAGAGACACAAAAGGGCTGTGCTATAGCCATCAAACAAAGATTTGTGTCATTAGTATGCCACATGAACAAAGCTAGTCCTGTCCAGAAGGTAATGTCATTGAACAGTACAGACATGAGACACTCTGCCCTGGGGACCGGGGCTTCCTTCCTGGAATGATTGTGAAGGTATACCCTAAATGCCTTCTAGGTATACCTCTTATGGGTGCATGAAATGCCTTTTATAGATCTGTGTCTCAGTGCGTCACTCAGCATCACACAGTGGTCCTTGAGAAAACGGGAACTGCTCTAGACACAAAAAGTGTAAATTAACATAAGAAGCACTAGGCTGCCCTCTTTCTCCCCCATTTCACATGTATAACCATAAGTCAAAGAATGGGGAAAGTCAGTGGAGGCAGAAACCCTCATTTGGCTTTAAGTCCAGATTTTCTGTAAATATGTTATTGTATCTGTCTTAGTAATATGAGCTGAGAGGAGCTGTAGAAATCCATGAGGGGAAGCTCTTCCAAAAATGCTTTATTGCTTCAGCCTTCTAAACAGCTGGTTTCTTTCTGAGGAAAAGCTGACAACTACACCAGACTCTGTTGAATTATGTATTGTACATTTGGGGAGTAAGCTGCAATATGCAATGCAGTGAGCAAAGCTTTCCATATGCATTTGTCTAAGGATAAGACACAAATCCAAGTCCAAGAGGTGATAAACCCAGTGGTTTGTGTTCCAATCAGTTATAGCTGTGTTCAAAAATAATACCTTGTAAGTGCACATTAGGGGCAATGAAGCACAAAATTACACATGCAAATATAACTCAAGACACTGCGCCTTGTTGTTGGAAAAGGATTCTTCTCTTTTGTAAAAGACCACTGAAGAGTAGTGCTGTTTGCAGGGTTATTTTGCATTCTGCTGTCTAAATTATGACCCTTACAGACAAAGAGAGCAGGTGTAAGAAATATTTCACTCAGGTACAAGAGTGAGGTACAAGAGTGTTGTAGGACAACATTGAACTATAAATCCTTTGATTATGAGAAATATTCCTAATTATGAGGTTCACTAATATTCTGTAGCTGAAAAAAAAGTGAAGTTTGGCCCCTGACATTAGCAGTCATGTTCCGGAATATCAATACCAGCTGCTCTTCCAATAAGATAATTTTATACAGGTTATAGGTTCAGTGTCTTCATTCAATGTCAAAACCCCAGGAAATGGCAAAAAAGAAATGTCTTTGTCAACATCCTCCATGTAGGGTCACTCCACCTGAATGACAACCCAAACACTCTGCAACTTGCAAAGCTAAGGACAATAGATTCACCATTGTTGCTGGGATAGTAGACTGCCTCTACGAGCCTCCGGATCCTTCCATTTACACAAACAGATTCACAGCACTTAGCTCCCATACCCTGCCATGTACGTAGCACGATTCCTTGCCATGAAACATCTGGCCCTGAACTTTCTGACTCTAATTAACATTCTGTTTCCCCAAACTATTTTTCCTCACCCAGGGCATTTCTGAAATAAATTGCTGTTGCTCAGTAGTAAACGTAGGTACTTAATACCTATAAAGATGCCCGGTAAATTCAGCCTCTGGATATTCCCTTGAAAGGTGTAGTTCAGGTTAAGCATCTTCTCTGTGGGTGGTTAATTAGCAATAAACAAGTTGTCTTCTGCATGCTAACAGCAACAATATGTTAACACCTTTCCAGAAAAGAAAAAAAAACAGCCTCCTTCTTAATAGAAATTACTCAATATTGGGAATTTATTATTATTAATCCCCTCAGATGGTTGTAATGCTGATGACTCAGAGACACTGTAGGCTCTGCCCTGAAGAGCAGACTACAAGACCAGGGTTTTCTCATTGACAGAAGCTGCGTGTGTTCATTGAATTAAGAACACAACTGACTCAGTCCTAAGACAGGCAAAAAGAGAGTGGATGATTGACAGCAAGTTTGGAAAAGGGTCCAAAACATGGGTGCAATGTGAACAAAAGCATTGAAATGAGAGGAAGAAAGACTGACAACAGAAGAAGAAGGAGGTGAGATATTAACAGCATCAGGGAGGAGACTGAGACTATGAATGGACTGATCTAAGGGGATTCTGCTCTGTATCAAAGATGAGCTGCTGACCCAGAAATATTAAAATGGCACTAGATATGACTCCATTCCCTAGTTTTACACTTTCTTTAAGATTACATTTGGAAGTGGATACCTACTAATTCAGAGGAGTTTGGACACAAGGGTAAGAAAGAATTGGAAGGCTGGCAGCCTCAGACAGCACTTTTAAGTTTTGCAGAAAGAAAAAAGTCACCAGTAAGAAGGGAATTCCTGGCTGTAATCACCTCTACTGCCATTCAGCTGTTACCTGGACAGGGTATCACATGTGAAGATGAAAGTCACAAAATCTGACAAATTAACAGGAGTATCAAAATAACAGATAGATAAATCCATAATTTTCCTCATTTTTGCCTTAGAGAAGAAAAAAGTTGGAAGGGTTTAGCATAGGAGCTCTGCGACAGCTCTTGCAGATTGAGGAGGATGTATGGGATTACACAACAGAAATCCCACCTTGAAGCACTAGCACATGAATAACAAGTAATCCTCACTGGGTTAATGACATTTCAGTTTGGAGAAGACAATAGAGGTGAAATTCCACTAGATGGAATAGTTGAAGCAGATATTAACAGGCCATGTGTGGAAACAGAAGTTTTGGGCCAACACATCCTATCATCTACTTTACTTGGAAGAGGAGCAGAAACTTCTAAAATACATTCTTGCTCATGTTTGGGAACAAGCTGAAGCAGTACTCTTTCTTATGAGGTCTTCCTGTGTAGGACCTGAGTAAAAAAGAATATTTTTACCTAGGATGCTCCAGATTTAGGACAAAGTAATTACAAAATAATTTTATTATTTGATAACATAGTAGTATTAGTATTAGAAGCAATACTTTTAGTTATTACAGATATATTTAGTGACTGAGATGAAAAAAAAATCCCATTTTTGCTTCAGATTGATTAAGTTTCATTCATAGATTAATTAAAGTTCTTTATTCTATTTTTAAAGCTCTTCAGTTTCACAATGCAAACACAAAATGATATATCTCACCCAAAGGAGAGCTCTTTCTCTTGAAAGCATTTATACAAAACATTCCCATATTTTCAAAACTCCCTTCTGGTTTTTTTTTTTCTTACAAATATTTACAAAAAGACAGAAAATTCTGAAGGTCTGATTCTTAGCTGTTGATAGGCAGCTGATAATTACTCTGAAACTACTTTTTTTTCTGAATTTATTACATTTGAAAACGTTTTATCCTACTCTAGGGCAAAGCTCAGGTGCATGAGAGCTGTGGTGAGGGCTTGACTCTCAGGGAATAGCTTCATCTGAAGAAAAAGATAATATCACGATCAGTATAGGACCGTCTGGGAAAAGACAGAGAACTCCATTCACCAGGTCTCACTTCCCCCTGAAAGCCTCCTGCCTTTCACCTTTTGTTGCTGGCATTTTTGACACAACACCATTCTGGAAATTGGAAACCAAGGCTACCATGGTCAAGCAATATGTCTCGCTCCTTTGTGCATCTGGTCAATAGTCTCTTGTATCGCTGAACTCAGGGCACAGATGGCTTACATAGCTGAAAGACCTACCACACTTACTGCAATATGATCCACCACCAGGATTTGGTTCCTTAGGCAGAAGATATTAATTGTAATTTTACTGGATGACTAAAACACTCTAATGAATTTCAAAGGTCCATTAAAATCTACTTGGAGAATATAAAAATTTCTGCATCTATGTTATAATAAAAAAACTTTAGAAATACCAATGCGTATGTGTTCCATAACATTTATAGGAGGTTTTGTTACATCACAGCAGTTTTTCTCAATCTGCATTTCCTGGATATCATTAGAATTTTAGAATCAATAAAAAGATGTCATGAGATTTACTGCAAAGCAGTAATCCACATTTATTCTGCTGTTCTTAGAAGTTGAACTGGTGGAGAGGCACTTCCAATAACACTCTAATCTGAACCCCGCTCCCAGTTTCATCACTGAAAGTCATACAAGTATATTAGATGCATAAATGTCTTCCTGACCCAATTACTCCTAATGGGATATACATAGCAAAAATCAATGTCACCGTCTTTTAAGTGATGCATTCAGAATGCTTGAGAATTGACCTCTATTGTATTCATTCATTTTCAAAACTTTTGCCTTCTTCTATAATATTTGCCTTTGTGAATCACAGCAATCTATTATCAGTGGGTAAGCAACATTCTGCTGCAATGTATAAATAAGTATTAAGGAGCAAAGACAATTATGGTACAAGCAAGGCTGTCATATCAACTTCAGGATCTGGTCTAAAACTGTTCACTTGATGCTTGCCAGAGCTGGAGATTGCTTAGAGGAAAGAGAATTGCCTTGAAACAAGCTGAAAAACGAGCTCTGAGGACTTGTTTTAGGTGTTTCTGCCCATCCCACCTGTGTGTCAGAGGTTATCTCTGGCTTTTGAGGGGTAGCAGTGGTAGCCACACCAACTCCCAAGCTAGCATCTGAACTTACATTGCCTGGGAAGGTCAGTCTGGACAAAGACATAGAATACAAACAGGACTTGCTAAATGTGAACTCAAATCCTCTTAAGCTACCAGTGTGACAGCGATGGTAACTTCTGGCAAGCCAGTGAAACAATCAGATGGAGATATAAACCACTGCAGAGAAACTCGCAGGAGCCCATCTATCAGACCCCTAAACTCTTTCTCTCCATATAGGAAACTCTGCCAGTTGACAGCTGAAAAAGGACACTTCACATTTCTCCAGCTACAAACAAGGGCAGTGCCGTGAGCTCAGCTCCCATCCTGCCTGCCCTCCACAGTTCACCTGTACCCCTGCTGCCCCGCAGGAGCTCTAGCCAGGGGACTGCAGCCCTGTGCCTCTAGTTGCAGACACAGCCTTTCTCTGCATTTGTTTTGCAATCACTTTTATCTGATATGTATACCTTTACAGTTAACTTCAGGAATACTGTGCTTCCTATCAAAAAATTTTCTGAATGGGTAAATAATCACAATTTGTTATTATATAATGATTTCATTCTTTTTATATTTTATCATGAATTAATTAAAAGTCATTTTCATTTCAAGTTATTGATGCTGGAGTTTTCTTGGAGAAGCAGGATCTGATTTTATTTACAGTCTATCAGTGTATAGTTTAACCCACTTAAGTTGTCTGACATATTGCAGGGAAACTTGCAGGACAAAAGTTCATTGCTTTAAGTCTTTTCTCAGTTTTACTTTCTTTTTCACTCTCTTTCTTTCCCTCCCAGTTCTGATATTCAGCAATAAGAACACATTAAAGGCTTCAGAACATTCACACACTTAAAGATAAGCAGATGTTGATACCGATGTCTCTGTAGTCTGGATTCAAATTTATTCTTATGGGAAGCATTCTCAAAGCTGAAGAGTATTGCAGTTTTTGCAGAAACTTTCCATGATTTGCTGTTCATCTTGGGTAATTATCATAATCTTCTACTTCTCTTACAGGTGTTTAATCTTTTTCAAATAACAAGTTGGATTGAATACAACATACACTGATGTTTTTCAAGCATTTCACATAATTTGTGACCCTAATTGTGACCTGCTTTTGTTATATGTAGCTAACATTTGGTAACAGTTAAGAGTGTATAAATAGAGGAGATCACATCCCTTGTTACAGGATATTTTCCTAACCATAAAGTGTGTGTAAATCTAGATCTGAGAACCCATCATCTCTCATCCGAAAGCTGAGCTGCTGGACTAGGAATGGAAAATTCATGGGTGCAGAAAAAAACACAAATAAAAGCCAGCCCAGCTCCACATATTAGTAGCAAGATTGCTGAGCTAGAAGGAGACCTGAATCTCCAAATCCTGCTCCTTGAAATATTTCCATTTGTTGGTTGTTGATTGTGTAATGAGAATGCACTGCCCAGGGAGCAAGAGATAGAGCTTTGTCTCTGCTCACCTCCCCAGTTAAAGCCTTAAAACCTGTTTCAGTGCCTGGCAAAATATATAGACCACCACTGTATGAAGAAACTCTACCCCAGGAAGAGGTGATTCTGAAAAGGACAGGGAGTTGATAAGGAGCCAGCTGTGAGTCATCACATCACCTCCCCATGTGATGCTGCACATCAAGCAGCTCTTGAAGGTGTAGAGAAAGGTACTTGTAGAAGAAGATAACTTCTGTATGGAAGCACTGGCTAAAACTGGAATAACCTATGGGAACACTGGCTAAAACTGGAATAACACCTTGACAAATTGGAGAAGATTCAGAGAAGAACCTTGAGAATGATCAGACAACTGGACTCGTGATGAAATAGACTTAATAAGAAAAAGTTGTTCATCTCTAAGAAATACTTGCATGGAAAAAGAGGTATTTGATAATATTTGCTGCCAATTTCAAATTCAAGAACAACAGTTTTTCAAAAAGAAGTGTTGCCCATTCTTCAGCATCTTTTATTCATGAAGTCAAACAGTGAACCTCATGGTCCTTTCAGACTTTATAGTCAGTGGATTTATGATCAGCATCAATTGCATGTACAGTGGAAATATTGAGAAGCTAACTTTATTCCTCATGGTAGCTGTGAAAACCATGTGTGAAAGGGGCTAAAAAAACATAATGTGAGTTTTTTTCAGAAACAGATAACTTCTTAGCTTTTTCAGATAAGGTTGCTCTCTGCATTAACTGCTAGTCAAAGCAATTTTTCCTCTTACGTAGGTCTAAGCTTGAGATCTCTTTGCTTTCTCTGTCTTAAGCATTTTAAGTAGTTATTAACATTGCTTGATCCATTGACTCTTAATTTCAGTACCATTGCAGAATCCTCAAATTCTGTCCAAGGATAAGATGCTATAAAAGTGTAAAATATTGCTTCTAAGAAGAGCAAAAAAGTGCACTTCAGAATCTGCTACTTTTCAATTTCAGATATGCCACTGTGTGCTTTTTTAAAAAATATTGATTAATTAATAACAACCTTTGCCACATGGTTGCCCCATGCATGAAAACCTCTGTGTGCAAAAGACAACCAAAATAAAACCTCAGGTGAAAAAAGTCAGCAAAATCTGAGAGTAAGAGGAACAGAGCCTTCAAAATCCTAATAGATCTTTAGATAAAATGGAAATAAGCAAAACCAACAAACTAAAAAACAGGTGATGCAGAAAGTGAAGGTGGTAGGTGGGTGGGATTTTATGCATGGGCACAAATGTGGTATACATGGTAGTGGTGTTTTGCAGCAGTGGCAAGGAAACCATTAAGTATAGTGTAGCTTTTGTTTCCCCCTACGAAGGGAGTAAGATTAACATGAATATGCATCCTCCTAAATATTTAAACAGTTGTTGCTCATTGGTGACGCTGGTGTACAATATATGATACGCAATTGTCAGTGTCTGAGCAGCACAATTAAGAGCACATCTCAGCCATTGCTCCTCCAGAGCTTTCTTTACTTTTCCTTTTCTGCTGCTGAAGTGAAGGATGTTATTTACCAGCAGTTATGCATTTATCAGCAGATATATTTTACCTGGCAGATAGTTCTGACAGTCTAATTAATTAAAGTCTTCTGTTGCTCTAAATCTCTTAATTTTAAGCACATTTTAGTCAGTTTCTTAATCTCAAGAACATCACTGTACTTTCCATGCCTTTGTTTTATTCTTCCCTCTTTGACTATTTGGTTCATTTCCAGGATAAACTCTATGGGACAGAAACTCTTTTACTGTACATGTTTTCTCAGAGGCATCTGAATTTGAAAGGGGTATTTGAATTCTGAGACCTCTAGGTACTACCACACCACAAACCCACTGGTGTTGATTCTTTCTAAAATGGGAAATTAATTAAAAAAACACTCCTCCATTTTTGCTTAGATAAAAGTCTGCAAATTCAGGTTTAGTTTTTAATTTTTCCCTATCTCTTTCAATACAAAGTGATTGAAAATGAAAAGAAAATATAACAGTAGAGTTCCTGATACCCAGTTTATTGTGGTTAATCAATAAAGTGTGGGATCCACACTGCCTAACTGGACTTGCACTGCAATTTGAGGTGCTAACAAAGTGCCAGGGCTAAAGCAGATGAAGCTCTGTGTCTGATCAGTAGCTATGCCCAAGAGAAGGGTCTGTTGGCACAATTTAGACATGACAGCCTCTCTATGGGGAGTTCAAAAGCACTTGCCTCCATTGACTATATAGCATCTACTTACGTGTGGAAGGTGGGTTCTCAAGGCTACATATGTACCAGTTTATTGGATGTGTTTGGGACAATTCTCTGTCACTGGGGCTGACTGACAGAGCACAGCCTGTGTGCATGCTGCAGTCACCTCTCTTACCCTCCAAAATCGGATAGCTTCCTTTACAACACTGATGGCAACGGTTCTCTCACCTAGGCTGTGCTGTCATGCAAACTCTTCCTGGCAGCTGTTTGGAGAAGTGCTACTTATTGGAGGAAAATGTTTCTAGGATCATTCCAGCAATTAAACTGTAAATAATTGAGTCCCAGTGCTTAGTTCCTGTCCCAGACTTTTTAACTTACTAGCATAGATGTAGCCTGCATCTTCAAAAACCAGGAGCAAGTTAGGATCCAGAGCAAACTGGATCCTACACAGAAGGTCTACCCCAGGCACAGACCTAGCCACATCTCTGAAATGGATAGTCTCTTTCTGGCAACTGAGAGAGGACAAGAGTAAGATGTGTAGGCTGCAACCTGAAAAATGAGGGGAGTGCTTTCTTTTTATAATTCTTGTATGTTTTGAACACTGAGAAATAGCTGCTTGGACAAAACTTGATTAGCTCAGGTCATTGCAAAAATAAGACTAATAAATCTGGAATATTCCTTAAAACTAAGTGGACATTTAATGCATTGCAAAAAATTCCAAGAAAAATTAGGTTTAGCAGGTTTCAAACAAGAATTTGACTACCCAGTTATACTGGTTAACACTTAAATGGAACATTGAGAGTAATATAAAACCTGATGTTTCAAGTTGTAAAAATATTCTCAAATTTTAAGGATTAGCATGAGATCTTCCTGGCAAGGAGATGGGGACAGATTATCCCCCATGTGCCTGCTGTGGAATTTCCTGCATGTTTTTCTGAAGCATCTGGTGCTGGCTGCCATCTGAAATAGGCGGAACTGAATAAGCCAAGGTTTTCTGCCCCTCTGTCCTCCCCAAATGGCACTTTCTGTTCTTCCAAATTGAGATGGAGTTGATTGGTTTTTGCTGATTATTTTCTCCACACCATTCAGCACACACACTGAGATTTATGCTTTCTGGGGCTCCTTTTGGTTGTCATTTTCCCTGGTTTTATTAAAGCGCTAGCTCAGGGACCATTGCAATATGGGTTGCAATCAATAAATCTTCAGCTGTTTGCACTTACTTTACCAGAAAAGTTATATTTCTGTATTTCAGTCCCCTGACTCCTAGAATGTTTGCTTATTTTTCCATTGTTCCCTCTCACTTCCTCAGCCAACCAATGTGAGTTTCTGCCAAAGTACGAGTGGCCGTAGGGAGTTAACAGCAACCTTGGTGCAGCACCACTTGCATAGCTTCTGCTGCTTCGAGGAAACACATGCTCAGGTAGTTTGCAGCAGAAACCAGCTCTTTTCCTCATAAACAGTCCCACGACCTCTCAGCAATTTGCTGACAGATACGAGGATCTGCAGCTCCAGTAGATAAATATTCAAAAGATTCATTGCATTCCCAGATTACCACCATAACTTCCAGATTATATTGCAAAGAAGCCATTAAATGATCCACCATCTGACTAAGATTTTTACCCTAGTATTTGCAATAGCTGCCTTGGGCTTCCTATGCCTGTGCATTCTCATCTTACATGCATAGACTAGGATACATAGAACAACAGAGGATTAAAGACTGAAGCGTTGCAGGAGCTGTCACTTCAGACATTTAATTAGTTTGAAGTACAGAGAAAGTGGAAGAGAGGTCTCTGAGTTAAAAAAAGAAATGCTGGAGGCTTGACAGTAATACTGGAAATCCCACCTCCTCACACATTCACCCAGTCACCTCCACAGCTTGTGTATTCAACCACCAACTCCAGCAGTTAGTAACAGCTTCTTTTCAATGGATGATATCTAATTAAGCACTTTGAAACATATTTGAATTCTGGGGGAATTTGAATATGGAGCTAAAATTCCAGCTTGCACCTCCTTGTGCTTTAATGGCAGTAATGTGACAATTTTGTTTGGTATTTCTACTTATTAGATTATTCTAATACATCCACATGCATGCTCATCCTTATTAAGTAAGTGAAACAGAAAAAAAAAAGAAGATAAACCCAACCCATCCTATTTTTTAGGTAAGATTTCAGACTCATGATGAAGACACAAAGCTTCTGCAATAGATTCAAGTTCCACACAGAGGCGTTACACACTCTGTTTTGGGGGGGGTTACTCTTGGCTGCTGCAGTCTCAGCTTCTCAAAATGCATCATATCCCCAAGTGCCAAATGTAATTGCCAGCGTTTGCCAGTTTTCCAGATTTATAACAAAAGAAAGGGGCAGCAGCCTGCTGACCAGTTATCTGAAGGAGAAATTAGAAAAGCACCAGCTGGTGTCAGAAGAAATACATTTACTAGGCTAAGAACCTGGGGAACGTCTTGAATAAAAGAGTTATCTGAACAGTTGAGGGTTTTACAAATCAGAGCTGATTCACAAAGGACCATCTTAAAATTAATCATCTGGTTTACAAGGCGTTTGTGACCGATGAAGGCATGTGCCCTGCTCCCTGTAAAATGCAGCTGAATGAATAAGCTGCAAGTGCATGGCACTTAGCAGGACTGAGACCTACATATATCACAAAGCAATAATGTTAATTTGTAGAACACCAGAAAAAAATGAGGCTAATAATTAAGTAATAATTAAGTTTCCAGCAGGCCTGTAGGACTTTGTCTCAAATCTGAGTTGCATTTTGTTGCTTTATTATTAATGAAGTGTCTAAACATATGATATGTGCAAATAGTAAGTAAAAGGCTATGAAAATGGAACAGAATTCATTAATACTACAGGTGGGATGGATCTCAACCACATTAGGTACTTATAAGTTAAGTTGTCCAAGTCCAAGGTAAATTCCAAAGGTAGGGGAAATGTTATCCTCTGCTGACACCTACTTCTTTCTGTCCCTGATAAAAGGAAGCCCTGTGTGACTAAGTTAGACGATTAACTTTTAGGCAGCTAAAATTAGGTGAGGAAAATCCCACTTTACGTGACCAGGCTTGTGAGGGAAAATTAGCATCTATTGGACTGTGAGGAACTGTTGTAAAAACAAAAGGGAAGAAAATGGTTTCACATAGAAGTGCTCAAAAAAAAGACTCCAAAAACGCACCTTCTGTAAGGCTCTTACCTCCCATTTCCAACAGATTACTAGTATCATTGCTAAAGCTGGGGGCTAGAAACAGTCAGGGTAATAAAACAGTGACTTTGTCTTGGCAAAGAAAGTATGAACATGATAAAAAGAAGGTGACCCTTAGAAGCCTCATCCTTAGATGCTGGAAATGAGAACAGATTCATGAGTTGAAAGAACAGCATATACCAGCTGAGATTTCAAGGGTCTTTAAAATCTCAGTACTACCAGCATCTCCCTGGAATATAGTTAGATATCTGACAAGTTAGATTTTTATTATTTTAACACTTTTTTATTTTTTAAAATGTTTCTGTTCCAAATATGTTGCTTTAAGGAGATTGTTTCATCTCTGGTTATAATTGCTATAGCTCCCAGCATGAGGAGACAACTAGATGATGGATATGCCAGAAGTGCTAGGGTAATTGCTGTCAGTGTACATAGGATTTCAAACTCCAGGTCTGGCCTGAAAATAGGAGAACCATGTGCAGCTGAAGTGATGATCAGACCTCAGAATAGGTTACACTGAATTAAACCAAAATGATGATCAAGTGATAAAACCCTCCGGTCTCAACTGGAACCTCAGTAGTTCAAGCATGCACAGAGATTACAGTCTAGTTCTGAGCTGTAGAGAGGTTTTTGCCCACTTAATGTTAAGACTAGTCACTTTGCAAAATCTTCAGTATGTTTGAAGGTAAACACAAGCGCTGCCTGCCATAGAATTGGATTTTGGGTGTCTTAAGGGTGCATCAGGAAACAGCTCTTTTGAGACCTCATCAGGCTGTCAAAGTGCTTATTGATAGCAACTATTTTGAAGGACATTTCCAGTTGCATTTTCACTTCTACATGAGACCTTTCCCTGTCACTCTGTCCATCATATATCCCTCTTCTCCTCTTACCCACCATGGTGAAACCAATGTGAAGCACGTGGAGTCATTGCTTTTTCCCATGTGCTTTTTTCCCTGTTCTTTTGATGTACTTTCCAAGGCTTTTACTTTAATGATAGCTCCAAACCATTTCCTGTACTTTCGTTAATCTTTCAGTACAGATCTACTCTCAGCAGACGGCTCCTCTTATTTGCATGCCAGCACAATGTTAAGCCCTTTCAGCCTGATTTGAGTGATTGACAATTTTAGTTCCTTTTAGCAGTCTGGAACAACTGATTTACCACTGTGGGTGTAACTGCTTTCTTTCTGACACTGCTAATTTACCAAATGAATTGTGTTCTTGCACATTTACTGAGATTAACAGAAATTGGAAGTTAAAATTATGTAAATCAGTTGCAAACTTATTCTGAGTATTTCACTTAAACTGTTTTTTATCTTTGCAACAGTAGGCTCCATGTGCTACCCTTAACTAAGGTATAATTGATACAGATGGGTATTGAATTTTTATTTCTAAGTAAATAAAAAAATCCACCTCTGACATATAGCTAATGTTCATGGAAAAATCAATAAGATAGCAATAACTTCCTGCATATGTCTTTTATGATTGTTTTTCTCATTCTTCTTCATTCTATGCAACAACAAATGAAACTGAATTAAAAACAAAGTATTTGCAGTTAGCCCAGGATTAGTTTCAAATTCAGGATTTAACTGAATTTACATTGAAGAAACACAGGAGAAATGCAGAGGTAGTTAATTACTTTCATATGCTTTATTTCAGGTTGCTTTGTGTTTTGTCAGGAGCAAGGAAGGTATAGCAAAGAATATAGAGATATTTTGAAATGTGTAAACAAACCTTACATTAAGTACCTTATAGGTTTGCAGAGCTGTTCTCTGTGGCCTTGCTATACCAAATCCGAGCTCTGTGTTCCTAAAGAAGTAGGAGATGGCTTCCGTGCTTTGCAGTATGGCTATTCTGAAATTAAACAAACACTAGTTGTGGTAAGGCTGAAAGCTTTGCTGAAAATTCCTACTCATCAAAACCCAAACTCTTTTCATAATGGATTGAATTTCAAGGTTTTTCAGGCTTAAAGAAAAAGGATGATAGGGTTTTCTTTTTTTTCACATTTGTTAAAATCCCTCTCATTTGATAAAGACATTCTATTTTATAATTTCAAATTGACTTGTTATGTATTTACATTCAGTTATAGAAAAAAAATACTCATTTTGACATGGGATTGAAATCAGTTATATAAAAGTCATTTCTCTTCCTAAGTGCTATATGTCAAAGTTGCTCAAAATAAGTTTTGATTAGTATGACTTTAATTTCCTTGCTATTGTACTGTGGAAACATTTCCCTTTTTTTTTTTTTTAATCCTAATTTAGATTGAATTTTTATTTTCCTTTCATGTATTTTTCATTTCCATCCAGGTCTCACTTGCAGGGTGCTGTGAAGGGAACAAGAACATTTACAATAAGAAATCTCAGATGATGTTAGCAGAAGGAGTTAATCTATAACTTCCTGCAAGGAGAGAACAATAAAATAACTTCTTTTGGATTTGTTAATAGAGAAAAATATTTAATAGTGACAAAAACTGACCAAACCGACCACCTAACTTCCATGTGCAAGTCATGCCTTATTGAAGGACCAGGTGAACTTTTAAAGGTAAGATTTAAGGAAAGTTTTAGTGTGTTCTCAAGGTGTGGTAAACCTATAAAATTGCTGAGGAACATTAAAGGCAGAAATTGCCATGCTCCTGCTAACTGCTGTACTTAAAATGCATTGATGCAAGTAAGTGGGGAATTGGGTCCAACATGTTCGTCACTCTCAGGAAGCTCCTCTCGGCAACATCTACCAAGCACAATGTTTGCAAGGGTGATGCCATCCTGGAGAGCACACACCTAAAGGCGTGCACCAGGTGGGAGCTAATGTGTTTAAGCCTTGCCACTGGTGGCTGCCGCAGGCCCGGAGGAGAAATGCCAGGGACACGCATGTCAGCAGTAGTTTAAGGAGACAGAAGAAAAGTGCCCAGGGCAACAGGCTCACTAGAAAACGAAGCTCAGTTAGTTAAAAAGTAGCTCTACAGCACAAGAGAGGAGGCAATTGCAGGGACCCTGCAAGCATCCCACGCTGGGAGTTTGCATTGCCATGTGTTCACTGTTATTGTCAGCCATCTCGCTCGATAACACTGACAATTTGGTTTACTCTGGGCTGCAATTGCCCTTCTGAGTGGGACGTGGACCCATCTCCTCTAAGGAGTTGCTTTTGCTCCTCCTAATCTCTGTGGTACCGATGAAGGTCTCCCCCAGTGCTTGCTGGGCTGGCAGCCCGCTTCTGAGTGAGCAACATTTCCAGAGTAATGGATATGGGCAGTTGCGTCTCAGTGTAGGGTCAGTTAAAAGGCACATAGCAGAATGTTTTGAAATGGACATCTGGCATGCAGTAAATGCATTTAGGAAGCAATAAACAGCTCATTTTGAATGACTTCTGCAATTGGTTTCAACACAAGCAGTTGGTGGAAAAACAAGCTTTTAGAAAGGTCATTTAGTGCCATATATAACCCATCTCTTCCAGTTAAACTGCTTAGCAGTGTAAGAAGCAAATCCCAGCCCATTTCTGGTCTGATAATTAATAGAGTCTTCTACTCTAGCTGGAACAGTACAAAGAAAGTGAATGCTGTCCTTGTTATCCAGACTTAATAACTCACCATTTGAATTGTCAGGGTGTCTTTGAAAGAAGCTGATTGTTGAAATCCAAGTGCAGTAGATGTGAAATATTGTATATTGTATCTTCAAGATGAACACAGAATTCACATGCTTTTAGTCAGTAACAGATTACTGACAGCCCTTGGAAAAGGAGAAAAGATTTTCAATCGTAAGACGTAATACTGCAATTTTCTTGCGGATATTCTGTTCAAAGAGTATAAATAAAATATTAAAACTAAAGTATTTATTTTTCTAACCCTTAAAAAGGAAAGATATTTTTTCCCCTTTATTTTATCATTGGATATGATAGACAAGGAGCTTGAGCATTACAAATGTAGGTTTCCAGTGCTAAATAAAAGGATCAGATTTCTAAACTGGCCAGGCAAATTGACACTGATACATGACAAATACATTGCAATTACCCTGAGAGAGGCTATTAGTTAGTTCCTAAAATAAAATAAGTATATTTGAGGTACTAAGTTGTCACTTCTAGACAACATTGACTCCACATGCTCCAGATTCAAAACCAGTCATCATCTTTACTCCTGAAAATCATTGTGTTTAGTTTGATTTAGATATATCAAGTCTGCACTTAGGTAAATGAATGGAAGTAAATCACATTTCAAGTTGTGCACAAAAATGGCAATGCCCCAGGACAGGTTACTCTGATTTTTTTGTGCCTGTAAAAATGTCATGAAGAGAGTTCGGTGAAATGTTTCAGATTAGTGTTGTATTAACTGAAAGTATGATGGTGTCAGCAACTGTTCATGAACCTACTCTGTGGTGAGTGGAAAAAGCAAAAGGGGAAGAGAATTTTGGAAAAGCTTCATTTTAACAATTTATTTTAACATAGCATATTAAAATATTCTAAATGAAAACTTTTTTTTGGAAATCAACTTTAATTTAGAAATCAAGCTGATTTTTTTTTTTTTTTGCCAGAGCATTACTTCCTAATTCCACCACTTGATCACCACTTGAAAAAAAATGGTTTATGCCATTTTATCCAGAAGTTCCACCCACAATGTATGGCTCTTTTCTAAGAACAAATGTGTCTTCTTTTCTAAGTATTATTTTCTTAATTCTTTGTTAAGATAATGGATCAGAAACAAGAATTTCATTTTGCAAAAAATGTCAATATTTCAGACTTTGTTTTCATTTTGTAGAGTCAGGCAAAGAGTGTTCAACCTTTTCATTAAAAAGCCAAGAGAGTAGTGATCAGTCAGCAGGCCATCAGCTTGGGCAGTTGGGTGGTGTAAGAAGGACCGCGGTGCTCCCAGGCAGCCTGGCCCAGCGGCCAGCGGCTGCCTGCCATGCTCCAGCCGAATTCGTACTCAGAAAAGCCATGGCTTCCTCTAACCGGGCATCTGGGGTGGGGGAGCACCGAGTCATCTGCCTTACGCTAATTCTAGGTTAGTGTTTGGCTATGAAGTGGTATCTCTTTCGATGATGCAAATTTGTAGCGATGAGCAGTAATAAGAAGAAAGAAAAAAATAATCCTGGCGGTGCCCTTCCCACATCCCCCAAATTACAAGATATTTCTGCTGAAAGAACCTGCAAAAAGGTGGTTAACACTGACCTTAAATGGTCATAATTAGGTCTGTAAGTTAATGAGCTATTGAAGCCAAAAATTCCAGCTGCATTTCTTCAAAAATTGCTATTCAAATTCATCTGTCTCTGGACCTTGGCACAGCCACACATGAGGTATGACTGTGCTTGTAGCTTGTGCAGATATAACCAATCTGAATCTCACTAATTTACTGCAAATAACATCAGAGAGCTCAGCGTGGGCCAGTCGGTCAGGCACTCACCAAAGGCTTGATGTTGGCACTTCAGACAATGCTTCAGCAATGCCACAGCCACCCTCCGTGGCTTCCTAAGCCAGTTAAGTCAGGTCAGGACTGTTAAATAGAGACACCACCTCTAGTTCAGAAATCCTGCGAGTCTCACATTGCTGGGTGATGGGGAAATACTCTGGGCAAGAGTTTATCTGTGCTAACTGGGGCTTCATGGGCCTTTTGGCCACAGCTGGTGGTGAGGGACTATGCTGGCTGGAGCTGCCATCTGACCTTCTGCATAGGTTCCTGAGTAATTTTTCTAGCAGATATTTCTCTAAGAGCATCCAGCTTTGGACAGAAATATGAACCTAGCTTCAGAACATTTCATTTTCTGACGAAGCCCACCAAGGGCTTCAGTGGGCCAGCAACAATATTTACACCAGCATTGATCAAACCATAATAATCAAGCCCACATGCAAAACCCACAGGCTCACTAGTGTGCATACAAACAGGTTAGCCTCTTTTTTCCTTGCTTACTCCTTAGCACCACAGCTTTGTCCTTTAATATTCACTGCCTGCCACGCAGGGTGATGAGACAAAGCAGCAGAGACGAGGGTTCATGCCACACCCTTTACAAGGGATTAGTGCTGTTCAAGGGCTGGAGGCTGCCAGCCAGGGGAAGGTCACCTGTCTTGTTGGAAAAGTTAAGCATTTCATTGAACACGGAGATTTGACAGTGGCACATGACATGCTGGTGACTTTATCGCACCTAGCTGAAAGTTTATATGCATTAAAACATCCTTCACTTTTCCCAGGATCAGGTTGGGCTGAACACCTTTCAAAGTGAAGCCACTCCAAGCAGAATAGTTATTTGTGACAGTAACTCAAGATCGTTCTGTCTCGATAAATCAAAATTTGAAGTCTTGGGAGTGCAATAATTAAATAAGGGCACAGCTCTGAATCACATCTGGCCATTCCAGCAGCTTTGAAAGTTTGTGGGATATTTAAATTATTTTGTTACACAATTTGAGTTGTTGATCAACATTTTTGGTTGAATATAAAACAAATTATTAAAAAAATGTTGTGTGCCTGTATAAAATTGAGCAATATTAGAAACAATTGTAATAGAAGCATAGAAGAATATAATTGTAACAGAAGAAGGTATATTTTTATTGGACAATTTTTCTTCTTGCAGCCCATTGTTTGGGAGAGCAGCATATTATTGACAGATTAATTATCTGTTAAAAATCAGTTTAAAAAAATTGTTTCATTGGTGGTGAAGGGAAACGAGATGGTAAAATAAATAATTACCTGTTTGGCTTCCAGTACTTTCAACAGACTGTTTGGAACCAGGGAATTTTGGGGGGAAGGTGGGAGCTGGATGACTTTTGTCCTTATCTGGAGAAAGGACTGCGTATATACAGACAGGTTGTATTCAATTTCCAGATATAAATATCAACCTTAGGTATTAATAGACCAGATCATCTGAAGAAATTATCAGCATGTCTTCTAGTCTGTAAAAAACCATTGTGATGATTCTGTGCCAAATATTTTCTTGGCACAACCACGATGATTTCAGAGAGCATTTTGGTTGGAGGAATGCCTGTTTCCAATTGTACAGACACTTGCGGAAATGGATGCAGGTAAGCTGGGAGTGGAATAGAACTAAGTACAGTAGGTGAAGGAAATTGAGATCGGGTCCTCACACAGCAGGTCCTCACACTAATTAAGAAGTGGGAAAAATGAGTGTGAGGATGAATGACCTTCAAAAAACGCACCTCTGTTTCTTCTGCTCCCTTAATTCATCCACAATCATGTCAACTCAGCTATATCCTAGCAATAAATATTCCCTTCTATGCTTGAAAAATCAAAATCTTATCAGTTTGGCTCTAGTAGGCACTACTGTTGCCTAACCGTATCTTAGCATCCAGAGAGCTAATAAATGCTTCTTATTCAAAAAAAGCCAAGCTTTTAAAATCCACCTTGATCATTTGGGGGGAAATTTTCCTCCAGAAAACTGGTATCATTCCTCACCTTTAAGAATGGACTCAAGAAGGCATCTAGCCATTATCAGAGCTACAAGCAGCCTGAGCTCACCATCTGCACACAACAAGGACACGCAGGAATAAATGTCGTCCTCAGGCTGTGATGTGTCTCTCGCTCCCTAGCCACCTCCCCTGAAATGCTGAGCAGAAAGATGGAGAGAAAACCTTACAGACCTGGCAGGAGGAACGAGGTTAAACTGTAGCTCTGAACTCTCTTCAGAAATGAAATTAAGGTACCTGGTTGTATCCATAACTCTCCCCCTTGTCAAGCCTCACTTTTTTATAAACACACTAAGCAAAGAGTGAACATAGAACAAATGTTCAGCGTGAGAGATGGGCATGCAGGGGCACAGGCTTCAGCAAGAAACAAAGTACCGGACAATGAGAGAGGGCTTTGTCCTCAGTCGGATCCTCACAAAGCTGTCTTCCCTCAAGAAACAACACTCTGCATGGAACTGATCCCTGATTTCACTCTGACCCCTCGGTCACATGTCGTGGTGGTCAACATACTGAAAACAACTGCTCAGTGTGTGAGAAACAAACAGAAGATGTGTCAAGAGTGTGAGAGAGCACAATATCAGTAATATGGTAAGGCTAGGCAATAAACTGATGGTACTCACTGCTGTTATAAATGTTTAAATCCTATACCATATCAATAGCCCAGACTGCTGGATACATTAGCCTGCGGAGGGACACTCAGACGTGCCTGGGATTCACAGACAAGGCATGAGATGCCTCTGGCCTGCTGTGGACATCCTTAGTATAGGATATCAGTGTCTCAAGATAGGCATCTGAGGCTCGCTTCACAATCAAAGAATAAAAAGGAGCATCTTTAACATTCAATCAAAAAAATAGACACCTAACATTGATCAGAAAAATTACTATAAAAGGAGACAAGAGGTACTAGCTCATACATTTCCTATATTGCAGACTCCTTGACTCAGACGCAGTGAATCATACCATCAATGTCTGTGTGCCTGGGTTTCCCCAAAGCATCAGATCCAGTAGATCTACTCAGAATGTACTTAACTGATGTGGAAAGCACTCATCTGGCCACAAGGAGTAGCAACTGTGGTCACTCTCAATTAAAAAAATAGGCCAAAGGTTGCAGTAGTGTCTAATTTTGGAAAAGGATACAGCAGATCATTCACTGAGGAAGAAAGTGGAGGATGTGTGTACCATACTCCAGACGATACTGGAGCCTGATTCTGCATAGACATTTGCCTCGTGCTGCATAGGTGTGTAGAGTTACTAGTTGCCTTTTTGTCGGATTGTCCTCTTTTCTTCAAAAGAGGCATTTGTGATGCTGTGAACCCAAGGACTCCAACTCTTGACCACCATCAGGAACTGTGAGCAGTGAGACCACTTCTAGCCTGATTTATGGAGAGAATGGGGCTTAGTGTGATGGTGCAGCTTATCAGCATTCGCTTTCCCCACATATCCAGCAATAGCCTTTGAACCCATCCGTCAGTCCCAACTGAGCAGTGTGTTGCCACTGTCAGCAGCTGCTATCACATGAGCTTTGGTGCTTTAATGAATTGAGACACTGTTTCAAATATTGCTCCTGCTGTAAATCCAACCCCAAAACATTTTTATCAGGGATTCTCATTTCTCTTACTTGAAAGCACATTTTTTGCATTTTAACTGGTGCCACTGCTTGCAGAGGGATTGCTCTGTTCCTCCTTTGGTCTTCAGGAAGGGCACAGAAACAGTGGGTCTTCAGTTCCTCTGCTGAGAGTTACTGGAGGAAAGACAGGGGAAAGGAGAAGAGAAGCAGAGAGCATAGTGATTAACATTAACTACAGGCACATATGATTAATGTTATTTGTATAATAGCATTTAACCAACAACAGTGCACTCATAACAATAGGTGGTTTGAGGGAATGTCGTGGCAAATGTAAGGAGCTGCTGTTGGTGGATAATAATGTGCTTCTGCAAAAAGACTCTCTTCATGATTCATGCATTAGAGTTGCAAAAATAACAGTAAAGGGGAAAAAATAGCTCCTGGGTACAAATACCAGACTGCAGTTGAACCTAGCCAGCACCTTTATGAATATTACAAGGACACTGACTTATCACCAGTGTATTTTTTATATAGCACAGTCTTCAAATTGTTAATAGGACTAAGTGAAACTAGCTGCAAGCCCTGTTTCTCTATCCATAACCTACTCTAGTATCTAGACCTTATAAAAATCACCAAAATAGTGTTTTGAATGTTTAAGCCTACAGATATGTTTGAGAGAATTATCCTTTGGTATTAACTCTTCCAGTAAAAATTGAAAGCAAATGAAAAGAAAATTGCCCCAAACTTTTTTCCAAAGGACAGAGAAACAGATAGCTTTTATTCTAAGTGCTTGCACTGCTGTTCATCTGCAGCCTACAGGAAATCAGGTCTGTGAGGGTCACATCCTCAGTCATTTTTCTGTGGCCATCTAAGGGTTTGTTCAAGTCACTTTTCCGTGCTGGTCCGGGGGAACATTAGGAATGTTCTGTTATACAAGCTGTGGCTCCAGCTCTACAGAGACATGTGTGATATGCTAAATTTAACCCCCTCCAAGTCTCTCTGGCTTCAATGAGATTATTCATTTGAGCAGAATAGTTCACTAGCTATAAAAATAAGCATGGCAGAGCCATGCATTCAGGATCCCTAATTATAACTATTGTGAGCTACTATTATGTATGTATTTGTTAAGCATCTACAATTTGCTTAGCACTAGCTGTCACTAGACACATTAAAAGAATGTGAGGGTTAAATCTAGGTGCCAAAGACAAAACTCTCTTAGGCTCCAATGGGGCCATTATTTCAGCCTTGCAATTTGTAAGTTGAATCTGAAAATAAAACACCCCAAAACCTGTAACTATACTTGATCAAATAATGAAAAAGAACGAAGTATTTAAATTATTTGCTGAATGATAGAAAAAGTTACCCACAATTGAATATGACATTGTTTTTCTTCTTGGAAGTTATAGGTTTCTTTTAAACATTTTAAGAACCTTGTGATGTTCTGATACAACAGAAATCCAAGTCAGGCAGAAATCTTTGGTGCACTTCTGGACTTAGGTGCGTACCCAGATGCAAGAGCGAAACAAGATGTTTATATGGTATCTGGAACAGGCATAGGAAGGTGAAAATAAGGTAATACCTTCACAGAAGCAAACAGCATGGTTTCATCTGTTCTGCTGTGTACAATATTGGCCATTCTACAGGAAAAGGGAATTTCCAGCTGATATTGCCAGTAACAGCAGACATGCTTTGGGGCATATGTTCCCTTCACCATCTTTGATGAAGAAACAGCAAATTCCACAGGTTAGAAACAATGATGTTGTTGGAAGCAACACAGGTCTGTAACAACCTAAACTCCTCCACCTGCTGGTTCCACCCTCCCTTCTGGCCCACAGATATATGGTTCATCCCTACACTAGAGAACAGTACCCAAAAATATACAGGCACATGTTTCCAAATCACCTCATGGCAATACTGAAAATTAATTCTGCAAAAGACTCTGATCCACAGCTATACAATCCCGACGGCTGATTGCAAAGGAGGAGCAGGAACACGTGGCTTGGACAGGAGCTGGGGAGACTGACCCTTTCAACACAACACAGTTACAGATTGGCTTGAATAGATCATGAAACTGTATGGTCTGATTATAGAGGGTGTAAAGAACAATGTCCCTGTTGAGTCCAGGGCTTTTTGCAGACTGTCAGGCTAAGAATTCGAACTTCCAGACTCCCCTTGTGCCTGCTTTCTGTGAGTCTCCCTGGAAGAGCGTGATGGAGAGGTCAGGGATGTAGTAGATGTTTTCTGAAACATATTTACCCACTCACAACTGAGCATTGACGTCCTTTATTCATCCTCTATGAGAATTCACTCCAGCAGTCACAAGAATGCCTGTTCAGTTTTCAACCATACAGGGTGACAGCATTTTAGGCAAGCCTTGGTTCTACCTGATATTTCTACTAGAAGTTCTGGTGACAATGGTTTCAGAGTTTTTAGAGAAGAAGGTTATTTAAATTTAGAAGTTTTAGAAAGGGAATTTGTGATAATATTATTTTGAAGGTATAATCTTCTTCCAGTGTAAATTAAAATTGCTTAATTATTTTCTGTGTAGATTTCAGCATTATATGCTGTTATATTATCCATAGATGTGTACAGTTGTTGATGTTTTCCTTTGCTAGCAATAAGCTTATATGGTGACATGAGCATCTTGTACTAAACTAAAATTTATTTCACAAGAGGAGTATCCCCCTGCTAAGAGTTTTTTGTCTTTGTAAATTGGGTGTTGTGACTATTCTAAAAACAGATGCAGCATTACCTGAAAGCTCAATGAAATGCCAGAGAATGTTGTTTTTATTTAGAGGATTGCTAGCTTTCTGACAGTAAGTGTGTTGATCTGTGGATTTTTGAACATGTTAATTGTCCATGATAGGTTATCTTTTCTGTATTTATTGCGGAGTCTAGCAGTCTAATGTTGAAGGAACACTAGTGGTATCTATCTACTGCATTCTTGATGAAATTAACTCTAAAACCCTAGTTTGGAGTTCAGATATATCATAAGTACAGCATAGTTTCGGTTACAAGACTATCTAAAAAGATCTGTTTTAAGTGGATCATGGAAAGAGTTACATGATGGAGAGAGGGCTGCTCTCAATCAATTCACCCCCTAGTCTGTATTGTTACTGGGGATTACCCCAACCCAGGTGCAGGACCTTGCACTTGGCCTTGTTGAACTTCATCAGGTTCACATGGGTGCACTCCTCAAGCCTGTCAAGGTCCCTCTGGATGACAACCCTTCCCTCTAGCATTCACTCAGTTTGGTGATATCTGCAACTTGCTGAGGATGCAGTCAGTCCCACTGTCTATGTAGCTGATGAAGATATTAAATAGTTTTGGTCTCAGGACGGACTTTTGAGGGATGCCACCTGTTACTGGTTTCCACTTGGGCATTGAGCCATTGACTGTAACTGTTTGGACATGGCCATCCAGCCAGTTCCTTATTCATCTAACCGTCCATCCATCAAACCCATATCTCTCCAATTTAGAGGTAAGAATGTTGTGGGGGACTGTATCAAAGGCCTTACAGAAGTCCAGATAGATGACATCTGTAGAAGTCTATGTAGATGACATACCTTGTCCACTGACACAGTCACTCCATCATAGAAGGCCACTACATTAGTCAGGCCTTCTACAGGCCAGGATGGGTCTATGAATTTTCATGTTTCTTTAATGAGGATATCACAATTATATGTGATAGACTGTCCTAGTTCTACTTCTTTATGAAATTTGAGGAGCAGGTAAAAAGTTCGTATTGTAGGAGTGAGCAAAGATTGTAGGGGACTCATACAAAAGGGCTTTGCTGACCTTAGCAAGAAGAATGAAGAGACAAGCTAAACGTTTACTCTGTTTTGATTTACTTTTCCTCCATGTTTTAAAGGTTACCAAAAAGAAAATATAGAGTGTTATAGAATTAAAGACTATTACATAAGCACAAGGATACTGTTAACTCTATGTGTGATCTCAATTCTGGCATTGCATAACTGCTGTATCTTTGGAATTTTTGCAACTATGACCTTGTATTGCAACTTTCTGTACTCAATTTCTTAATTCTGGATGGACTGTTAAGAATTCAGCTACTATGCTCTACAGAGCATGAGTTAACTAAAAGTTGCTGGTTTAATACTTGAAACTCAAAACCTGATCATAGCTGGAATAATTATGACAGGAGGCATAAAGGCACACCTTTGACACCAAGACAACAGCCTTTCAGTTTTCCGGTTCCTGCTCAAAAGCCAAGCAATATGCAGGCTTTTCAGTTTAAAGAATCATATGAATAACTTAATATAAATAAATAGGGTATTTTTCTCTGTTGTCACTGGAAGAAACAGCTTCCCTCTTTTAACTGATTTTTTTTGTTGTTGTTGGAAAATCAAACTGTGGCAGATATCTGGCAGGGAAAACTTTCATTGCAAACAGGTAAAGTCACTAAATTTTAAAGCAACTTAAGCCTTTCAATCAACAGCATATGGGACTGTTTGTAGTCATCACAACCTATCTTATAATACATGAGCAAGTGACTTTGCAATTAATTTAAAAAGGCTAAGCTTCAAAACCAACAAAGATTTTTTAAATTATAAATTGTGCAATTAGACTGGGTAACACATCGCCACAGGGAATTGTTAAAGTCAAGCTTAGGTAAGATTCAGAAAAAAAATTCCTTTTCTGATTCCAGTAACAAGGCTGCTCAACACTCGAAATTATTTATAATGTCCTTTCTTTTTAAGTCAGGCATAGAAAGTTTCAGGACTTGAGCCTTTCAGGATGGGGTCTAATACATACCATATTTTATACCTGCCTTTCTGTATAATAATTGCTACTGATTACAGTCAGAAACAGATTACAGGATAAAAGTGACATGGCATCTCACCCCTTACAGTAATTGTCCTGTAGAATAATTTTGTGGTGTAAAGGGCTGCTGAAGATAAATAAGGGCAGCAGAATACAAATGTACTCAGTATCTGTTCCTGAACTTTGATTAAAGTTTCTGGTAAGGAACCAGAATTGCTAGCTTCACTTAAATGGCACTTGACTGTTGTGCTGGGAGCAGCTCCACTTATCTACCTTATTTATGGAGAGCTTTAGTTATTACTTCTTGTTATATTTTATTTACTTTAAGAGATTAGTATTCTTATGAATATTAAGAGCTTGTACATAATATTCATCTTATATTTAAAAAGTTCAAGTGATTCATATTTTGTGAAATTCCTTGCAGGATGTGTGTAACGCTTTTGTGCCATTCTCACAACAGCTGGTGGAAGGTGGCTCACTGCAGTAATTATTTGTTTGTAGAAACTGTGATTAAATTAGAAATGGTTCTTTAGAAGTTGATGAAAGACTGTGAAAAAAACACCTATTTCCTGTCTTGAATCAAGATGGGAAATATATGGGATTTTTTCCCATAGGTTCAAAAGTGTGCAAACATATCAGCACCGAAGATACAATTACTGTATTTTTCTATTTTATTTGTTAAGTGGAAAAAAAAAAAATTGAAATTAATGTATTTGTTTAATTTTGCTAAGCTGACACAAGATAAGGCCACACTAGAGCTGGTACTCCCCTAAGGGACTGCAGACTGTGGATAAGTCCATGCTGGAACCAGCGCAAGGGGAGGAATTAATTGCAATGTTAAACCCTATGGCCTGGTCCAAAGGGACCAACGGTGGAGCCTGTAATGGATATACCTGTAAATTGTTGTAACCCATGATTTGAGCTGCATTTTGTAAGTACTACAGCAGAAAACACCCAAACCAGTGGAGTATGAGCCTTATAAGAAACAGTTAAGTGCAACAGTGACCCGACCTGAGCTGGCTTTGGTGCCCAATAACTTTGGTGCCCATGCAACACACCACCTCACCTGTCCTGAGTGACCACCATAACAGATGGAGCCCAAAGACAGGGACTAAATTAACTCAATGGACATTTTGTGGACATTTATGGACATTTTACAGAGGTGCTCCATAGACTATGGGAATGATATCTGTGTATCATAAGTGTGGGAAAAGTATCACAAAGGATGGGAAGGGGGTGGTGGTTAATGAGGATCTATTGGATAGTGTGGGACCCGAGCATGATGTAAATGGTATGGAATAAGGGGTGGAGAATGTGCTGGGTTTTGCTGGGATAGAGTTAATTTTCTTCACAGTAGCTTGTATGGAGCTATGTTTTGGATTTGTGCTGGAAAGTGTTGATAACACAGGGATGTTTTAGTTACTGCTGAGCAGTGCTTACACAGAGTCAAGGCCTTTTCTGCTCCTCACCCCACCCCACCAGTGAGTAGGCTGGGGGTGCACAAGAAGTTGGGAGGGGACACAGCTGGGACAGCTGACCCCAACTGACCAAAGGGATATCATATGCCATATGACATCATGCTCAGCATATAAAGCTGGGAGAAGAAGAAGGAAGGGGAGACATTTGGAGTTACAGCATTTGTCTTCCCAAATCACCATTATGCATGATGGTGCCCTTCTTTCCTGGAGACAGCTGAACATCTGCCTGCTGATGGGAAGTAGTGAATGAATTCCCTATTTTGCTTTGGTTGCACAAGCAGCTTGTGCTTTACCTATTAAATTGGTTTTATCTCAACTCAGAAGTTTTCACACTCATGCGAAAGTGAGTGAGCGTCTGTGTGGTGCTTAGCTGCTGGCTGGCATTAAACCACAACACTACACCAGGACATTAATTCCTGTTCTTCTTCTTGGCTTTGTGAGCAGCACTGGCTCCAAGTTGTGCAGCTGTTGTGGTAAAAAATGCATGAAATTTAATCTTTAAGCCTTGCTCCATGAATTGCTTTAAAAATAATGGACTGAAGCTTTAACTTTGCATCATGAAATGACTGAGGATTATTGAAGATTCTTAAGCACAGGCCAGTTGCACAACTTAGAGCCTGTCTGTGTGTTCCATGATTCCTCTTCAGGCACAAGTAGTCATGGGTGATCCAGCCCTGAGATGAGAAATACTTTGTAGGTATTTCTCAAGGAAAGGCGCAAAACTTCTTAGGAAGATGGAGGAACATTTTAGCATTGAGCTGCGTCACCAAAAATATTCAGATCTTGTCAAGAAGTCAGAATACATTGAAGACTGTTGATTTGAACTAAGAGTTTCTTTTCTTATTTATTTTTGTGTTTTACTGACAGAAGTTAGAAGAACACAGAGATTAATGGTTTTTTTCTGAAGAGAAATGTAGCTATTACAGAATTGGAGAATTCCAGTAAAACATTCTTTCTCATCTCCACCCAATATGTAATTCCTTCCCCAAGGAGATTTACTCCCTCTTACACTCACGCATAGTCATGCCCAATATGATTTCTATCCATCGTAGCCTCTGTAATATTAATAACAACCGTAATTACATTGTGCCTTCTGACCCCAGTTTAACATAACACATTTGAGTTCATGCACTAAGTAAAATGTTTAATCACAAGCGTGCTGAGGGAGGAGCAGGTGTTCTCAATATCTCACCTCCAAATGCTTGCCCTATGGCTGGTTTCCTCTTACACACCCATTTATTATGAAGCTGATGGAACTCACTACTCCTGCCTCCCTGAGCTTCTTAAGTAGCACCTCCGGCATCAGCGTTATTAAAAAAATAAAATCAAATGTGAAAGAGACAGGGCAGGTGGATGGTCATAAGGACTTGGTGCTATTTAGATTACACAGCTCCTTAGGTATGTCCTTACATTTAACGATGAGCATTTGGTAACTGCAAGTATATAATCACCTCAGCTCATGTCATTACTTGGTTTAACAGCTAATGCTTAAATCATGGTTCTTGATGGATTGACAGGAGAATGCTTTTCCCTTCCAACTAAATACAAAGAATAGGGATCCAAGTTTCCTTTTTTTTCTAAGGGTTTTTAAGACTGCTTCGTTCCTGAACCTGCAAGGGCTAGTCAAGGGATTTCATGTAATAATGTGAGAAATGTACTTGATGATACAAAACTTGTGTCATTCTGTGCAGAAAGGTAAAGCATGGGTCACTTTCTTTTTAGCAGAGAAGAACTATTCAGCGTAAAATAATCTAGATTCTCATTCTGCATCTCTGAGGTTCAAAATAATGAAAATGAAGCCCTTGAAAAGTTATTAGAACCCAATGGAAGTAGATGCTTGTTATGCACAACTGACATCTTGATGGGAATTCTTAGAAATTGCTACCACTTGTATGTTTGCAGTGTACTTGGAGCTTTCCCAATGCCGACCTATGTTTTAAGGCCAGAAATGACTGCTATCTCTGCTACCTCTGACCTCCAACACAACACAGTCTGGAGAATATTGCTTGGTAATACCTGAATAAAGCCCATAACTCCTGGTTGAGATAGAGCAGCTGTCCTTTAGAAAGCCATCCAGTCTTTATTTGAAGATATTAAGTGATGAGAAATGCATGAAATGCCTAGATAATTAACCACTGTAAGAAGTTATTTTTATATAAAATTTGATGTTAATTCAAGCTACTAAATTTTATGTTGTCTGTTGCGATGAAGAGCTGCCTTCACTCAAAAACAATCTCTCAAAGCTGGTACTTGTACGCTATGAGCAAGTCACCTCTTAGCCTTCTCATGGATACACTAAAGAAATCAAACTTCTTTATCCTCTGGCTGAAAACATGTTTTTCCTGAACGTTACTGGTTCATACAGCTCTTGTCGGCCTTTTCTAATATCCTTTAGCACAGACACCAGAACTGACAGTAATGCTCTCATTAATGCCAAGGAGAGCCACACTACTACCGCTTTATAATTTTCCTTGTTTCCACTTCAAAAATCGCCACGAGTTCTTTCCACACTTAATAGTGCTGGAAATGGGTGTTCAGTTGGTTGACTACTTTGACCCTGCATTGTCTTCAGCACTACTGATTGCAAAAATAGAATTTCATCCTATGAATGTGACCCATTTCCTTGTAGTTGAACATATTAAAATGTGAGTTGCTAAGTACTATTTATAATGAATCTCAGATCACTCGGTAGAACTGGCCTGCTCTTAGCATTATTTACTGTTCCCCAGATTTTGCTACAGCTGCTAATTGTCTGTTTTGTTCAATTTAACATCAATGTCCCATTAGTTATCCCTCAGACTATTCCATGACCCATCTGTTCTCACCAAAAGGAAGTTATATTCATCTTAGTCCTTTTTCTTTCTTAAGTTCATCCATTACTTCTATTAATATTCCTTTATGCAATCTGAAGTCTTTCTTCTTTCACTCCAGGAAGCCAGTCTCCAGTGCTAAGCCTGGCAAAGGCAGTGATTGCAATGGGTGAAAATCTGTTTTGTTTATTTTTAACCTGCTTTTTTCCCTCTGCAGCTGTTCTAAACTGATTTGGGAATGACCTGCAGGCAGTCAGCAAGCACCCCCTATCCCTATCCATCATAACTTGCCCCTTCTTTTATTCTGTCTCATCAAGTTGACTAAAGCATTTTTCAAAGGATCTGTCTTTTTATTTCCAGTATTTTCCACAAGGCAGTGCAGTAACAAGGCTGGCACAAAATCCACTGCAGGGAATGAAACATGCCTTAAGCCCAACTAAGCCATTTTCACAGCCCAAAGCTTAGCCAAATCTTTACTGTGGATCCCCTCTGCTATTCCATTGTCTGCCCAGTTTACTGCAACCCCTGTATCAGGAAAAGTCTCTTCCCCCACAAAGGAAAATAGCATCGACGAAGAGAGATGCTGCTTTGTACAGCACAACATGTGTAGCTACTTGGAGGTGTACCATTTCTGTCTGTAGGGTAACGCTCTTTGCTCTAGCCAAGCAATGTATCCTCTTACTAGAAGTTAGCCACAAATGGATCTTTAAACATCAGTCATGGGCTACAGGGAAATATTTGACCATGTGTTGACACTGATATTGCAGCACCTTGCTCATATGCCAATACTCACATACTTGGCTGAGCTGATACACTGATAATACACCATGTTCCCCAGCTAGATACATCCTTGCCTCTCCTCCTCAGCTGTGCTCACAGCATACTTTACTCTCCACAAAAACCAGTTGGGGGATCTTGTCCTCTTACAGCAGGAAGTGAAAAATGCACTTGAGAGAATCATGACCTGCATGCAAATCCATTTTCTGCCTGGTTTTGGGCAAAGATTTTGCTTCCAAATTACGACAGGTATTTGTAGGAGTCACCTTCTGCATAGCTTTTTAAAATTTCTTTTTAAGAAGGGGCTGATGCTTGCATCCTCATTCCCAGGAGAAAGTTTACACTCAGTTTGAGCAGACCGTCTTCCTGATCTGCTGGTGGGACTGCCCCTCCAAGCAGCAAAACATCCACAGCATGTGGAAGGGGCCAGAAGTGAGCAGCAGAAAAGGCTAATGCTCAGGCCTAGGAGTCTGAATTGGAAGAAGTAATACAGATAGCTGGTCTCTGCTGCAGGGGATGCCGACACATGTTGTCTGATGGCTTTTCTGTGTAAACTGCAGAAACAAGGATGCAAAGCAGTAATTTTGGAAACACTGATCTCTTCCCTGTAGCAGCTGTAGGTGTCTTTCCTCAAAACAAGAGGGGATACAAGTGTCTGCCTAAAGCCCTTGGAGTATTCAAGCACTGGAAAAGAGGAATTTTACCTCTCTGTGCTGAATATTTTTCTTGGTTAGCAATAAAGTGACATTCATTCTGTGTGCAGAATTTCTATTGCTATTTTTTGTTGGTTTACCTTTTAAGTAATTCAGAGCTCTGGATGCTGTTCTGGGGCCTCAGGGTGCTCAGAAGGTAAGCATTACAGCATTGACATGGTGGGGGGTGCCCAAATCCTGTGCTGACTCCAACCTCAACTAAAGCAGGAGAAAAGCAGGTCAAGAAGGGGTAATGGATCTGCCTCAAACTGGGGAAAATGATGATTATGAAGGGGAAGTCCCTCCAGCTGGGATGCATTAGGGCAGGATGATGTAAGGACGAGAATGAAACAGATTTTTTCCCAAAGAAGGAGTTGAGACACAGAAGGGGAAAAAAAAGATTTCTTATTGTGAGAAACCTTTAAAAGTCACAAAGGCATAGTAATGCCCCAGGTAAGAGTATCTCTCATGATCATTTCTTTTTCTGAGCTGCAGAATGATTCCTGACAAAAAAATGTTTTTTCCTCAGTTTGAGGTGGTCCAGGGGTCAAAGTCTCTCCTGTCTCTGTAGTCCTTAAATGGTTCTTACTGCTTGCTCTCTCTTCACTCTTTTTGTTTATCCCTAATGAAGCCATCTGGCCCAACTTTCACAAGGCTGCTCAATACCTCGCTGGGCAGGGCCTCAGACTCCCTTATTCATGTCAAGTTTTTTAGTCAGACACCATTTATAGGTCTTTTTACTTATAAAAACTACAGGAGCTTGGAAACAATAACTGGTTTTTTAATTTTTTTTTTGCCATTGTAATAAAAATAGCAGGCCACAACAATAAAACCACTCTTCTACATTAGTTAAATTAAAGCAAAACAGTAATGCTCTGATTCAAACATGGGAAAAAGGGGAATTTAAAGCTAGAGTTGAAAATGCCTTAGTACACACGAGCTGACTGAGACTGAGTTAATCCTTTGTGCTGGGGAACCAGAACCTTTTTCAAAACATCTCCAACTTCGAACAAGAAGTGTATCTGAATTTCCTGGATTTTTACATTCTCAAAATGGTGCCTTGTGTTTTAACCTTAAGCTAGTGATGGGTTTAGTGGACCTCGGAGCACAGTAGGTTTCTCTGGCACAGCAGTTTTCTATCAAACCTCCTCCTTCCCGAAACTTCCGTCACTCCTGTCACCACTGACTGCATTTGTAGTGGTAACTAAAAGCTGCTGGGGCTGCTCCAGTGGTCCTGAGGACAAACGGTACAGAAAAGCTCGTGTCTATACAGCTTAACTCTCTTAACGCTTCCTCAAAATGCCCACGGAGAGTGTTTCCTGGCCTGAGCTGGCTTCCGGATTGTCCCCATGATAGCACTAATTGGCTGAGACCAAAGCTGTGCCAAAAGTTTCCCAGTATGAATGGCTGCATTCATACTGTGCTCAGGCCCATGTGCTGACCTTGTTTAGTTTATTAGTTTAGCTGTAACCATTGTGGCCACATCCAATTCTCCATAGGCTGCTCATTGACTTTAAGTAAGGCTGGTTTTATATACCTAGCCTTGGATGTGAAGTTACCTGAAGTACAATCCTGCAGTCTATCTTTAAAAAAAACTCACAAAACAGCTTGCCTAAATATGTAATTAAAGGGTTTTTTTTTCTGAACTTCTTGTCTTGTGGTTTAAATGTTTTAAAATTTAGATATTGGAAATCAGTTGAAAAGAATCCAACCATTCTAAAAAAATCCATTAATGAAGATATTAAATGACAATTGATCATTTAATGATCAATTGCATAGTTTTGAAAATAGGAAAAAACATACCTATTATACGAAGCACGTTAACAAACAAACAAACTAACCTAAAGATGCATATTTAGTCACTGATTAGCATTTGAACACTCCAAACTGAGTCACTGTAAGTTCTGTTGGTTAAAAAAATGTTCAAATTATCACATAGGAATATAGCCATGACATAAGAACTACTTTCTGTCTCACCAAAAATTATTTTTAGGGGAGTGATTGTTATCAGATGCTGAAAACGCTCTTTCTTCCTCATCCCCAGAATTGGCTTCAGCAGTGATATGACAACTGCTAAATGGGGAGGTGGACAACCCCAGGTGGACAGAGGTCAGGTTATACCACGAAAGAGGAGGCTTCATATGCCTAAACCTGCTCTGACGTTGTCTTTACAAATATCTAGGGGATTTTTCCCCCAGCCCACAAATAAAATCTCGCAGCACAGAGTCCCATACATAATTATTTCCTCTGTTTAAACAAATATTGCTAAGGGATTCTTTATCTTTTTACTTTTATTATCTTCTTGTTATTACAGCTCCATCCCTGGTATTTCCAAAAAAAAGAAAAAATTTGGTAACTACCTTGCTGGATACGGATGATGAGATCTGAACTCCTAAAAGGCTTGGAGAAAGTTGATTTTCCATATTGTGGGGCCAGTATTTAAATGGTAGGTTACAGTATAAGAAGCAGAAGAAGAGATGCTGATACTACTGCTTCCCCCTGCTGTGCAAAGCATGGTGGCTGTCAGCGTGTGTGAGGAGCCTCATTCTAGAGAGCAGCAGCTTGCTCAGCATTTATTTTGGGGGTGTCAATTTGTCCTGAAAGATATCTTAGCCCTTAATTTCAAAGACTTTTCCATAGTCAGATGTGCCTGCTCTAGAGAAACAGGTGATTTTCTTTAATCTACAGCTCTTTTTCAGTTCAGCAATAGACAAATATCCATCAATATCCAGTGATCAGGGCAGGTGCTGAGTGGTCGGGGGTGGATCTGGCCCCTTGTCTGCGGTCTCTAACACAAAGGAGAGGTGGTGGAGAGGGGGCGGGAGACTTTCCTGTCCTAAGGCACATCATACCTTGGTTATTTTGGATCAGAGTGAAGGCTCAAAGTGCACCTTGAATCCATGTCCCTCACTTCCCAGGCACTGCTTAAATTATTATTAGGCTACTTGGCTTTGCAAACCTGCTTTGGGAATCCTTTGCGGCCACCTTTGCAGAGATGGCGTCAGAGCACGTCTGCTACACTAGATGCTAGATAACCCTTCTTGGATTCTCAGTTTATGAGGCAGAGACCTGAAGTGACACCGTTACAGCATATTTCTGTCGTGCTGTGCCCTCAAAATAAAGATGCAAAATTCACTAGAATACAGCAGATGAAATGAGCAAGTAATAGCCATTAAATAAATGCTGCTTTGAAGAATGAAAATGCTGCAGAACACTAGTGAGAACTTTGACTGTCATGTGAAAATGCAGAGTTAACTATACGGTTATTAAAAGCCAGGCCATATTTTCCATCCGTATTTATTTGTGAGGTCTCCTTGAAATGACTTATAAAACTTGGGAACCTAGGCAGCTTTTCTCCAGGGAATATAAAACTATAGCAGCTGATACTGGTAAAATAGGTTATACGGAGCCTTAGAAATGACTGCTTGATTTGTCCAGTATTTATTGCCTGAGTAATGTACAGAAACAGTAAAACAGAAAAGCACAACTTTCCATCTGTGCTGCATTATGCCATACATAAGAACTATTTTTCATTTGAAATGGTGGTAGCCCTGTAGGCTTTCTTGCTTTGATATCCTATGCTACCACACATGATATGATAGAGTATAAACAGACTGACTATAAATCTGAATCTTTACAGTTTTTAAAGCTGAAAAATTCCAGCACTCACTTCCCACTAAACAGCCCTCCTAAAGTGTAGCCTGGGTCAGGTGTTTGGATTTTTTTTAAGTGGAGACCAAAGGTTGTTGCATCAGAAACCTGAAGCCAGCTAGGAAAATAGAAAAAAAATTACCAAAACCAAGCAAACAAAAAAAAGTGTCCACATCTGGTACACAAGATGCAGAGCCTAAAAGCTCATCAGAACATAAGCAAAGGGTTTGCTGTTTTAAAGAGACAACTTTCAAGCATTAATTTCCCTTTAATTCTCTAAAGCTCTGCTCATAAGTTTTCATGGCTTAAGTGTCACCAAAGCATGAGCCTGAGGGATACTGGAAGGAACACTATCCCCCTTTATCTCTACCCATTTGTAACCAGAGAGAGACAGCAGGTTAAAACAGATGGGCTGGTAGCCTTAAAAGGGATCAAAGTTGTTGTTTAGCAGGAGGGGTCACTTTATTTTTTTGCTATTCCATGCTTTTATTGTTTTAAGTATATAAGTTAGAACTCTTATAACTAACTTTCTGGAACATAGTAGATTTTGTGAATTAAACAGCTTTCATGATTTCAATATTTTATTCAATTTTTCTGACTTGAACCTTATATAAATTGATAGGAGAGTGAAATTGTAAGCACTTTCCAGTGCTGAGCAGCACTTTGGGGCCCAACAAAACCTGACTGCAGTGAGGAGGGAGGGAGGACGAGTGCCACGGATTCTGAACAAAAACTTTCTACACATATAGATAGGAATCCACCACTGGTGGCAATTAAATCTGTGTATGGAGCTTAAATTAAGGAACAAAATAAAAAAGCCGTAGAGTGACACTTTTTTCAGCAGAAATAAATACAACGGCAATAAATCACCCTGGTAAGGAGAGGGCAGGGGCTGGTGAAATCTAGATGCTTTGTCCGTGATGTTCTGTCATTTGCTTGAGGTGTTTTAAACCCTCTTATTGGAGGAGAGAGAGGAAGGGCAGGTGCGGAGGCTCCCAGATCCAGGACCAGTGCAGTGGGGACAAGGGGGATTCCCCGTCTCGGCCGTAGCAGGGAGCCATGAGCCCGTGGTTGAGGGGCAGCACCGCATGATTTCCAGCCACCTCTACAGGAGCCCCCGGTGCTGGCAGGAGCCAGGGCAACTGAGCCACCACCATCGAGCTGTACACATGTGTGCAACAGCCCAAATGCACACACACAGGCACAAGCTCATAAACACAAACCCTCACATTACTACATTACCGAGAATCCAGGTGCTCAGGACGAGAAATCCTAAGAGGACCCACCAGCAATGCTTAGAGAAACTACTGCGTATTCTTAAAGACGTACAACTCCTGGAAATGCTGAAACTTAAGGGGGGCAGAGGGGGGAAAGGTGTTCTTGTGTCTCCTGTCCATTCTGCAAAAAAAAGCTGGAAAAAAATTGTTATCTGTTGTAGTTGTTTGTTCATCAAAACTAAATTTATTTCTTTCCTTAAGAACCACATTGTGTATAATTTTCATTACAAAGGAAGCACTGCTAGATGTGTTTATGAACCAAAGTACAAATTCTTCACTTTTGAATGACAGGTGTACCTGTATTACAAATGGAGTTGTCCTGCACTCTAGAGTATTTATACATATATATATATATATAAAAATAATATTTCTAAAAAGGGAAAAAAATGACAGTAGAAAGCTTCAATATTGTTGACTTGTAAACAAAAAAGAAGATTCTGACTTTGAGATGAGAAAGACTTCAAATTTTATAATGCAGCTATTAAAGAAAAGCATTTCCAGGGGAAAAATAGGGAAAAAAAAGGACATGGCAATGTATATATTCATTATAATGTAGCCCAAGGGGATTACAGATACATATAGTGTACACTGTAGGTCTAGTGAAATTACAGCTGCTTAATATTAAAGATTGTAAATGAAATTATTTCATATGTTATATAAATTAAAAAGGTGTTTTGAATGACTGAAGTGCAACAGCTATATCATTTTAGTTTTCTCTCTAAAAAAAAACTTTCAGTGCTTTTTTATTAGAAAAAGGACAATTTTTTTTTTTGGTTTTGCTAAATTGCCTTGTTTAGTGTCAGGCCTTGAGTCAGGGGGAAAGTAGTCTGTTCCCTCCTTCCCCAAGTTTCCCCCAGTCACTGCTTCTCAATACTCCAGATACCATTCTTGAAACTGGCTGTTTGACACCAGATTTTTGTCTCAAGTTTGAACTAACAAACCATTCTCTAAAATGCTGACCCAGCCCCAATTCTGCAATCATTTTGTTACTAAAAACCTAGAGCAAAACATCAACTAAATGCAGGTGCTCTCACACCGAAATAACCTTCTTGTTTTCCCCAGCCGTGCCTCACGGCTTCCTTTGATCCAGAGTGAACAATAGAGCCCTCTGCACACCTCTGCATGGGGACACACTTCACCCTTCAATGCAATGTCTGTAGCTTCTTTGTAAAAAGAAAAAAAATTATATTTCTGAGTCAGGTAGGGTATGTCAAGTGTTTTCATGACCTGTCCTGTTAAAGGCAGATGCCCGTCTTTGCTCCATTGCTTGCAGAAAATTTAGTGACAGGAGGAGGGAAATTTCCAGACTTGAATCAGGTTGTTGTTTTGTTTGCCTCATGTGCTGAAATTGTGCATGGTTAGTTGGATTGCTTGCAATGCACGTGTCTACGCTGACCACTTGGGTGCTCCAGAAATGGCCAGGACCTCTCCTGCCTCAGCAAGGCAGGATACAGCTGGAGCCTGTCCACAGGAGTAGGCAGGACCAGCCTGGCCAGAGGGTGACATGGGAGAAATAGATGCACTTCTAATTTTGATTCTAAACTGATAATTTGAAATGTAAGTTATTCAGAGAATGATCACTCCAATTAATAAACAATCAGGAATCAATTAGTAACCAATGCAGTACCATCAGCACAAAAAGGGGTGGCATAATAATAGTTTACATATTTTGCATTCATGAAGTATACATATGCTGTACCCATTAAAGCCAACTTAAGTTACTTAACATTCAATTGTGCATTTCGTGGAGTGAGTCAATAGAGTGACTCACTAGCCCACTACAGTGCCATATGGGAAATTTGCCCTCTCCTGAGCAGATGGAGCCTAAGCATGTCACAGACAAAATGTGTTTTGTCTCTGGAGAAAGGATGTTGGCTGCTTTGTTCTTAGACTTTTCGACATGCCAAGCCTTCTGCTCGCATTGGGAGTCCTACATTTTGGGGTCTCATGGATATTCCAGCATGTCTCTGAAATGCTAAGCTGCAGAAGACAGAGAAAACCAGGCTATCCAGATGCCTGCAAGTAAAATATGACTATTGCCGTGCAATCCAAGATCTAACTGGTGGGAGAAAGCAGAAGAAATCATCACCTTTGCCATCCATTTAACACATAATCCTCTCTGAGGGAGGCGAGTACTTTCCATTTCATTGTGGAAGATTTAGATGGAGGGTGATTTAGATGGCATTATACTTTTGCAGGTGACTGAGGCCACAGAAATCCTATTTTCTATTCCCTCTAGCTGCCTCTAACTAGAACTACATTTTCTTTTTTTTTACTTCTTTTTTCCCCAGAATCCCTTTTGTACTCAGTTTTGCTGCTGTACTTCTCCTCATTTTTCTGTGCACATCCTTCTGTGGGTGAAGGATGACCACATCCCTATGAATTTTTCTGAAAACAGCAGAAGGAAAATACCAAGAGATATTACTATTTACCTTCATTTGTTAAAGAAATACAGTCAGGACCACACACATCCACCCTAACTTTTGTAAATTAACAGAGGCATCAGGGATAGGAGTCTAGGCATCGTTGGCTCTGCCAGTTGTCAATGGGTAAAATGGCCATTCAGGCTATGCAAAATGTGAACCACCTTCTGAAAGTATCTGTCTACCACTGTATGATGACCATAGTAGGAACTTAAGGCAACCCCTAATTTAAATGCATCCAGGGCTGGGTGAGTCTGAGTATATGTGCAAGGAATCTGGGCCTACACACAGCACATGACCAAAGAGAATATATTTTTTACAGCTTTCTTTCCTACCTCTCCATAACTTTTCCAGATTGTTCCATCCTAGGTTCAAGAGCATGCACTTTCTGTTTTTGCAGGGCCTACCACAGTGAGATCCAGTCTGATTAGTCTCTTGAGTATCACCACTCTATGACCCTTGCCAGATTCAGATGGGCTTTGGCTGTCCTAACTTCACCCCTGTATGCTCAGAGAGTGTCTCTGTATTCCTTCTGGGTCATATTCCTTCCAGAGAAGCACTGTCCCTGCTTCCACCTTCTGTTCACTTCCTTTATATGTTTAAATTTAGTGAGGAGCTCCTTGCTCATCCATGCAGGTCTCCTGCCACCTTTGCTTGAACACTCATCAGGATGGATGACTCTTGAGCTTGGGGAAAGTGATTCTTGAAAATCAACCAGCTCTTCTGGACCCTTCTTCTCTCCAGGGCTGTCCCCCATGGGATTCTTCCAAACAGATCCCTGAACAGGCAAAAGTATGCTCTCCTGGAGGCCAGGGTTCTGATCCTTTTTGCTCTGTTCTTAGAACTCTACCATCTTATGGTCACCACAGCCAAGGCTGCCCCTGACCTTTACACTCAGGACCACTTCTTCCTTGTTTGTAAGTAGGAGATTCAGCAGAGCATCTGCTCTCACCAGCTCCTCAGATACCTGTCAGGAAGCTATCAAAGCACTTCAGAAACCTCCTGGATTGCTTGTGCCTTACTGTATTGTACCTCCAGCAGATACTGGGGTGGTTAAAGACCCCTATGAGGACCAGTGCCTGTGAATGTGAGGCTTCTTCCAATTTTCTGAGGAAGGATTTGTCTGTTTCTTCTTCCTGATCAGGAAATTTGTAGCAGATGCCCATCACAATATCACCCATGTTGGTCTGCTTGCTAATCCTGACCCATAAGCTCTCAGCTGGGTCATCATCTCTGCCCAGGCAGAGCTCTTTGCATCCCTGCATTGAGGACAACTCCTTTTCAACACTGTCCTGCCCTGTCCTTCCTAAAGAGCCTGTACCCCTCCAATGCAGCACTGCAGTCATGTGAGGTATCCCACCACTTGTCTGTGATCTCAGTGAGACCATAGCCCTGCAACCTCACACAGACCTCCAGTTCCTCCTGTTTTTTCCCCATGCTGTGGGATTTACTGCACAGCTACTTCAGAGGGGGTTCCAGCTGTGTTGTTTCCCCAAAAAGGGTACGAAAGCTCCCCCTCCTCTGTCGTCCTCTTAGCACTTTTGTCTGTGCTTGAGGTGGGGCCCTTTCCATGCTGTTTCACTGTTTTCAAGGTCTCTCCTGTTGTCACCCTGCACCCTCTTACCAATCCAGTCCTCAGTCCCTTCAACTGATTGTGGGTCATCATGATCTCCCCTCCCTGCCCCTTCATCCCTCATTTAAAGCTCTCCTCTCTAGGTTAGTCAGCCTGTTGACAAAGATTCTTTGCCACCTGGCAGTTGCTCCACTTGGTCAGGCTCCATCTTTTCCTCAATTCTCAGAGAGGGTCCCAAGGTTGGTTGTAAAAGCCAAACCCCTGTTGTCAACACTGGCTGTGCAACTGTTTGTTGACCCACAGGATCCATCCATTTTTCGTCAAGCCCTTCCCTCTCACTGGAAGGATCAAGGAGATGCCACCTGGGCCCCCATGCTTTTGGCCTTCACCTCCAGTGCAATGTAGCCATGCTTGCTACACTCCAGGTTTCCCCTGCCAGTATCATTGGTGCCCATATGGAAGAGCAGCAGGGGGAAATAGTCTGAGGACTGTACAAACTTTGGCAACCTCTCTGCAGCATCCTGGATCCAAAAGCCTGGCAAGCAGCAAAAATCCCTAGACAGCAGGTCAGACCAGCAGATGGTGGCCTTTGTCCCCTGCAGCAGGGAGTCTCCCGCAGCTAATACTTCTGCTTCCTCCTAATGCTGCTGCATGGCTTGGGCTCAGCCAGCTCAGATGCTTCACTGGACACAGCTCCTAGCCCCTCATCTGCTACCTGGGCACTGAACCTCCTCTGTAGTTGCAGACTTGAGATGGAGCAGGAGTTATCGTCCTAATGCAAGAAGTCACAGGATTCCAGCCTTCACCATCACGGGAGTCTTTGGTAAGCACAGACTTGGTCTGCCCCTCACTGATTGCAGTTAGGGGTTCAGGCTCTTGAAGAAGAGTTGGTCAGTGTCTTTCTCAACATCTCTGTTGCTGCACTGTCTACTGATATCTTCCCACAGCTGCTTTGCTTGACTACACAGACCCTTCCTCAGTGCACACCTGCTGCAGGCAAGAAGCCTATCTCCCGAGCCCCAGAATGAGGACCCAGTCATCCCTGCAGCTCCAGGCCACAGAGTTGCATCCTCCCTCAGGAGCTCAGTTTGAGCTGAGCTCTTTGGCACACCAGGGAGAGCTGCTCCAGTGGGTGGTGGGGGACCGTGGTCTGTAACACTTCACCTTCATCTCCATCACCACACGTGTACACTGTGCACAGCAGAGCCTCTGATACCATTCTGTGCCTACCTCTGCATAAATAGTTATATAGGACTCTGTAGCACCTACTGGAACGCCCTCCAAAATCAGCAGTCATCTGGAAACAGAAAATTAAAAGCACCCTTTGATCAAGAACAGCTGACAGAGCTTGTTAGAAGCTGCTAGACCTTGCTAGCCATCCCAGCCCACCGTAGCCATCCTTTCCCAGTGGCAGTAGTCACCTCAAAGTTCCTCAAAGAGGTCCTGGGAGAAATTCCCAGAAGATCTTGGAGCAGAAACCAGAAACTGCTGCACAAACTGATGCATCCACTGGTTACCTCTTAGCTGTGGCTCCTGAGGTGGGATGTTCAGTGCCATTCAGTATAAGCTAAGTTCAGCCATCAGGTTATTTTTTTCTGGTTACTGTGACTTACAATAGATTAAGTTGCTGAAAAGGGACCTTCTTCAGACTGTCTTCAGAAGCTACAGCCATCAGAGCCGGCAGCTGTGCTTGTACTGAGCTTCCCAAAGTTTAATGAGGCTCCACATAGTTTTTTAGTTTTAAATATGCTATTGCAATTCCAAGGTTAAAAGTTGCCACCTTATGGTCAGACACTGTGGGATCAAGGAACTGGAGCTGGCATAAGTTGCTTTACCTCCACCAAAATGAGGAATCACAGCAATTCACAATCGGTCTGCATCTGGAGAGTGTGGTTCCTCTATTGTACATGTGACAGCTTCAGTGATGAGACAGGACCAGACTGAGCCTTCAGATTTCACTTAAATCACTGTCACCTATACATTTGTAACAGGAGAAAAATATCAACTATGGCTAATCAAAATATGTTTTCAGAAGCTGTATCTTAGCACAAAATACTATTAGTGACATCATGCAGAACAAAAGACGAACTTTACTCAAAATCTGCTAATGAAGGATCCAGATTTTAAGTGAGTGTCATAGTTGGTCGGGGAGGGGGGCTTTACAGACAGTACATTTGTTGGTCCCATATGAGCAAAATAGGTCAACTGAAGTCAACTAATTTGTAAATTTTTATAGCTAGCCTTTACAGTTGTAATTTTAATGAAATATTGAATGTACAGAAGTATAACCCATTAAGGTGCATAAGTTAGTGTTAGCACATTTTAAATATTCACATGTACATTATAAAAAACTGTTACAAAATGATAGATCAAAAGGTTGCAAAAGCAACAGAAATGGAGAGTCTCTTGACTATAAAAGTTTTCAATCCATTATTTCCATAGAGCAGTAAAATAAGAACTTCCTTTAGTTATCCAGCCACAAGTTTATACTCAAAGTGAGAAGGGGAATATTCTCCAGCCAAAAGAAAATATCTGATTAAGGAGTATGTTAGAGATAGAAATAAGAAGATGATTGTAAAGCCTCTCAAATTAAAAGCCGTAATCTCATTGGCCATTGAAATACTTGGAAGAACAAGAAAGAGACATGCCAGAAATCCATAACGTGATTTATAAAATGTGGGTCTCAACATCTTCCTTCCTAATTGTCTTTTTATTCTTTTTTATTATTAAGTAATTGTGAGATGTTATTTCAGCAGCTTGGAGGAAAGAAGTGTGGCCACAACCCACTCATAACATGGACAACTGTATTGAGTTCTTCCCTGAGATAACACAGACTATTCCCCCCACTCTCTCTTTCCAGCAATTCAAAACCTAGTTCAAGTGAGCATTAAAGCACAAATGTGATAGACATCAAGCTAATTTGTGATTTATGGAGTTTGGATATTGCTCTCTTCTCCTCTGACATTCTTTTTCTTTACTGCTTATTTATTTGGCTCCAGTTTGCTGCTTTGCACTTTGTTTACTAATGTTTATAATTTTATTTTTATTGAATTTATTATTTTTATTAATTTTTTTGTTTTATGTATGACTGATACAATTAGATGCAAAAACTGTGGGCTCCAGCAAACTTCAATACATGAACTGGTTTGTCCAAAGTGGAGCCTAAACACTGGGAACCACCAAGAGCAAAGGAAGCTCATGTGAGATTAAAGCTGTGGTAGATTTTGGAGGAAGAAATTGTCATCCAGGACCTGCCTGCTTGCATTTGCCATAAGAGATAGCAAGCCTGGTAATCAGAGATAATACACAATTATTTGCTTTTCCCTAAAATCTTGTCTCCCAGAAACTTTATCCACATGTGGCTGAGGTCAAACAACACTTGGGAATGTAGGAAGATTGCTCGATCAGTCCATTCACCACAGGTTTGTAACCACAGCTGGATTTGTTGGAAAAGGGAAGCTGGCCTTGTGTCCCTGCTCGCTCGCAGCCAAGCAGTGCTGTCTGGGAGCAGAGGTGGGGCCAGAGCCCAGATGCTGGCCTGAGGCCGGGCAGGTCACATAATAGATGAAGTTATTTATTTAGAGTGCATTGGTCATAACATCTCTGAGGAAAGTTTGTTAGCTTTGGCAGACTTCTCACTTCCCTGTACTTTTATCTTGTGATATAAGTTGATGACAAGGTCACAAATGATTCACAGAAGCAGGAGTTTTCCTAATACTTGGCAAAAGTGGCAGGACTTCCAGTGGAAGTATTAAATTAATACTGCAAATACTCCTTAAATGCAAATGTGAATGGCTGGTTTAAAAGTGTTGTTTAAAATTCACACGTCTACTCATTAAGCTGGATTCTCATCAACTTTTTAAATTGTCTGGGAACAGCAAGGTCCTGCCCATCCAGCCTGGCTGGCACTCCAACTCCTGGCTCTCATGCCCTTGTGGGCCAGATCTTGCTGCTCCTGGGCAATGGCTTGGCACCCTGTGGAGCTGGTAGCAAGATGTACCCATGACTTCTTGCTTACACTGACCACCAAAAGAGTAGTCATCTCAGGTCTTGTATCCAGAAGTGACTTGCCTAAGTCTGAGCTTACCAAATGGATATAGGGACCACTAGAGAAAAATTCACCCCCTTCTGAAACAGGTGACAGCAGGAGAGACACTGCGGAGGTGTCTTCCTCTCTCCATTGAAAGAAGGGCTGCCAGCCCAGATTTAAACGACTATTTTTTATGTGTGAGAAGTTCGGTGAGATGAATCCCATCTCCAGTGCCTGAATTAGGAGTCACAGCTATTTCTTTCCCACCAGCTGTAGTGGAGGCAAGATCTGGCAGGCCTGTGTAGCCTGGATCACTCATCTCACTCTTAAATTTAAACACTGTATTAGCAGCAAAGCCTAAATTAGGCATTTAGAGTAGGTGGTTTAAATATGGTTCCCGATCATAATTTCATATGCTTTTAGAGTGCTTGGGAACACTTGGGCTTCTTTCCAGACTGAAACATCCAAATAGCATTGCATTATAAAGATATCGTGAATGATGTATAGCTCTGTATCACAAAGTAATGCATAGCATTTTTATCTATGTTTACTTTTTCCTTTTCCTTTCCTTACTTTTACTGAGTTTGGTTTGGATGTCCCCAGCAAAGTTGCTGATATTAACCACAACAGTGACCAAAATATGACTGCACCATTGTAAAAAAAAGTTATTTTTATCTCTGAATATTCTTTTTTCCCCCTCACTTCAGAGATTGGCCATTTCAGTTCATTCCAAGTTTTAATAGGCAGTAAGAAGGTTGCAGACCTACAAGTTAGCCTTATCTAGTTATTTAATCAAAGAATGTATGCTAATTGTATGCTGAACACTATATTGTCTGCTCTGACAGGAAAAAGTAGTCTCCAACTCAGTACCTTGCTGGCTTACAGTTCATTTAACAATGGGGAAGGTTTTATGGAATTTAATGTAAGGCAGAAAATGTAAGTTCACTTGGCTCTTTCGGGAAAAGAAGTATTGAGGGCCAGGATAAAGGAAAAAAAATGAGAACTTTAAAGCAGAAAATATTCCAGTTTATGGGCCTCAGAAACATGGATAGATATAAGTCCAAAAAGTTATATGTCTATGTTTCATCTGGTTTTGTTTTAGTTTGTTTTTTTTAATCTCATGTTCAGTTTTTCTATTCACAGTAATAACACCCTTATTAAGTGAATAGGAATCAATGCAGAAATGATCTGGAAAGTACATTGAAAATACAAGGTATTTAGCTTTTGTAATAAGTATAGAATTATTATGCATTATTCTATGCACTGTTATTCATATGAGACTAGGGAGGAATATGCCTACTTTTGAAATTCTATCCTGCTGTCTGTTACATAAATCTTCATTTTATTTAAATGTAACTGAAAATGAGCATTCACTATGGACATTCTCTAGACCTTCCTGAACCTCTGGAAAGGTGGGATTCTGTTTTCAAAGGAGGAAAGAACAGTGAAGCTAAGTGAGACAGAAGAGGTTGAGAGTCTTACATCTTCGTGTGTGTTTATGTGAATACTTTATAGGACTGCATCTAAATTGTGTTTAATCTAGGTCTTATTTTTTTCTCTGTTAAGCGTTATATGACTCTTTTACAGACAAACTATGATCCTTGAAGGCAGACCCATTAAGTGGCAAGATCTAGAAATCTCTCTCTTATCCTCCATGTTTGATATAAACCTTGCAGAGACCCCAGCATGTCCCTTTTTTTGCACTTGGCTCATAACACAGTGGCACCATTCCTTCAAAGCTCCTCCGTCTGACCATCCCCACCCCATTCCTGCTAATAATTTTCTCTTCATCTGCTCCCTGACAGCTAAAGAAATACTTCCAAGCCTCTTTTTGGTCCTTTGGAATAAAATACATTTACATAACATAGAAGCATACATTCAGTGCAGGCCAGGGAGAGATATGCAGAGTTTCCATTAGTGCAGGAACTCCTCAGAGTATAGTTTAAACTGACTCCAGGAAAATGTACTTGGAGATGCTATACGAGAGAAAGGAGGATTCCTGTTTAGAAAGAGCTTTGAAGCAAAGCCTTTGTGGGTTGCATTCTACTGTTCTAGCATAGAAAGACCAAATATAAGCTTTCTCAGACAATTTCTGGATGAAGGAAAAAGCTGTAAACACGAGTTCAGCAGTGCATAAATACTCTCTAAGTATTTTAGTATGACATGGGATTTACAGCCACTGTGATGTCTGTAGTCACTGCAAAGCTAGACCTGTGAAGTCACACAACACAGCTAACAAGCTGAGAGACCTCCGAGAACATTTAGCAAGTGAGAATCTGACAGCTTCTCAAGGTGAGGCCAAGAATAGGCAGTGTTGCTAGAAACCTGTGCTAGTAAGACTGAACCACAGGTTTACATGAAAAGAAATATTCAAGGGTATTTTTATTTTTACTCTTCTATTATTTTCATAAGAATATTTTTAGAAAAAAAGTACTCTTTTAGAACCTTCTAAATAGAAAATTTACTTTCATGAAAAAGATTTGAGAAAGATTTTCCTGGCTGGTGTGGTATGAAAAATCTTACCTTACTTGATATGCATAAGTGAAATCACTAATAATTAGGAAATGTTTGATGCTTTTTGCTATGAAAGCATTAAATTTAGATGCTGTATAGGTTTTTGCACACATATTCTGGCATTGACAGCCATAACAATATCTTTAAATGTGGTCATGTTTGTTCAACACTGTCAGTTAGAAAAACATGTTTCAAGTATTCATAATTTTGTTAAATTTTAATAATCCAAGATGAAATTTCCAATATTGGAGGTCTGCCTTAGGCTTATTTAATTTATTTTTTAATTTTGACAAAATGCTTTAGATAATGTTTTTGAAACCAGGGTAAAGGTAATACATATGGTTGTGTCCATGCTAAGAAATTCTTACAACTGTTTTATTGAGAAGCTCTATCACTACAATGCTTTGAAGCATGGACCCAAAAATTGGCAATGGATGTGTATGTTGTGTGGATGTCAAAGATGTCATTTTATGCATGGATTTGTTGAAGTTTGCAGCTAAATTCGGTGTATACTGTCTGTACTAAATGTGCAGATTTACAGTTTAGCTCTTCAGACTACATGTGCACCATGCCTCCAGAGCAAGTGCACGTGTGCCGTTTCCCAGCGGCAGGCATCGTGTGGGCAGATTCCTTTCCCCACTGCTGCGGCAGGAGCAAAGCAAGGTGCAGAATACTGTATCTTCACTGACCTCAACCAAACAACTGCCCAAACTGAAAGAACGGGTCAATCGTTCTTTTCCTCTCTTCATTCTTGGAAATCACTCAGCCATTTGAAACTTAAGGAAAGAAAGAAGGAAAATAGGAGCCCGAGGCACATTGTTGAACTTTAATCATTTGGGTTAAAAACAACAGAGTTAGAAGTAAGGATCTTCCTTGTGAAGGAAGATAAAGGAACTGTTTTGCATGGGGACGAATCTTCATCTTCTGCAAATATGTAGCATCAGTGACTTTCAATGATAGATACTTTTTAGAGATGAAATATCTTGGATTATGTACTTCACATGCTACAATTCATTAGTCTTCTCATCTTGAAAATAAAACCATATCAGACTCAAAGCACAACTGGAATCAGAATAAAACCTTTTTTAAGCATTGCAGTTTGGAGAAAGTGTCATTTTACTGTGTATTTCATGGCTGAGTTACAGAAACCAAACACTGGAAGGAAAGCTGTTCATGCTGTGCCATATGTCTAACCAAACTGGAAACATAATAACAGAGTATCTCATGAGATCTTGTCCTCATGAGATTTACAAATTTGAGAAAGTGTTAAGATAAGTATATGAAACCATGAGTGCTCGAATCTCAGAATCTCAAAGGATTTGAAGCTTGCCTGTTGTTTCTAACATATGTTTTAGTCTACTTTGTTATGACCTCAAAGTGTTTTAATTTTTTTTAGGTTTCTTTTTAATCCTGTATTTCTGTGAGGTTCTTTAGAACTACCTTTCATGCCACCATTGAGGTTAGAAAGTTTTATAATACCAGGGAGTGCATAATTTCCATAAAACACAGAACATTTTATTTGTTTGCATGTATACAGAGATTACGTGGTGTATTTGGTGTACAGCTTCTAGTCATGTTTTTTAAACAAGTACAGCACTTTTGATTCAGAACATACTAGTCCTGACAGAAAGGATATTCCTAGAGAATTGAGGATTTATCCACACATGCCACAGCATTATTAGAGAAAATCTTCCATATTTTGTTTAACCTACTAACCTTGATTTAAACTAGAAATGAGTCAGGTTTTGGAGCAATCTCAAAATCACTTCTGCCTGTAATCATAAAGTATATTTTCCAAAACCTGGTTGTGATTTCTTAGCCTGAGAATAGTGTGAATCTACATAAAGTTTGTACTGATGTGAGATTAAATGTCTAAGGCCAAATACCAAGTACAAAACTACTGTATTAATATAACCAGAAACACTCTTGACAGTGGTCCTGGTCAAAGTACCCAATCCCAAGACCACAGGCTACATACAGAGTCATGTAATATATCTGGAGTCTGTAATTTCTTCCTTGGCTTTTTCCGATAAACTCCTGCTCCTGCCTTTTAACCCTTTTGCTTCCCTACTTAAAATACCTCCCTGTTCTTCAGGTCTTTCAAAAAGCTGTTTCTGAAGACTGTAAGCGTTTTATCGCTGGTTCTGATTAGTCAGACTAATACATCCCTTGAGGTGCTATTTCTCCAGTGAGTGCTGAGCTGAGCTTCAAGGACTGACGATTTTTTGGTTTTGACTGAGGCACAGTTGCTAAGAATGATGGCATATCAAACAGGAGGAAGTTAGGTAGATGTATGGGACAAACGCAGACTGTATAAACCATTTTGTGTTGCTTCACAACACCTAAAGGTCTTAGAGAAGAGTAAAAAAATGAGAATAGAAAGACAATGAGCTGTGCAGTGTGGGTGATTAAAATGCTGCACTGGCATGGGATGTCCTGGCTCTCTTCCTGTTCCATGACGCAGCATCAAGGCTGTCCCTGATCCACGCATCATCTCCCAGCTTTCAGCAGTTTTGCTGAGTTCAGCTGTAAATTTACCATGGTCTCAACATTCACTGTGCAAATTCAATGCTTCATACATTTCTGAAGCATCTTAGCACTTCCTTAACCCAGCCAGAGAAAGCATGGACCCTGCTTTAGCTTTCAGAGAAGAAATCCTAGAGTTTTTTAGTATACAAATTTTCCCATTCCCGATCTCCAACTGAAGTTGCACCAAAAAAACTTTATAAGGGAAGTACAAGCCATTCTTCCAAGTGTTTCTGCTGCTTTTTCAGCCTTTCTCCAGAGCTCTTCTTGCCCCTCTTCTGATCTTGTCCTCCCTCTCCTTTCTCTGCTAGATTTTTCCTCATCTGTCTCTGTCTCCTTCCTTACTTCTTTCAGAAAGGATTTGGGTCAGCACTGGTCAGCCATGCTTCCTCCAGGCTGATTGGACACTTCTGTTTCTGTTTGACGGATGAAATTCCCAAAGCTCCTAGTTAATTTTAGGGTGTCTGGGGGAGGAAGGAGCCTGGCACTGAACCAAACACACTTTTAAATGTGCCAGAAAATTACACAGCAGTCAGAAAATTGCAAAATCTGCAATTTTTATGCAGCCCACAATTTTCTAGAGGTCTTGATTATCATCCAGAGTTCAGTGTTTTACAGGAAGTGCAAGAGGTTACATTTCCAGTGATTTTTAAGTGACCCCAAAACTATTACACTGGAAAAAAATCATACCAGGATTAACTATTTCAGTGATATTTCTATCTATTTCAAGAGCAGTCAACGCAGAAAAAGGGGTTTTTTTATGAAACAGATTGCAATTTTGAAGATGATTATTCTTAAGGTTTATATCCACAACAAATTATCTAAGCAATGGTGGATCTAATGCGTTTTGTCTTTGGGGAGATCCAAACTGAAAATTCTGTTGTAGGTGTGGTTTTGTGCATACCTGTATAACACAATGGAAATTTGAGAGAATATCTTACAAGGCAAGAGCAGTATAAGTTATTCATTATATAGATAATACCAAGAAGATAAGAATATGTAGCTGCTGCCTGTTGAAAAACAGAAAAAACGGATGTTACCTTGTGACTGATCTTGTCACTTCCTCCAATATGACCACTTTGCATGCACCCTAGGCTGCCAGGCACCAGCTTGTGAGCTTGGGGACAGCCAGCAAAAACCCACTGGAGGTGACTATGCAGGTGCCTGAATGTACAGAGTTCTGTAACGTGTTTTTCAGCACAAAAACTCCCACTATTTCATTCAATTTCATCATTAAAAGGAGTGTGAAACCACAAACTTATGCCATGAATTCTCACCACTCAGCTCATGAATGAAATGTCAGGACAGCTGGGGTGTCAGGACCATCTAATTTTCTCCTGTGTGCTGTCTTTTGTGCTTCGGCAGAGTTGCCACAAGTGTGTCCCGGCAGCTTTGAGGACAGACAGTGAAATCCCCACTGTGGGCTACTGCAAAGAACACTTTCTGTCCCGCTGTGTTGTGGCACCAGGCAAGGAGCTAGCACATGTGCTGTTTGCATTCAGTGCAAGAGGAAAAGAAGAGAGATTTTACTGAGGGTTATCAAGACCCCACAGCCCCTAAGAGCTGCATCTGTATCTAGGAATCCTTTTAAGGTTTCTCTTTGAGCTTTTACTTCTCTCAACTTTTTAATTCCTGTCAATGGACAGTTGAAAATGTTGAAACTTGCAGAGATTGTCTTAACTTGCAGAGGCTGTCTAATTCCTAGCCTCGAATAAAATATGTACAGCTGTGATTACACTCTGCTGTGCATCCGGTGGCCCTGGCCCCTCCACGTCCAGCCCGGACAGTGTGGCTTTGTGCAGGGATGGGAGCTGGGCACACACAGCCACCTCTGAGGGGACCCAGTGAGAAGGGAGCAGGTACCCTCCTGCTGGTTCCTCAGCCTGAGCAACTGAGGACGGGGAGCCTGAGGAGCTCCCACACAATAAGGCACAACCATCATGTACAAAATCCTTTGATTTGGTATTTAAGACAGTCTTGCCAATTAACCACAGTATCTTTTTCCTTCCATAAGCTGTAGCATGTTCCTGCTACATGGCAGTTCTGCCACATTTGGCCCTTTCTATAGGAAAAACTCTAGAATTTGCTGACTTTATGCTAGTCTGCAAAGTGAATGATAAAGAGGGACAAGCGTGGGCGAACAATAAGGTTGCACCACACTAGATTTTTAACCCCAGCAGGCAGATACCTGAGAGCTTCACAGGTGGGAAATGGAGTGAGGATGGAGAGACAGGAGCAAGTGACCTCAGTACCTTGCTAAGCTCCCTGTGGGCTCATATGTCCTTAGCATGTGAGGTCTGTCATATACTCGTTACTCCGGATTCAAGCTGCATCTATGGCCTCAGTATTGACACATTCTCACGGACTGTTTGGGGTCTTCCATTGAACCCAGGTCCCCTGATGTGAAGGATGTCCCATGTGTCCCAGTAGACTGTTTAGCAGAGTTAACTTTCAGTACAATGCTTCCTTGTATGATGAGCACACATGTGCACAGCATGTGTGTGAGGGGTAGCACTTTATATACAAAAACAACCTGGTCTTCAGCATGTGAAGTTGCTACATGGAGAGTCATTTTTGGCCTACCTATCTTGAGAAAATCTTGGAAAAAATGCAGCTTGATAATTTGTGTTAGTTAAGAGGAATTAATATGAAATTAATCAAACTATTGTTACTTACAACACTGGGATCGTCCTTTTAATGAAATGTCATCTCTCTTTTCTATTGACACACTTCCTAAGCTGATATTTAAGAACAGCATCAAAAGTATGTGTTTATAAGCTTAATTTCTCCATGCTAACTCTCCGTATAACTTACAATCATACATCAACTTACAATTGTGCTCCTTGACACTGGAGAAATGGTGATGACTGTGAGGTTCTTTTTATAAAAAGAAGACTAATAAAATTAAGCAATAATCTATAAGCATGAGAAGGTTACAGTTTTAAATAATGTCTCCTGCTGTGAATTCAATAGCAAGGTAAAGTAAAGGTTTTAGCATTTATAAATGTCAAGGCAACACAGACATTCATTTTAACAGCATGACATGTGTATCACTTATAAACTTATTGCACTTCAAGATTATTACCACTACACTATACAGATGGTTTCAGGATCCAACTGAAAATTTTAAATTGTTTTGTATTTTAAGGCTTTGTTGAAATAACTGATAATTCTACTAAATGTCTTATCATTAAAGCCACGAATAACAGTAATGCTATAAAAAGAGTCACACTCTTACACGATTGAACGAGAAAAGAAAACCCTAAACAATTTGACTACAGCCCTGGACACTGTCTGAAATGTTCTGATTAAAAAGCACTACAACTGGAATTGGCCAGAAATGTCATTTACCCCAAGCTGTACTTTCTGTCTGCTTGCTGTCAAGAGACACAGGAAATGCTAGAATTAAACGGTATAGATTCAGACTGTCATTGAGACACTGCGCTTTCAAAACAGTGGTGAAATGTATTTACTTAGCCAGAAAGAAATGAGGTTGAAAAAGTGAGAGATGTCATGTCAGCACCTCCAACTGGGAAATAAGATGTGGTCTATATGCCAGTTTACTGCTCTGATCAGGGACCCTGACATTTTCCTTCCTTCTCCCTCCTTCCTGTTCAGCTGAAAAGAATGATGAAAATGCACCATGGTGGTTTCTTCCAGGATGTCACTGCCATTTGGTGATCTAATTGGCCCCAGAGGGCCACTCAACCCCTTCCATCAGAGATAGAAAAGATTTTCTTCCTTCTGCTAGAGACTGATAGGAGGCATTAATTATGCGGACAGCATCCAAGAGAGCAACAGTCATTCTCAACTAAATCAACATGCAAAACAGCCATGGAAAGTGTCACATCATAACAGCAAATGGCTATGGCAGGAGGAAAAAAACCACAACTTATTATAAAAAAGAACCAATGCAGAATTGGTTTTGATGTGCAGATTCTACAAAAGTACAAAAGCTTGTACTCAATATAATCTCTTTCATTAGAGACGTGATTTAGAATAGAGTATTTCCACAGTTTCTTAAGAAAAAGATATTGCAATAAAAGCCAGACAAGGATTATTGAGGCTTTTATTTCAGCTTCTTAAACTATTAGGAAACAAATATTCATTTCAGCCAGCCATAATAGGATATGGTTACTTTATAGGACCACCCTTTTCCCCACCTTGAAAGACTAAAAGAAAAAACAGGGGGAAAAAAACCTCAAACTCCAGTCATTTCTTTCTCAGAAGACATGACTCTTTCTTAAAGTGTGAGTTGAAAATCCTGTGAGAGGAAGAGAAAAAGAAGAGGCTTTGGAAAATGAAGCCTGCTCCATTTTCTAGCAGTACAAAATTGGACAAAATGCTTCTTCCTTCAGAAAAAAAAGCAAAAGGAAATATAATTTGGGGAAGGAGGGGAAAGAATTGTTGCAAGAGGAATATTAATAAGAGAAAACAGGGCAAGCAGACAGCCCCAGTTCTACAGAGTACATATATATTGCAGACAGCTGCATAATTTACCCAGGAGAGAAGTGTCACACAGAGCTATTGTCAGTACCAAAGTGAACTCATTTGAAGCTAGCTCCAGCCCCCTGACACTGCACTGCCACCCCCACGGAGATACCCCACTATCATCCCTAAGAAGAAAAGTCAATCATTGGAGAAAGTTCTGTGCTGTGCTATCACTGTGACTTACCTTCACCAGAACCAACAGACTATACATGCAGGCAGGCACTTTGCATGCTTGCTGCAGCATGGTTGATGCCTCCAGTGGGAAGGCTGTGATCTTAGCCAACATCAGGGAGCAGCATGTAGTACACACACCGTAGAATGTAAATCCACATGCTGACCAGAAAATTACAAAAATATACACATAATATCTGGCAAACCCTCCTAGTTTGGAAAGGGCAAGTAAAAGCAGTGTAGGCAAGCTCATGCTTTGAGGTGGACTTTGTTTCTCTCCCATGCAGCTGCAGCATGCCAGAACACTTCAGCTTCAGTTAGGAATAAGTCTTTCAGGCCATGGGCAAACAGACCCTGCTCTTCCTGTGCCAAAGCACATGCTTAAGTCCCTGAGAAAATTTGGGAAGATCCAGAGGGCTGATCTTTCTTGCTCAGTGCTTGGCTTAAGCAATCAGTGAGATGTGGATAGGTGGATTCCCCTTTCTCCCATCTTTGGAGTAATAGAAAAAATTCTGGCCGAGCATCTGGAAATTGTCTCTGTGAGTCTAATTCCAGCCAAAAAGATTCAAGCCAACATTAGACATAGCATTACTAGACAACAACACTTAGTCTGCAGAGCTGAACTCTTCCCTGTATAGTCTTAGAGTCCTCCAGGAACACTCCTCCTGAATTCCCAGCAAGAAAATCCCATTATCCCATGCTGCACAGCCAAGACACATTAATTGCACTGCAAAGCATGCTTTGGAAAAAGAGGAGTTTATCATCATGATATGCCTCATGAGTTTTCCCTGACAAAGGAGTAACTTTCCCAGTAACTTAGATATTAAGAGGACCAAGCCAAAACAGTGAAGGTGATAGCACAGTGCCCATTGTCACTGTTTTGCTGCTTTTACAGTGCTTCTAATTAGAAGTATCTCACTTTTTGCACAAGTGCCTGTTGTCAATCAGACCTCACTGAAATTGGCATAGGTAACTGTAGGTTAAATCACATCATTTCACAAGTCACAGGATTTTATGATAACATATCAAACACTTTCATGATGCCAACCAATCTGTCAGGATTGCTATGAGAAACAGATTCTTTTTAAATTAAGAAAAGATGGTAAATGTAGTTAAAATGGTAATACAGCCAGTGGAGCCAGAATGTAATAAAGTCAACATTGTATAGTATATACAGTGTGCTTTCAGCTTGAGAGAATGTCTTATGACAGCTAGTGACCAGTAAAATAACCCTCCTGGCTTAGGAAATCTGTTTCATCTTGATTGGTAAGGGGTTTGGGATTTTTTGCAAACAATTGTCTGTGCGTAGGTCCTGCTCAGTCCCCAGTCAACGGACTCTAATCCCCATTGACCATTGGCTGTAGTCATTGGGACTTCGTGCAGAAGCAAGTGTCTTCCCACACTGTGTGTGGCAAGACTAACATCCTGGTCTAGTTAAGCACTTAACTAGAAGCACCTGAGTACAGTAACGCTAGTTATATAGTGAAAACTGATCATCAGTTAAGAAATCTGCCAGATCAAAGACCTAACAGATTTCTAAGAACCTGATGAAAATATGTTCTGTATAACAAGCATTGGTGGGTGCAGACCTGTGCTCCTTCCACTCTAGACACTGCTTTTCAGGGATAGAGGCAAGTGTTTTACAGCTGGAGCTGGGGTTTTTTTTTCATTCTAAAGTAAATTCTGTTTTAATTGGCAGCTAATGGAAAAGAGTGTTCCTTATTTTTAAAGAGATGCAGAAAAACATAGGGCTGGTTTCAGGCTGCCATAATTGTAACACAACATTCATTTGTCAGACCTGCAGGGAAGCTAGGGTGAAACGGTAGCATGCAATACCAGTGTGTATGCCACAGATGCTACCCAGGGATTCAGGTTAATTACATACCAGGCATACTTAGGGACCACCCATGTAAAGCAGCTGGCGGGATGGAGGCTTAAAATTGCTCCCTGCTGGTCCCACCATTGCACACTGCCCTCTTCAATTCAGCATGAATCTCTTCGTCTGGGCTAATTTACTTCAGCCACGATAAGTAACTTAGATTCACTTATCTCCGCTCTCTGAGCCTTGCTGGCTTTGGAATTGATCTTCTCCATTCCCTACCTCCTATATTGCTTCAATTGTCTGAACCTAAAGAGTTTATTGATGTGGATGGATACAGTTTTCTAAGTGCCATACACATCACTGCAAAAGCCAAAGGAAGCAGATATTAATTTAAAAGAAAAATTAGTAACAAAGACCTTCTCTAGTGTGTGAGCTCATCTACCCAAGAAATGATTCACTGTTTTACTCCATGTTCCGATGTTGTTATACAAAATATTATTTACTTATCTTCACTATAATACTGAATCATCTGAGATGCCAGTGAGGTCATCCTGTTTGTTACGTTTGTCTTAATTCTGTGCTTCTAGGATCTTCTGGCTTTTAGCTGAACCACTACAATACTTCAGGATAGGGAGGACTTTGTGCTTTTTTAAAAAAATGACATATTATGAACACCAGTATGACCATAGCTGAAAGAAAGTAATGGAATATATTTATAGTAATTCTCACCCAGGTCATGAATTAGGTTTAGTTTCTTAAACCACTCCATAATCATAAATTAAAATGGTGATAAAATGTCCTTGGCTTTAGAGATATCAGCTAAAAATGACCATCATTCTCGGTATAATTTTTATTATTAAATTGTTCTCCTGGTATTGCTATACAGTAAACATAATATTTCAAGAGAGTGGTTATTACAGACCGGATTTTGTCAGGCAGGTTTTCCTAAAAGATTTAGTAAACTGAATGCAATGATTAGCACTAATGGATACATTGTATTGCTGATGCTTTCATTTTGCTTAGTCTATGGAAAAGATATTTGTTTTTAGATACTGCATGACAAACTGCCTGTAAGCAATGTGGACAGTCAAACAGCTTTCTCTAATGGTGGAAATACTGTGCAGACTTCCACTTTCACCCTCCCATTCTCCCATTGTAATGTCCTTTAAGCAGAAGTTTGCTCCTTGAGTTCAGTTCACTTTTCTACGTCAATTATTCAGCAGGCAGCCTGAGACCTAACTCTGGCCTCAATAACCAACATTCATATTACTAAAGACCCTGCTCCAGCACTTATATGTAACTTGAGTAACTGCTGGCACTTGAAACTCAATCCACAGCCCACTAAAGCCACAGGAGAGACTGTCACTGGCTTTGGTAGGCTTTGGAGTAGGCTCTTAAGCAGTGCTGTGTGCATTAGTTCCTTATCCATGGGTATATGTATCTGCACTAGGATCGAATTTGATGGTAGATGGATAGGGTCCTACAAAAAGAAGCTGTCCTGAAGTTCCAGTGTTTTTTCACTCATATAAATAACATCATGTCCTTTGCTCTGAACAAGCTTAATACGAGGCATTGCTAATAATGAATTGTCAGTTAACACCAGTTGAAAATAGTGACATAAATTTAGAAACTTGACACAGCCAAGGAATATGAGCAACATCCTGCAAGTGGGACTGAGGGAAATTCATTCTATGTTCAATGACCAAAATGAGAGGTTGAATCACGCAAAAACTTCTGAATGTCACCTCTGCCTACAGGACATGGAGCTCCGTTTGGGTGGATGAGCTGCTACACTCACTGCTGAGAGTTAAAGCAGTATAAGATGCATCTACTTGCATTTAAAAAAGATCTGGCACATACCTTGGCCCATATCCACTAGGAGTTTCAGCTATAGCTCTGTTTCTATCCCACTTTTTTTGACTTAACCAGGCAGGGGCCATACAGGATCAGACAGAGTGTAGCATTGCCTTGAGCTCCTGTGCAGCAGGAAGGGGAGCAGCCCATGGAAGGAGTGACTTTGACAGGACCAGTTAAAGCCAAGGTTGCATAGTAGCTCCTAGCAGTGAAACAGAAATCATTAACAGCATTCAAATATGCTACTGGGAGGAAGGGAAAAGTTTATATCCTTCTTAGCCCACTTCATATACCTGTTATAATTCCCTCTCCCCTCATTCCTGGCATCTGACCACAGCCTGCCTTGTGCTTTTCATGAAATCAAGTATCAAGACACAATAAAACTAATCTATTCCATCTATATGTATAGATGTATAAATATGTACAGTATATAAATATATAGTCCACCAGTGAATTATAATAATAGCAATAGATGGAATTTTAATGAAGTAGAAGCATGGCCACCCTGCATTACAATCACAGTCCTACGTAGCCTAGCATCCAGGCTCTCACAGTGGCAAACAACATACTTTAAGGTACTGGAATCCAGTAATAAGGGACTTGAGCTAATCCTGCCTGAACTCTAGGTTGCATCCCAGTGCACAAGATTTCATCTCCCTTCCAAGAGGGTTGAGATAACCAAGATTTGATCCCAATTTCTGTGGTTGGCAACAGACTCGGCCATCTAAGCCCCATGCTGTGAAAACCATTTCTTATTGCCCCTTTTGAATTTCTCGCCTTTAAATGTCACTGATCATTCCCATTTTTCTCTGTCATTCAAAAGGGACAGCCAGTTTCTGACACCTTCCCTAGATGTATTTTAGCTATAGATGTAGATATAGTTTTGTCTTGAATCTCTAACAAGCAATCTCAGGCTTTTCATAGCAAAATAATCCATGGAGCAGGGACTCTTGGGAACACAAAATGAGCATTACTCTGAATACACCTGAATACACCAGCCTTAAGAGTGAAGCTCATTCTTTGGAGCTGTGCATTTTAAATTGGCTAGTCTGTGGCGGATTAGATTCAATAGTAAAAGCATTTGGTTGCTCTGTGACCTCTAGCCAGGTGGGCAGAAAAATCTTTCTGAGAGATGAAATGAAAACTCTGAGTCTCTTTGGTCTGAGACAGAGGGACTGAACCAAGGCCTCCTGCTTCCTCAACATATGCCTCACTGGAATGCAACTACTGAACGTGGGAAGTACCAGGCATTTTAAAACATATGTGATGCAGAGTCCTTTCCTGATGCACAGCTCAGCTCCTTGCTGTCTACTCAACAGATCTGCGACTCAGCCCCAGGGACCCCAGCATAAGACCACACTGCAAAACTGCGTGAAAGGACAACATCATTTTTTTTTTTTCTTTTTATATTTAAAGAGCTCATCTATATTTTGTATGGCTTTTAATGCTTTCAGTCTCTGACAGGAGTGCACTGTAAATGCCTATCAGATCAGGCCTCACACTGAATTTAGGTGTAGTTCTGGGCATAGTCAAAACAGGAGTTTTAGATGTTTGAAGACCATTCATGTCAAATGAAAAGCTTCTGTGAAACATTGGTGCCCCCAGGAATGAGCAGGGATCAGGAGGTGCCCAGGTCCTTTTTTCAGAGTTGCATAATTCCAGTTTGTCATAGCCTCATCACTTCAGCACCTTCCGTCACCTACCACAACCTCCAGCGTCATCTTACAACACCTAAATCTCCACTGCTTTACAAGCTGCTGTCAGGAATTTAGTACCTTAAGGCTGACTTCAACACCTTTCTTTTATGTTTTATGTTTTTTCCAGTTTTATAGCCATTACACAACTGCAGTAAATGGCAACAAATCAAGTGAATGACTTAAAGCACTGCAGAAAAAAAAATCCCTTGTCTGCCCATGCTGCTCTCTCAAAAAGAGTTAAGTGCTTATTAGAGTAATAAGTAATATTTTGACCTGCAGAACAGCACATTTTCTTCTTTTCCTTGTTGACTGTTTAATATAAACAAAATAAATGACTCTCCTGTAAGCTCTTTTTGATGAGGCAATGCTAATAAACAGCACCTGATTTCAGACTCCAGCCATTCCAGGTGCAGCTTACACTTGGCTCGGTGCTGTCAACAGATCCTTGGGGAGCCACTTTTCCTGCTCCATGAAAATAATTAAAACACCACCACCACCACCACCACCACAGTCCTGGCTGCTCAGGGTGTGTCATTATTTGGTTATGCAAAGCCTGGTTACTTCAGTTTTGATGTCAATGGGCTTAAAATCAGGCTTTAAGTTGAGAGGCACCCACAGTCTTGTGATAAAAGAATTAACTAGACATGTTTTGACTTTCCCTTGGCTTTATCCCTTGGGTCAGCCAGTGAGCCAACGAGCTATTTCTGTAGCTTATATTTTTTCAAGCTCCTGGATATGGCATATATCCACCAGCAATGGGCCCAAGAACTCCAAATGTAATCCCTGAGGAGCACCTGAGAATCAGATGATTGCAATTTGCTGTTGTTACAAACGTGAGCTATCTTCAGACAATTGCAATCTAGGCAATTTCTAGAAAGTTGAGTTTATCACAGTGCTAGTGTAGTCTTCATTCCTCCTCTGAAAAACTTTTCAATGTTTTATATACACATTCTCACGCACACATGCACACATGTACAGCTATACAAAATAATTAAAATAAGATTATACAATGTAAAAAAGATTTATATTATGTCATCAACTCCTACTTTCCCACCAGTAGCACAAATTAATCCTGAATAGAAAACACCAGACCAAGGACAATTGTTGCAGCCAAGAAAACAAAGACATATAGCTGGTGCGAAGCATAGATACAGACTGGAAAATTTTTAACCTAAGCCTGTCCTAGAACACAGAAAACATTTTTTTTAAAGTCCACTTTCATTCTTCCCTCTAGGCCCTGAGACTTCATTTCGTATTTGTTTACGAGTAATTGGTTTTCACATTTACAAGAGGAACACAACGACCAGCATTGATATCGTGTGAGCCTGCTGGACTGTTTCTAGCCTGAGTGCGTGCCTGTAAAATATAGCTGGGGCCCAAGAGAAGGGGTAATTGTGCTATTCTTTATAACTTTGGCCAGATGACTATCTGTGCTAGAAAGGTGGGGGCTTCTGTCTGAGGAAAAATCTTACTGCTTCACTTGTGAGGACCAAAATGTGTGGGTGTTGGAAGGTACCTGAAATGACAGGCTGGGTAGCCAGAAGCATCCTTCTTAAGTTTGTTTTTTACCTGTAAGCCTTTTTCTGACACAGAAAAGAGCTTGATTCCTCTTCCCCTTTAGGCAAAAATCAAAGCATTCCACTTAATTTTAATTGATAGTTTATCTGTCTCAAGTTTTTTTGCCAGGATTTTCAAGATGTTTATTATTTGAGAGGGAGAAGTGTACAAGGGAGTGAAACAAAGTAGGAAGACAAGGGGTGGGGGTGTAAAAAAAAAAACTCTAGTGACAAGGAACAGCTCAGTGTAAGTGCTCCTTTTATCCGTACTATTCTCCCTTGACCCGATCATATTTTCAAAGTCAGGTCCAGGATTTTAGCTGTGCAATTCATATGACCTTTAACTGGATCAGCCTCCCAAGCCTCCCAAGACACTTTGAAGGTTTAGACATTACTATTTGCTTTAACTGTGGAAATATTGATATGTTTAGTCTTTAAAAAAATGTTGATAATTCAGAACTAGCATTTGGTTGTCAGATTTGACTTTGTGTTCCCTCTTAAGGCTAGGTGTCCTTTTTAATTAAAGTCAATAACACACATTCTCCCAATTGTGTCTAGTTCATTAGTTTCATTAATTTGTCAAAAAAATGCCTAAAAAAATTATGTTGAGGAAATGCCATGTCTTTTTGTTGTTTTTTTATGATTTCTTTGTTCACCTGATCAAAAATTGACTATTAGCATAAAACTTCTCTTTGGTTTTTTGAGGGCTCCTCTACATGCCACTGGCTAAATCAATCCTTCAGGAAGGCAGATGTGCACTCTTGGATCAGCGCAGGCTTTCCCTACTCCTGATGGCCTCTGTCTGTCCAGGAGAAGTGAATACCACAGTCCACATATAAGCATCGTGGTCCCCTGTGTCCAAAGGCTTCAGCAGTAGTGCACTGAAGGCAGCCTTCGTCTGGCTTTGCAGTGCTGGGCTGGTACAAGGGAGAAAAGCCTGGACCCAGAATCTGGTTTATAACACAACAACACAAACAGCTGCCAAAATATAGCCTCAACTAATACCATTAGAAATATATTTTGCTGACTGTACAGAATGGATCAGTAAACTGTCACCTCCAACCAGCGTCTATGTCACAGTATATTGTGTAATATGACTTTAAGTGTGTTTTCATCAAAGCTGGGTTTTGAAAGGGGAAATTTAACATAATAGGGAGTTTATATTTCAAGTGTGTCCATCCACATCTCTTTACCTGTGTCTGACAGATGATATGTGGTCACTTGTAAAACATCAGCTTTAAGGCATATTCTGTTTCTTCGCTGTATAGAACAGAGTCACTATGCAGGGGACTGATTTGTCACCATTGTTTCCTGTTGCCATGTGAAGCAGCATCTTAAACTAAGCACAGGTTTAAAATGTGAGAGATGTTGCGAGATAATTAAGCTGAGGCTCCTCTCTCCCATTCAGGTTAGTGCTTTAGTTCAGTAGTGAGCTTTAACAAAGTTACTCATCAAACTGAGCTCTTTTTAAGTTTAATGGATTTAAGTACTTTCCTGAATTGGAGCCATATTACAGAATTCAGAAATCCATAGATTTCTACCTCAAATACAATGGGTATTATAGGAATACTGATAAAATTACTATTTATTGACTGCTCCTATAATTATGTCTCTCTCTTAATTTTTTTACTGTCCAGATTATTAACATGGTGTTGAAACCCATTAAAAAATTCATATGTCTGCTGATTACAGTTACATTCATTCTCTGCTGATGACCAGGCTGTCTATAAACACATCTACCTGCTTAGGTGCAGAGTACTATGAGTTCATGCTGTCTCTGCTCTAAGTCAACAAGAGGTAAATCAATACAGAAGCTGTTTTGATACCTCCTCATGAAATTTCCCTGGAGTTAATATATCCTGCCTCTTTGAACAGACATATCCTGACAAGAGTAGACATAGCCTGTATGTGTGTGGGTGCTAGTCTTGGCAGTAACACTGAACACCCATATGCTGATGAACTCCAGACACTTGTTCCCTTATACAGAGAATTTATTGAGAATGTTGTGCGTCTTTAAGCACATCAATGGTGCTTTGAATAAGTTCTTACCAGTTACGACTTCACTGATAACATTCTTAAAAAGAAGGAAGAAAAACAAAACCAAATATTAAATAAATATGAAAACAAATAAATACCATCAAAATTTTCCTGGCTGGATTGCCTCTGGCTGGATTTAAAATTCCATTACTGACATTATCTGTTAATCAGTTAATCTTAGATCTCCTGAGGGAGACTGAAACCCCAACTTCTTTTCTAGATACATTAAAGGAAAACTAAATTAGGCAGTATAAAAGATACTCCAATAACCACATTAACTAAAGAGGAACATATAATTTTTTAAAAGAAAGTCTAAAAGATGTCTGAAAGATTAGAACTGGAATTCAGATTAGAATTATCTATGATAAATAAGAATTCTTTAGCCAACAAATAGTTGAAAGGAAACTGAACACGGTGTTCCATTTACAAGTCAAGACTTTAAAGCACAATTCTCCTACAGTTCTTGCAGAACAAGAAGATACACATCCCCAAGGAATGCCACATCAAACTCAGCTCCTTGGCTCACTAAGGAGGAGTGGGATGTTTCTAGGATGCTTGTCCAACAATTAACAGAGTTTGAACAGAGAATATATCATTGGATCTCTCCTCATTGCAAATCTGTCAGTGGAGAGAGATTCCTCCATTTGTAACCTGGTAGATGGAGGCCTCCATCAGGTATCTACTATATAGATGAGTCACGGCTCAGGAGGAAAGGAGTCAGCTTTGGTTCATGCAATCTCTTTAAAACATTTTGCTTAGCTGATTCATACCCAGGTTCCAGAAATATGTACCCATTATAATGATTTCACATGGGTGACGATGAAGCAGTGCCACCAAAGCAAGGGTGAGAGTCGCTGTTTCCTTATTAGAATCACACCTGTGGTTGAAACCAACGTGGACACAGTCATGTGGCAGGGACTGCAGAAACAATTTAGATAAGAGATAGATTTTTTTTTCTATAAGAGGCAGAGAGACTTGGCAAACGTTTATGAAAAGTGAAGTGAAATAAGCTAAAGAAGAGTCATTAATATCAGCTGTCATACAGGCATTCTGGAGCCCATAGGTAGAGACAGTGAAAGAACACGGTCTTATATATTCGGGACTTGTCTTTCCTTCCCAAGGACTGCAGTTCTGATGGTGGTTTTTCCCTCAGCTCAGCAGTTTTTAGGAGGCAGGAGTAGATTTATCAGTCACTGTGCCAGTGCTTGCTTTCCCTTTATGTAAGCTTCCCTCAACATTCAATCTGTCTTCAGGCAGCTGCCAAGGAGGGTGACTTTCTTGTTCTGCAAACTGTTCAGCAAAAAGAGCCTCCCCTGATACCAAGAGACAGTCTTCCGAGTTCTCTGTACATGTCAAAGATTCAAAGCAGAGTGACAATGAAAAGAATTTTTACTGAAATTGAAAAACATCAGAGCTATAAATATGACTTTTAAAATGCATTTTTCCTAAACCAGTGTTTGCATATTTGTATAGCAATCATTTTTGTATTTTTCCTTGACATCTCAGCTATTTTTAGAAAATAAAATAAAATTGTTTCAGCAGTTATTGATATCTTATTATATCACTTTTATCATATCACATTTGAAAAACTAAGTTTTTTCATAACTATCCCACTAATGATATATCTTTTTTTCCCCTCAAAGTAAAAAGCAAGGAAAAATTATACTGAAAAACTAGCTCTATTGTGAAAACGTCAAAAATCAAATTTCTCAGTGTTGTTGCTTTAAAATACTAGAGTAAGTTACACATGGGTTAAAAATGGAGGACAAGTGAATATGGAGCCAAACTCAGTGTAAGTTGATGGCAGAAGTATTCACAAGCTTTGCTGCTGATAAAAGAAAGATAAATGTAGGATTTAGATCTGTATAAAACCAGAAAGAAAACAGGCAGCTCCTAGCACTGATAAGAAATAAAACACCAGTGCCAACAGCAGTAACAAGGCAACAGGCACCACCAAGACAGCAAGAGATAGGTTGGCAGACAGAAGCAAGAAAGAAATTATACAGACATGACTATGGTGACAGGACGAGAGTTTGAAGACTTCCAGCTTTGTGCAGCTGGGCAAAGCGCTGCCTGCTCCCTCCTGGGGGAGTGCCCGACCCTCAAGGGGCTGTGGGGGCCAAACGGGCACCCTCCGCCAGCCTCCTTCACTTGGGTCGGCCACCACCATGCTACTCTGCTGTGGCTCAGGGGCCTCCTGGGGTGTCCCCTGCGGGCACCCCGACACCAGCATGCACAGGCAGGGAACCCTCCAGCCTGGGGAAACTGGGGAGACACAGGCACCCGGTGTGGTGGGCACCTGCTTCCAGAGCATAGGCAACAAATACCACGGGAAGGTATTCAGATGGTGTGAGGGCATCAGGTGGTCTGATCAGATCTGCACTTATCAGCCTAAGTTCCCAGCTTTCTAAGAGCTCACGAGGGAAGTGAGAAAAAAAAGGAAGCTTCCACCAGGATAGGGCAGGTGACACCTCTTGGAAGAAGTGCAAGAGCAGCAGGTGACTTTTTGGGACAGATAGATGGGTACAGCCTCTGCAGCTGATGAGTTTCCAAAGAGGATGATCACCCATTGCAGCAAAATGCCTACAGCGTTGCTCTGGGTTGCAAGAATGACACTGTAAAAGATAATCCTGGTAGCCCATTGTTGTTGTAGCAGGTCTGTTTGCTAATGACAAGTATCAGTTGCCAGCCCAGATTTCCAGGCCAGCTATCACTCTTCTACCTAACAAATGACCTCCAGCTGTCCTTTGAAAAGCCAGTGCTCCCAGGCATTGCATAGGAACGCAGCTATTTAAAAATTAGTCTAGACCTTGAAAGAACGCAAGCAGCTCTGTAAATAGAGCTTAAGATGCTGGCTGTTCAGGTGGGAAACTCAGTCCCTGTCAATCATGAACTAAAAATAAAATAGTAACTGTGTTTTCTAAATTTTCTCTTTCTTTATTTCAGACTGGTCTAGGGGACAGAAAAATAATGCCACAGAAAATGAGAAGGATGTTAACATTGCAGGCTCTGCCACCGTTAATAGGTCAATACCAATAGTGTATGTTGGAGAAGAGATGAAGTACATATCGTTGTTATATAGATTGCTGGTGACACCAGTACCTTGTAACAGCAGTAACCTTCAGACTTTTCCTGCTAGAAAAAGCAAGAAAACTAGCAGAGAAAGTCTGCTTTGGCTGTCATATAATGTGAGTTAAACTGATAGAAAACCAGGTTTTCTTCTCTTTCCTGATTAAACCTAATATACAATAGAAGCAGGGAGGTAGAAGAGCACACAGTCTGTGCCTACAAGCATCTCAGTGTTAGATGTTGAAAAACTCTAATTTGTACTCCATTTGTTACATGCAGGTTGAACTCCTTTCCTGTGGAATTCCTTTTCTGGAATACCAGACTGTACAGGAAAAGAGCATTCCTTCCATCAAGCACTTGTTTCTTCCATCCTGTCTTACAAAGGTATTCACAGAGAAAAAATTAATGCTTGCCATCATGGATCATATGATGGAGCTCAGCTTTTATAACGTAAAATGCAGTTATTTCAACTATTTATTATGTCTTTCAGAAATATCTGTTTGATGAAATAAATAACTTTTTTCCCCTCCCCAGCGAAACAAGTAGATAGGGATAACTAAAGAAAAAAAAGTCCCCTAATCTGATACTGCTCCCACTCTTCCCCAAAAGGGGTTATATATGGATTGATGTGTTTTGAAGCAAAGGTCATTAATAAATGACCTTTCCTAACAATCCATAGGTTGAGTTTGTTTCTAAGATGGCAGTCCAGGCAGATCAGAGGGCAGAAATCCCACGCAACTCATCAGCTAATGCTCAAATACATTGTCATATATTTGCCAAGCTTTTAGAGTAGGAATGTCCACATAACTTGTTTAAAATGCTCCTGTTCTGTTTGGAGACAGTCATAAGCCTTGAGATGTTGGTTTTCAGCATCATCCCTCATGTAAGCTACAGGCTGTAATGTCATGAAGGCTGTAATAAATTTCTGGCCCTGGCTCCTATCAGCCACTGGAGCAGACCAAAGTACCTGAATCATTTTGTAACCTGGTCCTGACTATTCCTTCGGTGGTGCACCACACTCCTGTAGCACTGGGGATATGCTAGAAAAGCAATGCACTACCTAGGGAAGACCTTGTGGAGGGGAACTTTCATCAGCAGGGTGTGCTAACCTTGGCCGTCCCTAGAGCCAGCATGCAGAGGTCATAGGTTAGCCACAGTTTGAGTCTTACGCTATTGCAAATGTTCCATACCCTCCATTAATACTAGTGGTTATTATGTGCAAAGATTCCAAATACTAATGTTTCAGAAATTATGAACCCACTTAAGCAATTGTACTCTTTCTAGGAGGTTCCTGGAATATGCTGAGGTGTGATAAAGGAGCTATGACACAACTGAGCTTAAATAATGATGCATATTTTAAGTATACATTATTTCCTTGTTTCTAAAGATCATGCATAAAACTGGCAACATTGTTCATTATGCATATTAAGTCATAGCATAGATTATTTCTTGCTCTTCTTACTCCTGAATAGGCTTTTTTTCTTTTCCTTTTTTTTCTTCCCCCTGTGCCACTGAGACTATATATTGATTGAAATCCATAACCTGGCAGGGTGTGAGAGCGCGCAGGCTGCAGCATTCCCAGGCTCCATCCGCCATGTGTCCAGGCTCCCCGGGAGAGGTGAGGGAAGCCTCACGCCCCTGCAAGCGGGACGCAGCACGCCGACTTCCCAGCTGTCACCGTACGCTCCGATTGTCACAACAGTTTACAACAGATTAGGGGAAGTGGCTTTGACTGGCATATTAAGAAAACCGGTTGACATCAGCATACTCAACTAGGTAGGCCTAAACCTGCCAGCTCCCCAGCAGTATCTCCAAGCATAGCTATCCTTTGATTAATGAGTGGTGTTAACAATTAAAAGCAAAGCACATGATGCTTTGTGCATCCTTTGCAATCCAATTTCATCTTTTGCTGAGAGCTAGTGAAGAGTAAACAAGAAGCTGAGATAAACTGGGCTGATAAGGAACAGAGCTTATATATCTCCTTGGCTTCATTTGCACAAGTCCTAGAAATGTGTCTGTGGGCAACCACCAGACTAAGATCTATTTGTTTGCTCAACTTGATTAATAATTTTGCACTTTTGACTTGGTTTAGTGTTTTCTTTACATTTGTCCAGATATTTGAACCAGATAACTAGCAAATGACAGCTTAAAAGGCATTAAGTAAGCAAATATACAAACACACCCTGCCATATCTGCCTTGGGTTTTCACATGAATGACATGTGTCAACCTGATCAAGGCAGAGGGATGCAATGATTTACTCTTTGTGAAATTGTTCACAGCCATGTTTGTGTGAAAGGTTGTTCAAGTAAATTAGTTTCAGTCAATAGCACTGTGGAAAAATGGTTTAAGTGCTAAACAGACAGGTGGATCCAGTCAGCCTTTTGTGTATTTTTACCAAATCTCTGGGAAGGGTCAGGGGATCACATTTCCCCCTGCAGCAGTAAAAGCCACAGAACTCCTCCTGGTGGCTTTGGGAGACCAGTTCTTGTGTCTCCCAGGGGGTAGGGTGGGGTCCCTCCTTGAAATCATCTCTTGTGGGTGCAGCTTGGGTGGGGAGCAGCAGGTAGGATTTAGAAAAAAAGTCCTTAGGGCTTCAGGCTAACTGGTGTAATTTTGACTGTCTGTGCCCAAAAGCTTTCTGCTTTTTCCAGAAACTACCTTCCCCTGAAAAACTTGCCACTCTTAAAACTATAGATTGACAGTGTTATTCCTCATGCTGTGTGGATGACAGGGTTTACCCATATAAAAGAGGTGTTCAGCAAAATGGAGCATAGATTTTGAAACCACAGTTTAGGGTTCGTCATGATCAAAGAGCAGATGGATGTAACATCATACAGTATCCTCCTTGCACCACCTTTAAGTATGTATTTTAAGGCGAGCTGGTAAAGAAACCTAGAGTCCTTGCTAGCCCTCGTGGACAGGCACCCTGCCTCTCTGCTTCATGCCACTCACGGACCTGAAACAGCCTTCACTTGTTTCTACCTACAGAAAAAGTGGTAGTCTTGGTGTCAGCAGAGTTTGTATCCAATAATTGAAGTCTCTAGGGACGTAAAAATCAATTCTTGGCTCCAAGTCCAGCGATGTTCTGTATCAGCAGAACTGTGTAACTACACTCTGATTACAGTGGTTATAGTACAAGTTAGTTAACTACTACCAAAATGAGGGGGCAGAGAGGAAGACAAGCATTTCATCTTTTAAGTCACATTGCACTTTTTTTCTGTCAGAGTTTTGCCCTGCTGGGGGGGGGGCAAAGGAGATGTTGCTATGCCTGGGCAGGACGAAGAGGAAAGCTGCAAAGCTAGGCAGCACAACGTGGTCCAGATCCACATCTTCCTAAAGCTTGCTGGTGTTTATCCAGGGACTTGTCTTTTTTTTTTTTTTTTAATTATTTCAGTGAAAATACTTCCCCTGCTAGAATAAAAGGAAAAGAAGACTGAAAATAATTGACTTTTTCCAGAGGGATTTTTGTCGGTGTTTCAAGCTCTACCTGTCAAGTCCTGCTTAAAGACTTTGTGGTTTTTTGGAAGTTCCTGCACATCTTTCTTCTAAGCTGTAAAGGAAATGTCTCTCTGGTTGTCACCAACATGCCAATATGGGAGGGTCACACTTTTGCACATACAGCAGCGCAGCTCCAAGTGAACTACAAGCAGAATTCTATCCCAGAGCATGACAAAGGCATTGCACTGGGGGGGATGCGTAGGTTGCGTTGGAGGCAGCAGCAGCAAGAACACTTTGCAATTCAGCTCTCCTAGATGGAGACTAAAATATTATTCACATGTTTCATATTAAATTATATAGGTCCCCACACTGGCTGACCTTCAGAGTGATACAGGATGCTGCCCCAGTATGGAATGGGAGCTGGTAGCAGCCCAACAAGCTGTGCTACTGGGGGTTGTGTGCTGATTTCATCCCACAGAACATCTCATATCTGTCTCTGAAATCAAATAATCATGGTTTCATGCAAGTGGGGTGTTTCTCATTTGCTGCACACAACCCTATGAAAGATTTGTCAAGGTGGGATAGTAATATTAATGTGTGAAACATGATCCACATTTTGTAAAGTCAGAAACTGCAGTGGTTAATGAAATAATCTGATTGATAATTAGAAATAAACCCCCAGATTTTAAATTCACTTTAAATTTGGGAGAGTGTGACATATTATATCGAAGTCCTGAGGAACTCCATCTTCTACACTGACGCTTCTATTCTACACATTTTGTGCTTTAGTTGCAAGATAAAGTATTCAAAGAAAATTGCAGGTATCCATTATTTGAATAGAGCTATTATTCTCCAACTCAGATGAGAAATTAATTTCTGGAATCAACATAATGAAAAAATATTCTATATGTAATTATGATATATGCAATGTATACACAGAACATACACTAAATTGTCCATTTACATGGTTGATGTAACATTTTTTTCTTTTGAAACTGTTTTCACATCTTGAGGGAAGTGACTGAGAAATGCACAAGGGCAGCCTTCACTGTGACTATTATACACCTATAATACATTCAGAATATATTCCAATCTTCTGTGCTATAACCTATGCAAAGTTATGCAAAGTTCAGGACTGGAGCTGAACCCTCACCAGTCCAGGATAAACTGTCAAAGCATTGCTGAAGGATTTGACCAAGCAGTTCCAATTAATATCATACTAAAACCCTATGCACAGCTTTAAAAATTGAAAGCTGAAGGACTAACCTGTTTGCCTACATTCTTTATTATTATTGTTATATCAACAGGATTTGTAGAGCTAGGTAACATCAATTCATCACTGCCACCACCTGGTAAAACTCCAAAACCCTATATTCATGAGTACAGGTGTATCAGAAAGGTAGCAAAGGGGTTAAACAAAGAAGAAAGAGCAAATCTTGGGGGTAATCATCTTAATCCAGTGCTTCAATGTGGAATGGAAATGTGAGGACCCACACAATAGCTTCCAGTCTGCCTAGAGTGGAAATATAGACCAAACCTGCAGAAATGTAGGTGGCGAGAGTTGCTATTTTTTTTTTTTTAGTGATTGTTTGATCTGGCTGTGGTGTTTTACAAAGAGTAGACTGAGAATGGCTAGTTGAAGGTAAACCTGGCTAGGCAAGATGATAATGTTATCCTTCAGATCCTGTTTGGTCTGCCAAACTGTTCAATATAGTCTCAGTGGGACTTGATTTTCATTCCTCTGCATGTTGACAAACATTTGTCTTCCCAAGCAAGATGCTTAGGACTAAACTGGTGGCTGATGTGCTGTCCCTTATTTCCACTACCATCCTCTTCCCTCACTTCCTGATACCCAGATAAATGGCTCTGGGCCATTTATCTCCCAGGAATATTTTGTACTCTTCCTAAATCTTTAATCCTGCTTTATAACGTCACCTCTTTAATCATGTAATGATTCGGTCCTTACCCCAGCTAGATACCTGCCTGTTAATCAGCCAGTGCCAGGAAGTCCTGAGCTCCAGGTGGGATTGCGAGGTACCCACAGCAGTGCAGGAGCTGGTGGGTGACACAGTCACACACAGGAGTGTATCCCAACATCTCGGCATTTACTCCCTCCATAAATGTTGCCACGTTCTTCAGGTGTGTGGTGGTTTCATGTAATTTTAAGCAGGGAATTTCTGGGCCAAAATGGGAAGAAACTGTATTAATGCTGACTGGGAACTGGGTATTAGCTTTTGGGCTGAGTTCCCTGAAGGAGGATTCCTTGCTGCAGGCCATTTCTGCTGTTCAAGGACTAATACATTTCAAGCAATTTTAATAATTGTCATAAAAAATATATGACACTGTTAGGTCACTGGTTTATTCTCTGGTGGGAAGTTGCAATGCAAGATTTCCTGCAAGCTACTGGTCAGAATAGAAAGTCAATATAAATGTAATAAATTAGGAAGACAGTGGGAAGACAATAATCTGGACAGTGGGAAGGTGGCTAAAGTCACTGTTCTGTTGATGGTTTTATTCCCCCCCCATTTTAACTTGGCACCTTTTATATAACTTACATTATCACTACTGTCTTTGTGCCAGGAGGAGTGAAGTACTCTCCTGTTCCAAGCTTCTGCTACTTTAGATAAGCCAGAAATAATTATTTCTGAGTGAAACAAAATTAACCCTCACAATGGAGCCTGAGTCCATAGCTGTGTTCCAATTTGGAAGTCATTTGTCTTGGGATACAAAGGCCCTGATTCCCCATAATACCAAACTGTGTTCTTACAGACTCAGAGTTACACAGGCAAACCAAAAGTCTTTAAAGCAGTATTATAAATCTGTCACCATTGTTTTATTGTAACTCCATGTTGCTATAACTCCACAGCAAGCATTATGCATTGGGAATAAAGCATAGATGAAGCCTGCCTCCCCATTAATTTATAAACTAGAGACACAGTTGTCTGCTACCATTACAGTCAGAGGGGTTACCTCTGCGAGTCAGGATTTCTTGTGTGCCTGTTTTGATATGTACAGCCCAAAGCTTAAATAAGACACAGCAGAGAATCAGACAAAGAAAATAAAGAAAGAGGAAACATGTAAAAAAGGAAGGGGTAAAAGGCTGAAGGAAAGGGCTGAGATGAAAGGCATAAGAGGCAAAGGGGAGGGTACTAAATGACCTCTTGAAGTCCCTTTACCCTGTTTCCTATGATCTTGTAACAGATAATAGAGGGTCTTGCTTTAGCAAACCCCATTTCATACTACATGTTTCCCTTGCCTGTATTTTGAGACTGTTAATGCTACTATACCGATGGAAAAAGTACAGCACAGCAGAAACAAGGGAATACCAAGTGTGTTCTCTAGTTTTAGGCCCACACAGGCGAATTGATTTCTACCTAAGTAATACAAAAGTTGTCATTTAAAAGTAGCATTAACTGAATCCCCATCAAATTATTAAAAAAAGGCAAAATAACAGAAAAGGAAAATGACAGGCCACTTTAAAGAAAAATAAATAAATGTTGTTTCTCTGCTTTAAAGTGTTGTGTGACAATTACATACGTCAGCAGATAGTGTGATATATTTGTCTCAATCTGCGGAAGAGTGGTATCTGTGGAAGACATGTCATGGTACACCTATCTTCATACCCTGTAATCTGTTAGCAAGTGCAGCTCTTCTGGCTGATAAGAAGCAGCATTTCTGCTGACTCCTCCCCCTGAGTAATTCAGTAAAACCACAGTGACAAGCAAAAGCATACCCTCATGTATTACCACAAAGACGTTTAGACAGCCAATAATCCTGAACCGGGCATGCCCACCTGTAGCAAGCCGGATATCTGTTGAAGGTGTGTTTGAATACACAGCATAGACATACCTACCTAATCCTTCACACTCACGCATAGGTCACATTATACTGCTCAGGTGAAACCTAGCGTACCCTTCTTCCCAGTTATCCGCGGGTGTGCAATTAGAAGCGAAGTAGGCAGACAGATGTTGAGCAAGCACTGAGACGTCACCATTCATCATCAGCTAGCAGATACTGAACTTGGCTGACTACTCCAGCTTAGTCAGATAGTTTGGCACACTGTCTCTCAGCACTAGGTTTTTCACTCAGGATCTTAAATTGTACTAAAAGTTCACTCTGTAAATCATGTAAAACTGGGGGATGGGATTGGCTTCGTTTTTCACCATCAAGCAAAGTTATTAGAAATTCAGACCTTTTACAAGCAGTTTTGCTTCTCTGTTTAAGTCTCACCTTTCATGTGAGATAGATAGAGGCAGATAGCATCACTGCCTATTTAAAAGAGAAAAGGGCATTTGGCCAGCTACTAAATTGAATTCCTTTCCTCCATCCTGCATGTGCTTAGTCTTGCATACGGAGCATAAAAGGCAAAACCAAAGATCTAATAGATGGGACCATAAGGAGCTTCACATGCCATCTCTGAGTAAAAGAGATCAAACAAAGACTTTTGGGAGCTCAGAAACATGTCATCATATGTGGTATTTCTCTTGTCAGCAGCAAAGCTGTCTCTAATGCACAGCACACTTAGCAAATCAAGAATGCTTCAGGACAAATTTGGGTAAAAGCTAAAGCTTTGCCTCCCACAGGTTTTATCTGCAGCTGCTGAAGCAAACATTCTACCTCCCCTCCCTCACTGAATAGGAGATTGTGTTTCAGACCATTGTTTTCTGTAGACACTTATTAACCCTGTTGAATTTAGAGCAGGGGATTGCACTCAATATCTATTGATTAGCAGTCAGTGCTGCAGTAATCCTTAGGCCTTGATCAATTCAGGCTGTTGACTAGGACTTGGTACACAGCAGTGCCCTTTTCAGCAGTCATTGATATGCATGCAAGGATGTGGGAGAGGCAGGAGGGAAGGTTAGCATGAAGTCAAGTGTTTATACATTACAGGAAATTCCTGGTGAGGTGATGGCAGCTTTTATCATAGCCTGACAGAGTCCAGGGTTTAAATCACGCAAGCGTACATCAGATCAAAACACTTCTTGAGACAACGTCGGAAAACAGAATCCATTATTCAGTGACTGCAAATAATAATAAGCTCTGCCTAGGTAGAAAAAGAATCAGCAAATTCTTCCAAGCTCATCTCCTCCAATTAACAGTAATATGATAAAGCTTTATGGTTCATTTGTTTTCTCTCTTTGCTCATCCTTTCTGCTCAGAACTGAATGTGATTTGACACAGCATCTATTTCCAATAGGGAACTGCTTTCTCCAAAACATGTCTCTTGCACTGCAGCCAAACTACAGAGACACCTAGTTATTCAGAGTACAGCTTGACATTTTTTTTGATGTGCTGTTCATTTTGTCCTCCTGCTAGCTTTCTTTCAGCATTGACACCAGTCTCTGATTTACAAGCAGGGATGGCGTACCTTGGGAAGACCCTAGTGTATCCTTTTTCCAGCTGCCTACCACATTTCCCCTCCAGCTCAGACACCTGCATAGCAGCCACCAAATTATAACTTCCACAAAATAAATAAGGAACTGCAATGCCTTTTTTATTTAATATTCCAGTCTGAAAATAATGGCAATTCAGAACTGCTGATTCAGGAGCTGTCTTTTTGGTATGTGAGCATAGACCTCCAGGAGAGGTATAGGGCAGACAGCTGAGGACAGGATTAACTTTAGCTAATTCCAAGTACGTTTTGACCCTTCATGAATCAGAACCCATTGAAAAACAAAATAAAATATTGGAGTGTGTAAAATTCCAGATTTTGATCCTTGCATTTTTAAGGAAAATGCATTTAAGGAACTTGCTCTTAGAATAGTCTGAAACACTGGAGATATATAGGCTTGTATATTAGTAATATGCAATTGTGTCTGTGTATTTTTCTGATGGTTTCCATAGGGTGAGTCCAATGGATGGCTCTGCTTAAATGCCAGAGAAAATGAATAGGCTCTTTGATTATGCAATTGATTCCCTGGTGATCGGATGTGACTGGAACAATCTATCTGCTGAGACACCATAATTCTTTTTCATGTTGAATTAGAGTACTGCTACAATTCTGAAACAAAAGTCGTTTGAACTTCATTTTTCTGTCATCCATCCCTCTCTGTATGCTTCACCCTCTGTGTGAAGAGAGCCTTACTACAAGCACCACCTGGAAAGGAAATAGGCTGGGGAAAAAAAAGCATCTGAACATCATCTAACTATGGACTTCCTTCCTATGGACTGTCTAGTAACCAGGCCATCCACCTGCCCAGTTACTAGTCCAAGGGTGCTTGTTTAAGGATGACATTTCTTATGTATTGACAGGAGGGATTCAGTCACACTCTCCTTTCCTACTTTCATTTATTTTTCTCATGACCAGTTTTTAATGAAGTCTTGAAATCTCTGCTTCACTTAAAAGGGAAATTAATAAAATACAAAAGGCATTAGTACAGAACAGATTACAGAACAAATAGGTGCTTGCTATATATTCATAGAATCACAGAATGGTTGAGGTTTGCCAGGACCTCTTGAGATCATCTAGTCCAACCACCCTGCTCAGGAAGGGTCAGCTGGAGCAGGTTGCCCAGGACCATATCCAGTCAAGTGTTGAATATCTCCACAGATGGAGATATTCACAACCTCTCTGGGCAACCTGTTCCAGTGTTCAATCACCCTCACAGTAAAAAAATGTTTTCTTGTGTTCAGATGGAATATGATATGTTCTAATTTGTGCCCATTGCCTCTTGTCCTGCCAGTGGGCTCTACTGAGAAGGGTGCCTCATCTTCATTGTCTCCCATCAGGTATGTATACACATCATCCCCCCTGAGCCTTCTCTTCTCCAGGATGAACAGTCCCAGCTCTGTCAGCCTATCTTCATATGAACAAAGTTCCAGTCCCATCATCATCTTCATAGCCCTTCACTGGGCTTACTCCAGTATGTCCATCTGTCTCTTGTACTGGGGAGCCTAGAACTGGACACACATCTGTCTCAACAGTGCTGAGTAGAGGGGAAGGATTACCTCCCTTGACCTACTGCCAATGCTCTGCCCAATGCAGCCCAGGATGTTGCTAGCCTCCTCTGCTGTGAGGGCACATTGCTGGCTCATGGTCAGCTTATTGTCCACCAGGACCCCAAGACACTTCTCTGTAGAGAAGTTTTCCAGCTGGTCGGCCCCCAGTGTTTACGGGTGCATAGGTTATTCCTCCCCAGGCACAGAACTTTGCAATTCCACCTATTGAACTTCATCAGATTTCTCTCAGCCCAATTCCTCAGCTTGTCAAGGTCCCTCTGAATGGCAACACAACCATCTGGTATATAGGCTACTCCTCCCAGTCTTGTATCATCTGTGAACTTTCTGAGGGTGAAATATGTCCCAACATCCAGGTCATTAATGAAGAGCTTAAACAGGAGCAGCCCCAGTATTGACTGTCTAGTCACCACTACTGACTTGCCTCCAGCTAGACTTTGTGCTGCTGACCACAGTCCTCTGGGCCTGGCTGCTCAGCCAGTTTTCAATCCACCCCACTGGCCACCTACCTAACCCATACTTTGTCAGCTTGTCTATGAGGATGTTATGGAGATGGTGTCAGAAGTCTTGCTAAAGTCAAGGTAAACAGCATCCACTGCTCTCCCACTATCCACCAAGCTTGTCACCTCATTGCAGAAGGTTATCAGGTTGGTTAAGCATGATTTCCCCTTTGTAAAGTAGCTCTGGATATAATGACATGACTAACTGACAAACACAAAAACTCTGGATATAATTTAACCTGCCTTTGCTACAGGCTAGCCTCTGTGAGATAGTACTTCAAAATCCATATGAGTAATAGTAAAAGAATATGCTAATAGACAAGATGAATAACAAATGCAGGCACACAAATACCTACAAACAGCTTATATATTCATATATATTTAATGTGTACATTTGTTGCAGTTAAATTGGATTATATGCATTGCACTCTGGGAGTCAGTCAGGTATGTTTCATGTATGATCCAAACTATTTAATGTATGTTTGCTGTGAGGTAGTCGATGCCTTACTGGAGCCCTCATTGACAGCTGATGGGTTTAGAGTCTTCATATAATACACAGGGAAAAAATAAGCACTTAAAGAGAAATTAAAAAAAATAATAAATAAGAAAATAAGAACAGAATAAATGTCCTACGAGGTAACACCAATGGCTCATCTTGCATAATATTCATTCAGTGGCAGCAGGACATGATATTTAAGGAGAGCACATGGGCCTGGCCACATTTTGCACTTTGTTCCTCTCATATTGCCCCAGCATCTCAAACTGCTGTATTAGGAGCATCCAACCCTTCTTAGTTGTTTTAGCATCCATTTCTGAACCTGTTGTCCATAAATCTGTCTAAACCCTCCTCAGCCCTGCCATTACTGTTTGCCTCACAACCTCCTGTAGCCACAAATTCCAAAACTTCTCTACCCACTGTGTAAAGACACACTTTCTTTTATCTGTTTTAAAATGACCCCTCTCTAGTGTTAATGAGTGTCCCGTAGCTCATGCAGTGAGGATTGAGTAACAGTTCATTCAGCTTGTCCATTGCCTTTGTGATTCTGTAAACTTCTCTCATATCCCCCATGCAGCCTTCTTTCTGCTTTCCAGACTGATGACTCCTGAGTGTTTTAGTTTCTCCTCACAAGGCAGCTGCTTCATTCCCTTGACAATTTTAGTTGCCCATCCCTGTGCCTTTTTGAACTCCACCACATTCTTTTTGAGATGCAGCGACCAGAACTGCACACCAAGTTTTTGTATGTCAGCAAAATGGTGCCTTCTGCCTTGTTCTCAATACCCACCTGATGATGCCCAGCATTGTGTCGGCTTTTTTTGGCTGCAGCTCCACACTGAGCTGCTGATTTCACAGAAATACCAAACAGTGACTCTAAGATCTCTTTCCAGAGTTGAGATTGACAAGTCTGAGTTCTGAGCAGAAAGTCAGGCTGATGAACCCGGCATGATTTAGAGGAAAGGCCTTCATTAGAAATAAAACAGAAAAAATCAAGACAAGACAAGACAAGACAATTTGTACTGTCCTGACACTCAGGAGGCCATTACACTCTTCATCTCTACCTGTATCCCTGTAGCTCTCACACCTTCTCCTGCTCATCCTGCTTAGTCAAAATGGAGACCTAAACCATGCACCAGACCTCTTTCAGACACCCAGTTTCCCCAGTTCCTTACTCCTCTTGTCCATTTACCATACATCCCACTTCACATTAGCAAGCCCTGATACCAGGACACATGTCTAATCCATCCTCCAGTTCTCCCACTCTTCTCACTACTCTCTTCTCTTGCCAAGACTCTGGCCTTTTACCTTGTCACATGTTCCAACCTTCAGCTATACTTTGTTTATTTTTACCAGTTCTTTGGTCCTTCCTAGAGTACACATCTCAGTGCAGGATAAAACACTACAGTGCATGCTAAGGAGCATACAGCAAAACATTGTAGGAGCCATTGGTTGCTGCTTTACACACAAAGTAGTACAAACCAGCTACTCCATGATGATCCTCTATGCTGTCCGTGACCTTGCCTTATATGGAAGATCATTCAAGATTGCTTTAGCCTTTTCCACGAAAAGGTGAACTGCATCCTATGTGTTCCAGGAGTGCAAGCCAATTATCACTGTGTTTGTCTGTGCCTGCCTCTCTAAATAACGTAGAAGTAATGTTCAGAAATGGGTTGAAAGCACATCTCATCCCACGTGGCTCACCAGAGCATGTCCCCAAGCCTGTTTGTGTGGCAGACTCTATTGGGTCCATTTGGTGTATATTCTCATTACATTCCTATAAAGGCTGTGGCTGGGCCATGGAGAGAAAACTGCTCTTACCTTGTCCCTGTTACACAACCTGGGATGGGGGAAGCCATCCTGAAAGAGGGGAACATTGTGCCTTCCCTGGGGACAACCCGATATGCACGACAGGGAGCATTTTCCAGGCTGAAATGAACTTGAAAGGGAGGTGATGGCAATCAGGATGCCAACAGTACTGCTGGGGTTAGGAAGATGAAGTGGGAAAAGGAAGTGCTGCATCACTTCCAAACTGTCTAATTAGGTAACGAGAGACCCTTGCTGAATCAAGCAGGGCAAAGTATTATAGCTAACAGAGGGTATTGCAGGACTGGACTCGCAACCAGATGTCTGAAACTTTATGGTGATTCTTCAGAAGTTAACTGCTTTTTGTAACACATTTTCCATTATTTTAGTGAAATGAAGAAACAGATGCTGTGAATTAGATTCAGACCTTTATTTCTCAAAGAAGTCAAGTAGATCTGCCTATTTACAAAGACATTCTGTTTGATTCTTTTGTTCAGTAGCATTGCCCTGTTTTGGTGTTGATTGCCTTGCCCCTGCTTTCTCACAAGCTTTTGTGAGAAAAAAGATAGCCTCGATCTTCTAGTGGTGACTGTACTTGTTTCTGAGTTAGGGCCACACAGGCTCTGACTTGTGTGTGGCTCCTGAATGGCAACTCAGCTGCTCAGATGGCCACTTTATCCATGTACACAATATCTGTGAGGTGTGATACCTAAAATCATTTTGGACTTATTTAAAAATAAAAGGACTCATCATTACTTAAGACTGATATTTACTTCGTTTTGAGATCATAAATGCAATGGATCATGCCTGATCTATAATTCTCTCTTTGGGAAATTCAGAACAGTTTTTGGCATTTCTGGCAGTTCTATTTGTGTGCATTTTCTAACTCTTTTCCATGCATTCATCTCTCAGTAATCATTGGTAATTATCACCAGGTAATTAAGCAATAGAACTCACAATAACAGGAAATTATTGAAATGAAGTATCTAGGAGAACTGAGAAATTAAAATAGAAGTTCCATATATACATTTTTTAAAGGATAATTTTTCCTGTTTCAGAATATATCACCCTTTAGCTATTCAAGACAAAAAGGGAAAAGCTAAGTGAGAAGGATTATTCCACGTTTCCTAGCTGCACGATTCCTCTTCTATTTATCACTGGCTGCTTCAAGGGACCATAGGTCTGACCCAGAATATAGTTCCTGTGCACAGAGCAACTGACAGTTAAAAGCCAGATCTTAACATGCAGTCAAGTCCTACAGTTACAGCAGCAATATTTATTTTAATAGTGATAAATTTAGTGGTATCCTAGGTGCAGTTTATTGATGTATCTCATATCACCATAGGGAAAGTTCACATGTGAAGAGTAGAAGAATGGAAAGTTAGGCTTTAACTGTGCCAAAATGTCTAAAATGCAATTTTCAGAAACCTTTTCTCGTCTTTATCTCCATCCATTGAAACTGCAGAGTTTGCAAGCAGTCATTTTATCAGTTCCTTACTCGGACAGGCAAAGTACAGCTCTTTCTACTTTTCCTTACAAAATGAGTAAGTTCCCATGTATGCTGCCAGCTTGTACACCCCTAAGACTGCACCTGTTTCATGCTACAGAGTAAGTACCACTGTGTGGAAAAACAACACCTGACAGCCAAACAGCATGTGTTCTTTAAAACAACTATAATAGACAAATCTTGCAGAAATGAATTATTTTCATTCAAATGAAACAAAATAATTTTGGTTCACAGTAATAACACTGTTCAGGAGTTGCAAAGAGAGCAAGTTTAAACTGTTCTACACATGGGCAAGTTTAAACTGCTCTCTGCCAGTGGAAGTGGAAGAAGACCAGCTACATGAAATAACACAATGATTTTATTTTACCCACAAAAAATATATCATACAGCCTGTATTTAAATAAGTAGGCCAAATTCTGACTGCCCAGGGCTTTTCCTGGTGTCTCTTTTTCACCAGATGTAAGGTTTTCTGCATTTGGATTTGCTTTTTCAGAGTCCTTCCAGGTTTTCTGGTTTGGTTTGGTTTGGTTTGGTTTGGTTTGGTTTGGTTTGGTTTGGTTTTCTTTGAACAGAATAAAGAATAAAGGGAATAAAGAGGAGGAAACATCTCTTTAGACTGGTGTAAATGTAGGGAAGGGGACCTGGAAAAAGACTGAGCCTTCCTAGTGGTTTAGGTCAAACAGAAATTTGCTTTCTTGTGAATGTGAGTCTCAGCTAAGAGCAGTCCTGGGAAGAAGGAGAGATGGAGCTGGGACAGAAGGTGGGTGTGGAGTAGACTTGCTCTTCCAGCTGCTGCTGGGGACCCGGACAAGGAATTACTGGTTTATGAAGGTCCATTCCCTCCTTCCTTTTTCAGCCTGATCCATAACCACACACATCCCATCTCAGACCACAGTCGCAGTGGCTGGCAGATTTTTAGGGGTCTGATAGAAATAAATAATGCTTTAGACTCTTGTGCTTTAGCGTGGAGCATACTGCAAGGTTGGCCTCTCCTGGAGCCAGGGTAGGGTTGTATCAGGTAGTTTATGATCCAGGAGAACTTTCCTGTTGACGATAACTGTATCTCTAAGAGATAGCAAATGTATGTTCATATCCAGGTACCTTAACTTTTCATTTCTATGCTTTTGCTTTTCTATGCTTTACATGTCCTTAATTATAATGCCAAATTTGTGTTCATGAAAGTAAGAATTGTGCATATAGTTACTAGTATTCATTAAGGAAATGGTTGGCTTAGGGTATACATTAGCACTATTGGTGTAAATCCAGCCAGCTGGATATAGATAGAAAGCTATTTACATCCTACATTTTTAATGATTCCTGTATCAGTTTGATAATGATATCAGTTAATGAGCTGACTGAATACAGATCTGATTCCTACCTCATAAATTTTTTACCCTGCTATGCACTAAATGGTAAAGGTAACACGTTGTCCTAAGAAACCTAACTGAATCTTGATTTTGCTGAGGTTGAAACACTAGAAAAAATCATAATGAATCTGGAGACTGAATAAAATACGCCAAGGCAGTAGATGTAAGATTTCTTTTTATTTTAGCAAAGCTTTTGATACTGTCTCTCACAGTATCCTTCTGGACAAAATGTCCAACATACAGCTAGACACGCACACAATATGATGGGTGGACAACTGGCTGAAAGGTTGGACTAAACGTGGTGTTGTAAATGGGGTAACATCAGGCTGGTGGCCAGTCACTAGTGGTGTTCCCCAGGGCTCAATTTTAGGGTCAGTTCTTTTCAATGTTTTTGTCAATGGCCTGGACACAGAAGTTGTGTGCACACTAAGTAAATTTGCTGACGATACTAAATTAGGAGGAGCTGTTGATTCCCTCAAGGGTAGAGAGGCTTTACAGAGAGATCTTGATAGATTACAGCACAGGGCAATCACCAACTATATGAAATTTAACAAGAATAAATGCCAGATTCTGCACCTGGGACGGTGTAGTCCTGGATGTACATATAGACTCAGGGACAAGAGGCTGGAGTGCAGCCCTGCAGAAAGGCATCTGGCGATTTTGGATGATAGTAAGCTCAATATGAGTCAACAATGTGCCCTGGCAGCCAAAAGGGCCAACACTATCCTGGGGTTCATTAAGCACAGTATAGCTAACTGGTCAAAAGAAGTGATTGTCCCACTGCACTCAGCATTGTTGCAGCCTCACCTCTAGTATTGTGTGCAGTTTTGGACTACACAAGGATATAAAGAAGGATATAAAAATATCAGAATATACAAAGGAGGACAGCAAAGATGGTGAAAGGACTATAGGGCATATCTTATGAGGAGCAGCTGAGGATACAACGTTTGTTCAGCTTAGAGAAGAGGAGACTGAGGAGTGACCTCAATGCTGTCTACAGCTTCCTCATGAGAGGTGTCCTCTTCTCTCAGGTGTCCAGTGATAGGACACAAGGGAATGGCTTAAAGCTGCGTCAGGAAGTTCAGATTGGATATTAGGAAAATGTTCTTCACTGAGAGGGTGATCAAGCACTGGAACAAGCTCCCCAGGGAAGTGGCCATGGCCCCAAGCCTCTTAATGTTCAAGAAGCATCTGGACAATGCTCTTAGTTATGTGGTTTAACTTTTAGGTTGTCCTGTGTGGAGTAAGGAGTTGGACTCGATGATTCTTATGGGTCCCTTCCAACTCAGGATATTCTTCTACTTCTAGGGTTTTTTTGGCTTTTAAGCTGCTTACTCACCACATTCATAAGCTTTTCTCTGCAACAAGTACATCAAAGACAAAGAAAAATCAAATTAGCCTTAAGAGCGGTGAATGGACAACAGCACCTGAAAAAGGTGTTGTTGTTGGACTTCCAGGTAAGTCCAACACTGTAAAACAAAAGGTTTTGCTCATCTCCCACTTAAACTCAGGCATGTGCTTCGCCCCTGCAACTTCCTAGGAGCTGGTACACTGCTGCCCGGGGGTGCCAGTGCCCCGGGGTGCTCTGCCCATACCTGCAACCACCAGCCCTGCCGTGGGTCCCCCTCCTCAGGGCATCGCTGCCAGGGTGCACAGACAACCACACAGAAGGCATTTGTAACCTCATCCTCTTAAAAGCAAAAGTAAAAATTTGGAAAGAACCAGAGGGGAGAAAGGAAGCACTTTTAATTCTTCCTACTTCATTTCTGCCAAAATATTATTTTCAATTCCCTAAAAGAAGAAGAAGGAGTGAAAAAGGGTCTGCCAAATCACTCAGGTGAGGCAATGTATGCAAGCACTGGATGAACAGAGTTTGACCTTGGTGTGTGGAAGTTTCTTTGCCAATACTCTGAACTGAAAGCAGAAGGCCACAAACACAGCCATAGGCATTTCCCTGCTTCTGGATCCCTAAATGATTGGTATTACAGGAGAACTCATATCAGTTTACCTTTAAATATATTGCATATCTTAATACTTCCATTAATGCCCAAGTTTTTCACTGCTGACCTTTCACAAAGCTATTCAGAAGCTGTTGATAAGGCTCATTGCTAGTGAACAACACAAAGAAAGAACTGCATTTTTACTTCTCAACACAGCTGTTGGGAAGAAAATTTTTAAAAATATATACTAAAAGCTTCTATTCATTTGTGAAGATGGTGTAGGAATGAGATTAGCTTTCAGGTACACTCATCTTTACAAGGGAATATTGTTACTTCATGAGCAATATAAAATCTTGCTACACTTTGTAATATCACATTATATCACAACAAACTAAAATCTATACAGTCCAATACTACCATGGCTTCTGAATCTTGGCATATCTATTTCATCTGTAATAATTAACTATTTGACTCATTTAGTTTCATGAATATTTCGCTTTCTTGAACATCCATTTTTCCCTTTTATTTTCATGATAATTACACATTTGTCTTACTATTGTTGCATTCATCTCTCAACATGCTCATGTACTGCATATTTTTCTTTGCCCTATCCATACAATTTCACAAGTCTTATGTCTCTGTATAAATTATATATTTACATATATATAAAACATGAAATATTTTGGATAAACAAGCATCTTATTTTTCCTCCTTTCCCAAAACCTAACAGTACAAAACCTAACCCTCAATTTTATAATCTTCTAATCAACCACCTAACTTCCTGAAGTTTTAAACATAATTTCTTCAGCTTCACTGTTCCTTTAGATATTTTTTGTATCTCTACTCAAAATCTACCTTTTTGGCCTTTATATCTTTTTAAGCCCTGGTCAAAGGTTTTGAGAAATACAAAATAACAATCATCTTGCCATAATTCCAGATCAACACTCTGAAAAAAAGAATGTCAATATTTTTAGTATATTTAAATCAGCATAATATTAAATATTAAATTGAATATGGACCTTTTCTAACTGCAATGTGTAATTTTAGCCACACCAGCCACACCTCTTACAATCACTTACTGTTTTCTTGGAAATTCATCTTCACTGGGCAACATGCTTACTTACTGATAAAGTTGACCAGTACAAATATCAATTTGTTCTGAATTTTACTACTGATACTTTATTAAAAAAAAAAAAAGGGTAAACCAAAATGACATTGAGCAATGGTTAAGCAAAATGCCTTGTTTTTATAGAACTGCCCTTTGCAAACTTTCATTTTGGAATGCAAAGCCTATCACTTTAATTATATGTCTATTATCGAGGGATATGAGAGTGTATATTAAATTAATGAAATGGATTACCTCAGTTACACTGTGGTTATTAACAGGAAGAGCTCCCAGTTTTCATATTATGTACATCAGTAACTTTAATTGCATTAGGCTGAGCTAGGAGAGCTATTTTAGGAGATATTTCAACAGCACAACAATTTCTGCTGGCTTTTTGCCTGCTGTAGCTCAATTTCTGAGGGTTCCCTCATAAATGCTAACTTATCATTTCTGTCAGTCATGCTTTAGCAAACACAGCCTCATTAAAACTACCCTAAAGTTGCTTCAGTTTTGAAAAATCTCCCTTGATGTCTCCATGAGACAACTGGTGCTGGAGGGCTATTTCTTGGATTTGGGTTAAGACAGAAGAGTGTTATAGAGTACGAATTTACAAAAGACCAGTTTTGGGGCCAACAGCAGTAGAAATGATGGACTGTGATGAGCTCAGGCTTCGTAGGATAGGCTACAAAACTGCCTATGATATTAAAAGTATGAAGCAAATTAGCTTTTAAATTATGGTTTGCAAGCACTGATACACAAGTGTAAAATCAATTAGCTGTCAGCTATTGGTTAATAGTGACTCAGTGACTCAGGCCTGCCTTGCTCCAGCTGGGAGTTGTGAGCAGAGGTTTATAATGGGGAAGGCATAGTGTTTCTTCTCTGCTAATAATGTATTACATGCTGAAGTCACCTTATCAGAAGCTCCTGGAAAGAGAAGGTAATCTTCCTGAAACAGGTAGGTATTGGTGAGATCCCACACTGTTACACACAAGTGTCAAATCCTGTGCTAGGGTGAGGGGGCCTGACCGAGAGGATTTACCAGGGCTTGTTCTTAAGGACATCGAGGCAGATTCATCCCTCATGTAACTTTAGAGAACATACTTGTCTCTAGCATACATCTGCCTGCATGCATGGACAATATCATTCCAATGACCCTACTGATCTGCTGCATTACAACAGCAGATGTCTGTAAATTTAAGAACATTTCCCTTAGCGTCAGAGGTAGGTGCAGTAAAGTTCTCCACAGGTCAAAGTCTGGGGGGAAGAGCATGAACAGCGTAATGGAGGAGGCCCATGGGGACTAAACATGAGTTGTTATATGTTCTTATCCCAAAGGACCTGAGAGCATCCTAGGACACATGCAAGGATTTAAAATACATGGAGAGAAAGCAGCCTCAGCCCAAATCCTTGTCTGATTAGGGTAAACCAGCAGTGTTTTCATACAATTATGTCAGCAAGTGGAGATCCCACTAAGTGGTAAGACAAGTCTGTTGCCTCAATAAGACTTGCATTTGTGCCCAATGCAACTGTGTGAGCTTCATCCCCAGACACTGATAATACATTTTGCCCCTAGGCTTAAACACACAGCAGAAAGAAAGGACTAAAATGGGATCTAGCTTGAGAAATGGATAAGTTACTCTGGATAAACTGCTAAAATTGTACCCCAAATTGAAGAGAATGTAAGAACTGAATTGCCTATCTACTGTTCATTTGTATTTGGCTAGGTGCTTATACAGCCTTATTGTCATAGCATTTCAGTAAGTCAGAAGAATTAGTTTAGCCTCACAACCTTGTTATTTAAATCATGTACAAATGGGGAACTTGAACTTGAAACTTAGTTCCACAAGACACCTAAGATATCTACTGTGAGAAATGAGGAGGATTTAAGTGCTGAAATTGGAAACTGCAGAAATGCCAATTCATCAGTAACTTAAGGCTCACAATACTCTAGTTTCTCAATTTCTTTTATTAAAATTCTTTAAGTAACTAAAAGACAATAGTCCTGTTACCAACTACATAAATGCCCTTCTGGGAGTACTGAAAGCCTCATATATGTATATCCACACACACACACACACATATGAAAGAGATGTATGCATGTATGGATAGATGTGTTTAACATCATAGAAATACACTTCATGTTTTCTTCAAACAGTGATACAGAATGAGAAAAAACAAAACCCATAGCAGTACCTGCCGCAGTAATCCTCCCTTTCTTCATATCTATACAGTCTTTGTTATGAACATAGCTGGGTGAGATCTGAATGCAGGGGACAAGTGCTGATCCATTTAGGAGGATGTCAGGATGGTGTAATTTAAACAGTGATATCAAAGAAGGCAGGTCTGGCATTGCTGAATGTGCATGGATGATGGATGGTGCTAGGCGTGCATGGCTGATCTGCAGAAGAGGAAGGGCTGAACCAGGGAGGAGGATGAGAGGACAAAGAGGCCATGCTAAGGCGCTGCCCTGAGGGGAAGGAATGGTGGGAGAGCTCTGCCTAGGGATGGGTGAAAGAAGATAAATGAGCATAAGTACACAGACGAAGAAAGGTGTGAACAGACTGAATGGGGGAAAGGGAGAAAGATGAGTGGTGCCAGCACAGTTGAATGTCCTGGTAATGTACTACGGGTGTGGGGTGACAAAACTTAGTGGAATCTGCCTAGAAAATGAGAATCTCAGGAAGCGCCAGTAACAACCAGGTTACTAGGATTCAAGAAAACTGTGGATAAAAATTGCTTTCCAAGATAATCTTGCACTGAGAACCTTTGTTAGCAATGCTCGCCACCAGTGCCAAACTGAGGCCAACAACGCTTCTTGACACGTTTTTGCAGATAATCAAATGATTCCTTCCAGTCCTCCCCTTCTTACTTTTATTCCCTAAAGGAATTTAAGGATCATCTTTTTGAAGCAAGAAGAATCTTTCCATGACTGTATTTTGGGATCCTCAAACCTCAGTTTTTCTTTCTTGTTTTCCTGTCCCCCTTACTAGTAATTTCCAGTGACATTTAAAATAAATTAGAAGATGACTGCTGAACAATGCTTCCAGGGTTTTGAGGTGTTGCCATTGTCAGAAATGACAGCGTGCAGACACATCAGGTTTGCTCAGAAAGGGAGTTCTTCAATGTAAAAAAATTATGTGTGTTTTTAAGGTGCCAATTTTGGCAGCATTAAAGCAATGCTAGCACTTTTTCTTCAGGCTTACAACCTTTGGCAGAGGTCACATGTCTCCTCTGAGCTTTATCACAATTTTGAATTCTTAAGCTAAAGACAATGTACATACAAGCATTTCTGTTCAATGGTAGAACTTATTTACTGATAGCCACTCATACTTACATTGAAGTCAGTGACTGAACTTCCACTGGCTTCAGTAGGACTAGGACTGCTCCCAAGCCTGGCCTATCCTCTGGCCCTGAAGCCAAGTACCACACAGCCAGACAGGTTTCTTCTAAAAACCTAGGCAACCTCATGAATACTGCCTGTTATGAAAAGTCTTTGGCTAAGGGCAATTACATGAACTGGAAGTGCACTATTTGGCAGGGCCAAAGCTGTGCCAGGGTGCATGTTAACAGTTAAATGGCATGGAGGACCACAAGCCGGTGCACAGACCTTCAACTGGAGCCTTGCTTCTTGCTGGAGAAGTAGCCCAAATGTTACTGTTACTTGTTTGGCAGCATCATTGTGCAGAGCAGGCTATAGTTTGAACTTCTGTGGCAAGAACACAAACTCAAATCCAGTGCTTAGACTGCATCTAGCACATGAGGAAAATGACACACTAGAAAAAGCATTTTGCTTCATTTGAGCCAACATCCTGTCATGTCTGTCTGCAATACCCTTCCAGGTGGTAGGTAGGAAGCCTGTAACACTTTTAGTTAAAAGGATAAGACATTTTCCTACTACATTTTACTTTGCACGTTACAATGTCCAAGGTTATATATGAATTACAGCTAAGAACATAATTGCTTCTACACTTGCTTACACTTTCAACTCTACTATTCACTGCTTTGTAACGTATTTTGGGATCCTTCGAAGATGAAAAGTTCTATATAAAACTAAGTTCATTTTAATAATACAGTTAGGAAACAAGGAGATCAAAGCTCAGTGCAGGAGATTCACAGCCAAAGCCCTGGAAAGATTCACAGATAAGTTTTTTCTACATTTAGTGCTTCCACAGACTTTTTTTCCTCACTGCTCATTTGAGTAGATAGATGCTTACACAGCTTTGCATTAGTTAAAGAAAAGAATAAAATATGTGTTGATATCTGTACTCATCCTGATGAATTGTAGTGTGATTTGATCCTTTCTACGTACAAACTATGTCCTCTGAGTTGTAGCAGTTTATTTTACTGCAGTAATCTCAGCAGTGTTTCCCTACACCAAGGTAATTGACACATTTACCAAGCTTTTCTTTTTATGTTTCATTTACTAGCGCTGCAGGCAAAAATGTTTAGGCAAATCAGAGTTACTTGCAGAAAACTACTTATTACAAATGAGTCTGGGCTGGTGCTTCTATTTGTACATTTAAAATCCATGATCTACTGGAGACAACATACCATAAAGGGGTGCATAGCAAGTCACGTTTCTCCACCCTTGCCTTCCAGAAATGCTGTTTATTTGACAATGAGTGAACCCATGAGTCTGTCCATTGTTCATCTGATCAGATACTGGACTGCTGCTGTCAACAATATTCATAATTTCTGTAAACTTGGCCTTCTCTTTACCTTTGTCAGCTATAAAATGAGACAGGTTGATTATTGCACCCATGTGCCTTCAGTCTTCACTCACTCTCATGCACACACACACACCCTGATGCAAACATTGCTTTGGCTGATGATTGCTCTGAGCATGACTGTGCAGTCAAAAAGGTTTGCAAATCCATTTCCCTGAAACAATTGATGTGTTTGGCTTCCCAGCTTGACACAGCCATAGCATTGAGAAGAGATTATTATTGGGGCCCAAACAGGCTAAACTGGGAAATGTTCTTTTGTAAAAAAGCATGCTCAGTGGTAATCATATTCTCATCTGATCAGGAAGGGACTACCACAATAGCGTGGCCCAAGAGTTAAAGAGCTTATTTTCTAAATCCCTTCATCCTTTCTAGAACCGTGAGACATTGACAGCAAGTCACTTAACTCTGTCCAGCCACAGCTGTGTGGGTTTTGCATAATTAATTATTTATACCAAGGCAGACACAGTAATTAACTTCCAGATGAATATGATATTCTGATCAGAAATGCTTTGCATTTCAGCCGTCCCTCAAGCAAGTAACTGTCAAAGCCGGACTGTTTGACAGAGTGGGTCCTGCCAAAATCCCTCCCAGACATCTGTTCTCAGACAAAAAGAACAGATTCTCAAAGCAGCGCTTGCAGACGTTGCCTCGTTTCAGCAGGCAAAGAATAACCAATTCACAAATTCTGGCTAATTTTGTCTGATTTCAAGACAGTATGCCGAACCTTGTAAAAAGCCAGGACCTGCTTTTTCAGTTGTGAGCACCGGTGCAAATTGAGTGTTTCCTCATGGAAATCAATGGCCTGTGCTGATGTCAGGCAGGTGCAGGTCGGGAATGAAGCCCAGGGGAGTTGATAGGCAGGTTTGAAGACAGCGGGCAATGTTTTTATTTTCTTTGTTTTGGTGAACAGAAATGAACAATAATCATCAGCTTTACAATAATACTGAGTCGTTTACTTGCTATTACTGCTGTCTGCAGCATAATAGTAATTCATTGGAGTAAGAATTTTACACTGAGGCAAATTTATGCTGAATTTTTTTCCTATTTCTCTTTTTTAGCAGAAATTTGTATTAATCACTAAGGATTGTGGCTAAACATTCAAAAACAAAGATAGGGAAGAATAGACACCCTGAATGTACATACCGCAGCTAGAGCTGACTGCAAATTGCATTTTGTTGTTGTGACTTCTGATGTAGCACCCGTATAATCACAGTGCTTTAATGCTGTGTGCTGGCTGTAATGGAAGACAAAATGATGACTGCAAGGAAGAGGTTACAGCATAGCAGAGACAAGCCTATATCTGATGGATGTAAATCTGTTTTATTTGTGCACAGTTCACTGACCACATAGGAACCAGGAGGATGGCTACTGGTTTGGCACGTCCTGGATGCTGTGCTCAGGGAAGGCTGAGCACCTCAGGGTCCTGGGGAGGCCATACCCTTCTTCAAGAGCAGCTCAAAATCTGGGGTGGGAGGGAGGCTATGACAGCCAGGAAAGGACAGACGGCAGTCAGCCAGCCTCCAACTACTCCTGGAGACTGTAGTTTTGCAATATGAATGAGATGATTTACCAAGAACAGGCATCCCCACTCCACCACCACACCAGATATTCCTTGAGATGGCATTGGTATCCATCTGACCTTCAGCGGGCTGGTTCAGCAAGCTGAAGTTGCTGAAAACACACTTTTTGTTGTTGTTGGGTCAATTTTCTGCTGGTTTGGCTCCCTGGATCAATTTATTTTGGGGTTGTGGTAAGTACCAAAACAAGGGAAATAGAGGGGACAAGGACAGGCGTTTGTCAGATTGACTTGGCTGTTTTACTAAGCCGCATACCGCAGGAGAATCAAAGAGCAGACACGCACAGCCAGACCTCAGTGGCAATGGACGGAGAGACTCACCTAGGGGTGCAGAGGAGGCTGTGTGGAGATTGTCTCAACCCAGAAAGTCCTTGAGAGCTGCTTACTCAAGGAAGCCTGGAGGAAAGGAGCCATTCTGCAGGGACCAGAGAGCATGAGCAAGTTTGTTTTCAAGCCATTATTTAATCTTGTTCAAGGGGGAGCTTAAATTTTTACCTGTTTCTCAATTGTTTCAGTTGTGTTAGTAAAAGTCTTGGTGATATTTTGGAGTGCTCACCTTCAAGACCATGTTACAGGTATACCAAGCCAGCTCAAGATGCTGTCCACCTTAGCGGAGTCCATTACAGCCAGCAAACACCCACGCAAACATCTCAGCAGTTAAACCATGTATTTATTAGAATACATAAAAAGACGGCCAGGATTAATAAATTTGAGTGTACCTAGAGGGAACTAGAAATCTTTCTAACTTTAGTTCACCACGGGCGCCTGAAAGACCCTGGGACACAGAGCAAGAAGCTAGAATGAAGCTCTGTGAGCAGATTCTGTCACAGCTGCCCAGTGACACATTATTTTCCAATCCTCTGAAGTGTGTGACACTGGTAACCTGGACTAGATGGCACAGAGTTTTATTCAGGATGGCAATTCTTATATTCCTATATGATCTTAAAGCTTCGTATATAGGATATGGAAATCAGAAGAAAGACTTAATAGATGCTGCATGTGTTCTCACATGGCAATTCCTAAGTTTCTGTGATGGCAAAAGCCCACGATTTCAACAAAAATGTTCCCAAAGGAGTAAGGAAGAAATTTTAAATTGTTTTCACTCCAGTGATGCCACTTCTGCCATATAGGCAAGGCCAGGGTGACCGGCAGCTAGATACTTCATCCTCAGCATTTCCTATTTGTAATCCCATTTACTTAGTTCTGTCAACGTGCCTAAAATTTACAGTAACTGTGGACTGCCTGGTAGTCTCTCATCAAAGTTCAAGTCTGCACTTGCCTGCTCTGCATCTGTGAAACAATATAAAGGCTGTCATTTAGGGATAGACATTTTCATCGTATCATCAGGAACACAATAGATTTGTCACCCCAATGTAATAATTCAACCTCATAGAAAAATTTCATAGCTTTGCAAACCTTCCTGGTTTCACAGATAGAGTGTGTGGTGATTTGTTTGGGGAGGTCTGTAGTCTCCAGTGGCACCAGGTACAAAATTGCCCCTTCAACCTGGCTCCCAAAAAGTCGACTGCTGCTCCCCAGTCCCCCTGCACGTTCAGGACACGCGGTCCTCGTCTGGTGACTGCTACCCTCGACACAGCAACATGGAAGGAACGAACAATGTGGGAACTCTGCTACTGACTGTAAAACCCAAACATGCATACCCTATTCTGTGTGGTTCTGCCATCTGAAGCCAGTGAGGACACTCAAGGTACTCCAAAATATTTGGCAATCTCACTAAGTAAATTCTTTCATACCACCAGCCTGAATTTCTCATCCACTGACATCCTTACCGCAAAGGATCACCTAACAAAAACACACTTTACTTTTGAGCATCCAGCTCATAGGTTTGCAATGGTGAAATCCAAAGCACTATTTTAAAGCATTTGGCCTTACACAGTTGTATTTCCAATATATTCTTAAATTATCTTCAATAACTACTTTTTTAGAGGAGCTGGTTCCCAAACTAATCATCTTGTTTCCAGTTTTAGTCTTGTTCATTTAGAGCTAATTTTGTATCGCACTGTCCTGGACATGGGGCACATGCCTAAATGCCTCCTAAGGAGTCTTATTGGTAAAGAAGACAGATTTTTTTCAGATTTCATAATCTACATGTTACTTGGAAAGGAGAGGTTTGGCCATGGAAATCGTTTTTCTACACTTCTTCCCAGTCTTTATGAACTTAACTAACTTTCTTCTAATGAGAACAGTAAAAGGAAAGAGTTTCCTGGAGTCACAGCTCTCCTCATAATAAATGCTCCAGGACTATCCCTCTTCCTACAGACCATAACAGAAAGGAAGATCAGGCTTCCAGCTTGAAACTGTAAAGAATTTTGCACAGTCTGAATTTCAAGGCCTACAATTCTTGTATTTACTGAAAAAGCTTTAGAAATCCCAGATTCCCGATACTGAGGTCAATACACATTTTGGCTGCTTCTATTTTCAGTATGGGAGAGCTAAAAAAAGTATGCTTTTGAAATAATACATTGTTTCAAATGTTATGTTATTATAAGAGGATTCAGGTAGTTAACATCTTACACGATGTTTGGAAATGTGGTGGTTTTGTATGCATTTTTTTTTCCAGAAAAGGAGCAAAGTCATGCAAACCAGGACAAAATAGATGTGATTTTCTGACTGATTTTTTAAAGCCTCAGAAGAGTGATTCAGTGTGCTGGCCAGGAAAGCCAAGGCAGCTCCAGAGAAGGGGCAGAATCGTGTTCCAGCATGCCAGTTCTCTGCTTTTTTTTTGCCTTTTTTTTTTTTTTTTTGTAATAGTATTTAAGATACCTCTATAACCATCCATTAGCCCAAATGCCCTCTGTTCTGGCCTTCTTTTCCAGGCTCGCTAAGTCAGCAATTTCAGAAGCAATATCTCCTGCAAATCACTCTGCAGATAGCTGTAGTGCATGCAGCCAGAGCTGATGAGTCAATGAAGTGTACAAGAGAGGAGCAGGCAAGAAGATCCTTTCACTCCCATTTTCTCGACACCAGTGCAATGCCAATGACCCCCTGAAGTGTGAGGGGTCAATCATGCTCCAAGTGACCAGCATGTGGGGCAGAAGGACATGGCATTCCCCCTGCAGTGTAAACTTCATGCACACAACATGATCAATGAAACGAGAAATAGATGATGGTGACAGATCAGTAACCAGCAAAAGCAGAAACTCGTGGTGCTTGCCAGGTAATTTAAACACATCGAATTCAGTATTATGTCCAATATGTCTCTTTTCTTAAAGCATACACCCTGAAGGAGCAAGTCTTTGCAAAGGAGAACAGTGCCGATGCCACTTTGTCCGAAGCGTCTCTTTTCAGCAGAGAAAGACGATTTTTTTCCCTGTAGAATATGAAGGCACATGAGAGGACAATTAATAGTGAAAACCCAGCAGGGCTGCTGTATGCAAGTATGCGCAGTGTGCTCCCCCGTTGCTTCTGGACTGGCACTAGCCTGTCAAACGCCTGGAAATGAAGCTTTCTGGAGCCTTTATTAAGATTCATGGGAAAGGCAGGCCCCAAACCCACAGACAGCATCAGCATGAAGCATCTAAGCCTCCTCTCTCCCATAAGCCCTGCCAGCACATCTGGCTCAGACTCTAGAGGGGAATGAAGAAACTGGGAGGGAGTATGTGAATCTGTCAGCATTTACTTGCATGACAATCTGCCATGTAGAATACGTGCCATGCACAATGCAATGCTCTCAAGCGCCTGATCCCCTACTACACCCTGGCTGTAGGCTAGTGCACTCGCATTTCTCCCATACATGCCAGAGAAGGACTGCAAACCTACGTACAGGGCTTCACGAAGGGCTCTGATGCCTACACAGGGAGGAGATGACTTCTTTTTTTCCCTTTGTGCTATTCTGTAGGACCCGTAGCAGCCTTAAATCCCATCTCTTCAGAGACACTTCTGAAAATCCCAAGCCTCTCAGGCGACTTGAAGTCCGGATTTTTGAAACTTTGCTCCCTCCTTCTGTTTATTTGACAATTTGATTAATTATTAGTGGTTCATGTGAGTGTGTGTGTGCATGCATCTGTATACATATATATAACTTAATGATTGATGTGCACCAACTCATTCCAGGTATACATACAAACACATATTGCTTTCGGATAAACTGAACTCCAAAATAATGTCTCTGATTCTCCCTTTTCCTACAAATTTGCATGGGCTTTTACAGCAGGGCAAAAATTGTATAAAGCAATATATTCCTTCGTCATTGACAGTAAAGATGCTTTTCACCACCTGAAGGTACAAATAGTACATTCACAAATGATAAAAAATATAAAAGTTGTTATCTTGAAGAGCCCACAAAGATGCATAAACCCTAGCAAATACAAAAGAAGTCCCTTCCTGTGCTTTCTCTCTGCAGCACTTACAGCAAACCCAGCTCCCCATGGTCACCTTGACAAAACGCCCAGGCCTGAGAGGCAGAGGCAAGTACGTGCCGCTTGCTGAGTGAGTGGGAGAACAAGCAGCGCTCCTGGATATAAATGGATCCGTTATTCCTCATGTTTCCACACATGTGCCTCTCAAATCTGATTCTTTCTTTTTTGGAAGTACTTCATTTGCGACAGACTTGGCAGATAAATGTCACACCAGCCCCAGTGGCTAAGTTCAGCATTGGTACAGAGGCAAACCTGAATACAGTCTTTGTACCATTCACACGTCATTTCTGAACCTGTGTTGGGTGCTTGCAAATCTGCAGTACTTTCAGATCATCTCAGTCCATGAAGGGTCTCCCCCTGCCCGAGGGCACTGGTGTCCTTGGCACCTCCTCAGCTGGGCCATCACCTGGCCAGGCGCTCTCGGGTGTCCTCTGTGCTGCTGTGTTGCTGGGTGCTCTCAGGGGGTGCTGGGGAACAGCCCCAAGGCCTAACCTACAAATCACCATGACATGTCACCATGGGCACACCTCAGCATGCCTACCAACCAAGCATAGGTGCCAAAGGAGGTCACAAGCTGACCAAGGGTGACCCTACAGTGTTGTAGGCATCTGCAGAGTGTGGTGATGCTAAGCAATAGGTTTCTTCTTCTTTGGTCATCTGAACCTTGGCTTTATCGTCTGTGGGTCATTATATTATCACCTAGTGAGTCCTCTCATCAGGTGATAAGCTACATTTCAAACAGAATTTCCACTATGTAAAAAACCATAGCATTTTGAGAAAGTTACAGTACCTATTTTTTTTTCTGAAATTGAAAAAAGTGTTCACAGCCCTTCATTTTTATGAAGTAAATGTTTCATTTTCATCACGTTAAAACCAGCTCATTTCTATTTGTTTTGACTAGTAATGCAAAAGTCTAAATGGTAAAGCAAGAATGAAATGTTTTGCGTTTGACCTTATCAAGATGAAATAATTCAATAATTGCATGAAAAATATGCTGTTGAATTTGATATGCTATTCAAAAAACACATTTTTCTATGAATCAGCAGTTTCTCACAGAAAACATACTATTCATAGCTTGTTGACTAGTTCTGTCCTTAAACAGACACTAAAACAAGTCTATAGTGTTTCTCATATCACTGTACTTTTCCTATTTGGCTATCTTGCTGAGATTTTTGACCTACTTAGCATTGCAACTCACCCATTGTTGCCCAGAAAGCACAAGGTGGACCTTTCCAAAAAGAAATGCTAAATTTTTTAATTTATTGCTAAATACTCTATATTTCATTGATGAAAAATAATGGTAATGTATTCAGTAAAACTCTTGACTCAAAATGTATGCTTGCCATATTTGTCTTAGCTTAGAGAAGAAAAATAATGATTCCATTTTCATTTTCTTGATGTCTGAAAAGAAGTCTTTCAGCTGTTTTTGCAGCATGGTGAGAATGGCCCAGCTGTACCATAAACTGAACACTTAGCCTTGCATTCAGAAATCACCAGCTTGCATTCAAAAGTCAGTTAGTCTCGCATTCAGGAAGCAAAGATCATATGAATGATAAACGATTTGTAATGCAAGATGCTTTTTACCAGATCTTTTCTAGAGGTCAAAGTGCTCATCATTTTATGCTTTTCCAAAATTACATTTTCCTTCAAAAACCAGCAAATTATTAAAATTTAATATAAAATACATATTTTAATAAGTAGAATATAGAAGGTATGACCTCTGTCACTTGCTAAGTGTATCAACACCTTGCATTGTCCCAGTGGTATATTTTAAGGAGTTTTTAATATAAATCAGGTATTGAATGTGAAGATCTTTCCATTCTAACACATTTTAATGAACTTCTTTCAATGCCATGATACACAGTCAGGATCTTAAATATGACTTATTGCTGCACTACAGTTTTTAAGGCATGCCATTTGTGCACTGCAGTGGGGTTTTTCCTTTGTTAGAAAAACAGGTTTTGTATCTTAGCTTGGATAGGGTACCTTTAACCAAACCGTGTATACATATTTTAATAACAGATAAAACCTTCAGCTTCCTAAAAGTATTCTTCATAAAAAATGAAGTAATAATCCTAGAAAATGGACATATTGCACAATTATAATTTAAAAAATAAAGACAGATGGTTTGAATAAGTGGCAAACTCATATTTTCATTGACTAGAAGCCTACATGTATTTGAGAAAATACTTTGAAATTAATTATTTGCCAAAAAAAGATGTCAATGTTCTGGAGCTCTGCCACACTGTAGCATCTTGCTTGGTTGGATGAACGTGTGAGGGGAAGGCAGATATGGACTCCATAATGATCTGTCATAATTCAGAGCAGTGGGGCAGATTAAAAATTAAAGCCAGCTCCAAATACCCTGGAGGAGCCAGTTTCACACTGCAATATGTCAATAGTTTGGGAGTAACACTTTCTTCATCTCCAGTCTCACATTCAGCCTCACTCCTCCTCGAAATCTAGTGTTTTTCTTTGGAAATGCTTGTTTCTCCTTAACCCTCTGTGGAAGCCCATTTATTTACTACATTTTTGGCCTGGTATAACAAACCTGAGTGTGAAGACTGAGTCTGTGGAGAGTCCACGGCACCTTGCGAGAGCTGAGATGAGAGAAGCTGAATCAGGACCTTGCTCTGCTCCTGATGTATCATGTAAGCTTGGGCAATGTCTGTCCACCTGCATTTTTCTCCAAAATGATGATGATAATAACATTTATGCATTTCCTAGGACTGTCAGGAAGATTTCACTGTTATCTAGTGATGTTTCCTAAAATGCCCATCATTACATTAAGGCATTTAAGTTGATAAGATAATCTTTTTCCTCTTCAGCAAGGGATATAATCACCTGTCTTAGCACTAATGGGGTTTAAGCACCCATACTATGCTGGACTGAAGCTTTTAAAAAGAGCCCAGTATATTTCACCCAAACTTCACAATAGGAGCTGGATCATATATGATGTATGGTTTCCTTTTAAAAGGAAAATTAGCTCTACAGTTTAATTTGGTCTACTATAAGTTTAATTAGCTGGGTACCACAGAGGGCTGTGGGATATGGGCTTATTTTGGATATACTGACTGCTGCATCTACCCAGTAAAGTAAACCCCATTGCTATCGAGTAATAAGCGTGCACGAATGCCTACAATACAAATGAAAACATGTGGAAGTAGCAAAGACCTTGCCCATGCTGCTTGCAGAGTACTGAATACTGCACATCATATAGAGTTTCCTGTAAATTGCTTTAACTTCTAATTAAAAATAGATGCAAAAATAGATGAATAGATGGAAAGAACAGTTTTCTGTTCAGAACTGTCTGACATTTTGACGCTTTAGCAATACTGTTTCTATATAAATAATTGATTCTTTTACAACAATCTTATGAAAGCTGGAGGCTACAGTGATTTCAAAATCACACGTCCCTCTCTTATTATTCACCCAGCACTAACAGGTACATGTAGATTGGTAGTGAGGCATTCAGATTTTCTTATACAGAGAGGAAAAATCGGGAACTTTGTGAAAGGAGGGTTGGTAGGTCTGGGGTATGATCCTGGCTAGAAAATAAAACAAAAAGTTACGAAGTTCTAGGGCTGTACAGCTAAATCTACAGAAATACTATGTGCACAGCCTGTTCCTAGAGCTATGTATTTGTATACCCTCATGTACAGAGAGGGTTAACTTATTTCTTCAACACAAATGCAGTATATATCTCAAAACAATAATCTTGTTGCAATGAGCAGCTGTTTCTGATGATAATAAAGATTCTGAAATTACACATGCATAACTCATGAGGTGAATGAAAAAATATATAGAAGAGAGCAGTTTATAGTAGGTGCTGCCAAACATGGTACAAAGCAAGGTACCCCAGGATTTGTTTGTGAATGACCACCAGCCTTTTCCAAAATGTCAAGTGCAGACTGAAAAAAGTCTAATTTCATGTCCTTTAATTACATGCATGCAGTTCTGTTTGTTTTGGTTTGGGGTTTTTTTTTGTTTGTTTTGTTTTTTTTTTTTTGCTTCAGTGTGACATTCCTCCTTGTAAGTAAGGAAAGCCATGTGTTCTCTCTGACCTTACACTTTAAGAGACTTTGAGATATTTCATTGACCCTCCCTCCTCAACTCTGGGGTTAATATGTCTCATTATCTCAGTGCATAAAACTGATTATTAAGTCGTCTTTGATGAAGCAAACAGGCTTCCACTTGTCCTTTTGAATTATCTCAGTATCATTAATTGCTTAAAACTGACAATGAGGTCATTCAATTGCAGTATTCTCTATACAGTCTGTGCTTAATGTCACATTGAGGTTGTTATCCAGAGCAGAGGGGGTTAAATTATCAGTATGCTGTTGCCGCTGTGATCTTAATGTAAATGAACATTTGGTGTTTTATTTTTTTCCTTAGCTGCTGGTTACTATGTTATTAGCATATTTGATGTATTTCTCAGCTCAGTTAATAAGCAGTTCTGAAGGCAAAAGATTGATGTTTTAGAAGGGGGTTTATAAACCGTTCTCCCTTGTAACAATATCTGGAACATGTCTATGCGCTATTATGACTAACTGACTTTGGTTTTAGGCCATATGCGCCACTGACAAAACCTAATCTGTGTTCCTGTCTGCTGCTTAGGTGTTTTATTGCTAGGCTATGGCCATCCTATGAATTCCAAACATTTCTTCTTTCTTCTCTAGTTCCTACTCAAACTAAATTCTGCCTTGATATTAAAGTGTATTAAAGCATTTTGCATGCTTCAGGTGCATTAAAATTACCTGAATAACATTCTTTGTATCAAATGTGTTCAAAGCCCTGAGGTACATATGAGTAAGTTTTGTGAAAACAACTCTAATAAAATATTAAGGAGAGAATATATGGAAATACAGGAAATACAAACCGGTGGATTCCTATTAGACCCAGTGCATAGAATAGCACAGAGAAGCAGATCAGTGTAAAATATTCTTATAAAACTTCTGATAGAAGAGCAATTCAGCTGATGCTAATGGAAGTACAGGGAATGGGTGCTGCAGCTAACTGCTCAGAAGGGAAGCTGGTGACGCTCTTTCTTCCTCAGCAACTGTGCTTTCCTACCTGGGCGCAGGGCGAGGCTCCGGAGGGATGCTAGAGGGTTTGTTAGGGGAGGTGGCAGCCGGCACCTGGGGCAGGTGCAGCCAGGCACTCTTCTGGTCCAAGGGCCAGGCTTGCCAGGAGGCTGTGGCACTTAGATCCTCTCCATCTTTTCACTAACTCTCCCTTGCGTTAGGTAGAAACTCACCTGAGGAACTCAGACTTTCTGTTCAGAAAAATAAATCAATTTTAGCTCACCAACTACTACTCTTCTCCCTATTATGCTATTGATTTTAGTGCTGCCACAATGCTTTGGGATCCTGAACGGCTTCCAAATCTGTATTTGAAACCTGTCTCTTTGTTTGAGTAGTGTCCCAGGTAATGTGATCAATATACTTAGCATTAAAGCTCGCTGAATGATGGCAGTGCCTTTTGGTAATGACTTGCGAGGTTTCAAATTCTGCTTTGGGAAATAAGACTCTTTAGACAGCTTTGTAAAAATAGACTTTTGTTGAGACAGTCTATCTTCAGATTTTTCAAAATCATTCCACTCTCTCCTCTGCCTTTTACCCTCACCTGTCTCTGCCGTTTCAGAAGTAACCAGAAAAATCACGATTTTCAAATAAACCTTCCAGGTGAAAAAATTTATCAAAACTGTTATGCCTGTACAAAACATTTTGTCTTTGGTGGAGCAGGATATTTGAAAAAATGACATTTTGTCTAAACTCTTCCAACCAGCCCTCACTAACAAGCTTTCCACAGATAAGCAATGTATAGCCTGCTTTTTCTTCATCAAGCTGGGACACTACATGCATTTTGCCAAGCCTCTTGGCAGCTAATATTTTTGTTAAATTGGCTAGTACATCTGTCAGCCCTGGGACAAAGCTAGGTTTCCCACCCTGAACCTTTCAAGCAGAACCTTTTGTAAAAGACAAAATGCTGTATCTACCTTAAAACATAAAGGATCCTCAGGGCATTTGGAAACTAATGTGCTGCTTTAATGCAAACATCCCTTGTGAGGGCTCTCAGTCCTTGTATGCTCTGAACAGCAGGAGGAAGAATACATGAATATAAATGAGCTGCACAGCAGTATTCAGAAAATGGAGCTATAAGAGTTAATGAGATGGTGTCCTGCTGCTGGACGCTTGCATGTTAAAAATCCTGATGGTTTTATCCAGCAGCAAGTTTGAAAAACCTGTGCAAAGCTAGTGATTGTGGAGCACCGGTGACTACAGAATGGTGCCTTTTTCCATATGGCCTTGCTGCAGGCAAAGAGCCTTTGATATATCTAAATCTAACAAGGGAGAACACAGAGGGATTACTAGAAATCATTGACCATGGAGGAACCAAGTAATTATTAATAGCATTATACACCGAACTGCACACGGCTGGTGTGTATACACAGCTCTGTGTGTCTAGCTGCACACAGCAACTGGAAGATGGCCCTGTAACTAAAAGCCACTGCAAATAGCACTTAGTTGTGTGTCTTTAAGACTCACCTGTAGCAGCTCAATTCAAAGGGAAGGTTCCCATTTATGTCACTGTTGGCCACAAAAGTGCCGCCCCACTCCAGAGAGACAATTCAGTGCATCTCTTTCTTGCAACCAATGGTACTTTCCCATAAATAGCCACCACCCTGAAAATGCCCCCTTTGAGCTCGACCTACTGCTCCTGTGCTATCCTGTTGATTTACAGAATTAACAGGATGCATTACAAGGCATCTGCAGAGAGTCTCCTCTCACTGTGCTTGGGTGAGATGCAGAGCTGCTTGGCACAGGTGCTGGTGTGATGGATTTGCTCTGCTGCATAGAGTTATGCATGTCCCTACTCTTTCCGGGGTCTCCCAAACCCAAGAGACTGTCTTGCTCAGGTGGTCCTC